>NC_133397.1:54602500-55802500 GCF_047511655.1 Castor canadensis | reverse complement strand
CCCTCAATACCCAGCAGAAACTATTTTGCCCTTATCTCTAATTTTGTTGTAGAGAGAGTATAAGCAATAATAGGAAGGAACAAGGGGTTTTGCTGGTTGAGATAAGGATAGCTATACAGGGCATTGACTCACATTGATTTCCTGTGTGTGGGTGTTACCTTCTAGGTTAATTCTTTTTGATCTAACCTTTTCTCTAGTTTCTGGTCCCCTTTTCCTATTGGCCTCAGTTGCTTTAAGGTATCTGCTTTAGTTTCTCTGCGTTAAGGGCAACAAATGCTAGCTAGTTTTTTAGGTGTCTTACCTATCCTCACCCCTCCCTTGTGTGCTCTCGCTTTTATCATGTGCTCATAGTCCAATCCCCTTGTTGTGTTTGCCCTTGATCTAATGTCCACATATGAGGGAGAACATACGATTTTTGGTCTTTTGAGCCAGGCTAACCTCACTCAGAATGATGTTCTCCAATTCCATCCATTTACCAGCGAATGATAACATTTCGTTCTTCTTCATGGCTGCATAAAATTCCATTGTGTATAGATACCACATTTTCTTAATCCATTCGTCAGTGCTGGGGCATCTTGGCTGTTTCCATAACTTGGCTATTGTGAATAGTGCCGCAATAAACATGGATGTGCAGGTGCCTCTGGAGTAACAGTCTTTTGGGTATATCCCCAAGAGTGGTATTGCTGGATCAAATGGTAGATCGATGTCCAGCTTTTTAAGTAGCCTCCAAATTTTTTTCCAGAGTGGTTGTACTAGTCTACATTCCCACCAACAGTGTAAAAGGGTTCCTTTTTCCCCGCATCCTCGCCAACACCTGTTGTTGGTGGTGTTGCTGATGATGGCTATTCTAACAGGGGTGAGGTGGAATCTTAGTGTGGTTTTAATTTGCATTTCCTTTATTGCTAGAGATGGTGAGCATTTTTTCATGTGTTTTCTGGCCATTTGAATTTCTTCTTTTGAGAAAGTTCTGTTTAGTTCACATGCCCATTTCTTTATTGGTTCATTAGTTTTGGGAGAATTTAGTTTTTTAAGTTCCCTGTATATTCTGGTTATCAGTCCTTTGTCTGATGTATAATTGGCAAATATTTTCTCCCACTCTGTGGGTGTTCTCTTCAGTTTAGAGACCATTTCTTTTGATGAACAGAAGCTTTTTAGTTTTATGAGGTCCCATTTATCTATGCTATCTCTTAGTTGCTGTGCTGCTGGGGTTTCATTGAGAAAGTTTTTACCTATACCTACTAACTCCAGAGTATTTCCTACTCTTTCTTGTATCAACTTAAGAGTTTGGGGTCTGATATTGAGATCCTTGATCCATTTTGAGTTAATCTTGGTATAGGGTGATATACATGGATCTAGTTTCAGTTTTTTGCAGACTGCTAACCAGTTTTCCCAGCAGTTTTTGTTGAAGAGGCTGCTATTTCTCCATCGTATATTTTTAGCTCCTTTGTCAAAGATAAGTTGCTCATAGTTGTGTGGCTTCATATCTGGATCCTCTATTCTGTTCCACTGGTCTTCATGTCTGTTTTTGTGCCAGTACCATGCTGTTTTTATTGTTATTGCTTTGTAATATAGTTTGAAGTCAGGTATTGTGATACCTCCTGCATTATTCTTTTGACTGAGTATTGCCTTGGCTATTCGTGGCCTCTTGTGTTTCCATATAAATTTCACAGTAGATTTTTCGATCTCTTTAATGAATGTCATTGGAATTTTGATGGGAATTGCATTAAACATGCAGATTACTTTGGGGAGTATCGACATTTTTACTATGTTGATTCTACCAATCCATGAGCATGGGAGATCTCTCCACTTTCTATAGTCTTCCTCAATCTCTTTCTTCAGAAGTGTATAGTTTTCCTTGAAGAGGTCTTTCACATCTTTTGTTAGGTTTACACCTAGGTATTTGATTTTTTTTGAGGCTATTATAAATGGAATTGTTTTCATACATTCTTTTTCCGTTTGCTCATTGTTAGTGTATAGAAATGCTAATGATTTTTCTATGTTGATTTTATATCCTGCTACTTTGCTATAGCTATTGATGATGTCTAGAAGCTTCTGAGTAGAGTTTTTTGGGTCTTTAAGGTATAGGATCATGTCGTCTGCAAATAGGGATATTTTGACAGTTTCTTTACCTATTTGTATTCCTTTTATTCCTTCTTCTTGCCTAATTGCTCTGGCTAGGAATTCCAGTACTATGTTGAATAGGAGTGGAGATAGTGGGCATCCTTGTCTGGTTCCTGATTTTAGAGGGAACGGTTTTAATTTTTCTCCGTTAAGTATAATGCTGGCTGTAGGTTTGTCATATATAGCTTTTATAATGTTGAGGAACTTTCCTTCTATTCCTAGTTTTCTTAGAGCTTTTATCATGAAATGATGTTGGATCTTATCAAAGGCTTTTTCTGCGTCTATTGAGATGATCAAGTGGTTTTTGTCTTTGCTTCTGTTAATGTGGTTTATTACGTTTATTGATTTTCGTATGTTGAACCACCCCTGCATCCCTGGGATGAAGCCTACCTGGTCGTGGTGAATAATCTTTTTGATGTGTTGCTGAATTCGGTTTGCCATTATTTTGTTGAGGATTTTTGCATCAATGTTCATTAAGGAGATTGGCCTATAGTTCTCCTTTTTGGAGGTGTCTTTGCCTGGCTTTGGGATAAGTGTAATACTGGCTTCATAAAATGTGTTTGGCAGTTTTCCTTCCCTTTCTATTTCATGGAACAGTTTAAGGAGGGTTGGTATCAGTTCTTCTTTAAAGGTCTGATAGAATTCAGCAGAGAATCCATCAGGTCCTGGACTTTTCTTTTTGGGGAGACTCTTGATTGCTGCTTCAATTTCATTTTGTGTTATAGGTCTATTCAGGTGATTAATTTCCTCTTGGTTCAGTTTTGGATGATCATATGTATCTAGAAATCTGTCCATTTCTTTTAGATTTTCAAATTTATTTGAATATAGGTTCTCAAAGTAGTCTCTGATGATTTCCTGGATTTCCATGGTGTTTGTTGTTATCTCCCCTTTTGCCTTCCTGATTCTACTAATTTGGGTTTTTTCTCTCCTCATTTTAGTCAGGTTTGCCAGGGGTCTATCGATCTTGTTTATTTTTTCAAAGAACCAACTTTTTGTTTCATTAATTCTTTGTATGGTTTTTTTGGTTTCTATTTCGTTGATTTCAGCTCTTATTTTTATTATTTCTCTCCTTCTATTTGTTTTGGGATTTGCTTGTTCTTGTTTTTCTAGGAGTTTGAGATGTATCATTAGGTCATTGATTTGGGATCTTTCAATCTTTTTAATATATGCACTCATGGCTATAAACTTTCCTCTCAAGACTGCCTTAGCTGTGTCCCATAGGTTCCGGTAGGTTGTGTTTTCATTTTCATTGACTTCTAGGAACTTTTTAATTTCCTCTTTTATTGCATCGATGATCCATTCTTCATTAAGTAATGAGTTATTTAGTTTCCAGCTGTTTGCATGTTTTTTGTCTTTACTTTTGTTGTTGAGTTCTACTTTTACTGCATTGTGGTCAGATAGTATGCACGGTATTATTTCTATTTTCTTATATTTGCTGAGGCTTGCTTTGTGCCCTAGGATATGATCTATTTTGGAGAAGGTTCCATGGGCTGCTGAGAAGAATGTATATTGTGTAGAGGTTGGATGAAATGTTCTATAGACATCTACTAGGTCCACTTGATCTATTGCATATTTTAGATCTTGGATTTCTTTATTGAGTTTTTGTTTGGATGACCTATCTATTGATGATAATGGAGTGTTAAAGTCTCCCACAACCACTGTGTTGGCGTTTATATATGCTTTTAGGTCTTTTAGGGTATGTTTGATGAAATTGGGTGCGTTGACATTGGGTGCGTACAGATTGATGATTATTATTTCCTTTTGGTCTATTTCCCCTTTTATTAGTATGGAATGTCCTTCTTTGTCTCGTTTGATCAATGTAGGTTTGAAGTCTACTTTGTCAGAGATAAGTATTGCTACTCCTGCTTGTTTTCGGGGGCCATTAGCTTGGTAAATCTTCTTCCAGCCTTTCATCCTAAGCATATGCTTATTTCTGTCGGTGAGATGAGTCTCCTGTAAGCAACAAATTGTTGGATCTTCTTTTTTAATCCATTTTGTCAAACGGTGTCTTTTGATGGGTGAATTAAGTCCATTGACATTAAGTGTTAGTACTGATAGGTATGTGGTGATTCCTGCCATTTAGTTATCTTAGTTGTTTGAAGGTTTGATTGTGTGTACCTAACTTGATGTTACTCTCTACTGTCTTGCTTTTTCTTATCCTGTGGTTTGGTGCTGCCTGCCTTTTCATGGTTAAGTTGGGTGTCACTTTCTGTGTGCAGGATCCCTTGCAGAATCTTTTGTAATGGTGGCTTTGTGGTCACATATTGTTTTAGTTTCTGCTTATCATGGAAGACTTTTATTGCTCCATCTATTTTGAATGATAGCTTTGCTGGGTAGAGTATCCTGGGGTTGAAGTTATTTTCATTCAGTGCCCGGAAGATCTCACCCCACGCTCTTCTTGCTTTTAATGTTTCTGTTGAGAAGTCTGCTGTGATTTTGATGGGTTTACCTTTGTATGTTACTTGTTTTTCTCTCTTGCAGCCTTCAATATTCTTTCCTTAGTTTCTGAACTTATTGTTTTAATGATGATATGTCGTGGAGTAGTTCTATTTTGATCTGGTCTGTTTGGTGTCCTGGAGGCCTCTTGCATTTGTATGGGAATATCTTTTTCTAGATTTGGGAAATTTTCCATTATTATTTTGTTGAATATATTACGCATTCCCTTCGCTTGCACCTCTTCTCCTTCTTCGATGCCCATGATTCTCAAGTTTGGTCTTTTGATGGAGTCAGTGAGTTCTTGCATTTTCTTTTCACAGGTCTTGAGTTGTTTAATTAATAGTTCTTCGGTTTTTCCTTTAATTACCATTTCATCTTCAAGTTCTGAGATTCTGTCTTCTGTTTGTTCTATTCTGCTGGATTGGCCTTCCGTTTTGTTTTGCAGTTCTGTTTCGTTCTTTTTTCTGAGGTTTTCCATATCCTGGCTGTTTTCTTCTTTATTGTTGTCTATTTTTGTCCTGAGTTCATTTATCCATTTATTCATTGTGTTCTCTCTTTCACTTTGGTGTTTATACAGTGCTTCTATGGTTTCCTTTATTTCTTCTTTTGCTTTTTCAAATTCTCTATTTTTATTGTCTTGGAATTTCTTGAGTGTCTCCTGTACATTTTGGTTGACCCTATCCAGTATCATCTCTATAAAATTCTCATTGAGTACTTGTAGTATGTCTTCTTTTAAATTATTCTTGTAGGCTTCATTGGGTCCTTTGGCATAGTTTATCTTCATTTTGTTGGAGTCTGGCTCTGAGTTTCTGTTCTCTTCATTCCCCTCTGGTTCCTGTACTAATTTTTTGCTGTGGGGAAACTGGTTTCCTTGTTTTTTCTGTCTTCCTGTCATTGTCCTTGGTGTTGTTACTGTCCCTGTACTGTGTGTAATTAAGTATTTTCTAGCTTGTAATAATAACAATGGTAATATTGAGAACGGAAGAGTGAGCTGAGATGGAAAGCAAGAAGTTAAAGAAAAGGGGAAAACAAATATACAGACAAGAGGGAGAAAGCAGAACAAGGTATCAGACAAGAGAGTTTCAAAGGTATAAACAGGGAGTGTTAGTGTACTAATCGACAGTAAGGTGAACAGACAATAGAGAGACAGAGAGAGGATTGAGAATCAAAGATAAAAAAAATAAAAAATAAGTATATGAAAGTAATATCTATTTATAAAAATGAATTAAAATAAAATGGAAAATAGGAAATTAAAAAAAAAAAAAAAAAACCAAAAAACTTCCAAGTTTATATGCAATGCAATTTCAGTCTTAATAATTTGGATGTCCGTCTTAATCTCCAGTCCTGGAGTTGGTGCCTCAGATGTTGTTCTGTAGTTGTCTCATCAAAGGGGATGCATAAAGTAGAACAAAACTACACTCACACACACACAGAAGAAAAAATAAAAAAAAGGCCCCACCAAGTGTCCCCAGTTCAAATGCAATAGTTTCAGTAAGTTTTTCGGCTTGCAGGTGTAATTCGGTTGTTCTCTCATCAAAGGTAGGGAGAAAAAGAAAAAAAAGCGTCTGGAGACAGTTCTGAGAGTGGTATCTGCAACTGTGGCTCGCCTGCCTGCTGCTCTCAGCCTGTAGCTGGCGGCGTTATTTATGCAGATCTCTGGGGTGAGCTTAGCACTCACCTGGTCCCACAGGCTTTGTTTGCTCAGAGTTCTCCTGTGCGGGGGAGGGGGGCCTCTGCTACAGGCTTTTCCCTTTCCAAGCACTGGGAAAGGCGACACTGCCCCGAGTTGTCAGGCCTGCGTGTTTATTTACAGTTCACGTGGGAAGTGGGTCTTTCCTCCTCTCACAAGCGTCCCTGCTCCTGGTTGCTGGCGCGCCCCGCTCCCAATTTTTCTTTATTTCAAAACATGACTACAGTTCTTAATTATCTTAAGAACTGTGGTCATGGCTATCAAATAATAATTTTAGACACACACTCACAAATTTCTTTTGTACCAAAGTAATTACAGGACAGCCATAAAACTTGACAGCCAATGCCAGCCCCCAACTTTTCATCATTTTCAGTTTATTTATGAGGAAACTAGAACCAGCTTCTTGTGTGTGTTTTAATTACGAAGCGCAAGAAGGATTGATTTCAGAAAACCTCGAATTTAAGAAGAAATTCATGAGCCCATTCCCAGTGAGAGCTCATGGCTTCAAAGTGTGCACCATGCTCTGTGTGCGTGTGTGTGTGTGTGTGTGTGTGTGGAGGAGGGAATGGTGTCACTGGGGGCCCTTTTTGGTGCTGAGAAGTCATCCTTGGAGTGCTCCCTGTTCTCAAGAGAGCTCCTGTCAGGGAAAGGTATCAAAACCCCATCTGAAGGGGAAGCAGGATGTGTTCTGCTGAGGAAAACAACTCTGCTTTCAGCACTCAGAACTGGCAGCATGAATGAAAGATATTTTAAGACTCTCCAGCCTGCCTTTTTACATACACTGAGTCAACACAACTGCTCCTGTGCCTTCCCTCCTGCCTCACCTCCAGCAATTCCAACAGGCGGATCTGCCAGTCTTTTACACACAAGGAATGTGACAGGCCTGCCAGGAGGTGCCCCAGACCTAATTACTTTCTTATTATTGCTGAGTACTTCTGTTTTCTTTGCTGGCATATAGTTCTCCCTTTCATTGCTTCTGTGATTTTATTTTCTTGTCAAGTTGTATAAACAGCTTCTTAGTTTTGTAGTTTCGTGGAAACTTGCCTGGCCTGGCTGGGTGGAAGGAGACCAAGATTCCCATTCAGTGGTGACGTTGAGGTCCTGCTGGCAGGGAGGAGCACAGGAGATCGGTTGGGAGGTTTAGAGGAAATGTCTAGGGACACAGATTTCTAGCCTTCTTCAAAGGTGAGCTACACAGACCAGGGGTCACAGCACAGCTTCTGAACAAACCACCATCCAGTGGAGAATTTCAACTTGGCATCCAAATTTTATTACCCAAAGTGGTTAGGGAAGACATGCTTCATTGATTTATTGGATAATGATTCATTGAGCTGGGCTCTGGTCTAATTCCTGTTTTGATTATTTTTGACTTTCTTACAAAAATAAATAGCCACACACATACTTGCACTTAAAATACTTACAGACATGTTTCTTAAGGGCTTCTTTAATTAAACTAATGTTTCCACTGAGGAGAATGCCATCCCAAAGTATGGCTGTAGGAGAACAGAATATGCCACCTCCAAAATATATTTCTTTGGCATATTTTGGACTGGTTATTTTGAGAAGCTGCAGGCAGGAGTGGCTCTGAAAAGCTGTCTTTTTTTTTGGTAAAAGAAAATCTACATCTATACAGGAAATCTATAGCAGTAAAGTACCTTGTATCAGGAAGATGGATGTTCTAGACAAGTTTATCACCTGAGAGACTTATCTGCATAATCGGAAAACCTTTATTCACCATGCATCTTCTGCCTCACCTTCTTCTAACTTGTGTTCCGTAGCTCAGGATGCTATCCAAGCTTCAGTCATCTGCCCATTCCTTTGAGTCTCAAATCTTTGTGGAACTCTCATGGGTATGTACACTATTAAATATGATTTTTCTTCTGCTAATCTGACTTATGTCAATTTAATTCTTAGCCCTGATAAAGAACCTGGGAGTGAAGAGGGCAGTCATTTTTTTCCCTCCTACATTCATGTTACAGATACCTCCTCTGCACACTGCCTCTTCCATGTGGCAATATTCAAAACAGATCTCAGAACTTCTCTGCCAACATGGCAGCATAGCCTAGAAAAATGAAAACACAACGCTGTGAATTTAGGTACTGTTTCCAACCCACTCTCAATTGGTTAATATGTTTTCTATCTAAAGCCAGTTTGTCAGGTACACATTGATTTTTAACCTGATTAGTTAATTTTGTAGGGACAAAATAAGTGAAGAGTTGAAGAAAACATTTAATATGTAAGTATATTTCATATGCATTTTTTTTATGGTGCTAGGGATGGAATCCAAGGCCTTGCATATGCTAAACACACACTCTACCTTGCTACACTCTCAGCCCAAAAGATGTTTTTAAATTCATTTTTATTTTAGTCATTTTTTTTGAGACAAGATTTTGCCATGTAGTCCAGGTTGGCCTGGAATTTGCTTGGCAGCCTATGCTAGCCTCAAACTCTCAATCCTCCTACCTTAGCATCCCCAGTGCTGGGATTATAGCTACCTTAGCATCCCCAGTGCTGGGATTATAGGTGTGTACCACCACACCCAACTCCAAAAATGTTTTAAGGTAAGAGAATTTCAGATGGGCAGTCTACGTTGATTAAACTCATCACATGTCTTTCATTCACAGTGTTGGGCTCAGCTTGCTCAGTGTTGCTCTGAAACCCGAGAATTAATTTGAATTCTAAATTCAGGAGGCTTTGGCTGGGACACTACCTTTCAAGATTGCTTGGAGTATGTATCTAAAGATGAGATGGAATGGGGGGAGAGGGGACTCTTCAGCTTTTCTTAAAAACTGACCCTCATTTTCATTACCAAGAATTAATAAAAGCAACCTGGGAAGAGGAAGCAAAGTTGCTTTCTGTGCTTACTTATTTACTTACTTTTGGCAGTAATGGGGTTTGAACTCAGGGCTTCTCACTTGCTAGGCAGGCACTCTACCCCATGAGCCACACCTCCAGTCCTGATTCTAGAAGTTTAATGTCAGGAAACACTACATCATGAGAAAGAGAGAAGCCCAAACTTTTTTTTTTTAATGCCTGAGGTGGAGGTACAGTATTAAATTTCTATCTCCCCATGCTTTCTCAGCTTTCTCTGCTAATGGGTATCCTCTTTGGCAGTAATCTGGAATCTTCCCCCACACAATTCTTCCCACCCAGTTCTGTCCACCCTAGGCACCAGACCCTTACTAATGCAAAATGGCTGTTTCCCCAGAATCCCAGCTTCTCCCTGGACAGGTTGGTCCACTTCGTTCCTGGCCATCCGACTCCTCTCTGCTCCTTCTAGCAGATGTGGGCTTCCCTCTCCTCCTGAGCAGGTTCTTCCTCCACAGTCTGTGTCTTTAGTAGGCTGGATTTAGTGGGTAGATGCTCACCCAGACTGAAATAGAACATTGAAATCAAACAAGAGCATGCCATTTATGTCTGAGCCTTCCTCAGGAGGCAGGAGGGGTAAGTTCTTCAGGAAACTGCATCTTCTTCTCTTTTGATCATGATACTCTAGCTACCACATGCAGAAAAATGTGTATCGTCCCACATTGAGCTAAAGACATATAGCTAGTAATTATCCTAGAGAAGTTACATCTAAGGGTCGACACTGGATGATTGATACAGTTTATCTAATGCCAGGTAGTATGCTATTAATGGAAATGAGAAGAAATGAGCTGGTGGGAAAAGAGGTTGGGCAGAATTTGTGAGGGTGAGCAGGATATATTCTTCCAGGTCTAGTGCTGATTTTAATCTCAGTGTTCTAATACAGGCTCATAAAACAACCACAGGCTCACCCCAAAGCCCATAGTAATTATGACACAATGCTAAATGAGAGCAGAGTACCCACATCTTTTGGTAAATTGTAATTCAGTTTCTTTTGTCAGTGTTGCACTTGCATTTAGTCAGCGTGGTCTTTTAAAAACATAAGTTGTGCAATGTCAACCCTCCTTAAAATCACTTGGAGGGAGGTGGTTCTCTTGGTATTTATAATGAAGTCCTAATTCCCTTTCATGGCCTTCAAGGCCTTGTAGGGTTAGGTCATACCTGTCCAATTTCAGATGGGGGCTTTACTCTCCCCCTGCTCACCAGTCTTGAGCCAAACCTGGCCTCCTTAGTGTTCTTCCAGCACCAAGTGGACTCATTCTTTAGGGCTTTTACTCTTCCTCCTGCCTGGAATGTGCTGCTCCAGGCACTTTCCTGCTTTTTCATCCTTAAATTCTTAGCTCAAATGTCAACTTCTGTGGAGAGGCCTTCTCTCATGGAGGCCCCACCCAGGGCTCTTTCTCCTCATCTTCTCACACTGTTATTTATCTCCATCTTCAGCTGGCTTGTGTCTTACTTGGTGTGGCTTTTCTAACCAACGTAAAGGTCTCAAGAGCCAGACAGCTGCGAGAACTGGGCATGAAGCTCCATTGTTTGAACGAATGAGTGAGCAAACAAATTGATGAATAATTCATAGCCACAGATCTTCAGATGAAATACAGCCTCACAGCTGGAGACTCCAGGACCCCAAGATTGTCGTTCACTCATTTAGCTCCTGCTTCACAGCTTGAGAACAATCCTCCTTGGGTTGACGGCGTGAGGCCTCCTTCCCACCCTGAGAAGTCTGATCCTAGTAGCCTATGGGCTTTCTCTAAGTCCATGTTAAACATTAGCCAGAGTTGTTAGGGCTAAATTTAAAATGTCAGAAAATACCCTTGTCAGCAATAAACTGTTGAATTTGTAAGGTCTAGATAAGGAAGATAATGGTAAAAAAAAATCCTGAATCACAAGCCTACCTATATAATATCTATATTAGTAGTGTTATTCTGACTTCATCTTGATTGACTCTTTAGACTATCCTGACATGGAACTTGAAGATCTTCTCTAAGAGAAATGAGTAATGGAGGCACTGCTTTTCCAGATTGCTTTTTAAATTTTATTTAACAAGTACTTGCACAGTGTTCACTAGGTGCCAGGTGCTTCTCTAATTACTTGACAAATACTGCCACAGGTCAACTTCTCTGGAAGCAGCAGTTGGAACAGAGTTTGGGTGTGAAACAGAGTTTGAGGATTAACACTGGTGTGGCTCCCCCAGGAAGTGCCTGGCCTTAGGCAAGGCCACTGTCTGCAGCTGGGACAGCCTGAGTTGCTGACCATGCTCTCTGCAGCTGAGCACCAAGTCCTTCCTTGAAGCAGAATTGGAGAAGTCAATCTCTGTCTGCTAAAAAATGAACACTTTCATCCTTGCAACAATCCCATGAGGTAGGACCTTTTATTGTTCCCATTTTACACACGAGAAAGCTGAGCTTTGGAGAAATTAGATAACTCACCAAACTCAGTCAGGTAGCAGAGCTAGGATTTGACCCAGGCTGTACGGGTCAGCTATGCTATCTTATTACTTCACACAGAGAACTGTGAACAGCCTAATAATTAACAGTAGTAGTAACAGCATTGGCAGTTTACTTTGACATTGTGAAGTCACTCACATCCATGCTTTAGTTTTTTTTATTTAGTCCTTTGTAAGGTGTGTGTGTGTGTGTGTGTGTGTGTGTGTGTGTGTTTGCTTGGTAAATTTGCATTTACAAAGAATAACATTAAAAGGTAATAATTTGGGGCTGTCTACTGCATTCAAATATTAAATCTTGCCTACAAAAAAATCTAAGAACCAGGGCTAGAGACTTTCAGGACAGTGACTGGGCTTGAATCCCAGGACAAGAAGAAGGAACCCTCTTTTGGTGTTCGGGTGGTAGAATGAATAGGTGGAAGAAAGGTTAGGTTAGAACACACAGGGGGAGGCTGGCCTCGTCTGCCAGTCACAGAAGGGAAATGTTAGCAAGGAAAGAGGCCTGATGAAAAAAATGGGTAACCCTCTGAGGAAAAGGGTGAGGAGGTCAAGGGAGGGTTTAAGACACTGGGAAGGACTCAGAGGGCTGAAGAGGAGGAAGGGAAAGATGACATCTGGGCTGCTCCTCAGAGTGGATGGAGATGTGGACTTAGACTAAGAGGAGGAAAGAGGAAATCCAGTGGCAGTAAAATGTATTTCCATTGCCATGTTTTGAATTCTAGATCCACACAATCTTTTAAAAATATTTAAAAATCATTTCTACACTATGGAATTAGACTTCTTATTCTAAACAATGGGCTTAGGTAAGGAAGAAATCCAAAGATGGCAAGTTTTATTTGGACAATGCAGAATGCACATTTCTCTCTAACTTATAATTTATTTTTGTCTAGAAGTATTCATGCAATAGAAGTCATTATCCTTAAGCCTTTTAGCTCCTGTGGGATTAACTGGTTGCAGATTCTTTTTCTGGACTTTGGTGAAATCCCCTTTGAATCCAGTGGAGAATTTCTGTTTTAATCTCTTGCTACTTTCATTTGTATATAAAACATGTTCCAAAAGGCTAGAACAAAATCTTGGTAGTGAGTGCTCTTTGCAGAAGTAGTCAGTGGGGGTAAGATTCAGCAACATGACATAGAAACAGGCCAAATGTGTCCTCTAAGCCAGGAGGATTAAAGGATCCTGCTTGGGATCTGAATGAAGGTTATTCTTGCTACTGAATTGAGTATGTCACCATCGTTGACCCTTATGTTAGCAGGTTCTTTCCCTTATGACATATTCTTTCACATTCTCTTATGGATGTTCTAACATGATTTATTCATTTGCTCTTTTTCACAACACATAAAGTCATTTTAGCTACTTGGCCTATAGCCCACAGCATAATAATACTCTAAATAATTCACAAAGCAAAGCAAGTACGGAAGTGTTTAAAAAGTAATGCACAGCAACGGCAAGAAAATTTGTGATGCTAAATACAGGTCTTGCTTAGAGTAAATACGCAAACTCATTTATTACCCTAAACCAATTGGGAGAATGTTAAGAGACAGTATCTCTGAAGTATAATACATTTCTGGTACCATCTGATTGAAAACTAGCATGACTTCAGAGAAACATAGGTGTTTAGCTTAGAGTACACAGTTTGCACTTGGGATGGGGACAAAGGACTTCTTTCTGAACTGTACTATGCCATTGAAGAATGTTTTTCCAAGCCCTATGGACCTTATGAAAACAAACATAGGACTAAGTGTGGAGGGTTGGTTGTAGTCTAGCTTCAGGGACTACTGTAATGGTGGAGGGAGAGGAGAAGGTTTAGAATTCTACATGAGACCTTTTGACCCTTGGATGAGTCTGATTTGCCTTTCTGCAGTCACTTTTCAGCTGGGAATGGTTTGTTGATCCAATGAAAATAAGTTCTTTTTTAGGAAACACAAAAAAAGATGACATGTCTGAACTTTGAGATGCTTATATTTAATCCTTAAACACTGCATTCAGAAGCCACTCCTATTTCCAAGACATGTGACTCTTCCAAGAGCTGAACTCAGTATCAAAAAGTGAACTGTTTGGTAGAATAATTTACTCACCAAAAAAACTCAGGAATGTTCTTGTGAAAAATAATCAAGCACTGGACGACCACTGACAGGTACAATTGCAGGATTATAGGATATACACTTCTAATGGTTTAATAGATGAGATGAGTTTCTGTCCAGCATGGTTAGGCCAACTAAATACATTTTCTGTTCCCATGTGTGATGCTTTTCCACTCAGCTAAACTAGCCTTAGGACAAATTCATTTTCCCTTTCTAAAAACCAAAAATTAATCATCCATAGACCTTAAATGAATTTGATAGACAATCAGTATGGATCCTCATCCTGCATCTCTTCCCTGTAATGCTGTGATGCAAGCCACACACATATTTTTCAGCCTGGTGTTGTTCAAGAATTAACTGTACAACTCTTTCATGAGATGATATTCAAGCCACACAAAGATAGCAAAGTCAATGAGGCTGGTAGAGAAAGTGACTATAATCCATAAAACCAAGAGGTACTTAAGATTTAACAAGATTAACAAGTGCTATTGAAAAGAGCTACCTGGCTTGAGTCACACGAAGGGGTGATGCCAGCCAGCTCAATGTTCAGTTCTCTTGGCTTTGTTGTCACACCACACAAGTGGAAAGCTCCTGAAAACTTGCAGGAAACTGTAATAAAGTTCTTTAGAAAATGTTCAGATAATTGTATCTTAATGATTATTTCTCTTGGACCTCTGCAGAAGGAATGAGTTGTTTTTCTTCACTGACTGAGTTACTTGCTGTTAAGATTTCTTTTGTCTGCTTTGTCAGAAAGCTTACATCAAAAGCTTGCCCAAGTTCTTAGCTTCTAGTCATTTAGTTTCCAGTAAGTGCTGGCCTCTTTTGCCACAGTTTCCATTTTAAAAACTCTAGTGGGTTCATCAATGGCAAGCAGAGAGAGGCAATCCTTCCCCTTTTCAGGCTGTGTCTAAAAGCAGGAATGAACGGAACTCACTAAATTATAGACAAAGATCGTCACTCATGTCTACCAATCTTTTTGTCCCTGGGCAAAAGCAGTTTTTCCAGATCAGTCATTTTAGTTTTTATGACAACTCCCATTTTTAGAACACTATGTTTTACATTTTATATGCTGAAAGTTGGCTTTAAATGCTCAATAACTAGATGATCCCAGGAATTTTGGGTGATCCCTGGATAAGCAATTTGCTAAATGCTATATGTAGATACAACCTCCAAAGATATAGTAGGTATATATGTGCGTTACTATATGGATAGGTAAATAGAACATGGGCTTTTATTTAGATGTTTGATTTGGGCTTATCAACATATAGAAAATACAAGTGCTATCCCTGTCAGTGTGGGTAGTAGCTTGATGCACCCATTTTGGCGATTCTTCTAGCTGACTACATCATGTTCAGTCTTTCCTTCTTCTTTACAAACAGGACCAAGCTGGGGTCATTAGCCATTAGGGAAATGCAATTAAAACCACAATAGTTGTTTCTACACACCTATCAGAATGGCTAAAATAACACAGCATCACCACCACTAAATGTTGCTGGAGATGTGCAGAAATTGGACCTCTCACATGTTGTCGGTGGGAATGTCAGGTGGTATAGCCACTCTGGAAAACAATTTGGTAATTTCTTAACTAAACATGCAACTGTAGTACAACCTGGGCATTTATCCCAGAGAAATCAAAACTTATGTTCACACCAAAACCTGAATGTGAATGTTTATAGCAGCTATATTTTGTACAAGTGCAACTTCAAGTCTCCTAGATTAAAGGTGTTTTTAATCCAGTTGACATCTCCTATATAAAATGCTAGAGCTACCCTTCTGCCCTTGCAGACTGAAAGAGAAAAAAAAGGTTGGAAATAAAATCAAGTACTTGAAGACTTACCTTAAGCCCTCTAGGGAAAGGGAGAAAGTAATATTATATAAACTCCCAGGCATTATAGTGTTGCTCTTTTTGGTCCCTGATCTGAACCTAGACACTATTGGACAGAATTCAGATTCCTGAAAAAATAAAGTGCCCAAGTTTAGAGAGTGTTTATGGAAAGTTTACTATGTATAAGTCATGAAATTTCCCCATGAAATGAACCTGCACACCTAATGGTTATATTCTGCAGATGAACAAATTGAGGTGCAAATTGATATTTGCTTTTATATTATTTCATTGGCCTTGGTCAGGTTTCCTAACTCCTGGTTTGTGGTCTGTGGTCATCATTAGCAAGAACATACAAGGGTGCTCTGGGACTAGACCCTAAAATTAGGGCAATGAGAGTCTGAAGAGTTTGTTAAAATGTGCAAAGAAAAGAGGTCTTGAAATATTAATCTTTGTGAAGCTCATTTCTCCTCCTGAATTCTGGGTCCTGCCTTTAGTGGGCTTGTTAGAGTAAGAATACAGAGAGGGGAAAAATACAAATATTGCAGTATCCAAACCTCATTCTTGAATTGAAAGTCAGGGCTCCAAGAACCCTGGGCATAGTTTATGCTATAGCAAAGACAGAAAAGTGATGGGAAAGATGTCACCTCATGCTCTGTGCACTCCAGGGAGACAACTCAGATGTACCCTGTCCTAGAGAGAAGAGAGCTAAGAGGACTTTTCTATAAGGCCCCAGCCCACCCCATAGCCTCCTGTACTAGCTGAGTGAGAATAGCACTTGTGTGCCAGGCAAAGTAGCCATGTGACAAATCTCCTCCACAGAAAAGAATCTTCCTGTGCTCAGTAACTTTGAAGAGCTCTGCCCATGCCACCCCTAAATGGATTCCTCCAACCCTCTGGTGTAGAGAGCCTTACAAGAGCAGCAGAGGGTCCTGAGTCCCACCCAGGAAGGGAGAGGATGGTGTGGAAGAAAAGACCTTGCAGAGGAACTCAGAGGCTGGACCAGGGAGAAAGCCGGCCTGGTTAAGGTACAGAGGTTCCTCAGGTAGGCAGAGCTACATCTCTATGGAGGATGATTGACCTGATTGAAAGCTGCCTGAGTCCCTGGGAGTTGAAGGCAAGGGGAAAGATGATTTCTGTCACTGGTCCCAGGTCTCAAAGGCTGTCTCAGTTGAGTGGTGGGGATGTGGCCTGTCTAACTGCATTCAGGATGGACTGGTAAGGGCAGGACATCTGTGGCCTGGACTGGCAGTCATGAAATGGCCAGTGACCAGTCCTGCTCCTGGCAGCAGTCATTCCAGCAAACCCATGGATTTGCATTCCTGAGGAGTCCCAGAAAGCATTGGGAAGAGAAACAGGAAAAGGCCAGCTTCTGGAGACTTAGCGTCTTCTGGACACCAAGGGGAAGGGCTGCCTCTGAGTGTGGGGTAGTGAGGGAAATCTGTGTGACTGTAGAGGCTTGGTTGTACGTAAAGGCATTTCTTTACCTTGATCTGATCCTCAGCCAATATAGCACCTTTATCCTTACAGTTTTCAGATCTGGATTTGGTGCTTAGATTAAAACACACATGACAAACTTGTGCGTGTTGTTGGAGCAAAAGGAAGCCTACGGTTTTGTGCATAAGTGATGAGAAAAAGCAAGAAAATCCTCCCTCCCTCCATTCCCCCCCCTCCTTTGCTTCACTAAAACAACAGTTGCACAGGCAACGAGTGTGTACGTTTGCACACACGCACATGTGAGTGTGTGTGCGTGTGTACTGCTTAAGTCTGGGTATTTCTAAAACCCCAGCAGAGGCGCAGGGAGGCCTCCCAAGCACTGAGATTTAAGGCAGTGGCTCCAGGCTAGGAATGAAAACACACACTCCTACTTTCAGCTAAACCACAAGTTCTTTGTTTATAAAATGAAAAGGTTGAATTGAATAATTCCAAAACATTGTAATTCTGGGATTAGTAGTTTTCCTTAGATTTAAGTTTACTTAGAGTTTAAGTTAAACTCTTCCTAACATAAGCTCCTCTTCCTGAAGTCCAGCTGGCTCTGTGTGTGTGTGTGTGCACATGCATGTGTGTTGTATGTGTGATGTGTGGCATAAGTGTGGTGCCGTGTGTGTATGTGGTATGTGTAATGTGCGTCTGTATGGTATGTCACACACTATTTGTTTTTGCTGTTCCAAGCAACCTCCCACAATGCCTGTCTAGGATAGATTTCCGGATCCTTCAGCAATCCTCTCTTCCACCGCCCTCCAAATAAGCAAGAACACATGTGAGAAGGCTTCTTCACTCCAGCACCTCTTGAGATGCAGCCAAACAGCTGGAATTATATGCTTTGCAGAGCACCAGAGATGTGGCATGGAAGTGGGAAGTGCAGTTCGTATTTGGAAGCTAGATCCTATTTCTAGACCCTAAGAGGGCAAGCCTGGTAGAGCTGGGCTGCCTCTTGTCAGCAGTGAGGGGCATGTGCAGGTGTGAGTGTGTGCGCGGAGTGAGGAGATAGGATTCACAAAAACTGTCTTCTCTGGCACTCCTCCCCAATTACATGTACCTTTGCATTTCAGATTTGAATTTAAAGTCAGAGTCTTTCCTCTGGTCTCTTTTTCTCCCCAGCCGCCTTGCTTTCTTGTTTGTTCAGACAGTAGGTCAAGCGCCTTCTGGACAGTACTCAGGGTTCTTAATCCCTGCATGGGGGATTAGCAGAGGGGTTACAGCAGAGAGATTAGAGCGCCCTACAAGTGTCAGAAAGCTGGGCCCAGAAGTCTTCGGACAGCTTCCGCCTTCCTGCTTATGGGAGGGGGTGGGCTTGGCTTCCGCTTGATTCTTTGGGAAATCCAGAATTGGTAGTGTCCAGTTGGCATTCCACATCTGTTGGCAGTCATATGCAGCTGCTTCACAAACCACCTCAAACCAAGTGGCTTAAAATAACAATCATGAGCAGTTTTGTTCACAAATCTGCATTTGAGCAGAGCTCAAAAGGATAACTCATCTCTGCTCCTACATGTCACTTACTGGGGTGGCTTGAAGGTGAGGGCTGAGTCAACAGCTGGGGGCTGAAGTCACCACAACCCAGTTCACCCACATAGCAGGCATTCCATATTGGCTGTTGACTGGGGCCTTAGCTGGGATGGTAAGCAGTGGTACCTACATGTGGCTTCTTCATGAGCATGATGTTCTCACATGCATGGAGGCAGTGTTCCAAGAGTGAATGCTTCAAGAGACAAAGTGGAGGTGTGTGGCATTTTTAGGACTTAGTCTCAGAAGTCATTTAGTGTCACTTTTGCCATCTCCCATTGATGAGGTACTTAAAAAGTTCTATCAAAGACCAAGAGAGGGTGATGTCAACCCCACCAAAGAATGGGAAGAGGGTTCGATGTCACATGGTAAGAATAGCATGTATTGTGGTGTGTATAGGGTGCTATGCACTTTGTTGCAGTAATATAGTGCAGATGTATAATGTATAGTGAAAATGTACTATGGCATGGTAGCCATGTTTGAGTGTACAATATGGCACATTTCTTTTCATTCTCACCAGCCCTGTATTTGCCTCTTAAGACCTGTTAGCTTGAATGCATAGACAGATGAAATTTTCGTGAAGACTATTCTCATATGGATGCTAAAGCTTACACTTTTGCTTTGTCATGCGGTAGGCAGAATGGCTCCAAGGTGGACCCTGCTCTTGAATGTGGGGGACCTATGAATATGATGGGATTTTACTGGGGTGGTTAGGCTACATAATTTGGCAAAGGTGAGGGGATTTTGTAGAAGTACTTGAGGTCCCTCCTTAATTGCCTTGGGTTAAGCCAAAGAGAAAGTACCCTTATGTCAAATGGGTATGATATAATCAGGCAAGTTCTTTAAAAGAAGGTTTGGGCCGTCCTTGAAGAGAGACATCCTCATCTGGGCTCTGAAGGAGTGGGCAGGCATGTTGTGGGAAGGCCATGAAATAGGACGGTGGCCTCTAACTGTGGAGACCAACCCCTGGCTAACAGCCAGCAAGAAAACAGCCTACAACTGCAAGGAAATAAATTCTGCCAACATCTTTAATGTACTTGGAAGACTTCCACATAACACAACCCAGCAGACATCTTGATTTCACCTTTGGAGACCCTGAGCAGAAAACCCAAGTTCTCTCTGTCCAGGTTCCCAACCCACAGAAACTGTGAGATAATACACTTGTAGGTTTTAAGCCACCAAGTTTGTGGTAATGTGTTACACAGCAACAGTAAACGAACACAAGCCATACCATGAACTCCACTACCAAGAAAACTTTAGTTGGTTGGTAACTGGAGAAATACAGGGTGGATCCAGTATTGACACTCCACAGGCTAAGAGCCTCGGCTCAGATGTCACTGCTGTGCCATCCTCACAGGTTCCATTCAGCCAGATGTAATCTCTCACATCTGAAATCCTATAGCTTTGTTTGTCCCCTTTTGTGGTACTTCTCATATTTTCCATATTTTATCAGTGCTCCCATCTTGTCTTCCTGACTAGATTGTGAGGGCCTACCAGTGGAAATGCCCTATTTATTTTTGTGGTAATTCTTAGCACAATTCTTTGCATACCAACCAAGGCTTATTGGTAATTCATTAAGTACTTTTCTCAATGGCAGAACTTCAACTTTTACTTGTTGAAGCAGCTGGAAAATGCATTTTGATATGAGGACAATCAAGACATGGTCTTCATGAGTGTTTTCACAGTTCGTTTAAAATCTCAAAACTAGCCAAATATTCTGCTCCTCATTTGCAGTCAGTGAGAATGTTTCTATCATCTGAGATTCTGAAATTAAGCTCATGAATGTTCATCCAACAGATTCTGGTACTCTGGAACTCTCTGCCAAGACAGAATCACAGGTCTACAGATCTATCTGAGTAATCTTTATTTTTATCTTGAGAATGAAGAAAAGAATTTCCTAAACTATGGGGCTAGTGCTATGTCTAGAATCCATATTTGTGAGAGGTAGGGATGAAATTTCATCTCAGAACACTAAATACATTGTTTTGTTTTGTTTTGTTTTTAACAGAAATAAGTAGCCTTTAAGCTCCTCTTTTTTATTTATTTTATTTATTTATTTTTTTGAGACAGGTTCTCACTGAGTAGCAGCCAAGGCTGGCCTTGGATTCTCAATCATCCTGAGATTACAGCATTCCTGGTTACTGATTACAGATTATTCCTGGCTCATTGGCTCTTCTTTTGAATTAAGTTTTGGGACACTAAACATAGAGGAAGCGGAAAGGTAAGAAAACAGGAAATAGCCATATGTTTAGAATGACAAACCTTTTGTAACAGAAGAAGCCAGGAGCCTCTGGAGGATGGTTGGTTGGGGCCCCAAGGGATCCTTAGGAGCTCTCAGTGGCCCCAGGCATCCTTGTCTCAAGGAACCTCCTGCAGAGTTTTGTCTGACGATCTAAATACCATGGGGAACTGTTTTTGGCAACTGTTTTTGATTATTAACAAAGAGCATTGCCATTAATAATCGTCTTGTAGTTCATATAAAAATAGCATTGTAGTGCTACAAGGGATTCTTTTTGGGCCAAGTTATCAGTCAGGCCCACATTTATGTGCTTTGGGGGAGTCACAGATAATTATGTTGGGCTTAAGAACACCTTTGGGGACTTCCAGACCTGGGCCTTATTTAAAAAAAAAAAACAGTAAGTAAAACACTAGGCTCATACAACTTCCAGGAGTTCACAGAGTTTCACATACATCACCCTACTGTACCTGGGCACAGACGAAGTCATCCTCTCCTAACATAAGCTAATAGGGGAAGTGAAGCTCAGGGGCCATGAGTTTTAAGGCCTCCAGTGGCATCTGTTTTGTTTGGAAATTAAGAGTGCATGCCGAGTTCTGGCTGCCAAATCTCACGAGGCTCTAGACATCTGGAGCTGCCAGATCAGATGGCTATTAGTGAGCAGCAAGATGGTGTTAAAGCCCCAAGTCAAAATTAGTCACACCAGCTATTCTCTGGTCTGCCCTGTGGTTGTCCCCATGGTCATTAATGAAACTAGATATGACGGGATCCAGATTTTACGTTTCATATGGAGGACCAATCAGCATTTAGGAAACCCAGGAATTATTTTCCAAAAACCCTGGCAAGAGATCAGTGGTCTGCTGGCTGTTTAGACTCTAGACAATCCTTCGAGCTCACTGATCACTTAAGGTTAGCAGTAGTTTACTAGTAAATGTAGTGGGGGAAAGACTAGTAGAGTGTGTGTATTTGGAGGTTAGTGGACAGGAAGAAGTTAGGTAAAGAGCTGATAATTGGTGCTCCTTTCCCTTCATTGTAATGGGAGGGAGTGGGTGGATGGGAGGTTGAGCTAAGAGGAGGGAGAAGGGGTAGGATTTGAGGAGCAAGAAGGTTGGGATAGGTGGGCTAGGCTCACTCACCTCTGCCTCAGCTTCCCTGGGAAAGGTTCCTGAAAATGCAAATTTCTAGTTTGAGCTGTAATGAGTCATAACATGGGACCTACGAGGTGCATTCAAGCAACCAGGTGACTTCGATGCCCCTGGAGTGAGGCCCAGGGACCCCTGGATGATTCTTAAAAAGCTTTCCTGGAGGCCCCAGACAGTCTCATCTCAGGGGACTCCAGGCAGAGTTCTGCCTGAGATCCTACACACACTGGAAGCATTTTAGCAGCTTGATTATAGTAACAAAGCTGTGACAGGCTGCCAGCAACAGTGTAAAGAGCATAGGACCAGGAGCCAGAGTCCTGTCTTTAAATTCTGTCACTAGCTTGCTATGTGACATTCTACAAGTTGCTTTGCTGCTCTGAGGCTTTCCTGCTCTGAATCTCAGTTTCCTCACTTTGTAAAAATAGGGAGTTGTGTCCAAATAAATGCTAACACTCCATCCAGCATCCACACTCTGATTCTAAGACTGTCTATGCCACCAATGCCTAGTACCACTCAGAAAATTCTATGAAGATCCCTGTTCACCTGCAAGGAAGACAGGTGAGGAAAACAGAGGGAACAGACATGGGAGACAGGTGGGGAAAGAGTCTCATGCAAGTGGTCTCTCCATCAGTGTGGACCCCTATTTTTGTGGGGCCTGAAGCTTATATGATGTGAGAGGTGAAGTCCTAAGAAAAAGAATACAAAATTACTGTCAAGGAAAAAAGTACAGTAGCTCAGTGGCACAGTGTTTGCTTAGCATGCACTAGGCCTTGGATTTGATCCCCAGGAGGGAAGAGAGAGAGAGAAAGAGAGAGCCTTAAAATTATATTTATATTTATTCAGAACAATAAAAGAAATTACATTGAACTACATGTTTTATGAAAACTGCCATAAATACAGAATCCAGAAGAATAATATATTTTAATTAATTTGTTGCCCTGCACAACTTGAGGCTGTATATACCTTTTCTCTTCATGCTACAGCAGTTTTGTAGTATTTACTTTAGAGAAAGAGTAGAAAGTTCAATTTTCCTTCCAATGCACTTGCAATTTGGTTTTCTGAGTTATTGATAGTAAGGTGTCTTTTGGCTTCACAATGGTGCCTTTTAAGGGTGATAGTCAATGTGGAAAACCTTTGAAAAGTTCCTTTCATATCTGAGCTAGAAGAGTTGAAAGTATTTTGATAAAAAATGCTTTTGACTGTATCCGTTTTAATCCTTGTTTGTTTTCCATTATCTGCATAGTTCCAGGGCCGGTGCTGCAGGTCACATTGCTACACCACACCTCTTCTGTGCCTTCACGAGTTGGCAGAGTGGGTGGTCATGGTCACTGCTAACAGCAGTATGGCTAGTTGTCATTGACCTGCACATGGAAGTGACTACAAGCACTCCTAGGGAGTGTGACGATACATCTAATGTATCTCCAAAATCAATGTCTCTTCTGCTGGGTCCCAAAATGCCCAAGATCCCTCTAGCACTTCTTGACCTGAGGGCAAGCATGATGGTGGTGGGGGTGAGGGCAGGGGATCGGGGTGGAAAGAAGCTGTTCTCTCTTCCTATTGCATGCATATGTATATGTCTACACACATGCCCACTTATGCATATCACATACATGAAGGCATATTTTATATGCAACATATATATTACAGGGTGCTCTGATGTACATGGGTGTGTACGTGTGAGTGCAATGTTTCGGAGTGAATTGTGTCCTCCTTAAATTCATATATGGAAGCCCTAACCCCCGATATGATGGCATTTGGAGATGAGCATTTGGGTGAAGATGAGTATTTGGAAAGTGATTAGGGTTGGTTGAGGTTGATCAAAAGAGGAAGAGAGGAGCTTTCTACTAAGTGAGGACACAGTGAGAAGGTAGCCATCTGTAGGACAGGAGGAGGAGCCCTTACTAGGAACCAAATCTACTAGCCCCTGATCTTGGATTTTGGAGCCTCTACAACTATGAGAAACAAATGTCTGTTGTTTAAACCATCCAGTCTGTGGTGTTTTGTTACAGCAGCCCAAGACATTTTTATATAATATATCACATACATATACATATGTGTGTATCTATATCTATCTATCTATCATATATCTATCTCTGTCTCCATATGAACTCATTGGTAGGTCCTCCAGGGCCATGGAGCAGCCAGCACAAGCAGAGCCCTGGATCTTAAGCATCCTTGGTTTAATTTAACAGTAGATCTTCCTCTCTCTGATGTTGGGGACAGAGACCAAAGCTGGTTGTAGGAATCTCAGGGCTGAGATTCTTCCCCTGAGCCTGCTGAGTGGTTTGAAAGATTTGGGCAGATACCTCCAGAATGAAGTGCTATGAGCATGGCAGTGGTGTGGGGTGTGGTGAGTGACAAGTTAATAAGCACAATCTGAAAGTAAAAGAATGGAGCACTGGAATTATTCCAAAAGCAGTGCCCTCCTCAAACAAAGGCTTTTATGTAGAGAGCCTACACATTTCACACAGGAAAGCACTTTGGGGATGGATACAGTCCCGAGCATGCTCAGTTGGAGTGTGTGGTATGAAGCATGCTTGCTATAAGGTCATAGTTCAAGATGGCATGATGCAGACACATTCCTAGGCATGCTTAACTCAAGGTCATGGAGGACATATTTGAAAGATTACAATGGTGATCAGAAACACTTCTAGACATGCTCAGCTTCATTTTCCCAAAAAGGTTTTAGCTGAAGTCAAAGGAAAGGACACTTTGAAGTGTGTCCTTCACACTCCCCAAGGTTGCCTGTCTCCCTTATCTGTTAACAGGACTAGCTTGTATTTCTCATCTGTCTTTTCATCCTCTGCCCCCTGACACTTTGGGAGTCAGGAAGGTTAGTAGCCTGTCCAGGTAGCTGAGTGGAAATTCCCAAGTTTAGTTACTACCACCCTCACAGCCCCTGTGAAAAGGTGAGGGCTTAATCTGTAAGGAGGGAGTGTGGAGGGAAACTCTAAGATTTCCCTGAAAAAGGGATGAGAACCAGAAATACTTCCTTGATACGCACTTACAGAGAGCACAGCTAAGTTAGACCACCAGCAGAGGATCCAGCAGAGAACTTGGCTGATGAGGCAGTGTTAGGCAGCAAGAGCAGCTGGTGGCACCAGCAAAGACATGGGTGGGGGAACTCGCTAAGGCCTGGGAGGGTGGGATTGGACAGTGAAGGCTTCTAACTGAGTGATTGACTTCAAGAAACTGGAAGATTCCAGGAGACCTTGGGAATCCCCAAACACATATGTGAATACCCAAGAGGACAGACTACACCCAATGGAATTAGGACTCACGGGCAGTAGAGAACAATGATGCACCCCCTGGTATGCAGTTGCTACCCTGTGGGAAGGTGACCTCGAGCCAACACAGTGATGGATATCAGAACCCCAGGCCAGGGGTCTTCAGATAACTATGCTCCTTGGGAGGCACATTCTCATGGCTGCCATGATGGTGCAAGTGAATTTGCTTAAAATAGATAAGGCCAGCTACCAAGCAGTGCTTTGTAGTGCACATACCACCACAGGGTCTTGAAAACTTTTTTGCCTGGGCTGGACTGGAACTGTGATTCTCCCACATAGCTTGGAATGACAGGCAAACATCCACACATCATCACTTCTAGCTGAGATGGGGTCTCATGAACATTTTCCCCAGGCTGGTCTCAAACTGTAATCTTCTCACTCTTAGCCTCCAAAGTAGCTGGGATTATAGAAGTGAGCCACAGGCACATGGTTACTTCATTTCTTTTCAAATTTAGAAAATATTTACATTGCGCAGATTTTTAAGACATTGAAAAAGCTATTTTAATAATATTCAGTATGTACAAAACTTCCTTTCCCCTACCATTCCTTCTCTCCTCTGGGTGGTGTTGAGCACTTCTGGGTTTTTTTCAGGGTTAGGGGACAGGGCTGTGCTGCTCCTTGACTCAGGCATTTGGAATGGGGCCTCCTTCTGCATTGTGACCACCAGAAGCACTTAGCCAGCTGTTGATAACAACTTTGACCTACAAGAGGTGTGAGCAGCTTCTGCCCAGGCATTGGGTCGGCTCAAGAGAAAGACCAGACACAGGCTGAAGTGTGAGCACCATTTCTGCATGGGCCTCTAGAGCCCCACATTGTGGTGCTGTCAGCCTCTCTGCAGACTGCTTCTCCCCAGCCTCCATCTTGATCTCTCTAACCTCAAGACAGGGAGGTGATGACCTGCCCACCCCTCCCCCTCAGTTCTCTTCTGCGTCCTTTTTATTTCCCTAGAGCTTTGTCTGCTGATTCTCAAGGGAATCATTTGGAAGTAGTGGCAACTCAGCTGAACAGCAGCTCTGTTTTTATATTTCTGCTAAGAGAATCATAATGACTGGGCAAGAGGGAAAAGAGGAAGAGAGTGCAGCAACTGACTGTTCTCGGGTTGTATGGGTGACATACATACACAGATGTATTTAGAATGTCTGTATATTTAGGCAATTTAGAGATTTGGATTTATTTTATAGATATCTTTGTGCATAGCATGTGTGGCATGTGTGCACGCACGTGCAGTTCTGGGACCTGATCAGGTCATGTCCAGCTGTGAAACCTTTCCACAGCTCTGCTGGCTTGCTCTAGGATAAAGTCCAGACTTTTCCTTGGCACGGCCTCCACATCCTGTGTCCTATGCACCCTCCAGGGCCACACCACCAATCAACCACCTCCCCACCCCACTCTCCCACCACGACATCGCTTGCTGGTTGTCCCAGGACCTTGCTCTTTCCATGCTCTCTGCCTTTGCACGAGCTGCTAAAACTCTCTGCCTGCAAAACTTCCCCACCTCTCCTGGTCACTGCCTGCCTTGGAAAGTTCTACTCATTTCAAATGAGCTCACTGTCCCTTCCAACCTCAGGCCATGTGAAATGGCAGTGCCTAGCTGTGTGGCCATTGTGTGACCAATGCTGGACTAACCCCTGAGGCTCTGCAGTAGACGGAGGGAGGAGTGTCCTCTCTGCTGCCTGCCCCAGAGCTGGCTCACTGGTCCCTCTGTGAGAGTACCACCCAAGAGGGGCATTCTCACCACCCTGCACAGAGCCTGGCACCTGGTAGCTACTCAGTGTATGTATGTTACAGGAATAAATATGTATTCATAGATCCCATGCATAGGACAGCGAAGCTGGAAGCAGAAAAAGTGAAAGCAACATGTTGGAGGTATTGCCCAGGAAACAATCATCAGACCAGTGATAAAGCTTTCCTGCACAGATGACTCATTCACAGAAGGAATCAGAATTTCCCTCACAAAGACATGGATGTCACCACAGTGGTTGTCTCTTTTTGGGTCCTCTCCACTGTGGTAATGGGTGACATGGGGGTAAGAATGGTGTCAGTCCCTGCAACAACCAGAGCAGCCATACAGGCAAGGGGACCAAGGTTCCCCTCCCCAGCCTGATGGGGACTCCTGTCTGTCTCTACCCTCCAGAACTGAGGAAGGGGATCCCCCCCACACCCCTGCAAACATCTCCTGTAGCAGGATTTCCCACTCTCTTTAACCTTTTCACTCTTGGCTGGTTCTGCCCTTCCTGAATTGCCAGATTCTGGAGAGCCTGAATTTCCCTTTGGATTGCAACTATTTTTAAATGCTTTTTGGCCGTACGAGGGCTTGAACTCAGGGCCTTGCACTTTCTAGGCAGGCACTCCACCGCTTGATGTCCTTCTAGACTAAGCAGCTTTTGGATTTCTCTCTGCATTATATTTCCAGTGACTTCCTATTCATTCCGCCCATGAAATTCCTAATGTCCACCAGCGGATTAGCGCACTGGCGCACCAGGGCAGGTATTCTTGCCTATTGTATTTGTTGCTGGATCCCCAGTACCGGCAACAACAACGGCTGGTGGAGAGGAGATGTCTGGCTGAGTAGGAAATGGATGGATGAGCATATGATGAATGAAGAGACACCTGTAACAACTTGATGAATGACGGGCGTTGCATTCCTTTTGGTTGTTTTCCCATCTCTCTGTGATCTGTGGTGGCTTAAGTCTGGCCCTGTCTGGGCTGCTGCACCCCTTCTGTTCTAAGGATGCCAGGACAAGGAGGCAGGGGAAGGGGAAAGAGGAGGGGCCTCCGGAAGAGGTGGGAAAGGTCTTTGGGAGACTTGTTGCCCAGTGAAGTTTCCCTGGCAGCTGTCCACGGGCCTGGAGTCTGTGCCCTCCATAGAGGAGGCTGGCTTGTGTTACCAGTCCTGAGCCACAGTCCAGAACAGTGACAGGGAGGGCTGTTCCTTGGGGTCAGAGGTGGGGGTGGGGGCAAGGAGCACGACTCCTGGAAGCATCCGGTTTTAAACAACTTTGCTTAGAAACAGAAGAGAAACTCTACGGAAAATGGGAGGGCTCTGGCAGGCCTCCCAGGCCAGGAACACCAAGTTTCTGCCAACTTGAGCCGGAAATAGGGGACTTGAGGGCAGGGAGGAGGGAAGAGGCCATCGAAGGGGCCCACACAGCCCAGCCACAAGATTGATTGACTTCCCTGCTCTAAAGTAAATGTGTTTCTGAAAACCAGGAGCATTTTTTAATTCTCCCAGGCTGCTGTGCACACAGCCAGCCTACTTCCTGTGAACGCAATTATTCCCAGGTGCTTGTGTTGGCTTTCAGAGCAGGCATATCATATTATAAGCTCTTCATAGTCCTGTCTCAGAAATTCTTTGTAATAAAGGCATGGAAAATCTGCTGTACCTCTTTGGGCTTCTTTCCCTTTTTTTTTTCAGTGCCGGGGATTGAACCTCTGTGTTTCTGATGCAGGAACAGGCCTGGCAGGCACTCTCCAGGACACTAGTGAACTCACTAGTTCTGCTTGGCAGCTTGCTTTCAGCCCATCAGATCCAAGATGCCGACAATGGCCCTGGGAGAGCATTTTAGGCTGGCCCCGGGTAAAGGATCTCGATGTGCAGAAAACGTGCTCTGGCTGCTGATCCCAGAGGTAACTCAGGGGAGGAGGCTGTGAGTGAGGACTGCTGCCTGGGGCTTGGGAGCAGGGAGAAGTAGTTACACATTTTTAACTGCAAAAAGTTCTAAAATTGACTTATCTTAACAAGACCAAAAAACCGCCAGTCTGCAACCATTCATTTTTTTTCCAGGACTCCAGTCCTCCACTGTCCCCAGGGAGCTTGTGGCATTTCACAACCACTTTGACTTCAGAACCTCCCTCTCCTTGGCCCCCAGAACAAAGAGCCTCCTTATCTGAGGAGGTAGGTTGTGAGTCTGGACGCTTTGAAAGCCCATATCAGAGAGGGAGAGACAGAGGAGAAACCATGCTTTCTAAGGCCACCCCCTCTAGAAGGCTTTCTGGGGAGGATAAGTCATCTTTGTTGCTATAGCAACCGTCTGCATTGATAGTAGGAGGGTGGATGGGGACCACCACTTAGGAAAGCTTGCTGCTTTATATCACCAACCAACCACCTACAATTCCATTCCTAGTTAATATCCAGAAGCAGAGATTCTTAACGCTTTTTTGGTCTCGGGGTTCCTTTATACTCTGAAGTATGACTGAGGATCCCAAATAACTTTTGCACAGGTAAGTGATGCTGGTCAGTATTTACCATATTAGAAGTGAAAAGTAAGAATTAAAGCTTAATACATTTAAAAATAATAGACCCTTTTTATACTAACATCAATGTTTATGAAAAATAACTATATTTCCCCAAACAAACAACAAGCAAAACTTAGTGGGGAAGGTGGCACTGTTTCAGTCTTGCAAACCTGGCTTCATGGAAGGCAGTGGGGTTCTTGTGCCTGCTTCAGTAGTAGTCTGTGATGTCACCCTCGACACCATGTAACTGCTGGAAAACCCCACTGTTCACTGGGAGATGAACCTACAGAGTTATAAAAATAGTTTTGACTTCACTGCCCTCCTCAGAGGATTGCAGGGGGACAGAAGTCTCTGGACCACACTTTGAGGCCTGCTATTCCAGAGAAAATTCCATACCTCTATTCTAGCAGATAAATATGTAAATGTATATTATATCAGGTTCAAGTTCTAAGAGGAAGACGAATGGAAATACAAGTTTAAGGATGAAAAAGGAGCATATAAAATTTCTGATTATTTGATAATACTATTCAGTGTTTTTTTTTTATTGTTGTTTTGTTTTGTTTTTGTGACACTGGGTTTTGAACTAAGGGTCTCCTGCTTGCTAGGCAGGTGCTCTACCACTTGAGCTATACTCACAGGCTTTTTTGCTTTTTCAGGTAGGGTGTCATCACTTACCTAGAGTGGATCTCAGACCTTGATCCACCTACTTTTGCTTCCCAAATAGCTGGGATTACAGTGCACACCACCACACCTGGCCTATTGGTTGAGTTGGGGTCTGACTAACTTTTTGCCCTGGCTGGCCTCGAACTGCAATCTTTCCCAGGTCCATCTCCCAAATAGCAGTATTGCAGGGAAGGATTTTTTTTTAAGCTAATGGAACAATCAAACTGACATTTTAAACTTTATTTGGATACATTTAAATGAGTGATATATACTTATTGAAAAATGTTTAGATGTTAAACTATGAAAACTCTTCCAAATACACAGTGGAATTTAGTCTTTTGCAGCTATTTAAACTCAAGATGAAAATTCTTAAGTATCAACACAACACTTCTGATGGAGTACATAATGGCTCAGAATTCTCTTAGAAGGTAAGAAGCACGAAGACTCCTGAACGGGATGACGTTTATTATCCCTCTCAAATCTTTGGCTTTTGTGGATGTGGCCTAAGAGGTTACTTAGTGAGTGGGTACTGCACCCTAGCAGGACACACCCCCAATGTAGAGGTCCACTTACAATCAAATACCCTAACAAAAACAAAATGAAAAATAATAAAAGCCTACAGGACTCCCAACTCTCTTTCTTACACACACACACACACACACACACACACACACACACAGTCCCCCAAAACCTCCCACTCCTCAGAAGTCCATTCTGATGCAGGTGGTTTATGAACCGCATTACAGAAAAACACGAGCAGGATAGCAACGTGGGGTAGTCTGGCGATGAAAATCTCCATGGCAGTAACCTCAAACAGGATCATTGGAGATCAGAAATTCCATTTGAAGTCTGCATTGCTGCAGGATAAGTTCTCTTAGCAGGACTGCCTGAGCAGTCCTGGCAAAAGGTGCTACATGCACAGAAGTCTTAGACCAGGGCTTGGCTTGGCTTTGGTGGAAATCCAGGCAAGGGCCTGGGTTCCACATCTGGGTATAGACCTGGGACAGTGCCCACAGGATGGTAAAGAAACTCAAATTGAGAGTCCAACAGAAGCAGATGCTAGGAGATAGAGGTGATACCTACTGAGCATCTTAACCACCCTGTCCCCCATCTGGGAGTATGTAGACCTCCTGGGGGGCTGGCCATTCCTGGGGGGTGAGGACCTGAGGTTAGGATCCATTAGCTCTGCATTTTGCAACGCACGGTGAGCCCCACTTGCTTGTCCTCATTCCAATATGGATTTCCTCTGGCGCTACCCAACTCCTGGTGTTGGGAATAGCTTGGCAGTAGTGACAACAAGAGGACAGAAAGCAGAAGAGAATGAGCAGGCAGATCTCTGAATGACCTCAAGTCACCACAGCCACCTGCCTAATCAAGTACTGGAAGAAATGGGAAAATGTTCCCATGACCCAGAGAGCATTCCCCACAAAGGTGAGCTCTGATAGCAAGTGGGGTGTGTCATCCTGACAAGCCAGTGGAGGGGAGAGCATGTGTCATACAGGGGAGCTGGGGTTCCAGCTTGGCAGTCTTGAGTCAGCCTCCAATTAGTAAGGGCCAGGCCTCCCTTTCCTAAGGGCTTCTAGCCTCAGCTGGGCCCTGCCCAGTGTGGGTGGGGTTGTTGCTCAGCATTGGCCCTGGGACCAGCTCCCTGGAAGTGGCAGGGAACCCAAGCAACCTTGGCACCATTTCAAAGGCTGGCACCAGAAGCTTATCGTCTGGGTTTTGTTCAAGGCCAGGGCTGAGGTTGCATAAGAAAATGTGAAAATGCCAGGGCTCAGGTCCTAAGCTGAGTGCTTATGCTTTCCCTTGGCTTTGGTGAAAGAAAATACAGACTGGGAGAAAGAAGCAGATAACTCTTCTAGGAAGATAGAGGACCGAGTCCAAGAAACTCAAGAGACAGGGGATACAAAGAACGGAGGGGTCTGTATTCTACCTTTTCTTTGAACATTGTTGTGGATGAAGGCCTCAGAGACGGTTGTCACCCCACGTGGTGAATGCCAGGGGCAAGATAGAGACAAGAGCAGGCAGTGTTGGTAGCCACGCAGGAGAATTCTGGAGATTTTATACTATGATTAGGGACAGGGAAGATTCATGCATCTAATAAATATTAACTATCTGGCAAGATCTATAAAAATCAATAATTCTCAACCTTTATTTTATTTTATTTTTTGGTGGGTTGGAACTCATGGCCTGAGCACTTTCTAGCAGGCACTCTACCACTTGAGCCACTTTGCCAACCCTCAACCTTTATTTTAATGCAACTCATATAACTTTTACTTGCACGACTCTCCCTTATGGACATTATCAGATTTGTGTGCAATGCCCGGCTCCCCAAAAACACATGGCTTCAGTATCAGTGGATTCCACGTTAGCAAATTCAAACAATTGTGGATCAAAAATATGGTAAGCAAAAATTATGTCTGTACTGAGCTTGTACAGCCTTTTTTCCTTCTCATTATTCTCTACACAATACAGAATAACAGCTATTTGCATAACATTTACAGTGTATTAGGTGTTGTGAGTAATGTAGACATGATTTAAAGTATAGGAAATGATGCACAGAGATTATATGCAAATACTATACTACATGTTTATATAAAGAACTTGAGCGTATTTTGATTTTTGTATCCATTGGGAATTCTAGAATCAGTCCCTCTGAAGTATGGAAGGACAACTGCATTGCTACTGTGGGGTAAACTTGAATCATTTTAATTCATTAAAATAACAAATTCTTTGCAAAAATTGATGAAGGAAATAAAAGCAAGGCTAGAGCCTTGTCTCCCAACTTGGAAGAATGGCCTTCTCTCTTCCTGGGGTCACTTCCCTGTGATGAGCCCAAGAATTCCAAAATCCCAGTACGCTTATTGGAAGTCCAAAGGTCAGCCCTGTCTCTTAGTCATTGGTGCCATCTCAGACACTCAGGGCTCCTCAGCCACTGCTACCACCAGGGCTCCTAGATGGCTGGACAGTCAGAAAAGGTCTCCCATGTACTGTAACTGATAGTTTGTAATTTTATAACCCCATCTGAGCCCTAAAGCCTGTCCTGGTAGCTGCTCATATACCTCCCCATCCTCCAGGCAGGGACTGTCCTTGTTGCTGATCCTTGAGTTTGTGGCTGGCTCTGGCACAGCCAGCCATGGTACAGTTCCTATTGGCAGTTCTCTTTTGAGCATAAGACAGGATGGTCCCTGACCCCCTCCAATGCTAAAGGGTTGCCACTCAGATGAAATCACAGAGCCACTTCCCCAGGGCCCAGTCTACCTAGAAGGGCACATGGGGACAATTCCTATGTCTGTCCTTCACAGACTGAAAACCACAGTTGCTTCCTCCCATTTCATTCCTATAGGAGACAAACTCTGGGTTTCCTTAGAAACAAAGTCCCTGGAATCTGCTTCACAGCCAAGGGTTGGTGACTCAATCTTGAGAACTACTGAACTTGAGGATGAGCCTTAAGCACAAACATCTATGTGGCCCCAGACCAAGCAAACTCTGAACTATTCCCCATCTCTTTCTCAGGGGACTAAGTTATGCTGTCACTATGCTGCAAGGTAAGCCATGAATATCGGATGCAGATTGTGTTAGTTAGGGCTCTACTTGATGCTGTAACAAATTAGGCCCCCATTTCAGTGACATACTATGTTAGAGGTCTACTTACCACTCAAATCAGAGTCCAATGTCAAATTCCTAGTTAGCAAGTGACATATTGTCTTGTGGTAATTCAAAGACACAGGCTACTTCCATCATGGGCTTATGGGTCCTAAAAGTCCTCAGCATTAACTGGCAGATATAGAGAAGTTACAATTTCTATTCCTCCTCTTCCTCTCTTCTTCCTTCTAGTTCTTCTTTAAAGTGTGGTAAAATATACATAACACAAAAATTCACAGTTTTTACCACTTTTAAGTGCATAGTTCAGTGACATCAAGTATATTGACATTGTGCAGCCATCACCAGCATCTATCTCTTTCATTTTTCTAACACTAGCTCCCCACTTGACTCTTCCCCTACTCCCCAGCAACCAACCTTCTACTTTCTGACCCTATGAATCTGGCTACTCTAGTTCCCTCACATAAAAAGAATCATGCAATACTTGTCCTTTTCTGACTCACTTATTTCACTTAACATAATGTCTTCAAGGTTCAGCTGCATCATAGCAGTCATCAGATCTGCCTTCCACGGCATCAGTACATCACCTTTGTTTATCCATACATTGACTGATAGACACCTGGGTTATGTCTACCTTTCAGCTATTAACACCAGCTTCTTAACCCTCTTGACCTGCAAGTGGCACTGTTGTTTCTGATCACATCCCATGGAAGAACAGATTGCATAGCTTCACCTACACGCAAGGGGTGCATTGAAAAGCAATCCCTGGCTGGCTGGGCGGCCACTTCTCAGAACCAATTTCGCCTATGGAAGGTGAGGCACAATTTGTTGGTGGATAGCTCACCAGCTGTCCCTATCACCTCTTTACCTTTGCAATTCCTGTAAAGGCTACTTACAATGGTCCAGAAAATATGCCTTCCTTTTTCTGGTCAGCTCCCAACAGTACAAAGATCTCAAAATCTAAATGTATTTTCACTAACTAACTAGAGCTAGTATTTGCAGTCATTTGCAGTTTTCAATGTTTCCCCCTCCCCATAGGACACACTGGTTCAAGGTCTGATTCTATCTCTGTCACTCTCTCACAGGGTGATATCTGTAGAGCCCTTAGCTCTCCAATAAATTTAATCAATAGTAGTTATTGATCTTCACAGCAAAATGATGTTTGCATTATTTCCCCATTTGTATAGATGAGGATATTGTACCTCAGAGAGATTAAGCAATTTGCTCAAAGATAACTAGATCATAAATGGTGACCCCATCTCTCTGACTACACACTTTTGTCATGGGGAACAATAATTATGGGAGCTTTTTTTTTTTTTGGTAGTGTTAGGGTTTGAATTCAGGGTCTCATGCTTGCTAGGCAGATGCTCTTAGTGCTTGAGCCACTCCATCAACCCCATAATGTGGGTTTTTGAAAAGTAACCTTGGTGTCTTTCAAAGGGAATGTTGAACTCCCAAACCAAACGCCGCCCTTTGAAAGACTGCCACACACCACAGCTGGTAGATCTGAGCCCCACTGGAGAATGTGGCAAGGGAAGAGAAGAGGTCCTGTCACTCAGGAGCCTGTCCCTGTTCCTGGCCACAGAGAGCTTCTCAGAACTCCTTGGATCACAACGACTATCTTCCACAACTACTGCCACTTCCAAGCAACATTCATATAGTCCCTCCTGTGTTCTAGGCCCTGGAGAGATTAATAGGAATAAGAAATGGTTTCTTCCCTCTAATGAGTGCTTTATCCAACCAGTGAAATGGACATGTGAGCGAATGGTTCTCATAAAATATGATGATCCACACAGAGAGACGTACAAGAGGCTATGGGAATGTGGGTGAGGGGCATTTAATTTTGCCTGACATATGGCAAGTGACAGCAAGACAGTAACAACTGAGCTAGGTGTAGATGGCTAAGAGAGTATTGGTGGAGGGGGCTAGAGGTGTGGCGCAAACAGAGGTACAGTGCTGCCTAGCAAGTTCAAAGCTCTAGTTCCACCAAAAGAAATTGTTACCTAGAGAGTATTGGTGAAGACCTATTTTAGTTAGAAGGTAAAACAAACTCTGAGTGCCAAAGAGTGTAGGGTGCTTGAGGATGAAGGGTAGATACAGTGGTGGCTAAGCATAGGTGGGGGAAGGGTTAGATTAGGCAGGACAGGGGAGAAGGATGAGGATTCTGTAGCTGAGGCAAGGAGATTATTAACTGGGGGCTAATAGGATCAGACTATCTTTTACGAAGCTTCCTCTGGGCTGGGATGAATAATGGCAAGTCGAAGTAATTAACCCATTTTATTCCTACCCCATTCATTCCCGGGGGGCAGCACCGTACTAGCCAGTTTTGGGTCATGCCTGATAACACATGACAGGTTAATTCTAGGCAAAGGCCGGAGAAGAGAGCACCTAAGAACGCCCATTTTCCTACAGTGACACTCCCCTTTAGTTTGTAGGTGGCGAAAACCTCCTGATAGACTTTTATTCCTCTTTTTGACTCACAGACTAAACCAAACCCCAATTTGGGTATCAGGAAGCCAAGGCTTCTATCTGATTCCTGCAAGGGCAGAGTTAAATCTTGGAGATGCCAGGACCGTGTGACTTGTCCCTTCTGTCATGGACCGAGATGCAGAAGGAAGCAGAGGGAGACAGGGAAGAAAAGAGGGAGACGATAGCAGAGTGATGTCAGAATCCAGGCCAGGACCCACCACACGTACTCATTGGCATTCCACTCACATGAGAGCTGGCTTCCCCATTGCCCTTACAGCAGAGAGGATGGACAGACATGTTTTTCTAAGTGCTTTACAAATGGAGGCAGCAGGCAAAGGCATTCTAAGTTGACAATGGGCATGCAGTGAGAAATCACAACCTGAATGTGACAGTTGCTCTTTAAAGACACCACAGGCATTGGTGCCCTTCTCTGAGACATGCTTGGTGTGGGAAGGCCCTTGGAAACTGTTCTCCCCATGGACAGAGTTGGGCCTGGGTTTGAAGCCTACTACTCATCTTAGAGACCCTAATCTTTCTAAGCTTCATCTCTATTATTTGAAGAATGCCTCATACACAGGGTGGCTTTTATGATAAAAATAACAGTATTTAAGTGTAGGCTCTTTCTTTTGACTCTGGAGGCCACAGGGATTTGCATTATTAGGGTTTATATGTTCCAAGGCCATGGAGCTTGGACCTTGATGCCGGCATTCACCAGACTTTGCCTGCTCAGAGATCAAGGATGTGAAAAGCAGCTTATCTCAAACTGCTGCCAAGTCCTCTTTATTATTTTTCCTCCCGGCCCCTTGATGTGATGACATGCCAGCAGCAATGTGTAAAAGATCAAAACGTTGTTGAGGTTGGTCCCTGAGTGCACCAGGGCTAAACTCAACCCTGCCACTCACCACAGCACTGGTGTCTCCAGGAGCTGCCCCAGGCACCATCTCCTCATGATACTTGCACTTAGTGGCTGACAAAAGTTTGTAAATTAGATCATTTGAAATGTTGTAGGGGAGTTCATTCTTTAGAATGGCTATGTGGTAAATGCTTTTGTAAGGTAAGTCATTCTCTTGTAGTATAAATCACCTAATCTCCATATGGGATTTGCTGTGCAGATTGTGTTCACCTGTGAGTGCAGGTGTGCTGAGACACTGGTATAAGGGGGAAGACAGAATACACATCGAGAGACTCGAGTGAACTTCTGTCAGCACGCGAACACCTTTTGTGAGTCAGTTTACCCAACAAACATTTGCTAGAACCCACCCTGTACCAACCCCAAGGGCACAGTGTTGGAGGCACATGCTTTCTGACTCCAAGGACCCCACAGTCTAGTTACCAAGACAGACAGGTACACAGTGTCTATAGCACCAAATCACAGATGCCAAGACAATATGTGAACTGTGATTAGATCTAGTCTCTGGATATTGATCATCTAATCAAAATAGCGGCTAAGGGACCTTCCCCAAAATCTTCCTCACAAGATCTTTGTCAAATATTATAGAGTGTGCAATATCATTATAAACCAATTATAAATGACACTGTCTATTTGATACAATATTCAGAGAAAATTCAGATTCTCCAATCAACATATGTCCCTATAACAGCAAGATCACTGATTAAAAATACTTACTTCATTTTCTTTTCTCATTTCTTTCTAGTATCAAAAATGATTTCATACAGCAAGGCACAGGGTTCCCTAGTTCCTTTGAGCCCTGCCAGATCTGGAGCTGTGATGATATTCCAGGGCAGAGCCCATGACTGGGTCTCCTAAGTCTTAGCTGCTAATCAGCATACCTTGGCAGAGTAAGCTTCTTGAGATCCAGAATTTATTTTCAACATGTGGAGTTGAGGAAGTTAAGAACTGGCATTAGAGCCTAAGAATAAAAGTATGTTTGAATGAAAGTTATAGGAAAGTAGATTTGGCGTCAAAACAAGGGAGAAACCATCATGGCTGGGGCCATCCACTGCTGGGGGAGATAGGAGGGCTTTCTGTTATTAACAGAGGTCAAGCAGAGGTGTGACAATAGCGCTTCCTAAACTGGGTGGGAGGTTGGATTGAATGAGGGATACAGCCAAAGTCTGCTCTGCTTTCAGCTGATGGAACAAAGTTGGGCTGTCCTAGTCTCTACTTTATCTACTAAGTTGGAAACTTAACCACTAAGTTGGAGAGAAGCCCTGGCTGGCCAGTGATGAGGAGCCCCAGAGTCATGCACTGAGCTCAAAGGCCCACGAGCACAGTCTTGGGAGTTGAGTCTCCAGATCCATCAGTTCCATTTGATGACTGGGAAGTTCCTTCAGTTCCAACATTGGAGACCAGCAAGGCTGGTTTGTCTCGTTCTAATTATTATTTGAATGCCTATTTAGCTTATTCCTGGGCAAGGCTTGAATCAAGTCAGACCTGTTAATTACTTGGACCAAAGTTATATAATCGCATTTGGGCACTTAAAAGCTCAGCAATTATGTAGGAGCCCAAGTATCTTGTACACAAGGAGGAGCTCTAGTAAGTGTCAGAAATGTATGCTAATACACTACACAAAGCCTAACCCCCAAAGTGGAGGGTGGAGCACTCTAGCACACTCTGTTTCGCTGAGGTTGTTATTATAATTATTGCTCTGAGCACATTCTAAGAAGATTCTGGAAACCTCTCAAACAAGTATGACATTGACTTTACCCTAGCCTATGGAACCCATTACATTTGGAACATGTCTCTCTTGCATTTGGCTTTGCTAATAAATGTCCTATCAGAATCTGTAGGAGACATTGTAAGGAGACCTCCCTTGGCCTTTCTGGTTACCAACATTCCCTTCCTCCCTCTCCCTCCACAGATATACACCATAAGGCCTATTTAGTTCTTTAGTTTTTTCACTTGTATACAGCTATCTCTAATTCCCAGCCCCAGTCCGAATGCCTCTTAATCTCCCACTCTTCAAATACTGGCCCTCCCTACAAGGAGAAGGGAAAGCAGAGAGGTACTGACAAGTTGATAAAGGGAAAGACAAGGTTAAGGTAAGGAGGAAGACTTGGGTTGGAAGTGTTTGCTGCTAAACTCTCTAAGACTCAGCCAGCTTAAACAGCCTCAGAGGGCTCCTACTCCATAGGTCCTGAATTCTCTGCCCTCTTTACTTGGAGGGGGAAAAGACCAAATAACCCGTCTCTGTGCAGCCTCAAAAACCTCACAACCAGATGCTATCATCTACAGTTTCTGCTCTCCTACTCTCCCTCCCACTCTGTGTCTTCCCTCCCTCCTCCTTTCTCTCTGGAAATCAAACACAGGGCCTGGGGAATGGTAAGCCTGTACTCTACCACTGAACCATTGTCTGGGTCTCTTACAGGAAGTCAGCAGGCTACCTCTGAAGAGGGACATTCTAGGGGGAGGGTCATCCTCATTGCCCTCCTGATGGGGGAACCTTGCAGAACCAAGAGTTGAAGGAGGTGGAGATCTTGGGCAGGTTTCATGGAAACACATGACTGAAATGTGTCACACATGGGCAGTTTTCTTAATGTACCCCATATATAGCTTCTGCCCAAGGACACTGACTTTAGCTGATCTCTTCAAATAGACATTGCTGGATCCAGGAAAGACAGATTAAGCTTGACTTTGGATTCTCCTTTTCTAGTTAGGTATGGCATTACTGATTCTATTTGGAACTGGAGGTCTTTTTTAAAAATATTAGCACAACTAAATAGCTCATTACTTAATGAAGAAAGGATCATCGATGAAATAAAAGAGGAAATTAAAAAGTTCCTGGAAGTCAATGAAAATGAAAACACAACCTACCGGAACCTATGGGACACAGCTAAGGCAGTCCTGAGAGGAAAGTTTATAGTCATGAGTGCATATATTAAAAAGACTGAAAGATCCCAAATCAATGACCTAACGATACATCTCAAACTCCTAGAAAAACAAGAACAAGCAAATCCCAAAACAAATAGAAGGAGAGAAATAATAAAAGTAAGAGCTGAAATCAACGAAATAGAAACCAAAAAAACCATACAAAGAATTAATGAAACAAAAAGTTGGTTCTTTGAAAAAATAAACAAGATCGATAGACCCTTGGCAAACCTGACTAAAATGAGGAGAGAAAAAACCCAAATTAGTAGAATAAGGAATGCAAAAGGGGAGATAACAACAAACACCATGGAAGTCCAGGAAATCATCAGAGACTACTTTGAGAACCTATATTCAAATAAATTTGAAAATCTTAAAGAAACGGACAGATTTCTAGATACATATGATCATCCAAAACTGAACCAAGAGAAGATTAATCACCTGAATAGATCTATAACACAAAACAAAATTGAAGCAGCAATCAAGTCTCCCCAAAAAGAAAAGTCCAGGACCTGATGGATTCTCTGCTGAATTCTATCAGACCTTTAAAGAAGAACTGATACCAACCCTCCTTAAACTGTTCCACGAAATAGAAAGGGAAGGAAAACTGCCAAACACATTTTTTTTTTTTCATGTAACTCCAAGAATAAGAACAGGTCTTTCTTTTATTTAGCTTCATATATCCACGGACGGAGCAGGGTTGGGGGTGGGGAAGGAAGGGAGGAATTGATCATGTTCTTGCAAAACCCAAAAACTCTTCAGAAAGCACCATCAACTGTATGTGAAAATGCACCCTGGTGAGACATTTTTAGATCACTAATGCCAACACTTTATTCCACAGCCATTTCTAAAGAAAGTTTCATATAGAGTTGGAAGTCAATGGGCACTGAATTCCAAGAGGAGTAAAGGAGCCTACATCTTACTGACGGACAGTTGCACTAGGTGCAGGAATTGTCAAACCAGCTTTGTCAGAGATTTTTTTGAAATAGGAGAAAACACACTTTGCCTCTCCAAACTCTCAGTCTGCAAATGGGGTGAGTCTTACAAGACCTGAGCGCACTCTGGGTTCCTTGTCTTTTTTTTTTTTTTTTTTTTAGTTTTTCGTTTTTTATTTTATTTATTTATTTATTTATTTTTCATTTTTCTTTTATTATTCATATGTGCATACAAGGCTTGGTTCATTTCTCCCCCCTGCCCCCACCCCCTCCCTTACCACCCACTCCGCCCCCTCCCGCTCCCCCCCTCAATACCCAGCAGAAACTATTTTGCCCTTATCTCTAATTTTGTTGTAGAGAGAGTATAAGCAATAATAGGAAGGAACAAGGGGTTTTGCTGGTTGAGATAAGGATAGCTATACAGGGCATTGACTCACATTGATTTCCTGTGTGTGGGTGTTACCTTCTAGGTTAATTCTTTTTGATCTCACCTTTTCTCTAGTTCCTGGTCCCCTTTTCCTATTGGCCTCAGTTGCTTTAAGGTATCTGCTTTAGTTTCTCTGTGTTAAGGGCAACAAATGCTAGCTAGTTTTTTAGGTGTCTTACCTATCCTCACCCCTCCCTTGTGTGCTCTCGCTTTTATCATGTGCTCATAGTCCAATCCCCTTGTTGTGTTTGCCCTTGATCTAATGTCCACATATGAGGGAGAACATACGATTTTTGGTCTTTTGAGCCAGGCTAACCTCACTCAGAATGATGTTCTCCAATTCCATCCATTTACCAGCGAATGATAACATTTCGTTCTTCTTCATGGCTGCATAAAATTCCATTGTGTATAGATACCACATTTTCTTAATCCATTCGTCAGTGCTGGGACATCTTGGCTGTTTCCATAACTTGGCTATTGTGAATAGTGCCGCAATAAACATGGATGTGCAGGTGCCTCTGGAGTAACAGTCTTTTGGGTATATCCCCAAGAGTGGTATTGCTGGATCAAATGGTAGATCGATGTCCATCTTTTTAAGTAGCCTCCAAATTTTTTTCCAGAGTGGTTGTACTAGTCTACATTCCCACCAACAGTGTAAAAGGGTTCCTTTTTCCCCGCATCCTCGCCAACACCTGTTGTTGGTGGTGTTGCTGATGATGGCTATTCTAACAGGGGTGAGGTGGAATCTTAGTGTGGTTTTAATTTGCATTTCCTTTATTGCTAGAGATGGTGAGCATTTTTTCATGTGTTTTCTGGCCATTTGAATTTCTTCTTTTGAGAAAGTTCTGTTTAGTTCACATGCCCATTTCTTTATTGGTTCATTAGTTTTGGGAGAATTTAGTTTTTTAAGTTCCCTGTATATTCTGGTTATCAGTCCTTTGTCTGATGTATAATTGGCAAATATTTTCTCCCACTCTGTGGGTGTTCTCTTCAGTTTAGAGACCATTTCTTTTGATGAACAGAAGCTTTTTAGTTTTATGAGGTCCCATTTATCTATGCTATCTCTTAGTTGCTGTGCTGCTGGGGTTTCATTGAGAAAGTTCTTACCTATACCTACTAACTCCAGAGTATTTCCTACTCTTTCTTGTATCAACTTAAGAGTTTGGGGTCTGATATTAAGATCCTTGATCCATTTTGAGTTAATCTTGGTATAGGGTGATATACATGGATCTAGTTTCAGTTTTTTGCAGACTGCTAACCAGTTTTCCCAGCAGTTTTTGTTGAAGAGGCTGCTATTTCTCCATCGTTTATTTTTAGCTCCTTTGTCAAAGATAAGTTGCTCATAGTTGTGTGGCTTCATATCTGGATCCTCTATTCTGTTCCACTGGTCTTCATGTCTGTTTTTGTGCCAGTACCATGCTGTTTTTATTGTTATTGCTTTGTAATATAGTTTGAAGTCAGGTATTGTGATACCTCCTGCATTGTTCTTTTGACTGAGTATTGCCTTGGCTATTCGTGGCCTCTTGTGTTTCCATATAAATTTCACAGTAGATTTTTCAATCTCTTTAATGAATGTCATTGGAATTTTGATGGGAATTGCATTAAACATGTAGATTACTTTGGGGAGTATCGACATTTTTACTATGTTGATTCTACCAATCCATGAGCATGGGAGATCTCTCCACTTTCTATAGTCTTCCTCAATCTCTTTCTTCAGAAGTGTATAGTTTTCCTTGTAGAGGTCTTTCACATCTTTTGTTAGGTTTACACCTAGGTATTTGATTTTTTTTGAGGCTATTGTAAATGGAATTGTTCTCATACATTCTTTTTCCGTTTGCTCATTGTTAGTGTATAGAAATGCTAATGATTTTTCTATGTTGATTTTATATCCTGCTACTTTGCTATAGCTATTGATGATGTCTAGAAGCTTCTGAGTAGAGTTTTTTGGGTCTTTAAGGTATAGGATCATGTCGTCTGCAAATAGGGATATTTTGACAGTTTCTTTACCTATTTGTATTCCTTTTATTCCTTCTTCTTGCCTAATTGCTTGCCAAACACATTTTATGAAGCCAGTATTACACTTATCCCAAAACCAGGCAAAGACACCTCCAAAAAGGAAAACTATAGGCCAACCTCCTTAATGAACATTGACGCAAAAATCCTCAACAAAATAATGGCAAACCGAATTCAACAACACATCAAAAAGATTATTCACCACAACCAAGTAGGCTTCATCCCAGGGATGCAGGGGTGGTTCAACGTACGAAAATCAATAAACGTAATAAACCACATTAACAGAAGCAAAGACAAAAACCACTTGATCATCTCAATAGATGCAGAAAAAGCCTTTGATAAGATCCAACACCATTTCATGATAAAAGCTCTAAGAAAACTAGGAATAGAAGGAAAGTACCTCAACATTATAAAAGCTATATATGACAAACCTACAGCCAGCATTATACTTAATGGGGAAAAACTGAAACCATTCCCTCTAAAATCAGGACAAGGATGCCCACTATCTCCACTCCTATTCAACATAGTACTGGAATTCTTAGCCAGAGCAATTAGGCAAGAAGAAGGAATAAAAGGAATACAAGTAGGTAAAGAAACTGTCAAAATATCCCTATTTGCAGACGACATGATCCTATACCTTAAAGACCCAAAAAACTCTACTCAGAAGCTCCTAGACATCATCAATAGCTATAGCAAGGTAGCAGGATATAAAATCAACATAGAAAAATCATTAGCATTTCTATACACTAACAATGAGCAAACTGAAAAAGAATGTATGAGAACAATTCCATTTACAATAGCCTCAAACAAAATCAAATACCTAGGTGTAAACCTAACAAAAGATGTGAAAGACTGCTACAAGGAAAACTATACACTTCTGAAGAAAGAGACTGAGGAAGACTATAGAAAGTGGAGAGATCTCCCATGCTCATGGATTGGTAGAATCAACATAGTAAAAATGTCGATACTCCCCAAAGTAATCTACATGTTTAATGCAATTCCCATCAGAATTCCAATGACATTCATTAAAGAGATTGAAAAATCTACCATTAAATTTATATGGAAACACAAGAGGCCACAAATAGTCAAGGCAATACTCAGTCAAAAGAACAATGCAGGAGGTATCACAATACCTGACTGCAAACTATATTACAAAGCAATAACAATAAAAACAGCATGGTACTGGCACAAAAACAGACATGAAGACCAGTGGAACAGAATAGAGGACCCAGATATGAACCCACACAACTATAACCAACTTGTCTTTGACAAAGGAGCTAAAAATATACGATGGAGAAATAGCAGCCTCTTCAACAAAAACTGCTGGGAAAACTGGTTAGCAGTCTGCAAAAAACTGAAACTAGATCCATGTATATCACCCTATACCAAGATTAACTCAAAATGGATCAAGGATCTTAATATCAGACCACAAACTCTAAAGTTGATACAGGAAAGAGTAGGAAATACTCTGGAGTTAGTAGGTATAGGTAAGAACTTTCTCAATGGAACCCCAGCAGCACAGCACCTAAGAGATAGCATAGATAAATGGGACCTCATAAAGCTAAAAAGGTTCTTTTCATCAAAAGAAATGGTCTCTAAACTGAAGAGAACACCCACAGAGTGGGAGAAAATATTTGCCAGCTATACATCAGACAAAGGACTGATGACCAGAATATATAGGGAACTTAAAAAACTAAATTCTCCCAAAACTAATGAACCAATAAAGAAATGGGCAAGTGAACTAAACAGAACTTTCTCAAAAGAAGAAATTCAAATGGCCAAAAAACACATGAAAAAATGCTCACCATCCCTAGCAAAAAAGGAAATGCAAATTAAAACCACACTAAGATTCCACCTCACCCCTGTTAGAATAGCCATCATTAGCAACACCACCAACAACAGGTGTTGGCGAGGATGCGGGGGAAAAAGGAACCCTCTTACACTGTTGGTGGGAATGTAGACTAGTACAACCACTCTGGAAAAATATTTGGAGGCTACTTAAAAAGCTAAACATTGCTCTACCATTTGATCCAGCAATACCACTCTTGGGGATATACCCAAAAGACTGTGACACAGGTTACTCCAGAGGCACCTGCACACCCATGTTTATTGTGGCACTATTCACAATAGCCAAGTTATGGAAACAGCCAAGATGCCCCACCACTGACGAGTGGATTAAGACAATGTGGTATCTATACACAATGGAATTTTATGCAGCCATGAAGAAGAACGAAATGTTATCATTCGCTGGTAAATGGATGGAATTGGAGAACATCATTCTGAGTGAGGTTAGCCTGGCCCCGAAGACCAAAAATCGTATGTTCTCCCTCATATGCGGACATTAGATCAAGGGCAAACACAACAAGGGGACTGGACTTTGAGCACATGATAAAAGCGAGAGCACACAAGGGAGGGGTGAGGATAGGTAAGACACCTAAAAAACTAGCTAGCAGTTGTTGCCCTTAACACAGAGAAACTAAAGCAGATACCTTAAAAGCAACTGAGGCCAATAGGAGAAGGGGACCAGGAACTAGAGAAAAGGTTAGATCAAAAAGAATTAACCTAGAAGGTAACACACATGCACAGGAAATTAATGTGAGTCAACTCCCTGTATAGCTATCCTTATCTCAACCAGCAAAAACCCTTGTTCCTTCCTATTATTGCTTATACTCTCTCTACAACAAAATTAGAAATAAGGGCAAAATAGTTTCTGCTGGGTATGGAGGGGGTGGGAGGGGAGAGGGGAGGGCGGAGTGGGTGGTAAGGGAGGGGTCGGGGCAGGGGTAGAAATGACCCAAGCCTTGTATGCACATTTGAATAATAAAAGAAAAAAAACACATTAGCACATATTCATTGTACAAAACAATGGATTTGATTATGACATTTCCATACATGCGTATAATGTACTTTGGTCATATTCACCCCTTCTAGTACCCTTTCCTGGCCCTCAGCCCCTCCCCTTTTCTCCTTGAACTGGAGTCTTGATGGCACATTTTACTTGGTGTGGGTTCTTGGTCTGAAACTCAGAAGATGCTTTTGAAACTCAGCTGTCAAGGACTCATTTATTTCAGATCAGCCCTTCACCCCTTCCTCCCAAGTCATCTGTGAGAAAGGCAAGCCCATGACACCTGGCAGGGCTGGCAGGACACTATGAAGTGTAGGTGGCATGTGGCTGTTAGCTTAGTAGAGTGGGCCTGAGAAAACATTCCAAACCAACCCTTCACACTGAGACTCACCCCCCAGGAACTACCAAAGATAAGGGCAGCAGTTTCCCCAGAGGAAGTCCAGTAAAGGTCAGTGCTGTTGTGCACCAGAGCTCAGGTAACAGTGTGGCTAAGCCTGGCCCAGCTCATTGGGTTAATAAACTTCTACAAACAGTGCTCCAAGAATAGGGCATGTGAAGGGGGAAGAAAACACCATGCCTGCCTGGGGGGGCTGAAATGGCTATGGTAAACAACCAAAGGCAAATGCAGATCTGAATTGTGGCTGAAGGATAATGGTTTGGGGATTAAAGTTATTTGCATCATTCACCCCTAAAAGGGCACTGAGCAGGAGCTGTTTGCAGATCACACAGATTCCCAGAGGCCTCTTGCCTACCACCTTTGACCCTTACAAGAGAGACTCTTGCTATGAGACCATGGAGACAAATGAAGTTTTCTTCATTGATGTCACTGGGAATTCTAAATGTCCCAGAAGGGAATATGGATTTTCCTTACTCTCAGGCCTGTCGACAGAAAAAAAAGTCTTAGAACGGTGAGTATCCTAAAAATAAAAAGAGAAATACTTTTCCAATTGTGAAATCTGCCCTTGTCACTAGGGGAGAGAATTAGGACCACCGGTTTGTGCTCACTTTCCAAACAGTGCTCTGAGATCTTGGGTTTGATAAGATATAGTCACAGTTTTTCCTTTTAAGGAAATTTGAGTGTAACTAGTTCTTCCTGCCTGCAGTCCTCCATCTCCTCACTGTCCATTCTTACCCATCTTTCAAGACCCAGCACAAACACCACCCCCTGCTATTAGCTTCCATCGCCGACCCATAGCACGTCTCTCATGGCCACTTTCCACTTTCTCTAAGGTATATTACATACATGTTTTATAAAAAAAAAAATTTCAAAAGATTGAAATCTTACAGCTTGTTCTCTGGCCACACGGAATTAAATTAGGCTTCAGTAAATTACTTAGGTAACTGTACATATCTGGAAATTAAATTAACACACTTATAAACACTATGAATCAGAGAAGAAGTTTTAAGGAAAACTAGAAAATATTCTAATTGAAGGATCATGAAAATTCAACGTTACATTGCAAACCTTGTGGGATGTAGAGAATATAGTGCTTACAGAGAAATTAATAGCATCAATTTGATAATGTCAGAAAAGAAGATAAGTTTAGAATTAATTATCTAAATTTGCATGTTAAAAAATAGAAAAAAATTAAGGAAACTAAACCTAAAGAGAGTAGAAGGAAATAATAAATATAAAAACAGAAATCAAAATACTGGAAAATAAGCTATATAGATGTCACAAGCACTTCTTGTTTCATTACCAATAGAGTATAGGTAAGCAGTATTCAGGAGACTCTTATTTCAGAGAACAGGATTTTATTCAAACATCCACACGGCCCTCTCACACAGATCCTAATGTCCTGTCCTCTTTTACCCCAGCCAGCCAGGAACTTACTCAGGCCTTCCCCAAGCCTTGCTCACCATGCTTAACCAATGAGGGGAGTCCAGCTGAGCTCCGGGGAATCCTTACGGCTGATCTCAGTTGCAGGTCTGGTCTCGAGGTTCAGCAGTGACACCTGGTCGTCAGGAGAAGGGGGCAGTGCTCTCAAGAGGCTGCTGCCTCTATGTCGGAGCTTCGGGATGGGCTCTGACAAAGCGGTCTCCAGCATTCGGAAGGCGAGCGATGAGTGGTAGTGAGGCTCGGGGTTTTATGCTTGGTGGTGACCTCAGAGTTGGTGTTATTGGTCTAACCACCTTAGGGTTGGCTCATTTGCCTATAGGCCTGTCATTCTCTGGCTTGGTTTCTTAGTCCTAACACATGCTAACTAATAATTCTTATTACAACAATTTTTCATACTTTAACACAATACAGTCAATCAACACAACAGCAATCTTATATGTGTTCACCACAATAGATTTTTAACAAAGTAAGAAATTGGTTAGAAAAGCTTCATTAAAATGATAAGCCCCAGAAAGATTGATCAATGTGAAAGAGAAAATGCTAATTACTAATAAAAGAATGAGAGAATATTATTATTAACCCTACAGATATTATGATAGCAGAGAAATGCTACAAACAGCTTTATGCCAATGAAATTGATAAATGAAATGAGAAAATTCTTTGAAAAGCACAATTTATAAAAAAATCAACATAAGAAGAAATAGAAAAATGGACATAATCCATAGTTTATAAAGAAATGGAATTAATTATCAAAAACTACTCAAAAAGAATACTCTATACTTCAATGAGTTCACTTGTGATTCTATTAAACACTTAAGGGGAGAAAATATACATTGAAAATTAATCATTTATCAAAAATCAATTTATTAGATGGAAATCTGTCAACTAATTAACAAGTTAATCAATACCATAACATAGACATGAAATAAAAAAGAATAACAGTAGCTAACGTGTATGAAAAACACATGACACAAGCTTGTCATCACAAGCTATTTGGGAGGCTGAGGTTGGGAGGATCTGAGTTCCAGGCCAGCCCAGTCAAAAAAGTATGCAAGACCCCATCTCAGTGGAAACAATGGTGATGTGTGCCTGTTATTCCTGTTATAATAGGAAGTATAAATTAGGAGATTCATGGTCCAGGTGGGTATGGGCAAAAAGTAAGACCCTATCTTCAAAATAACCAGAGCCAAAAAAGATTTGGGGGCATGGCTCAAGTGGTAGAGCAACTGCTTAGCAAGTGTGAAGCCCTGATTCAAACTCCAGTACTGCCACACACACCCAAAAAAACCCCACAAATTTTGTATAAACTCTTTCAAAAAGAGATTGGAAAATTTCCAATTCGTTTTATCAAGGTTAGCATAACCATGATACCAAGACCTGATGAAATGAAAATGACAGATAAATATACCTGTAATGTAAAATTGATTTAACATTTGAAAATTAATCAGTGAAATTAAAAATAATTACAGAATAAAAGAGAAAAGCTATAAATTCATCTCATGAAAACAAAATAGGCAGATGACAAAATGTGATGCCCATTCATGATAAAAAGTAAAACAGGTCCAGCCCAGGGAAGGGTATCAGGGGGGAGAGTAAATGGAGATGGTGAAGGAGGGTGACTATGGTTGATGCACTCTGTATATGTGTATGAAAATAGACAATGAAACCTATTGAAATTGTTCTAAGAAAGGGGGAAAGGGAATAAGGGAGAATGATGGAGAGGGTGAATTTAATTAAGATACATTGTAAGCTCATATGTAAATGTCACAATGAAATCCCCCTGTACAACTAATATATGCCAGCAAAAAAATTTAAAATTAAGAATTTTTTAAAAAGAGCACAAAAAACAACTCGGACACCTGGAAATAGAGGAAACCTCCTCAGCCTGATAAAGTACATCTATAAAAAACTTACAGCTGCTATCAGTACAATGGCCAAACACTAGACATTTTCTTCCCAAAATTAAGATAAAGTAAAGGCTGTTCGCTTCTAGACCATTCAACCTCATAACTGGAGGTCTTAGCCAGTGCAATAAGACAAGAAAATAAAAGAAATAAAAGTCTTTAGTAATTTAATAAAATATGCATAATAAAAGCATATTTTGGGGGTGGGGACGAAGGCCCTGGGTTCAATGCCCAGTATCACAAAACAAAGCCAAACCAAAACAACCCCACATTTTTGGAGTAAAAACTTCAAAAGTTTATTAACAGAAGTTAAAGAAGATTTACAAAATGGAAAGATATATGTTAGGGATCAGAAGATTCAGTGTTGTCATAAAGTGACCTGAAATTTCAGCACAATTTTATTATAATCCTAATGGGTTTTTGTAGAAATTAACAGGTTGAGCCTATAATTTTTTTTGAGATGAGGTCTTACTTTGTTGCCTAAATTGGTCTTCAACCTCCTGGATAACTGGAGTTGTAGATATACACCACTGAGCCCAGCTTATTCCTGTAATTTATAGGGAAACACAAAGGCCTATTTTAATAGCCAAAACAATCTTCAGAGGGGACTCCAAAACTGCATGATTCATGCTGCCTGATCTCAGTACTATTATGAAGCCAATATAATCATGGTAGTAGGTTATTTAGGTAAGGATGAACAAATGGGTGAATTGGACAGAATAGAGAATACTGAAATAGACACATACACATATGGTTTATTGATTTTTGATAGAGACATCAAGGATTTTCAATGAGGAAAGAAAAATCTTTTCAACAAATAGTTCTGAGATAACTGGAGAAACTAAATTGTATAAAATACATGTCAATCACTACTCCTACCACACTCAAAATTGAATTCAAAAAATTAAACTTTTAATTTCAAAATTGGAATACAGGCCAATATGTAAAAGCTAAAATTCTTTTAGTTTCAAGAGAAAACATAGGAGAGTATCTTCCTGAGGGTAGACAAAATTTTCTTAAACAATGAATAAAATAGTTATGAAAGAAAAAGAGAAAAATTACACTTCACTAAAATTAAAATTCAATTATTAAAAGAAACCATTAAGAAAATAGATGATTAAGTGCCAGAACAGGAAAATATCCACAGTGCTTGTGTCTGCCAAAGGACTTGTATTGGAGTATGTGAAGAACACTTACAAATCAGTAACAAAAATACAAACGGCCCAGTTGTAAAGAATGGGAAAAATATTTGAGCAAACAATTCATGAAAGAAGATGTATGAATGTAAATGACCACTTGATAATACGCTTAATATATCATTAGCATCACAATGTGATACCATTTCAAACCCACTCCAATGACTAAAATTGAAAGCTCCAAATATGAAGCAACTGTCTCTCTATATCACTGGTTGTAAAAATGGAAACCATTTGATAATTTCTTAAAGTTAATCAAAATATACCCTGTGACTCAATAAAGCCACTCATGGATATTTATCTAGAGAAATGAAAAAATATATATATCTAAAAGTAATTGTTCACAGAAACTTATTCCTCATGTCCTCCAAACTGGAAGTAACCTTAATGCCTATCAACAAAATGGATAAGCAACTTCATGCACACAATGAAAGCACTTAGCGGTCCCCGGCCCCATTGACACGCATTTGCAGTGTATGTCTTTTTATCCCTAAGTCTCTCTATGTGGAAGACGGTGAGCTCACACTGACGCCTACAACGCGGTCCGACTCCCATCAGTCCGGTCATGCTCCTAACTCTCCTGAAGTGCCACCCATGCCCTTCATGTATTTGCTTAGCTGCTCAGGCCTCCTCTGTGTCACCTGTCGTCCATCTGCCGTGGTCCCCTTCCCCACTGGATGCTCAGGGTATGGCACTTGTGTCGGGCTGTCCCTCCACGGGGACACCCTCTCCTCTTCCACTGGGGTTTGAACATGCTGCTCCGGACACTGAGGATACAGCTTTGTCCTGCTGCCCTTAGAGCTTTAGGACGAACTAGTTCAGAAAGGAAAGGGAAGCAATTAGAACATGAAAAGGAAAGGATGAATCTAACCTGGTTGTTGTTATTATTGTTATTATTATTATTATTTGGCAGTACTGGGGTTTGAACTCAGGGCCTTGTGCTTGCTAGGCAGGTCCTTTACTGCTTGAGCCATGCCCCCAATCCCTATTTTTTGAGTCGGGGGTCTCACTGTGTATCCCAGGCTGGCCTGGAACTCACGATCCTCCAGCCTCTGCAGGTTATTATTATAATTATAATTATTATTATTATAATTTTATAACTTAAGCTCATTCTTGCTCTTCTAAATCATGTGCTAGGGGCTTCAACTTTTACAACCAAGTGGAGGGAGAAGTAAGGCATTTTCTTAGCTGGGGACAGCTATCTAAGAGAAATCCTGTCCTCTTAAGGGCATTTATTCAAACAGCTGCTCGTTTCTAAAATGAAAATAAGTTTTTTTCTTTCCCTTGTCAGTAATACCAGTGAAGTCTATCTTCATGCTAAGTGACAGGCACATGCTTTGTCTGCTGTAGCTCCTCTGAGCTAGGTTGTCCGTTTTCTTGGTGGGGGGGGTTATGAGCCATTAGCTGAGGGAGATGGGGCCTTGAGGACATGGGGGCTTTGGTATGGTTAATGTGGAAAATAAGAAAGAAAGGGACAAGGAAAGGGGTCATTGTGCTGAGGTGTGCCTCACACTCCCTAAGAATGTCCTCTAAGACTTCAGCCATATTATGCATTTCCAGGTCATTCCACAAAGCAGTCCCCGCCCCCCGCATGCCTGTGTACTCCTGTGTCACCTGGGGCAGGATGGTCCCCAGCAAGCCTGGGGAAGTAGCTTAGGGACATGGTTGGGTGGTCATGGACTAAAGGAAAACGGGGTTTTCTTTCTTTCCCCTGGAATCAGTTAGAGAAGAGAGTAGGCTCTAGGTTCGGAAGGCCTGGGCATGGATCCCAGCATGCCTAGCTGTGTGACTTTGAGTAAGTGACTTAATCTCTCTGTGCTTCAGCTTCCCAACGGGAATATTAGTACCTTATAGGCTTATTGTGAGGGTTAAATGAATTAATAAATATTAAACATTTTAGAACTATGTTAGATGCAAATGTAAGTGCTCAAAACTTTTAGTGTTATTGTGAGATCTTACTCTGGTCTTATCTTAACTGACCTTGAAAGAGGCCGAGAGAGTTCTGGCTGAAGCTGTCATGGGACAATAACTCACGAGAAGTCTCTTAAGGTCATTTATTGTTTTAATCAGCCAAAGTAGATTTTTCTGAAGCAAGTGTACTATCAATTATCTTCCAGAAGTAAAGGAAGGAAAACTTAAATTCACTTCTAAGGACTAATCCTGTTGTGTTGGCAACCCTTAAGATGCTTATATAAGCTGGGTGTGGTGGCACACACCTGTAATCCCAGCACTCAGGAGGCAGAGGCAGAAGGATCAGAGTTCTAGAGCAGCCTGTGCTACATACCAAGACTCTGTCTCAAAAAAGAAGCGTAAGCACAGCTGCCATTTCTCCTAGCTCCTTCATCCAAGGCTGGAGTCTTAGTGTTTTGCACATTCATGTCTTTATTACTGTATTAGTCAGGATTCTTTCAGGGTCAACTGACAGAGAAACCAACAAAATTGCCTCAGTCAAGCAGGGCACTCATCCTAACACATACTTCAAAAATCAAAGGGGGTGTTTAGTAGGTTTTTGAGCCTAGCTGGATCCAGTGGCTCATGTGACATAAACAGTCTTGGCTCTTTTTTTTTTTTTTTTCTGTTGCCTTCTTCAGGCAGGCTTACTTCACCTGGTGGGCCCCAGAGCTACACACTACACAGGGAGAGGACCCTTTCCCAGTCATTCCACAAGCATTCTTGATTAACTCTGAATTTATTAATTTGGGGCCACAAATCCATCTCAGAACCAGCACTATGAGTAGGGGATGAACTACCCTGATGGCCAGGCCAGGTCGGGGCTTATCCTGCAGGGAAAGAAACCAAACAGCTGTGCCCCATCCATGTGATCATGGCCATTGAACCTGGCAGCCCTGCCCGACACCACAAGCAGTTCCCAGATGGAAACAACAGATTTTCAAGTAAAGGTCTCCCATTGCCCATCCTGCAAAAGCCATTAGCATAGGAGGCTCACCCCCATGAATGCTGACAGGGACATAAGCATCTTGTTCTCTTACTCTTAGATACAAAGATTCAAGTCTACTGAGGTGTCTGCCCCCCAAGAACATGAGGAGGCAGGCTGTCTCTAGCCTGCGCCATCTGTGTGCATCATAGCCAGATGTTCCAGGGAAGTTAACACCCTCCAGGCCCCAGAACAGTCCTCTACCTATGAGTGATGTATGCAGGTGGGATAACTTTGGGGCAACTGCCCTGAGCTGACTTCCCAAGTCCTATAGTGGGTTAACCCCTAGATCCTCTTGGTGGCAAATGGCTTGAGAATGTCCCCTTCACTGATAGCTTTCCCATCCCACTTCTATGCTGGTATTGCCTGGGCTCACTTCCCAAAGAAAATGTGTGCACTTGAGTTTCTGACTCAAGGTCTCTTTCTGGGGAAACAGAGGCTAAGACAGAGTCTACCACTGTGTGCAGTCATACACATGTGTGTGCTTACCCTTCTCTTCCATACAGATAACTTTTTGTTTTATCTGTCTGACTCCTCTCTTTCCCATGGGAAAAATGCCTTTCATCTTTGGGGTGACTTTCTCTGTTCTTCAAGAGCCATGTGGTCCAAAAGAAGCTGCACCTTCTCTGGTTCTATTGTCTTGGCCTCCTCATTGGTCTAGGAGATGAACAGAGCAAATCAGAAACTTTCCTGAGAATTTTTGACTTGTAATGAAGAAAAAGAGAAACAGCCTGCCTCTTAGGACCTATCTATCAAATTTAGGGACTCATGTGTTACCCCTCTGGGTCTTCTGCCAACATTGTGAAGTAACTCATCATCTGTAGAAGGGAGCTGTGCCTCTAGCTCCCTGTCCAATCTGGTAGATCTTCTCTGATGGTGGCTCACAAGGCAACTGAGGACTGTCTTGTCAGTGTGGGTCTCTCTACTGAGAGTGAACAAGACATCCAAGGGTCATACTTCCAGACTACGGAGGTCACCATGATGACTATGCAGCTCTGACACATGCATCCAGGTGTGAGACACCTGCCAGGCCCCAGGCCACACTTTCTCTCAATGGAATACATGAAGGTGGACAAAGACATGTTTGAGAGGAACAGCCACTTATGTATTTGAGAGACATCCTCACGTTTGCGGAATAGTCCCTTTAGGTCTCTGGCCCAAGAGTAGCCAGGCCAGTGCCTTCAGGTCCAGACTTTTCTCCTGGTCCCCATGCCAGAGAGAATGAATTGTTGAGTGTGTACAAAAATCCTTGAGTGTGGTGACTGAATCTGGCCATCTTAAGGAAGCAAAGTATTCAGATGAATATAAAGAAAGATGGGCTTCCACTCTTGAAAGTTCATCCCAAAGGGGGGAAAACCCACACGTGTAAAGGAGTCCATCTCATGGTACGGATAAGAAAAGAAATTTTTGTAGAAGCCATTCCTTAATTTTTTTTCTTGTGGTGCTGAGGATGAAACCCAGGGCCTCAACATGCTAGGCAAGTGTTTTACCACTTAGCTACACTCTCACCTCCTGCAATTCCTTGATGTGACTCATGAGAGTAGACTTTGAGCTCTCCTAAGGCCCTAAAGGTGAGAGAGGGGAAAAATGCACATGTACGTAGACATTAGAAGGGATGGCAGAGTGGGCAGGACTGGAGTGATGGGGTAAGCCAGGCATCCTGTATAGGATCTTCTCCTGGGACCTCACACATCCTCATCTTGTAAAGAAACATTTTAACTGACATATAACTGACAATAAACCACACACAAATCATGAGTGAGCTGTGGGACATGTTTTTACATAGTAAACACACCTGAATTACTGCCACACAGATGGAGATATGGAACCTGGAACTCCAGAAGCTGCCCAATTTTCCCTCCCAGTTATTTTCCCACAAAGTTAACCACTATTCTGACATCTATCACCGTAGATTGGTTTTGCTTGTTTTGGAACTTTATATAAAGAGATCAGGGCATCCATATTATTTTGTGTCTTACATCTTTCACCCAGCATTATGACCATGAATTTTACCTGCGATGTTCTATGTGGCAATAGTTTGTTCTTTTTTATTGCTAATATTTTGTCAAATGATTATACTATAATTAATTAGTATATCCAAGGCTTCATTTAAGTTATTCCTTTCCTGGTTTGACAGGGTCAGACAAGAATACTTCATAACTAGGAAGACAGAGAGAAGCTTGAAGAATTTCACTGTTAGAAAGTCATAGAATTGGAAGTATATTTTGACATCTCCAGGGGCTAGGAGTTCTGAGGAGACATTACCTCCTCAAGAAGGAGGGTGCTGGTTACTCTGACTCCATGACAGGCCCTCTGCTGAGCATTTCACCCACTGTACTTAGTCTTTTTTTTTTTTTAACACTTCCTGTGGGTAGTATTACCCCTGTCTTAGAAAGGAGGAAATCAAGGCTTGGTGAGAGAAAAGACTTTCCCCACGGTTGTAACAGATAAAAAGAAATGTGAAGAATTATAAGTAGAAGTGAAAAAGTTGGATAAATTTGTGGATAAGCTTGATAATTATGAGACTAGACGGGATGGAGATTATCACATATATGATTGAAAAAATGCAACATGCTGCTAAGGATTAGTGAGAGCAAGGAGGCTTAAACAGTCCTTCACTGTTATGTAGATCTTTTAATTAAAACAGGACTTAAGAAACACTTTAAATCCTTCTTTACACCCTCTGTCCTTAGCCATCCCATTCAAACTTTTGGCTTGGTTTTGGCCTCTGGCACCTCACTCCTTTTCTCTTTCCCAGCCTTCAGATTCGATTAGATTGCTGATCTAGTTTCTCCTAAGATCTTACACTCTCCAAACACACACACACGCCCTGTTTGGTGAGACAAGGCCTTCTTTTTGGAGTGTCAGCTCTTTGTTTAGCAAGCCTTGCTCTGGTTTGATAATTTTCTACTTTATGCTCATAAAACTACTGGGCATTTATTATTCTATATAAATAAAAACATCACCACCTTGTTGTCATGGAGACGGGCCCCTCCCCACCGCCAGCCTGTGAGTCTGGTTTGTGCAACTTCCCCAAAGCTACAACCTCATGCAGAGACAGAGCTTCTGAGATTGGGACAGGGGCTGCTGGGAGACCTCTGCTTTCCAGACCTCTGTCTTTCTCCACTGTGCATTTCAGATATTGATCCCAAAATAACAGAGGTGCCAACCAAGCAGAGGTGGGCTTCATGTTCCTCCTAAACAATACAGGACTGGCAATGGGGTTCTATCCTTTGGAGGATCCGTGTGCCTCCTTTTCTTTGATTTGCTAAGTTTCAGGTATTGCCCTGATCTGCATTGTCCAAGATGGCTCACTACTATACCCGTATCCCAGCCAGGGAGATGGAAAGAAGGGGTTAACATCCAACCTGGTATTGTACCCACCCACCCTGGCATTGCAGGTAGAGCCACATTGTAGGGACATAGCACAGAGAGTCAGGGTGAGGCATGTGAATTCCAAGGTCATAATACCTGTGTTTGCACCTGGCTCTACCACGTACAGACCAGTTCACTCATCAACTCCACGCCTCAGTTTCATTATCTGTAAAATGGGGGTGATGGTGATGATAGTTTATTCTCCCCTAAGCCTTGCTGTGAGTTTTGCATGAGCTATTATGTGGACAGTGCTAAGAATAGTGTCATGTGATAAGTATTCAGTAGATAGTAGCTGGCATAATTATCATGGAAGCTTTTGCTGCCATGGTAGTGGTGGGAATATTGTGGTGGTAGTGCCTGTAGTAGTGATGGTATTAGTGGTGGTGGTGGTGGTGGTGGTGGTGGTGATATGACCACTGTAAGAACTCATGAAAACAAGGTCGGAGCACACTGATAAATCCTATCTTCCTGACATGACCTTTCACCCCGGAGACCCTGGAGATGCCCACCACTCAGCTAAGTGGCAGAATGGAGCCAAGTCAGGGCTAATAGTGTCAATTCCTGGGCAATATAACCTTGATTAGAGCCAAGTGAAGTCACTTCTGACTCAAGGAAGATGTCACCACCCACTTCGGGGTGAGATAACAAAGGCCTCCAGACCAGGAATGACAGTCACGTCTCCACCCAAGTCACAAACAGACAAACAGGACCTGGGGTGGTGCCAAATTCTAGGAGAGCTTCTGTCCTGGGAAAAAGTTCTCTGTATCCAAAGTGGGAAGGAGACAGGTTGGAATGAAGCGTTTCAGTCCTGTTTCATAGTAACCAGTGAATCAGCTCTGAAAAGCCTCCATCTCCAGAATTGTAGACAAACTGTTATAATCCAGTTGAGTGTCCCATTTTACATTCCATTCCTGTGTCCTCTGCATCATTAGCCCTTGTGACACTCCCTCAAATGCTAACTCAGATTTGTGACAGGGTTCAAGAGTATCCTGGCAGACATCTATCACATCTTGGCTTACATCCCTTGGCCCACTTTGGCTCTGGACACTGCTGCATCCAGCTGTGTACCTGTCTCTCTTGTTTTCCATTGTAGGTGCCTTCTACATGGTTTCCAAGAAGGTCCCTGTGGGATTAAACTGCTCATAGTGGTGACCAGTACCATCAAGTCCCCTTGGACTGGCTTTCTCCCCTTTCTCATTTCATCCCCAAGTTCTTCCACTTCCAAAGTAAACTACCTGCTTTAGCGTCCTTGTCTCAGGCTTTGCTTCACAGAGGAAAGCTCAGTAGAACCGGCCCACAGAAGGGTGCTGGACAGCAGACAGGGGTGCACCGTGACATTAGGTCCTCCTCCCCTCTGCTCTCCGCAGCATGGGGGGAGCTGAGACGGTCTCTGGGTGGGGTGCCTGAAGAGAAGAGAAGGCAACTGCACCCCCTTCCATGCCCACAGACTCCTTGTCCTCCTGCCCTTCCTCCCTGGCCCCAGAGCTATGCTTCCTTCAGGTCGGGCAGTACCATTCATCCCTCACTGCTCAGGTCAAAAGCTTAGGAGTCAGCCTTCATTCCTCTCCTCCCTTGTTCCTCTGAGTCTGGTCTGTCAGCAAGGCTTCCCGAATATCATATATCATTGATTTGAAGACACATTTCCCGCATATGATAATGTCTATAAATTCAGGATGCATCTTGTGATAGATGGCACGCCATGGTTTAATTATGGTGTTTTCCCTTCTTAGTGAAATTGGACCGCCCTCACCATCTTCTCCACATGGTTCTGGTCCAAGTCAGCATCTCCTCTCCACAGCACAGGGGTGGCTTGATGACTAACCCCCCTGCTTCCATTCTTGGTCTACTTTAGTCTGTTCAGCACACAGCAGTCAGAGAGCTCTTTTCAGATTGCAAATTGGTTCAGCCCACTTTCTTGCTCACACGATTTCAACAGCTTCCCATGATATTCAGAATAAATCTCAAACTCTTTCCCACAAAATATGAGCCCTCCGTGATCAAGCTCCTCATTTCCTACTACTCTCACCCACTCCCCTCCCTTACCATGGTCCAGCTAGGCTCTGAAGCTTTCTTAACAGTTCTCAGAATGAGTCAATCATTTTCCCATCACGGGGCCTTTGTACAGCAGCTCCCTCTTCTGAAAATCTCTTCCCCTTGCTTACCCCTTCTCTTTGTGTTTTTGTTCAAATCCTATACCCCACCCAGAGAGGCTCACTAAAGCAACATCACATTTCCCTACCTTATTTCCTTTATTTATTATTGATTGATTGATTGATTGATTTATGTTGGTCTCACTATATACCAGGCTGGCCTTGAACTCGAGATCTTCCTGCCTCAGCCTCCCAAGTGCTGGGATTACAGACATGTATCACCATGCCTGGCTCTTATGTATTTTCTTTATAGCACTTACTTTGTTTATCTGTTGGATTACTTATCTTCTGTCTCCCCCAGTACAATGTAGGTTTCTTGTTGAAGTTCCCCAACACCTAACAGGTATTAGGTTATCAATATATACTTGGAGAGTATTGTTTGAATGAACAAATGGAGATCCAAAGTATTGGTGAGAAAGTTGCTCCTGTTTGCCCGCTCCTTCTGCAAGAAGAGGCCATAGTATCGGCCACCCCTGCTGGGTTGGAGTGCAGAAGAGATGTGGGCTGCTTCAATTTCATTCTGAGGTCAGCCTGATGACTTATTTCTTTATTTACTCATACCCGGCCTCCTTCCACAAGAGATTAGATGTGATTTACAGGAAATACGCAGTTCATTAATGATGTATAAAGACAGAATAAAATTAGAATGAGGCAAAGGATCAAACACAATAGATTGTCCAGACTTCAAAGACTTATGTACCCAAGATGTGTGGGTGTCAAATGTACCCCCAAGTTCACTGGCATAAAAAGCAGAAGACTCAAAACTTCCTGTGAAACTAGATGAGGACACAAAAAGGGAAGGGGACTGTGGCTGACTGTAGGTGGCTACTGTGGGTCTCTTCAGAGGGCTGGCTTGATGGACCCTGTCTTACATTTCCTCCGGGTCAATATTCTGAGGGGTGGAAAGGTAGAGGGGCTGGGAGGAAGGACTCCCTTTGAAAAACCCAACTCTGTGAGTGGCCACCTCTTCTGTTGTATCCAACCCTCCAGGCTGGGCCTCAGCAAACTCAGTTGATAGACCACCTGGGGAAGTCCCACCTGCTGTCCCTCTCCCATTTTCTTCCTCTGGGAGCTATGTTGCCCACTGTCTGCTTCCCAGGTGAATGACACATTGGAGACTACAGCCAACTCAATGGCATCTGATCCTTTTGTATTTACATGTCTGACCTAAACTCCAGCTGAAACTGAAATTCCCACTCAGCCTCCAGTGGGTGCATCACTTTGGAATGTGGCAGACAGTCAGAGTCCAATTAATTTTTTGATTTCTGTTAATTACAGAAGGGCCATTGTTCCAGGAATAGAGTTACCAGAGCGAGCTGAAGTGGCAGATCTGGACAGGTAAATTTGGCAGCCAATCTTCAGGTAGCTGTGAGTGTGCTTTGTTCCATGGCCTCTTACTTACTTTGATTGCCTCTCCCTTGACACCGATGTTGCACTAAAGAATGGACAGGCCAAGGGAATCCCATCCCCCTTGAAAAATGAATCAAAGAAGCAGGTGTGGTGGTACATGCCTATAATCTCAGCACTGGGGAGGTTGAGGCAGGAGGATTGTGAATCCAGGCCAACCTGGGTTACACAGTGCAAAAACTAAACAAACAAAAAACCAAGTGAATCAACTCTTTCCCAGCAAGGTATAGCATAGTCATAGGAACTCTGCTTTAACACTAAGTCCTATTACTTAGAACTCCTAAGATGTAAGTAAAGAAAATAGATGTGATGCTAGGCAGAGGTCCTTGTCACTGTGGCTTCAAGGCACCTAGGAAATAATTGAAATCATAGGTGATAAAAACAGATAAACCATGTTTGTCCATGCAACAGAATATCAAATGAACAACTCAGCAGTCAACTGGGTTACAGATACAGAGTACTACAACACAGCAGAATCTAAGAAACCCATCAAGGCAAGAAGCCGGTTGTAAAAAAGTAAATGATGTGTGGTTCCATTTACCTGAAGTCTAAAACCTGCAAAACCAATTCCTGGTGACAGAGGTCAGGACAGTGGTTGCCATGGAGATGAGGGTAGGGGAAATGAGAGAACTTTCAGGTAATGGAAATGATCTATGTCTTGTTTGGGGCCATGGTTACACTGCTGTGTGTATCTATTCAAACACATCAGATTATACATTCATATGCTTGCAAAGTTTTACTTCCAAAAAAAAAAAACTGAAAAATGATCATTGATCTCAGAAATTAATCCTGATGTGCTGTTTAATTAAGAGAAGGTTTGGAACATCTCTTGCTGTAAATACTTGCTGTGAATATGTATAAATACATATGAACATCTGTAGCAAGTACAGTCTTAAAAAACCACCTAGGTGAACACAGAAGACCCCCATCACCTCTGAGTAGAAAATGAGATCAAACTTGCAATATCCCCAAATGAAAGGGGATTTCTGGACCTCAGCCTCTTCCTCACTCCTCATCCCATCACTTCTGCTTACTTCAAAATGTCTTCCAAGAATTCTGGACGTCCTTAAAAATATACCACCATGTGCCACAAGCTGTTCTGCAACCACCACCAACCAAAGTCTGCAGGATTTCCCTTCTCCTCCCAGGTACTCTTGGCTGTTGTTCCTACCCTCCAAGCAGAGAGAGAGAGAGAGAGAGAGAGAATACAAGCCCCAGTGCCACTGTGCCAGGAACACTTCTGGCAGACCTCTCAAGGGTGCCTCTCCCCAAAGGTGCACAGTTCTAAGCAGGGATGAGGAGAGAGTTTTCTTTCCACCCTCAGATCCAGACAGGTGTGTGTGTAAGTACTAGGATTTGAATTCAGAGCCTTACACTTGCCTAGCTACCTGAGCCACATCTCCAGGCCTTTTTACTTTAGTTATTTTTCAGGTAAAGTCTCCTGTGTTTTTGCCTGGGGCTGACCTTGAATGTGATCCTCCTACCTATGCCTCCTGCTGTACTGGGACCACAGGTGTGCACCACTCCCAGCCCTGTGGATCACTCTCATTGGCCCAGTGCAGTATTATTTTCAGGATCCTGGGAGGCTGTGTCACTAGAAAGGTCCAGACACACTTATCTGAAGTGATCCCCACTGGTGTAGGGCTAAGTTTAAGGTCAGGGCTTTGGGTACCCTCAGTCCACTACTGCCTTGGGTTAGAGCTGTGTGCAGATTCTCATCCATGTGTCCCCCTCCAGTGCCTCTTTCAATGCACAGCACCAGTTGATGCCAGGGGTGGCAGTGCCCATCCTGTAACTTATGTGCACCCCAACATCATGGCACCCAGTAAAGTCACCCCATACCTTCCACAGGGTGTAGACTGCATGTCAAACTGTCCCGCACAGGTGGCCTTGCCTATATCTCTCCAAGGGATTTAGATGTCAATCCTGGCACCATTCTCTTCCAGGTGGGTCTTAGGCTCCTCGGAAAAAGGACTGACTAGGTTGCATGAATAAGCCCTGACTCCTGGCTCTGGGCCCCCACTTACTGTTCCTGCTGGTAGTAGTGCTTGAAAGGGAGGGGTGCAGTGAACATGGAGAGAGATCACATTCTAGGAATGCAGTGATTATGGACTTGTAAATTGGAGACAAAAGTGAAAGATGTTTTTGCTATAGAATTCCTATCAGTAAATTTAACATGGCTGGGAAAAAAAATTATAGTTCACCTTCTCCTGCAAACTCCAGGTAAGAACCCCATTTGTGGTCAGTGGAGTCCAGAACAATCTTTCCACACAGAATGACTTATGGCCAGGTGGCAGGGTGGATGATGCAGCCGTGACTGCATCATTAAAAAGACTGTTGTCCAGGAACTGTGCAGGGAAGAAGTGCCACACTGTTTAAATATGAGTGAGCTAAAGAGCCAGGGGACTGCGAGGCACCACAATGCTCCTTGTGTGACCTCCATGTCAGTAAAATGATAGACACATGTACAAGTATCTCTTTTCTCTCCTTACTGTAAATATTTACCAATAGACAGCATTGATCTAACATGGACCTATGGATTTTGTAGTACATCTTTAAATTAGATGGTTATATAGACTGTGACCTTATACGGTATTTGCATGGGGCCCAAACATCCTAAGGGCAACCCTGGTATCCGTCTTGTCTGTGCCAAATTTCCTTCCCTGCCAGCAAAACCCTCTACCCACAGTCAAATCCTTAAGTCTGTTATGAAGCTGTTCCCTCAACTTGGACAAGTTAATTTCAGCACCAAGAGGCCCACTCTGGGGATGATGTTACTCCAAGCCAGGCAATAACTTTCCCCAAAAGTGAATTCACCTCCAGAAGCTGAAAACCTATGGCACTGTTACATAATGGTCATTTTCCAGACTCTTGGCCCCATGCCCTGTGGTATACTTACCCTGTCTCTTTTCTTGTCATTCCAGTTTGAAAACCATTAAGATCCAGCCTCAGCCTTGTCACCCTATGTGTGAGGAGTGTGTATTTACAAGCTAGGAGTCCAATACTTGTTTCAAAAGTTGATCATCACCTTGTACGATGCATAACCTTGGGCAAGAGACTTAACTGACACTTCAGTTTCCTCTTTTGAAATACCAGGATGATTTCTGTGTTTTGTACAAACTGTTTTGAAAATGAAATGTGTTAACCTGGAGGCGCTCAGTGCAGTCCAGCACATAGCACTGGATACACAATTTCTCCCTGTTGCTTTATCTTTCTTTTCTTTAGCAATAGCAGTTTAACCTGATCCTCTGCAGATGATGCTTGTGCATCATAGAAGGCACATTTTTTCCCAACCATGATTTACATTTCCTAGGCCCTTCCTGGTCAGGTGCTGGGCCAGGCCTGGATTACAGGATCAGGGCTGTAGCTATGAAACCTGAGGGAGAACAAACCCAGACTGATCTTTTGTGCTGAAGCCTCCTGAGACAGGAGCAGATAAATCACAGCCAGCTCAGAAAGTTCAAAGCAAAATTCATGAAACATGCAAACAATTGCTAATGAAGGCCCAATGAGGAGAAACTAATTATGACTTGGGGAGGTGGATCATTCTAGCAATGTACAAGTTGTCCAGCTGGGGACGCAGCCATTCAGTATTCTCTCTGTGACAGGACAGGATAAAGACACAATGATTAGATCTATGGTAACGACAACTCTTATAATCCCCAGCACTTGAAAGCTTGCAAAGTGTTTCAGCAACACCTGGTCCGGAAGTCAAGCAGACAGTGCTGTATCCTCATCCCCTGGGGTCGAAGTGCCACTCTTCCTGCTCTGGCCTGGGTCCAGTCTTCGGTTTCTACTGCACCCCTTGGTCAGGAGGAACTTCTGTCTTCCTCCATGTGACAGTCCAGGAGAATACACCTACAAACTGCCCCTGAAACTGTAAGCAGGAGAGAAGAGGTCAGGAAGACGTGACTAAAGAGGTAAGTGCTTCGATTCTCTACAAGAAAGACACTCTGTTTCCAAGACACTACTGAAAACAAAGTCAGAGCAGTGACAGGCTCAGTAAGAAATGAGCTGCTTCTTTGTAGATGTTCTCCTAACGGTGACACGAGAGAGTCAGCAAATCTTTGCTCTGTCCCTCACAGGGGATGTCTAGCCACTGTTGGGTACTCCCAGACAAAGGGCATCCACTCCATAGTCAGAAGTGGTGGAAACATGTCTTAGAGATCCCAGCAATGAAATTGTGGAGGTGAGAATTGGTGCCACCAACCGCCTTCTTCCAGCCTTTCAGTTTCATGAGAAAATTAACCCTTTGTCTATTTAAGATGTAAATCAAGGATCCTATGATTTATAGCTGAAATCAGTTATATTTGATGCACCATAAAATGTTCCATTCAGACAAGACAGAAGCTGGGAAGAGAGCCAGGGGAAGAGAAGCAGGGCCTCTGTCTGCAACCCCCACTGAGAAGCTTTGGGCACGTTACACTGAGGCTGGCATTGAGTCTGCCCTGGTGGGCACTTCTCACAAAATGCGCTTCAGTTCTTTTCTTATGCCTGGCATGGCCCCCTGCTGGGAGGCTTAGTTCCAGTTCACAGCCAGCAGAGGAAGTTACAATACTGAGAGCAAAGAGATGTGAACGTTTTACAGAAAAGCTACAAGAAATGGGGAACTCATAGCTATGAGCTCCACCTGCCAGTTCCCAGGGCAGGTGACTGTCTCCAGGAGAGGTGACCTTGCTGGACACCGTGGGAGGACAAGAAGGAAGACAGGAAGAGAAGGAATGAAAACCAGTGCCAGTAAACCGGCACTGAGGGCTCTGTCCAGAGTGGCCAGGGCTGATTCTATCAGGGAAGCAGGCATTACTTTCCCCATACCAGGACAAGCTGTGGGTCTCTGATCCTCTCGACTGTCCCCAGATAGAAGGGAGGAGGTGAAAAGGGAAAGATATTATCCTGTAAGAACAGCAAAGACAAGAATACTTCTATGCAGAAGAAGGTGAGAGAAGCAAAGTTGCCAGGGCAGAGGCTAGCCCACAGTGAACTTCCTGTGCATTCAGAAAAGGTGCCCTTCTGGGTTTCCAGATACAAATCCAATGAGCAAGGGGTACTTTTGTGCAAATTAAAATAAATAAAAGGATGCAGTCCTTGACCAAGTATACAGCTTGGCGAATAGAACTCTGGCTGAATTTTACCCTCCACTCATTCCCTTGGCAGGTCATATTTGTGCATTGTACAACCTACACAATGGTCCACAGTGGCCCTAATGGTTGATTGAATTACTGCAGAAAGACTCTGAATTTGTTGCTTTCCTTGAACAGAGAAAAATATACCCTAAGAACCCTACTTTTCCTCCTGAAGATTTCCCTAGCCTACCTTGAGCTTGGATGTAGGGAGAAGAAAAAGAGGAAGTTCTGAGAGGGGGAGAAGGAATTGTGGGTGGCCTCAAGACCTTCCCACACTGAGAGGAGGAAGCTCATTCTTGGTTGGTGATGGATAAACACACACAAGTGGAGGATGAACCCAAGCGAGGACCACACCTGGCATGCCACAAGGAGGGAGAATTGCCCCAGCTTAGGGAATGAGGAAGAAGGCAGAGACTCACCTCTGTGGGGCTGCAGGAGAGCCTCCCTCTTCCCAGAGGGGCAGTGGCTGTTCTCCTGGCTGGGAGGCATCTGCATTCCCCAGGCATAGCTCACACTCTCTGGGCAGGTGCAGAGTCTCACTGACAGCTGGGCAAGGGCGTGGCCATGGCTGTCGGGCAGCTCTCAAGGCCCTGGGGTGCTTCACTTTCCTTCTCCCACCCCAGCACTTTTCCCGTGAACTGAGCAGGTAATTCTGTTTGACAGGCTGCTGGCTAGGACTTACTCAAGCAGGAAATCTACGAGCCCAGCGACTGGCTTTCCGACACCTGCCTTAACCCTGCAGACCTGACTGATCAGTGCATAGAGGAGAGAACATGGGAGGGGTGCATGTATCCCACACACGTGTGTGGGGAGTGACGTAGACTTTACATAGGAATCCTGGGCCTGTGGTCATCTCCCCAGGGTGCCGTTCCTTGAAACTCTGAAGAATGTGGCTTCTCCAGCCATGTTCCTTCCATGAAGTCGCCACCTCCCCTTGACTTTATCTGCTGTGGTTTGTAGGTTACCAGTGAAGGAAGCAAGGGCTTGTACTTGGGGTGGCCCAGCTATAAGATAAGGGTTCTGACAGTGGGTGACAGGGCCCTGGTCCTCAGTGAGGGGCCGCAGGTTGTGGCTCCAAGTGTAGTTCCACTGTAGGACAGGACCTCCTCCACATTGCTCTCCATGCCCTGAGTGCTGTCCCCCCTCTCACCTGTCCTTCAGGATTTGGCTCATCCCATTCTCCATTCTTTCCTAGCTCTGGAAACCACCCTCTCTGCTGTGGTTGGCAAAGTCTTTCCCAAACCTGTGTGCAGTGCTATCCCTCGGAGGTGAATGGCCCCCACTCCCTGGCCCCTGGAGTCTGTCCCTCTTCCTTTGGGGTTCTTTGACTCAGGGAAGGTCCCCAGCATCTCAGGCTAGTGTGGTATCTGGTTGACTCAGTCCCCTAGAGATGGGGTGAAATCTCGCAGCCAGTTCTGGGCATCTTAAGTCCCAAGTAGTTAAAAAGGTGGGACTCCCATGAGGAGTTGCAAGGAGCTGGGCAGAGGGTAGAGGGGCCAAGCAAGGGGCTACCTCAGGAGAAGTTGGCACCAGCCTGCCATTGAGGAGCACTGGAGTACAAGTGACACCTTAGAGGTGGAGTCACCTTGGGGCAAGGTGGCAAAGGAGTGAACTTTCAATCTGCCAACCTTAGCTATAGGTGACCTTGGGGGTGTCATACATTCCTGGTACTTCCTGCTCCTGAGGGGTAACGGGAGCTCCCCGAGCCCAAGAACAGGCTTCCTAGGAAGCCAGGGGAGCAGATTTGCTCAAAGCAAAGCCCTCAGGCCAGAGGAAATGTGAGAATCATACTGGAAGGCACTTGGAGGTCAAGGTCTGGCTGGAGCACCTGGGGAGAGAGGTGATATTGGCCAGGACTGGCAGCAGAAGTCAAGGCCTCTGGACACTGGTGGCCAAGATGGTCCATCAGGGTGGGAGGCTGGGCACAGTTTTGAGATTACTCTGGCAGTCTTTTCCAAACCAAGCCTTTAGTGGAACCAACATTTTCACAAAGAGTTCAAGGTCTTTCCCAGAATGACTTAATTCCCTCTTCCCCCTCTTGCCTGGTCTTCTTATTCTGTGCTCATTTTCTGCCTGCCCTCTGTATCATTCCTGGGTAGCTCATGTTGCCTGGAAGCCTCTCAGGTGTGGCATAAGCACTGGCTTTAACATGGAGTTGGGTTCGATTCTCAGCTCAGTCCCTTCCCTCCCATGTAAAGGCTCTGAGCCTCACACTGTTCTCTGTAAAATATCGTGATGGCTGCAGCTGCCACAGGGCATTATGAGAACTAAGGTCGATCATTCACTTGAAGAACTTAGCAACACATCTGCTGAAGTCTGTGTTCGACAAATGCCACTTATTCTGTGTGCAAACAAGGTCTCCATGCTATGCCATTGTTCTCTGAGGTCAGTCACCAGCTCTGACTCCTTATGTGCTTATGCAGAGGCCCATCTATGTTGGGGTGTACACCTGGAAAAACTTGAGCAAGGAGAGAAGTCAATGGTGTGCCCTTATCCCTATCAATAAAGCCTGGAATATGCAGCTCCTCACCCTGGAGTTCCTCCCCCATGTCACAGCAGGGTGTCCATGAGGACAAGCACCAAGAGTCAATACTGAGGCCCCGCCAGGGGAAGAAATTGTCTCCAGCAGGAAATACAAGGCCATGGGGAAAGGGAGGAGGAAAGACAGCTTTTGAGAGGGCAGGCAGGGCTGACTCTGCGTTTCCAGCAGCACAGCACCAGCTGCCAGTGCCACATGGGCGTTACTCAGTCCCAGGCGTGGCCACTCTACCTCTCTGTGAGTCGGTCTTATTAGAGCCTCAGCAGTCCCCCAGACTGGCTTGTCATTCTTTCCATGGCCAGGGAGAATGTAGCTGAGTGTACTCTGGCGCTGCCTGCTGCACAGCTACTGTCCCAAAGTGGGAAGACAAGGCTTTGCCTTATCTGCAACTGTGACCTAGTGAGGGACCTTGGAGTATGTGCAGTGGGCTGGGTGGGCTGGGGACCAGCCTCAGTGGAGGGTGATCTCAGGGAGCTCAGCCCAAGAGAAGCAGGATGCAACACTGCAGGCATCTGGCTGAAAAGAATCCTTTCTGGAGAAAGGATTGCTATGGGAGGTTGCATGAATCCTTTAAGGTGGACAGGGCATAAGGGTGTTGTTGGCAGGAGCTAAGCTCCCTGCAGTTGTTCAGGACATTGTGCACAGGCACCACAAATCCCCAGAAAACTAGGACCTGCCAACAGGGCTGGCCCAGGAGAAATGAGGCCCAGCTGCCTGTCATATGGTGCACATGTGTCAGTGTTGGAACTACAAGTGGCCCAAATAGTCACATACACACGTACACACTCAAATGTGCCTGCATGCATGCATGCACACGTGTGCATGAACACACACACACCATCAGAGCCATAAGAACCCTCTACCTTCCAAGGTCTCAGAAATCCAAATAATCAGTAGTCTCCTTTCTGTGTCCAGTGGCTGACCTAACTGAGACAAGACTATTCCAGATCTTTGTGCCAGGAAGATGTTAGAACTCACCCTTTTAAGGTCTCCTAGGAAGAGCAGGAAGTTAAAACTTGGGGAATGACAACAGGAGGTAGATGAGCCAGATTTTTTGCAATCACAACTTTGAGAATCCGATGAAATTAAGGGGCACTCTCTCTTTAGAGAAATGTGTTTAGAGCATATTGATGCAGAACTGTGCATATAATTTCAGGGGTCTACCCAAGAGCCATTTATCAGCTCCACGATAAGATACCCCATTCTGAATCTAGATGTGGTAATCCCACATCCACTTGTAATCCCAGCTAATCTAGAGGTGGAGGTAGGAGGATCATGGTCGGAAGCTCTGAAAAACAACCTAAAAGCAGAAGGACTAGGACCACAGCTCAAGTGGTAGAACACCTGCTATGAAAGTCCAAGGCCTGGAGTTCAAACCCTGGGACATCACCCATACACACACCAAAAAAAAAAAAAGTCAGCCATTCTAAAGTTACAGGTTCTAGACTAGCTGCAAGAAGGCAAAGTACAATACTGGCACCACCTACCACCATACCAAGTTCCAGCTAAATGATGTCATCCTGAGACTCAGAGACTAACAGGTGACAATGTCAAACCAATGACACATTCCAAAGAGAAACCAACTCTCATGGAATGCTTGATCCCCATGGATCTTTCTCAGAACCACCCATTAGGTTCCAGACCTTCCATTGGTTCAGGGCACCACATTCCTAGGCCAGTGGGAGAGGGGGCTCAGAGTGGCTGGATGAAACATTGTGATGAAAGTCCTGGCTTTCAGCACAGAGAGTAAGTTTCCTTGCCCTGATGGAAGCAGCAGCAGGAGAACAGTGGAAATGTGGAGGAGAAAAGCCCAGGTGGGGTGCCCTGCAGGGGAGCCTCAAAGACCCAAGCTTAGAATGTTCTGTCATGTAAGTGTGCACCAGATGAGCCAGTAAAGCTGAACTCAGGGTAGAAGGATTGGTAGCAACTGTCTCTTTCACCTTGCTCCGGACATTCATCCATTCATTGAGTTCCCATGATATACTAAACACTGGAGAAACAGATGCCACAACACAGCACCAGTCCTCAGTGAATTCACAGTCTATCAAGGAAGTAGCGGCCTACACTGGACATTATAGGGCAGTGCCACGTGACAGACACAGGCCCAGGAGCTCTTTGGGACTGCTGGAAATCCACTATGCTAAAGAAAAACCTGTGCATCTGGTGCCAGTGTGGCCCAGCGTAGGCCTCTCAACCTTGGCTACGTGTTAGAATCACCTGGGAAGCTTTGAAAACCATTAATCACTAGGTCAAGTCCCAGGCAACATGAATCAGAATCTGTGGAAGGTCCCAGCTGTCAGCATGTTTTAAATCCCCACAGACAATTCCAAGATGAAGAAGGATTGAGAACCTCTGGTTAGAGCTTCACAGCTCATTCACATGGCCTTTCCAGAGACTCCTCCTTGACTGAAGCCTTCATGGTTGAGGGGTTCAGGAGTTAGGGATGACCAGAGCGAAAAGGGACTAGAGAATAAAACCGAAAAAAAAAAAAGAGCTTTCTTATGCTTTCTTAGCCCACTAGTAGCACCTTTAATATCTCTAGCCATGACTGACACCATGAGCGCAGACAGAGAGGGATTATGGCTTCCCTCACATTTAAGGCCCAGAATCAGTTCTTCTGGAATTGAATGGTGGTAAGCACATCTCTTTCCATCCCCACCTGAAAGGTTCTTCCCTGGCCCTGTGCTCCCTACAAAGCAACCACAACTTATAAAGTATGTTCCCACACTCCAGGAAATGTATGTGACTTCTGTTGGGGTTGGGGTTAGGGAAATAACCATTCAAAATGTCATAGAACCAGGCCAGGCACCAGTGGCTCACACCTGTAATCCTAACTTGGAAGGCTGAGCTCAGGAGGATCACAGTCTGAGGCCTTCCTGGGCAAATAGTTTGTGAGATCCCAACTTCAAAGTAACCAGAGCACATGAACCGTAAGTGTGGCTCAAGAGGAGAACACCTGCTTGCAATCACGAAGCCTTAAGTTCAAACTCCTTTCCCCCCCATCCCACCCCACCCCCGCTGCCAAAAAATGTCATAGAACCAGCAGGAAAAGGCAGTCTGGTAGTAATAATGACACACAGCTGCCTATCAGAACACCATGCATGTGGTGTGTGCACACAGAACTCAGTGCCACACACACACACACACACACACACACACACACACACACAGTTCTTGTCAGCAGGCAGCAGTACCCGGAGTAAACCCAAGATTAAATTTCTTTATTTCCCAAATGCTCAGAAATGTGTGCTATCCCTGGGTTTGAATGAGTTAGACTTGGCACATCCATGAAATATTGATGAGGGAGAAACCAGAGGCAGATAGTTCATTCTGTCTGGGCTGGAAAGTGTGGGTTGGTGAGAGAAAGGTGGAAGTGAGCAGCACTTCAGCCCCTTCGCTGTGGAGGTGACTCAGGTAGACTGTGTCGGTAGAGAGCAGCAGAGGCTGGGAGCAAATCCTGAGCCACCCTTGCTATTTAAAGTTGAGTGGAAGGACGAACAGAAGTGGGTAGTGAGGAAGGAGGAAAACCAGAAGCAGGCTGACCCAAAAGCCAGGCAAGCATCCAGGACATAAACATGACCACTGAGTTAGGCAACAGGGCAGTCCTGGGGTCTTGATTAGGGTCAGCTCAATGGCGCAGTGAAGGCAGGGGCTAAACTGGTAGGCAGAGAAGTCATTCTAGAAATTTAGGTATGATGGGGAGTGGAGAAGGCCAGGTATGGTTGGAGTCTATGAGGAAAGTGTTTTTGTGTGTGTGTGCTGGGGATAGAACTTGGAGCCTTATACATGACTCTAACATTGAGCTACACCCCACCCCCCAAAAATGGGAATTTCTAGGGTTTATTTTTTATGCACATGGGAATGATTCAGGAAATAGGGGGAAGTAACAAGCACTAGAAAGGAGAAACGGGGGATACCCCTAAGGAGTGAAGACCTTGGAAGATGGGGACTCTTCCCGTAGGAGGAGGAATTGGCTTTGGGAAGACAGATATCTAATTGCAGTATGCACAGAAGGAAGGACGTTCAAGTTAGCTGGGAGACAAAATACTTCTTGGTCCTTCCCAGTAGGTGGTTTGTTTTGGGGGCAAGGTAGAAGAGGATGGGAGAAGTCTTTTTTTAGCAAGATTCCTGGCAATAGAAAGTAAGCAACTCAAACGCCCTGCCCTGAGCTAATCGGTATTTCAAAGGGTATATTGGGATGTATTGTGTCACAACAGGAATGGTTAGAGTGAAGTGTGGGCTGTTTACCACTATCTAGGTCACATTTACTGAAACATAGAAGTCTGAGCTCACTTTAATCCATAAGATGAAAGTAAGTATTACCAGACAGCAGCAAGAGTACAAAGGAACATTCTGTCAGTGTGGCCTCAAAATCACAGAGTTTAGGAAAGGTACAGCAAATGTCCCAGACAGCATCAACAACGTCAAAGCAACACTCCTCTGCCCTGCATCTAACTCATGAAGTGAGGAACTATTCTCTCCTCAACCAACAACAGGAAGAGACAGCACTCTTGAGAATGCTGATGTCTATTATTTTTGAAAATGTGTTAGATAAAGCTCCTTGGACATAGCTCTTCAGCCTTATACCTCTGGAAATGAACTAGTGATAAAACAAGTCTTCCAGAGAAAAACTTATTTGGATTTTTATAGCCTTATAGTTCTTCTCAAAAAGTGAAAAAGATGCCTATAATTCCAGCTGCTTGGGAGGCAGAGGAAGGAGGATCTTGTTCTACGGCTGACACCAGACAAAAAATGTGAGACCCTGTCTGAAAAATAACTAAAGCCAAAAAGGGCTGGGGGTGTGGCTCAAGCAGTAGAGCACCTGCCTAGCAAGCACAGGCTCTGAGTTCAAAACCCTAGTACCACCAAAAGAAAAAAAAATGAGAGATACCCAAGGAGAGAGAAAAATATGCAGAGAAAGATATTTTTTTAGTTGACTCTTGAATGCTCATAAGTGAAACAGGTGCAAATATGCATTAAACAAATGAAGGAAGGAGAAGCAGGGTTTGAGAGAGCAGGGAAAGTGGTTAAGATGTGGCCTTATTCAGTAATCCCAGTACAAATTCCCTTCCTCCAGGTGGATTTCCTTCACACTGGATCCTGGAGTGCTCTCAACATTTCCTGTTCTCTGACACCACCCTGGACCCCTCCTTCCCAACAGAGGAGTCTTCCCCTTCCTTTTTCTCCCACAACCCCTGGTGATCATCTCTGGAAAGAGATGGGAACATGCACACTTATTCATGCTAATAGAACTGAATGACAAACTGTCCACTCTAGTGTGGATAAGCAATGACATGCTGCTCTAGGGTGAAGCCATAAGCTCTGTTTGTTGTCTTTGTCCCATCATCTCCATGTCTTCCAAAACTCAAAGTAGACCAATGGCCCCCACAGGGCAGTGGGCGACTGTTCCCGCCACCACTTTGCTCAGTATGTGCAGTGGCCACAGGGAATTCACAAATAATTTGAGTTTGTAGTGCCATTTCTGGGCCCCATGGAGGGTGGGAATGAGTGGGGATGTTTGGGAGGAGCCCTGGGTGGAGGCCAAAAGGAGTGGAGTGTGCCAGCAGTCTCTAGAGGGTGACTCAATGGGAAACAACGTTAGAGAAGAGTGATGAGTGGGGACTTGGCCAAGAGAGGAGTGAGGACAAGATGCCTTTGACACACTGTAAAGCTAAGGAGGCCTGGGGTTCAGTCAGCATTTCTCCCCAGGTTGTGTTGAGACCTCTCCCCTCCCAGCTTCTGCCCATGCTTGGGTCTGGGCCTGTAGGGGCACTCCTTCTTAAGGAGGTTCTGCCCCTCCCTCTGTCCCACCCATCTCCCCAACCACAACCAAAGGAGCAAAGGAAAGCGGTGGATATTTTGAGGGGACATGGTGACCACAAAAGCAAAGAGCTATGCTTGAGGTTTGGAATGTCATCCCAGTTGCGAGGATGTGTGTAATCCAGAGTATGCAGAGGTTTGCTTGTGGTTGAACATGGGACACATTACAGACACTGTCATGTGTTTCTAGGAAACACTAACACCCGTTCCTTGGAGCTTGTTATTAGGCTAGAGATGTCACAGGAAGGGAACCTCAGCCATGCTTATGGTCTTAGATCCATTCCTGTAGGCTTGGCTCTACAGGAGCCAAGGAGGGTATCCAGGAGCAGACACTAGACACTGCTAGTCTCCAGGAGAGGCCTGGCTGCCTCTGCCTGCTGGCTTTGGTGGCCCCTGAGCACTACACTGGCTCTAAGTTGCCAGCATTAACCACACAAAATATGACTTGTACTCTGCACCCCCTGCCTGAGTTAGTTTCTTCTGGAAAGAATTGGATGGGTTCCAGCTAGCTCATAAAACCTATTTTAATATTAAAAAATATTATTGCCTATTTGTTGGGGGAATGGGGACAAGAGTGGAAGAAAGATGTCCCATTGTGAAACTTTTTTAATGTAATTTTGGGTTTAAACCATGTGAGCATATTATGTATATATATGTATGTGTGAGTGCATATATGTATATATACATATACATTTTTTAATTTTTAAAAACCTATCTCAGAAGCTTCCTTTCAGCCAAGAACTTCTAAACAATATTGCTTTAAGTCACCTGGTGTACAGTATTCAAGTCATGTTCTTGTGTCAGGAAAGTTCCTTATCTTTGCCTCAGGGTGACTTCTCTGCAAAGAAAGGCCGGACACTCCCACAAATCAGATGACAAGGGTGTCTCCAGTAATCCACCTCTGAGGAAGGTGTGAAACGGTGAGGTGACTGAAGTGACTCTCAGCATCAGCAGCCCTGAAGGGGCAGAAGTGTCTTTTGAAGACTGAGGGGAGAAGGACTCAGCAAGAGTCATTACCACCTTTGAAACAGATGCACCACAATTCCAACTGGACACACCTGAGGTGGCTTATCTGCCACCAGAGCCAAGCAGAGCCATGGTGCAACCTGAGGAGCAAGGAAAACTCAAGGAAGCAAGGAAAACTGTATATGTCCTTTGAAATGATCATTTTATTTCCCCAGAACGTTAAAGTAAATGAAAAAAATACAAAAAAAGTGCTAAAACTCACAACACTATCTTAGGTTTAAATATTTAATTTATACCAAACTAAATTTGTTATAATTTTAGTTGAATATAAGTTAACTAAAAATTATTGCCAGTTGTGGTGGCACACACTGGTAATAAATGCAGTGAAGAGGATGAGGCAGAGAATCATGAGTTTGAGGCCAGCCTGGGCCACACTTTTGCTAGCAGAATAGCTCAAGTGGTAGAGTGCCTGTTAGCAAGTGTGAGGCCCTGAGTTCAAACCCCGGCACTGCCAAAAAAAAAAATTTAAGGTTTTCATAAGTTAACAGAAATGATAAAACATGGTAATTCTATCCATTGAAGAGGAGATTGGCAAAGTGGATTTGGAAAATGTGGTTGATGAATTTGCTTCCTTTAACCCAGGGCTACATAGCTTTCCTTTTGCTTTAGGTTCTAATTCAGTGCTTCATATGGCATTAAAATGAAATTATTTATCTTGACTACTGAGGCGTTGATGTTTCCTTCAGTTTTGCACTGGTTTACCATAGTGGCTCTGAGCTGACCTTTGCCCTATGAATTACTTCCTGGATGGCTGCTGAAGTCAGACTGTCTTCATTCCCATCCTCTCCTGCAAAGGACAGTCCCCTCTGTGTCTGCCAGGAGGAGCCCCTTTCCCCACAGAACTTGTTCCTGCTTTGCACTCTCACAATGGAAGCTCTATCCCTGGACCTCGCCTCAGTAACGCTGTTTTCACGTGTAAAGCTACTCAGACGCCCCAGCAGTTGTCCTCCAGCCCTGAACTAGGTGAAGCTGACAAACGTAATTCTCTTAATCTCCTCCAAGGCCCTTAATCACTCAGAATGCCTCTGCCCACCTGGGTGTGCGGATGGAGCCTCCTCATGATGGGACAACTAACGGAAAGAAAAAGGCCACTTAAGCCAACTCCTTCCTCCCCCTTCTGACCATCCTGCTCCTCCTCCAGAGGTCACTGGCGGGAAGCAGCACTACAGGGACTCTCCATTTCCTCAGCTGATGCCCCCACCAGATGTTTTACAGCTGGAGAAGAGGGGCGGTGGTGGTCGTTTCTTTTGTAAGAAGCTGCAGCACGAATATAATTTTCCACATGCTGACTCGTGTGACTGGGTGCTCAGACTCCTGCACACGATGCCTACTCCTTTGGTGACTTGGGGAAGAGGGTGGGGAAGCAACTTCGATCTAGTAATTTTAGTTAATTTAAGTTCCTCTGTGACTCAGTTTTCCCATAAAGAGAGCACTTACTCCCTTCTGCAGGCAGGGGACAGACTGGGTGACCTCTCACAGTCTCCTTTAGCCCCAGGATTCCATCTGGCTATTATTAGAGTCCTCTGGACAGAGCTGCAGTGTGACACGATGCTTCTGAGTGGAATATGTTTATAGGTGTTCCACTCACCAACCCATCCTGACTGTCATGTCAGTGCCACTCAGCTTTACGAGGGATATTTCTCTGAGTCTTTCTTTCCTGTTAGTGTTTCTGCTTCTTTTCCCCAGGCTGTTTGTTTTCTTACCCTTTTCCTCACATTTTTTTTTATCTTCAGTAGGTTCCACTAGACAAAGGCAGCAAGTCATTATCCCTGCTAGTTCCTCCCTGTTCCCCTCCCTGGCACACAGAGGGTGGCAGATGACAACATGGGCTTTGCAATCAGATAGACTTGGTTGAAGCTTGGTCCCACTACTCGCTAGCTAGCTGGGCAGTTGGGCAGCCTTCCTAGCCAGTCTTTGGGCCACAGATTTCTTCTGTGGGATATGGGATGCTAATATATGATTCACGGAGTAGTAGAAGGATTATAGATCAAGTGCTGAGCACAGAGTTGAGTATCAAGTCAAGTCAAAAAATGTTAGCTCTTGAGCTACTCATCTGATAAGGGATTAATGTCCAGAATCTATAGGGAACTCAAAAAACTCAGCCCCCAAACAATCACACCCCTGTGAAGAAATGGGCACATGAATTAAACAGGGAATTCTCAAAGGAAGACATACAAATGGCCAGTAAATATATGAAGAAGTGTTCAACTTCCCTGGTTATAAAAGAGATGCAAATCAAAACAACACTTAGATTTCATCCCACCCCAGTTAGAATGGCCAGAATCAAGGGCAATAACAGCAACAAATGCTGGCGAGGATGTGGAGAAATAGGAACCCTTATGCACTGCTGATGGGAATGCAAGTTAGTACAACCACTGTGGTTTGAGGAATCTCTAGTTTTTTGTGGAGATTCCTCAAAAAACTAGAGATAGAACTGCCATATGATTCAGTGATACCACTCCTGGCCATCTACCCAAAAGAACGTAAGACAGGATACAGCAGAGACACCTGTACACTGATGTTCATCACAGCACTATTCACAATAGCCAAGCTTTGGAAACTACCCAGCTGCCATACAACTGATAAATGGATCAAGAAATGGTGGTATATTTACACAATGGAGTATTATTCAGCCATTAGGAAGAGTGACATGTGGTTTGAAGGTAAATGGATGCAAGTCGAGGACATCATGTTAAGTGTAAGCCAGGATCAGAAAGAAAAAAGGTGCGTTTTTCTCTCATATGTGGAAGATAGATCCAAAGATAAACATGTACCCAAAAACAATCATAATCACATACAAACTCAGATGTAGAACATGTTTGTAACAGTGGAACTACTCTATGGAACTCGGAAAGAGGGAAAGGAAAAGAGAATGATCGAGCATCAGTAATATCGCATAACATAAGATGTGAAGGTAGAGGACACAAGGATGTGTATTGAAAGATGTTGAAAAATGGGGATTGGGAGGTAAAGAGGTAAGGGAGAGTAATGGAAAGTGTTGAATGGATCAAAGTAAAGCACACTCACAGTGGGCATACATTGAGACAACTTTGAACATCAACTTGAATATTAATAATAAAAACCAGGACTGTAAAATAGATACAGTGTATGTGCGGGGGCGGGGTACTAATGGAAGAAGGGAGGGTGAAGGAAGGAGATTAAGGTGACAGTATATGGTAGATGGACTTCATACACCTATATGAAATAGAACTAAGAAACCTCTTGCAATTGAGGGGGAGAGACAATGAGGGCAATGTAAATAATGTACAGTATAAGATTAATCTGAATTCCCGCTGTATAATGAATAAATCCTAATAAAATTTTTTTTTAATTAGCCACTGAATGTGTCAGTGAAACTTTGCATGATTGAAAAGTAACTATGCATGAAGTACATGTTGCATTCTTATTCACAAATTCAAATAATACAGAAGTCTACAGAGTGAAAATTGAAAGAGCCCTTTCATTGACTCCTTCTTCCCTTTTCCCTTTCCTTTTTCAGCATTAATAATAGGTCTTTTCTTTCCTTACTTGTCTTTCTTTCTGGGAAGGAGAGAGAAATTTATTATCTGATTTGTGAATAGAGTCATGTGTTGCATAAGAAAGTTTCAGTCAATAAAGGACCCATGGACAATGGTGGTCCTGTGAGATTATTTTGCCTAGTGATGTCATAGCCATCTTAGTTTGGGTAGGTACACTCTATGATGTTTATACAATGATGAAATTGTCTAGTGATGCATTTTTCAGAACAGGTCCTTATAGTTAAACAATGCATGACTCTGTATTCTTTTTGTGTGTGTGTGTGATACTGGGGTTTGAACTCAGGCTCCACACTTGCTTGGCAGATGATGTACCATTTGAACCATGTCCCTGGCCCTTTTTTCTTTATTTATTCATAGATAGGATCTCACACTCTTTGCATGAGGCCAGCCTCAGACTTTGCTCCTCCTACCTATACCTCCCACATAGCTTATTTTAAAGACACAGTGTTGAACAGGTATGGTTGCACATGCCTGTAATCCCAGCACTTCCGGCACTTAGGAGTCTGAGGCAGGAGGATCATGAGTTCAAGGGTAGCCCGGGCTACATAATAAGATCATGTCAAACATAAATAAATAAACATTCAGAAGTGTATCACCTCCCAAAATTAGAAAAAGATCCCCTTGATCATTCCTGCACCATTACTTCTGATTCAGGAGGTAGAAATTCCAAGGAATCTAGAATTCTTATCTCTGTCATTTACATATCTGTAACATATACATACATAAAAGTGCACACACATATAGATTTTTAAAAATACAAACATATGCATTTTTAAGAGTATGTGTTTTAAATATTTTAAAATATTTTATATCACCAAATTAAACTATATTTGCCATTCTGCAACTGCCCTTCCTCACTTAGCCTCATGGTTCATAGTTTAGCCATTTTCATGTTGGCATGCATATGTGTCAAATTATTTTTAATGACAATGTAGTACTCCATAGTAATATATGTGCTCTAATTTACTTCTAATTTTTCACTACTGTGTAAATAGATACTTTTAACTTATGCAGAAGACCAAGTAGTTTCTTTGCTGCCATCCTTGTCAGCAGCTGTCCCTATGCAGCTTGGAGTGTCTATAGTGTTAGGAAGTACTTTCTGGGTCTGAGCAAGAACCTTGTAAGGTCAAGGTCAAACATATTCTTGCCCCACAAATCCTAAAGCCATGCTCAGAGCTGCCTTAAGGTCTAGATCCTTTGACGCCACATGGCATGACTGGAGTCTAGATAATCCTAATGCTGTACAGTCTGAAAGCAGAAAGAAGGCTGGGCATGGTGGCCCATGCCTGAAGTCCCAGCTAGGTGGGAGGTGAAGGTAAGAGGATAGAAGTCTGAGGCTAGCCCAAGGCAAAAAGCAAGAGATCTTATCTAAAAAGTAACTAAAGCAAAAATAGTTAGAGGTGTGGTTCATGTGGTAAAACATCTGCCTAGCAAGTGTAAGGCCCTGAGTTCAAACCCCAGTACCACCAAAAAGAAAAAAGCCGGAGAAAGACCTCCAACTGGGCTGCTTCTTGGAAGGCCGGCTAAGTGTAAGTGGTAGACAATTTGAAATTCTGAAGTATATGCAGATTTTAAATGTGAGCAAGTATACATTTTAAGTGTGAGTCATTGTGCAGGTACATAGACTACAAGTCACCAAAAAGAACACAACTGGATGAAATGCTGAATGACGGAGGGTAGAGCTGTGTGTTCCGCTTGCGTGTGCTCATCGTAGGTCCTCCCTACAGGTGTGCACCTTGGTTTTCCTTATAAATTTACCTCATCACTTCTTCCCAGAGACAGAGAGTGATAAGGAACTGTCCATCACGTGTGGACAGCACATATGGACTGTTACAGCCATTCCAGCCTGAGAGTCCTTCTCTTCCAGAAAGCCGGTAGTGGGTAGCACTAAAGGATGCTGTCATTCCCTATGCTCTCAAATTGCACGGAGTAGTCTCCATCATGTTCATTTGAATATGATTTTAATATTGCTTTGGGAGTGTTCCTGGGCCCGTGTGCCCTCAAGCTCTAGGTGTCTCTGAGATAAGAGTTTTCTCTGAGGACTGAAGCAATTGCTAAATGTGTATAGTCTACCGGCAGTTCATCATCCTGTTAAGGAGACACTTCCTTTGCATCTGAAATTCCTGGCAAATCGGGTGGCACGCAACACGGTAATATATCAGGGCTCTAGTGAGACAAGTAGGAATCATGGTGGATGTTTTAATCAGAGCCTCTCAGACAGCAAACTAGTTGTAGAAGTTTCAGCAGAGGCTGAAAGAACAAACAAGTGAAGTAAGGTAACCAGCAACAAGGAAGGACAGGAAAATGGAGGTGGGGGAGAGTGCTGTCACAGCCCAAGTGGACCTGCTGTTGCTCTGTTGGAGGTAACTGTGGAAGGGGCTAGAAGAGCAGAAACCAGGAGCAGAGCTGCTGAAGCAGAAACTGGGACACCAGAAGAAAGGATTTTTCCTTTATTGGCTCACATACTCGGGGAGTACAGGGAATTCACTGGCTTCAGGGATGACTGTCATCAGGGTCTGGAATGATGGTGTGATGGCTCTGTGCCTCAGTTTCCTGGCTTTGCACATCTTGATGATTTCATACTCAGACAGAGATGGTTATTCACAGACTCCCATCTTCCCAGTAGATTGACCTTATCAGGAAAAGAACCCTTCTATATCTAATGGGTCCTTCCCCTATGAAGGATGGGTCCTAGGACTGGCCAGCTGCCTCTCTCCATCACATGGCTTGGAGGAGGGGAAATCCCTCCATGGAACACTGGGGAGATGTTATGATGCAAAGGATGATGGGAAAGTGCATCAAGGTGGCAAAATCCACCACAGTTTTCTATGAACCACAACAGAAACAGGGGCTGTGCCTTCAAGGAACTTACTTTTTTGGCTGAAGTATGAAAAAGATTTAGAATCATTCTCAAACCCCAAATAAGCCAGTGCAAACTGATTTCCTCTGAACATTGCTCTGGAATACGGAGAGCTTCAGTCTAAGGTAACTAATCACACAGTGCAGTCTCCACATGCAAGGAGCTGTCAGGAGCTACTAGACACAGGAGAGGTAACCCAGGCTACTGTGACCATATGGAAATGTCAAGAACCATAATCACATCAGAAAACCACAGGATGCCCCCAGGAGCTTCTCCATGTCAGTGAAAGTCCCAAAAGGAAGATGGCACACCCAAAAGGGCTTAGCTGAAAGAGACTTTAATGAGGAGATTGTTTACAGAGAGGTGGGCTGAGTTAAAGGAACCATAAAGATGAGGTAGCTCTCAGGAGCAGCAGCAGTGGGAAGCCATGAGCACCCTAAGCCTGAAGGGGATGGCGGGGGTGGGGAGCGAATAGTTTTACTGGAGCCTAGTGGTTGCTACAGAAGAGGAGCAACCTCCCAGAAACAGTGGCCACAGGGGACCCCAAACACTGCCAGGGCCTTGGTCAATCAGATGGGGAGGGGGTAATAAAATATCTAGATTCCCCCCACCTCTGCTCTTCTTCTATCCTCTGATCTCTGTGGACTTCAGTGAATCCCAAAAACCAAAACCATCTGGAAGAAGGGATATGGAAAGAATGGATCTGGGAGGGGTGAGCATGAAGCTATCAAAAAAGATTCTATAAACACAGTCAGCCTGGGCTTTCAGAGGGAAAGGCAGAAACCTAAGCTCAGGTAGGATATGGTCCAGTTATCCCAAGTGAGTGCTTGAACCCCCGTCTACACTGCTGTCCACTGAATTATATTGACTGACTTTGGGGTTGAACTGTCCTTGACAAAAGTGCCAAACCAAATCTCCAGGATACAGGCCCTAAAATTGTTTTTTTTTAGATTTTTTTTATTGTTTTATTATTCATATGTGCATACAAGGCTTGAGTCATTTCTCCCCCCTGCCCCCACCCCCTCCCTTACCACCCACTCCACCCCCTCCCTCTCCCCCCTACCCCCTCAATACCCAGCAGAAACTATTTTGCCCTTATCTCTAATTTTGTTGAAGAGAGAGTATAGGCAGTAATAGGAAGGAACAAGGGTTTTTGCTAGTTGAGATAAAGATAGCCAAACAGGGAGTTGACTCACATTAATTTCCTGTGCGTGTGTGTTACCTTCTAGGTTAATTCTTTTTAATCTAACCTTTTCTGTAGTTCCTGGTCCCCTTTTCCTATTGGCCTCAGTTGCTTTTAAGGTATCTGCTTTAGTTTCTCTGCGTTAAGGGCAACAAATGCTAGCTAGTTTTTTCAGGTGTCTTACCTATCCTCACCCCTCCCTTGTGTGCTCTCGCTTTTATCATGTGCTCCAAGTCTAATCCCCTTGTTGTGTTTGCCCTTGATCTAATGTCTGCATATGAGGGAGAACATATGATTTTTGGTCTTTTGGGCCAGGCTAACCTCACTCAGAATGATGTTCTCCAATTCCATCCATTTACCAGCGAATGATAACATTTCGTTCTTCTTCGTGGCTGCATAGAATTCCATTGTGTATAGATACCACATTTTCTTAATCCATTCATCAGTGGTGGGCAGGCCCTAAAATTGTTTCCAGGGATGGTAGACTGCTTCTAATTCCATCTAGAGATGTGAAACTATGCAGATGACCCAAGAGAGCCCTTCATCAGTGTCCCCAGCACTTTCCTGAAAAGGAATGAAGGTAATTTTGCAACTACAGAAGAATCAGAAACACAGTTGTAAAGAAATCGAAACCTTTGAATACAAGCTTGGCCTTGATCTAAGATGGAAGCCCACATTACCTGGATGACTGGATGATCAGGAAGACACAGTTCACTCAGGGTAGTAAAGAGCCCATAAAAGAAAATGTAGGAATTAAGTATACTAAAGATTGTTACCAGCCAGTAGACCAGTGGTTTTCAACCCATGAACTGTGATAGTATTTATAGATTTGCCATCAAATTTTGATTAACATGTACAATTTATTTTTGGCAAAACTCAAGTTGCATATTATTAAGGTACTATTTGGCAGAAAAAATATTTTGTCAAAGAAACTTTCAAATATTATGTCAAGTTAAACACAATTCATTGTGTGTAAGAAGTACAAGTGAAATTTGTGAATTTACTAAAACAGGGAGAAATAATAGAGGCTGAATAACAAGGTGGTTAAGATCAGGCTCTGATGCCACACTCCTTGGATTCAAATCCTGGCTCTTACTGGCTATGGGAACATAAGTTCCCCCATAGATTGTTATGAGGACTAAGGATTAAACACAATATTTGCAATATGCTTAGGACTTTGCTGACGCAGAAATATTAGCATTATCTAAAAGAGTATACTGCTCCTCACTCACTATTGTCACCCAGGCTGGCCTTGAACTCACAATCCTCTAGCCTCAGCCTCCCAGTGCTGGTGTTGACCCTTTTAACTCAGCATGTCCTAAGCTTTTCCCATAAAGTTGAATAAATAAAAACATAGTTTTCTCCTTAATACTCATTAACGCCCCTTCCACAAGACATGCCAGGAAAAGCAGCCACCACTGACGATGTAGTTTAGAAAAAGGGAAGGAGGAGCTTGCATTTCAGCTAGTATCCCACTGGTAGGCACTGTGGCTAGGGCAATTTGGTGAGAACACTTGGAGGCCATTATGCACAGACTGTAAACCAGGTAAAGGATGGGGTAGAGACAACCTTGAAAGGGTTGTAGATTCTGGGGAAAGGTGACTAGAGGCTTGGACAGAGATTGTGGTGGAAGTAGTTTGGCACCTGTGGCTCATACCTGTAATTCTAGCTACTTGGGAGGCTAAGATTGGGAGGCTAGCCATTGGAGACCAGCCGGGCAAGTAGTTCATGAGACCCCATCTTTAAAATAACCAGAGCAAAATGGACTGGATAGGTAGGGGTCAAGCGATAAGGCACATGCTTTGCAAGCATGAAACCCTGAGTTTCATGCTCAATCCCACCAAAAACGGAAAGAAAAAAAAAAAAAAAGATTGTGGTGGAAACAAACTCAATGTAGCACAGCATTTTCCCTTCTTGGAAGAACTTTTGAAAGAAGAAGCCCTATTTACCAACTGCCTGGCTTGGGTCACACCCCTCAAAACACAGCTAAGCCAGAGAAAACTTCCATCCACAGCATCTGTTCAGCATCCCTGGGCTTCCAAGCAGGCAACAGAGGACAAGCAGAAGAGAACTGTGTGCTCTTCTCTGGCTGGAGTCTGATTTCTTTATTTCTTCCTTCCTTCCTTTCTTTTTTCCTGCACAGGTCCTGCTGTGCCACTGAGCTAATCTGTTGAAGCAGGTATGTCCCTACAGAGGGGAGCTGCAGGCTGAGCAGAGAACCTCCATGCTGGGTAGCCCTACTTCCTCTAAAAGCCCCTGAAAACCAAGACTAGAGTCTGTTATCAATCTGGTTTTTGTCTGCTTCCTGCTCCCAGTTAAACATATCCAGAGCAGGGCATGGCAGACAGGAAAGTACTTATGCAGCCCAGCCTTTAAGTTAGAAGCACACTGGACCAATACTAATGATGCTGGGTACAGAGCTCCACCCCCACCCCCTCACCTGATGAACACCTGGCCTGAGAGGAGACGGGAGTAGACGGCGATTTGTATAAACCAGTTAGCACACTGTGAATGGCACTTAAGTGCTAAATAGATGTGCTTATTCTATGATTTCTTCTATGCATCTAAGAAATTCTCTGCTAGATCTTCAGTAAACGCTTCTGGTGTTAATTCTTTTGAGGGGCACATCTTACCTCATGCCTGGTGTTTTCCCAGTCCCTGAAGCCCACAGCAATCTTGGGGGTCTCCTTGGCTTAGAAAAATGTGAGTCCATGTCAAAGAGGCCCCCAAACGTCACCAGTGTCTTGCAGACATGGTCAGGCCTGCACCTGCTCTTCTCTCTCCAAGACGCTCAGAGACTAAACGGAGAGGTGGGGATGGAACTTGTGTGTTACCAAGCACCTGCCCAAGGAGCACTGCTGCTCCTGGGGGAGGTTGCTGCCAGGGCTCTCGGAGCTCCTTGCAAGGAGCCCCCAGGAAAATGATCCCACCCTAGGTCTACAGTAGTCTCAGAAACTTTTAAACCTTGCCCCAGCTGGAAAAAAAATCTCTCAGGCAGTCAGAAAATGAGATGAGCCAGGCACCAGTGGCTCACGCCTGTAATCCTAGCTACTCAGGGGGCAGAGATCAAAAGGATCTCAGTTCGAAGTCAGCTGGGGCAAATAGTTCGTAAGACCCTATCTTAAAAAACCCTTCACAAAAATAGAGATGATGGAGTGGCTCCAGGTGAAGGCCCTGAATTCAAGCCCCAGTAGAGAAGGTACTTTGCTCCACATTTTACTAATGAAGAAACCAAGGCATAAAGAAGTTAAGTACCTGGTAAGTGGATAGAGTAGGAATTTAACGTAAGCTGTCAGACTCCGGCCCTCATGCTGTTAACGCTATTCTGCATTCCCAAGAACCACCACTTGTTGGTTCTGCCTAGCTGCCCCCTTTGTCTCAGCAGCTGAGTGCATTCCAGTCCCTGTGGTTGGCAGAATATTTAAACAGGAGAGTGTAGAAATCTCCTCCACTACTCTGACTGGCACGTAATGGGCATGCGTACATACTAGGCTCTCCCCAGCCCCTGGTGCTTTTTGACCTCTGGGCTCCACTCTGCATAGTAGTCCACATCCCACCCTTTACCCATTCCTGTAGAAGTGGGTCAAAGAAATAGCCACGTACGATTCATCTAACACTGATGGAGTGCCCACTCTGTGCCTGACTCAGTGCAAGAGGCTGCAGATAAAAACACAAACCAGACCCATGATCAGGGGTGAGACACAAGCAATGGGATCATTTCCATAGATAATGGAGTCAGAACTGTGTTGGGGCAGTGTGGGATGGAGAAGGGTGGTCTGAGAAGGCTTCCAGGGAGATAGTGCCTAAGCTGATCCCTGTTCCAGGCTCAGTGAACAGCAGGTAGGAACATAGGTGATGAAATAAACCAGAATCTGTGAAAAAAAAAAGTCATGATGAATCAACATCAGTGATTCCGGCCACCAGGGGGACATTTGGAAATGTCCAGAAACTTGTTTTTGTTTTTTGCTTATAACAACCATGTGTGTGTGTGTGTGTGTGTGTGTGTGTGTGTTTGTGTGTGTGTGTGTGTTTGCTCATGCCTGTTACTGGGTGGAGCTAGAGATGCTGCCCCCACAATGAAGAATTGTCTCTGGCCTAAGATGTCAACAGTGTCAAAGTTGAGACTAGATCTACAAATGGCACATTGGTTGTGAAGAACTTCTCAGCACAGCAGTAGCATACAGGTAGATAAACTAATGGAACAATTTGGGAAGCATATAAACATACATGGGGATTTAGTACATGATAAAGGTGTTTTTCAAAACCCAGAGATTACTCAATAAATGGTGTTGAGATTCTTGGGTACTCATCTAGAAAAAAATTAAGTTGAGGCCATACCTCTCACCAAATACGAGAATACATTCCAATTGGAATTTACTACATTTAAATGTAAACAATAAAATCACAAAAGCACCAAGAGAACATATAAAAGAATTCTTTTATAATTTTAAGGTGGGAAAGTTCTTCCTAACTATGACTCAAAAACCAACAAGCTATGAAATTGATAAATTTATCTAATAAAAGTTAAAACGATTTAAACTTGTGCATGTCAACAAACAAGCAAATGTGCATAAATAAGCAAAGCCAAAACCAAATGCAGACCTAGAGATAATACATAGGCCAGACACAGGCAAATCTTAAGTTATAACAATATATTATATTATATATTATATTTGTCTAAAGAAAAGACCAACAAAAATATGAGGAAAGGAAAGCTGGGTATGGTGACTCACTTCTGTAATCCCAGCACCGAGGAAATGGTAGCAGGATAATCATGAGTTTAAAACTAGTACAGAGCAAGACCCTGTCTAAAAGAAATCAAGGACTGGAGCTACCTCTCAGCAGTAGAACTAGCACGTTCCTGGTCCTGGGTTTGAGTCCCAGAAATGCAAAAACAAAACAAATTAAAAAAACCCAACAAGCCCAAGTGCTTTATTTAACATATAAAAAGATGTTCATTCAGCATCTTCATAAGAAAAATGCAAATTATAAGTACTGAGATGCTTGGCTGTTTTTGTATCTCAGCTTGGTTAAAAAAAAGAAAAAATAATTGAAAAGACACAGTTGGCTGTAAGGACAGACATTCCCATACATTGCTGGTGGACGTATCAATATTAACGATGTAAACCCTGAACAGGGAACTGGTTACTAAATTAAGGGTCACCAGGGGGCCAAATGTGTCCCTTTATTTGTTTTTATGGGGACTTTATGCTAGGAATCATTTTAAATAGCTAAAAAAAATCAAAAGGAGAGTTATATTTCATGACTCATAAACGTCACAGAAAATTATATCAGAGTCCATAAATTAATAAAATTTTATTGGAACATGGCAATGTTCCTTTGTTTATACATTGTCTCTGGCTTTTTGGCAACTGAGTTGAGTAGTTTCCAGAGATTCTATGATCCCACAAATCCTAAGATATTTGCTATCTGACCCTTTACAGAAAAAGTACTCTGTGTAGAATATATACATGAAGCTGAAATACACAGCTACAGAAAACAATGAAAAAAGCATTTCACGGATTTTTATGACAAGGTTTCTAGAGTATATTACTAAATTGTAAAGAGAGCAGATGTAAAAAGTCTGATTGCATGTTACTATGTTGGTGAAAAGGGGAGGATATATTTGTATTGTATTTAATATGTATAAAAATTATCCAGAAGGAAATATAAGAAATTAGGAAGCAGTGATTATCTTTGGGGGAGTTAGATTGGCGAACACAGAACAGAGGAGGAAGGAAACTGAGCGTGTATGTGTGTGTGTGTGTAAACTATACAAAAAAAGTAAGTTAAAATATTTTTTTAAATACACCATGGTAAGTGAGAGCCACGATTCAGGTTGCTGCAAGGGGTTGGGCCTGGCTTTGTGGGGTGATAAGGCCTGAGATATTTTGGAGGGCTGTCCCTGTCCTCATTCAATTTAGTAGCATCCCATTGGTGCTCTCTCAGCCCATGGCCCTTAATTACACTTTTGATCCCAGCAGGACATCTAGGGCCTGGACATGACATCATATGCAGTAGTGAAGGTCAGCCTCAGCCACCAGGAACACCTGCCCAGTGCCTTCTGCCTGCCTCCTCCCAGTCCCTACCAACTCCTTCCCTCCTTGTTGCCCTAAAGGAGACCTCATCACAGCAAGCTAGGATATTGGTTTCTGGACTGCTCTAGAACTTCATTAATTTTTCTTTTTATTCCTATATAATGTACCTGCCTCAACCACTTTGCACCATAGGCGCTCTGGGGGCTTACAGGTCTTTGATGCCTTACAAAGGCATGCCAATTTCTGCCTTAGTCCATTGGGCTGCTATGGCAAGCATACCATAGGCTAGGTGGCTTAAGCAACACCCATTTATTTCCCACAGTTCTGGAGGCTGGGATCCTCAGGTGAAGGTGTCAGCAGCTTCTGGATTGCAGGGCAAAGGGAAAACAACCCCAAGGCACTCTGAACTTTCCCCATAATGATTAACAGGAGAAAAAGGCATACGGATTTATTAACTTACAAGGGGACAATTGCAGGAGTGCCATGACCCAATAACTCAGTGAGGTCCAGATGCCTATATACCCCCGCTTCATAGGAGAGAGGGAGATAGGGAAGGTGGCAATTTTGAGGGGTAGTAAATGATTTTAAGTGAACGAGTGGACCCCATGCTCAGACAACAGTAACTGGTTCTCTTGGGAACTAAATGGGCCTAGGAAACAGAGAACAGCTTGTGATAGAATCTGTCCTGGTGGGGCTACATTCTTTAATCTTCCTTCCTGTAGTTCAGGTTCATGAAAAATTCAGGAAAAGGACCAAAGGAAATCATTTTCTACTTTGGTGGTCCAGTCTTGATACAGATAAGAGACCATCAGAGGAAAGCCATTTCCAGCTCTTGCTGCTTTCCAACGGCCTTTAACCCAACAATCAGAACACCAAGGTGTCCTGTTTAGGGGTGGTGCTTTCTAATCCCCAACAATGTCATGTGAGGGCTTGCTTCCTGGTTCATGGACAGCTGTCTTCTCACCATGTCCTCTCTGTGGAAGAGGGGGAGACAGCCTCTTCAGCTTTGCAAAGTCTAACCTCCCCCCACAGGGAACCCACACATCCAAAGCGGTGAGGAAGGAGGCACAGACATTCATTCACCTTTTAGTGGTTCTCAGCATTCAGCCTTTCTTTCTGTAGATAGTACCCGCCAACTAGAAACCCATCATCCTGAAGCCATCTTTAAGCTTGTGTTCTGTTTGGCTCCTTGCACATCAAAGGGAAGATAACAATGAGAATTTCAGTACGCAACAATGATCACCATTTCAAAGAGACAACATCAGTGCCAGCCGTGCAACGAGACCCCCCCCCCCCCCCCCCCGGGTGTCAGTCACTATCTGCAAACAGAAAATGCAGCTCACTTGTCTATCCAAGTAGGAAGAGTCAGAAATCACTTTCTAACTGCCAGCTGTTGCTTTTGCTCGTAAGAGCTTTGGGACACAGCAACAGGGAGCCCTGAGTCTATGTGAGCGTGTGCTCTCAGGGCAAGGAGATGAAACGGTTAGTTATGTGTTTACTGGGAACCCAGGGCCCCCCGAAGCATGAGCGACAAGTGCTCCTCACCCACCTACAGCCCTAACCTAAACGTATTTAATGGTAACCTCAGTCCAGTTCCCTGGAACCTGAGCACTGAGGACTCTGTTTTGTCCTCAGAGGGGCTGGGCCTGGAATGAAGTGGCTGAGGTCAGAGTGGGCGTCAGCTCTGCCCAGGACGGGCTTGGCTGTGCTCACAAAGGCGCCTCTAGAATCTGCCTGTTTTTGTTTTCCCTCCCCTCCCCCTCTCTATCTTTCTGGTTTTGCCCCTACCTCTTCCTAAGGAAGAAAGTTCTTTTCTTTCCTGCCACTCAGGGCAGAGAAGTTGAAAAGGGCTACTTGTTCCTGCCTTTTTTTTAAATAGATGGGCAAAAGGACTCCGAGTCTCCAGCCTCAGGTCCAAGGTAGCGGCGATCTTGTCCTTTATGCTTGTGCTATAAGCACAGCAGCCCCCAGGTCTCGGGCAAGGAGAGGACCACGCTGCACACACACCCTCCCCCAAAAGGGTGCAGTGGTTCAGATGCTCGAATAACGCGGGGTCGAGCGCCACCTAGCGTCTGCTGTGGACATGTCTGGCGTCCGGCGTGGCTGCTGCTCTCCTGATGGGGTTTTTTGGAAATTGCCTCTAACCACAAGAGGGACAGGAATGGAGAAACGCATGCTCTGCGCGCAGGGCCGTCCTCCCGCCCACGATGACGGACTAGGAGCTCGGTGGGAGAAGCTGAAAAGCTTCAGTCCTAATGTGTCGCAGACAGGGGTGGTGGGTGAGGGTCTGGGGGAGTCTCTTGGAAGGAAGCTGGAGTGACTCACTAGTGATATTTAGAGTCTTATAATCTCAAAAGATTGGCTTAGGTTTGTCTTCATGAATATTTTTGCTCACACTAGGAAAAAAAATATTGGTGCTATTTTATGGCTTTTATGCTTTTCAAACTAGTTTCTGAGCGCTCTCTCAGACAGAGCCAGCACACGGGCTATTTCCGGAAGCCCTTGCAAGCTGCTTCCCCCGTAATCCACTCCTGGCCCTTGTACTGTTTGCTTTTTGTCATTCATCAAAACAATCAGGGAGCTGAGCGCTAGTGGCTCACATCCGTAATCCTAGCTATTCAGGAGGCAGAGATCAGGAAGATCATGGTTTGAAGCCAGCCTGGGCAAATAGTTTTTGAGACCCTATCTTGAAAAAAAACCATCATGGGGAGAAATGACCCAAGCCTTGTATGCACATATGAATAATAAAACAATAAAAATAAATAAATAAATAAAATAAAATAGAAAAAAAACCATCACAAAAACAGGCTGGTGGAGTGGCTCAAGGTGTAGACCTTGAGTTCAAATGCCAGAACTCCCCCCACAAGAAAAAAAACAATCAGAGAGTCGATTTTAGTATTTCCATTTTATACATGAGAAAACTCATTCTTAAGGGGTTACATCACTTCCCCAAGATCTTTTGGCTAACAAGGGAGGTGGGATTTGAACCCTGAGTCATTCAGCTCCAACATGTTAGGTGGCTGTTGAAGAGGAAGCCATCATATCTAGGAGATTCTGGAGGAGACAAAAACCTGTTTAGCTCAGAGGACTTCCTGCTATAGGGACAGTCACTGTGACCCCCAAGGGTAGAACCTTGTGTAAGCATCCTCCTTCCTCACAGCATCTGACTCTCCCTCAACACAGACAGTTCCTCAGCCCGCAGTCCTCCACACTTGGAGACCACCCCAGAGGAAGAATGAGAGCACAGAGCCGAGACTGGCAAATGTACAGAACGCCTGGAGAATCGTGGATTTGTCTCTGACTCCCTGAGCCTTGGCCTCATCCAACGGAAAACTGGGAAATTCCCTGTGGGCTCCTCCCTTCCTTTCCCCTCCAGACCCGCCACCATGCTGCACTGGAGAGACACCTCCAGAGGAAGGTTAGGCAAGGCCACTCTCTGGGTTCCTCTGAAACAAAATGTTGCTTAAATATTCAGACACAGAAATGAAGTCTAAATGGAGAAACACCCTGCTGTGGGCCAACCCACCCCCTCAACCGCCATATACAGGGTAAGTGTTCAGGCTGCTGACCGACCCTGGGAGGTGGTTTGAAGATGTATAAGGAACACAGGGTTGGAAGACTTGGTCCCAGTCTGTCACTCTCTCAGTGGCTTTGAGCAAGTCTCTTAACCTCTCTGAACCTCGATTTCCTCAGTTGTAGAATGAGGACAATTCTTCTCTTTCCTAAAAGCTAACATAGTACCCTGCCCATTCCCCTCACCCGCCATGGGTAGCTTTGCTTCCTGTGGTGCTAGGTTATCCATGGTCAATTGGGGTTCAAAAATAGTAAATGGAAAATTTCAGAAATAAACAATTTGTGAGTTTTAACTAACTTTTATTATAGCATACTGTTGTAATTGTTCTGTTTGAGTTGTTACTCTCTTGTTATACCTAATTTATGAATTGAATTTTATGATAGGTAGGTGTGTATTGGAAAATAATGTCACTTGTATAAGGTTTGGTACTGCTTGCAGTTTCGGTCATCCACTGAGGGTCTTGGAGCATCTGTCCCTAGGATCAGGGGTGCTGTGGTGATGAACAAGTGCTTTTCAAAGCCCTACAGGGTGTGAGAAAGGAACAGTGGGCATGCAGAATTTAGGTCCAGGATTCTTATTCACTTTGCCCTGCCCCTTCCCTCTCTCCACCCCCCTCTCCACACCTCTCTCTCCCCTCTGTCTCCTCTCCTCTGCCCCCAAAGAAGTCTGTTTCACAGTCCTTGTGAAGTCATTGCTATTTATTTATTTATTTATTTTTATTCTTGGCAGTACTGGGGGTTTGAACTCCGGAATTCACGCTTGCTAGGCCGGTACTCTGCCACTTGAGATATGCCTCCAGCCCATTTTGCTCTAGTTACTTTTCAGATAATGTTTTGCACTTTTTTTGCTCGAATTGGCTTTTGACCACAATCCTCCTATTTCTGCCTTTTGCATAGCGGGGATTAGAGAAGTGAACCACCACGCCCAGCTTGTTCTTTGACATAGGGTCTTGTTAACTTTTTGCCTGGGCTGGCCTCAAACTACAGCCCTCCTAATCCCTGCCTCCCAAGTAGTTGGAATTCATGAGCCGCCGTGCCCAGCCTTTATTTTTTCTTGTTTAGAGTTATAACCGATCTTAGAAGACAGTGTTTCAAATAAAAACCCTGTGGCCAGGACTGCTGAATGCTCTTTATTTAGAAGAGGCAGGAAAGGGGAAGCAGGAAGTGCTACTTGGCGTCCATGATTTGCAGGCGGAAGGCCCCAGAGGCTATTTCCTGTGTTTCTATCTGGAGGGGAAATCATCCCTAGTCCATCAGGGCTAATGCTGTCCCAGGAGGGCAGTGAACGCCAGGAGAAACCACCAGGAGCTCAGACAGACTCCTTCCCATTCTTTCTCCCTGGGCCAGAGAAAATCTTTCGATTTCCTCACAGGCTCCGCTTCTAATTTAAGGTGCCTCCACCCAGCTTGGCAAACTGTGCTCTCCTAGAGAGGAAATAGCTTCCCCAGGCCCGAGGCCCAGGAAGAACAAAGGCCTCATTAGAACCAGTCACTTACTCTGAGTACACAAGCCCAAGAATGTACTGATGATGGCAGATACAAATGAAGTGGTAATTAAGGATACCATGCAAATGATCTTCAGCTTAGTAACTCCCTCTGTAATTGAAATTTACTAAATTAAGTCTGAGATTTTGGAAACTAGGTCTTTAAAAAAATTTTCCTGGTTATACTTACCCCCTCTCCTCCCTCCCACCCACCCCTTCCTAATGTAATTAGTTTAAAATAAGATCTGGGGTTCAGTTGATGCTGCTGTCTACTGATGTGAAGGTGAACTTGCTCTCTGGAATGCTGGTCTTCTATGATCCCCCCGGGGAAGCCAAGAGGAGAGGGTCTTCATCAGCCAGAAAAGCTGCTGTTGTCTGCCCAGATGCATGGCCAAATTTGTGACATTGACATTGACAGTTCTCAGCTTCTCTCTATGCTCAGATCTGGTACACCTGAGGACCATTTAGAGAAGAAGTGATGGTTGCTTTTTTGGAGTAGGGGAGAACTTGAACAGGGGAGACAGGCAGGGGCAGATCAGAAACTCAGGTTTTTCTCAGAGATCAGGGAGCCCTAACTGCTCCAAAGCCTATCCTCTGCCTCCTGATGTGACCATCCCTGGCCTTAACTCATTTCTCCTGGTCTGTCCCAGCAGAGGGCAATGCCCACTTGCCTTGGCCAGCCCAGAACCCAGAGGAGCTGTGTGACCTGAGACAGGGATCAGGAGGCGTTTCAGCCTCCCCATCCTTCCCTACAGTTGGCCCTTGTGCAACCCGGAAAAAGGGCTGTGGTTGTCCAGAGTACATCTGACCTTCCTGAAGAGCAGTTGGCCTGTTTCATTAAATTCAGATTAAAAGCCCTGCTGTCTTTGGAATCACATTTTAGTTTCGTCAGAGCTGATACATGTGAACAGGAGAGATTCTACCCACAGCCTTCCTCCTCCACTTCTCCTCCTGCTCCCCACCTACAGCTTCCGGAAACTGTGAGGTAAACACGGAAATACCTGGAGTTAATCCACCCTCACATGGCGAAAGACAAAGGTTGTGTTGAGGTCCTTCTTTGGAACGCCTGCTAAAGCAGCAGCTCTCTGGCAGGTTGGCAGACCTGAAGAAAATGCTTCTCCACCCCTTTAAAATTGTGTGTGCACCTATTTTCCCTGTCGAGTCATGTCAATAGTGTCTGAAACCTAAGTGAATGCTTAACTGCAAATGTTCTGAAGTCAGACCTGCAGCAGAGTTGCTTTTGGAGAGCATAATAGGTATATGTTTCATAGTAAATCAGAGAAAAAGTCCATGGCAATCTTGTCTCTACTTTAGCCCTGGCTTCAATGCTGCCCCGAAGGAATGTGTGTGATCTGGTGCTCAGCATGGCAGGTACTCAGCATTAGGTGAATGAATGGTTTTTGTCCAAAACCTTTCAGGACCTTCTTGATGGTGTGGGAAAATACCTCAATTCTATAATCTCGTGTTGAGGATCTGCAATCAGATGCCAACGTGTGCCTGCCTGGTCCCTCACCATCTCTGCACAGTAAGCCCAGCATGGCAGTCACTTGGAGAACTTGGTAGAACACAGCAAGCTGGGTGGCACATCAACAGATGAGGGGTGGGCTGGAGAATTTGCCTCTTGGACAAGTTCCCTGATGCTGCTGGTCCAGGATCATATTACTCTGTTTCCACAAAAGGCTCCCCTCAGCCTGCACCCACCAGGTGGTCATGGTCCAGTTTAAATGCACCTTGTCAATACAACGGAACATGCTAGCACAATGTACTCACTCCTAAGGGCTTCCCTCTGTACTACCACACCCCATTAAGCTCCTGCCTGCCTTTAATCTGCAAGCTGCCCAAACTTCCACACCACTCTACTTTTTGGAATCCCACGCATGCTCTAGTGGAACCTCATTTTCCCTGCTAGGCTCATGCAGCCTGAAAGCACACCTTGTCTGTCCCTGCAGCCTCTCATGGCAGAGAGCCTGCCTTGTGGACCTGGAATGGTTTCGTCGGCTCTGACTTCCACAGTGCATGAATTCTCCCATGGATCTTTCATTGCTGGAGCTCCTTGAAGGCAGCATCAGGTCTTGTGCCTTTTCCCACGCCCCACAGAGCCCTATCAACGTGACTTCATAACCCAAGTGAGTTAAGGATGGGCTGCTGGCCTGAGCAGACTCCATTCCACTCACTGAGACCCTAACAAACAGCTTCAGAGTACCTGATGCTGCACTGAGCCCTGGAGATCCAAAGTGGAGTTCAAGTCTACTTTATATTCATGGCTTATGATGGCCTCTCTGCTGGCCTGGGTTGTGAGTGAGCTGGAAGACACTGGATGGCCTTCCTCACCTGAATAAGGGAGCAGATCCTATCACTAAAGCAAAGCGCCAAGTGCTCAGCTTGACTTCTTGTCTTTGAGACTTGGAAGGGACGTGTCACTTTTGGTGGTATCAGGGGCATGTGACAGCAGATGAAAGATGTGCTGCCGCCTGTTTAAATGTCAGTGAAAAAAACCCAGGGTGCCCCGAGAACAGTCACATTTCTCAGTGTGAGCACCTTAAAGGTCACTGTGCTTTCTGTCCTCCTCCACGTGAGCTTTCAGCACCATGCCCTACAGCCCCAGGGTCCTGACGGTTAGTTAGAGAAACTGGACTCAAACTGCTTAAGCAGAGGGAACCTTTGCTCATTCCTGTGGCTTGGCCCAGTGACTCACAGAATTGAAAAAGGAGCGATAGGACCTGGGAGTTAGGAGCTACAGCTGGTCCCAATTATCTGCTCTCATCTCTTCATGTCTTTGCATATGTCTGTCCTGCTGCACCCAGGATAAAAGGTACCATGATCAGCCTTGTCCAGTTTCCATGTCCACAGAGGTCATGTGGAGTGGTAAGGAGATGTTCCCCCAAAGGGACATGGGACCAAGCCAGATGTCCAGTACAAATGGTTAGCAGGTGTTAAGCCTTTGAAATGAGTCAGGCAGGCACTGAGCTAAGAGCTTTACATGGAAGATCTCGTTTGACCTCAAGCTGCCTCTGTGAGGCAGATCCTGTATAATACATCTGACTATCTTACAAATTAAAAAGCACAGCATAAATTGTACCTAGATCCTTTCTGCTGCTCCATTGCTGGGTTTGGGACACTGACAAGACGTGATCTGGATATAAGAATGCATTTTCTTTGGAAATAAGCATGTACTCTACCTACAAAGAGGGCCTGAAGTCAATGGCTTAGCACTGGTTGTCTCTGTATTGGTAGTTACAAGAAGTCTTAGACCATAAATGTCCATTTGTTAATTTTGGATGTTTGGGTTTCTCTATTAAACCAGCATATCTATGAGTCTACATTGAAGGGAGAGAAGTCTCATCATGGAAAACCAGAGGCTTCTTTCCCTGTGTCCCCTATTCATTCGACAAGAACACACATCCTTTGCAATAACATTTAAAAGACTAGAGAATCAGATTAAATGAGATAATGTCTGGGGTTCTCCCTCCAGACCAGAGGAACTCTGCCACCTGGAGGTGTTTTCATCGGTCCTGGGATGCCACCAAATGAAGGCTCCCTCCTCTGTGACTTTATTCTATGGTCAGTTCTTGATCGTATTTCCTCTAAGAGGAACCAGCAGGCAGGCCTCCATCCATCTCTGCCTTGCAGGATCTCCAAGACTAAGAGCAACCCCTCCCCCCCACTGCCCAGTATGTTCCTAGTACACTGCAACCTTCATACAGTCAGTCTCTGCCCCTCTGTTCACCGTTCCATCCCAACTCCTAACACAGAGGCTGGCACACAATAGGTGCCTAATAAACATTTACAGCATAAGTGAATGATGCGTGGTTCTCAAGTGATGCCTCAGGTAATTATTAAAGTCAGTGGTGACACTAAGCCAGGTCACTGTGCTGGACATTGTCACTCTAGCTGACAATGGTCAACTTTCCTAGGTCAAGAGTAAGGACACGAGTTGTCAAAGATACGTACAGCTTTTCCTCCTGGTAGATGTGAGGCACCAACTTCTGGTTTCATGAATGCAAGTGCTGACCCTTTGGGTAATGTCATACATTCTACTGCCATACTCAGTCATCTATTTGTCAGTAGAAATGTGCTAACCACAGACTTCACATCTGTAGCACAGAGGAGTCAGATAAGCAGAGTTCACCCGCTCTAAGACCACTAGCAAAAGCCAGTATTTACTGAGCACTTACTCCGTGCCTGGCACCTTCTCTGCCTAATCTCATTGACCCCTTGGGATAACCCCATGCAATGGTGCTGTCGTCATCTCCGTGTTACTGAGGAGGAAAGAAGGCTTCTAAGGTGAGAGTTCCTAGCTCAGTGTCATATAACCACTTGTAGCCAGGGTAGTTGTAAGTTTAAGGCAGAACTGGGGCTCAGATCCATCTGTCTGACTGCAATACTAGCACTTTCAAGTCACCGCAGCAGCAAGCCACTTAATTTCCTGCACCTCAGATTTTCCTCCTCCCATGGAGACGACCTGATCTTGCTGGATGCAGAGTGTGAACTGCAAAGCACACACGCCTTGTCAGTTAATGTCATTGTCCCAATTCAAAGGGGTTTGGAAGCCAGCCTTAATGGATAGATGCCTTTCCCCCTTAGTCATCTTGCCAATGCTTCGTTTATCAGCAGACTTTACTGAGCACCTACTTCGTGCTGCTCACACAAAGACAAATAAGAGGGCATCCTTGCCCTTAGGACATTCATGACCTATGAGCACCTCCAGAAATTAATGAGGGCCAAGGCTGAATCTACTCGCCCAGGAGTCACCTTGTCCTGATGGCCTCTTGTTTCTCTGGACATCAGAGTGAAGTGAAGTTTAAGCCTAATTGTTAGCCCTCTGACCATAAAAGAAAGTAGAAATAAACATTGCCCTAGCTTTGTGGGTCACACTCCGGGGAGGAAGGAAATCCTCCTCCCTACAGGGAGGTTAACAGGTTCAGAAGCAGCTCCCTGCTTTCCTGGCCTTGTGACCACTGATGAGTTGCTTAACCTCTGTAGGTCTCAGTTTCTTCATCTCTGGAGGGGAGGCCCCAGGGTCATTTGAGGATGTGAGTTTAGTCAGTGCCCGGACAGCAAATGTCAGCCAGTGGACAGCTGAAGGCAGCAGGTAGTGATGGCTGTGAGCGAGTGGAGAGGGAATGGAAGAGGGGGAGCCACTCTGGACCCAGGGTAAGGAGGGGACCCCTTGTCAATGACACAGGAGAGCATTTGCAACTGGGCACCAGTGTTGTTTAAAAATGCCTGACTCATAAGTTTACAGGGCCAAGAGACAAAAGGGAGAAAACACCAAGTAATAAAATCTGGATGTCTTTCCACATTGTAAACTATCGTTTATTTGCAGATAAGGAATATCAGGAATTTGTATTAAGCTTTCAGATCCACCACCTCATCAGATCCTCAAGAAAAAGAGCACACCCATTTTACAGATGGTAACATTGAGACTCATGAAGTGCAGCCATTGGATTAGGGTGATGGAATCGAATTAACACCTAGAGCTTGGTCCAGGGCTTACCACCATCTTCTCAAGCAATTCTTTGTGGAATAAATGAGAAAAAAACATAGATGCTTATCTGAAGAAGCTTTACAACCTCTGCTGGCTCCTGCCAGGACAGTTGCACTAGCCCACCCACTGGGTGGCACCCTTCAGCAATGCTGCCCCTGCTCTCCCTCTGCCCTACCCATCCTCACTTCACCCCCATGCACAGAAACCCTATTTAACACTCTCCTCAGCTTTCCAGACCCTTAGCCCGGCAGACCTCATTGTGTGTCACTCTCTACTCCCAGCCCTGCAAGCCTTCCTCCAGTCCCTAGAGCCACAGGGAATCCCTCCTACCACAGGGCTTTTGCATATGCTGCTCCCACTCTCTGGAATGCTCATAGCTCCTTAGTCTATCTCAGTTAGAACCTCCTGCTTCTGACACCAGCATTATCTCCTCAGGGAAGTCTCCCTCGCCCAAGTCCATGACAGAGTCATTACTTACATGTTCTTCAGAACCAGGCTCCTCTCCTCCAGGGTTCTTGTACCCAATGACAATTGGGCCTTGAAGAGTGTGTATTTTGGTCGAGTCTGTCTCCCCTCCACAGCAGATGCAGGCTTCGGGAGAGCTTGCCCCATGTCCGTCCTGTGTTCTCATGGTGTCTTTTCAGGGCTTGGCACTCAATGAACTTTGATGAGTGAATGCTGCCTCCACCTCCAGATTCCCAGGAGGCAAGACGTTCAGAGAGGTCAGTTTGATGAAGCCATTTCGACATCATCTGCACCCTGTCAAAGTGCAAAATCTCATGGTTTTCTTGCCAAGTAGCTTGCACAATGACATTCCCAACTTCGTGCAGTTCTTAACCCTCCCCCGACCATGCAGGACTCCCACAGTCTTCTTTATCTCTATTTAGCTTGAATTTTTATGAGATGAATTATGTTTGTAATCAGAAAAGGCCATAAAAGTAATTTTTAAAGTCTGCCAGAATTGGGTAAGACTCCAAGGCTATATTATTTCTGCCTCTAAAAATCATAATTTGGAAGTAAATATAAAGTATTTAATATATGTCTTTACTGACAGTACTTAAAGAAGCACTGGGAATTTAATTTCGGAAGTTAAGGTTTGAATGTCCTCTTTGCCCCCAGCATTGCATTGTTACTAACATCAAGGGGTCCAGCAGAGAAATGGAGAAGCAAGAGATACCAGTGGCTTCTCAGAGCAGAGGAGATGCCTTGCTGGTCTGATTGATGGCCCTTCTTGAGCTATGCCAGCAGAACAGGTATAGGAGTCCTTGATGTGGGTACTAGATGGTGCCAGCCCTCCTCCCCCACCATATTCTTCCCTGACTCCTCCTACACCCCAAACTCTGCTCTACATAAGAAAAGGCCAGGGATAGGATGAGATTATTTGGTTTTAGAAAGTATTATTATTTTTTTAAGTCAGAAGATTTAGTTGGTTTGTTTATTTCTAGTCACATGAAAGATTTCCCATACCAGATGACTGCATTGAAATCGCACCTATCTAAGATGATTCTTCCCCTCTCTGCTATAACCCCTTCTCATTTTATGCTGTTTGTAGTGATCCATTTTCTGCTGTGACAAAACACCTGAGGCTGTGTGCTTTACAAAGAAGAGAGGTTTTATTTGGCTCACATGCCTGCTGGCTGGAAGATTCAAACAGCATGTCACCAGCCCTCTAGCCATAACATGACAGAGAAATGGAAAAAGAACTGCCACAGGCAGAAGGCAGAAAGCTCACTCTGTAACATTTCATTCTTATGAAAATTAACTGGGGTCTCTCAGGAACTACATTAATCCCTTTTGAGGGCCATGCCCCCAGTGACCTAACCCCTGCTACAGGCCCCACCTCTTAAAGGGGAACAAGCTTCCAGCACATGAACCATAAGGAGACAAATCCCACGCAGACATGGAACTGTTAGAATGGAATACTATGGACCGGATAACTTACAGTGAACAATTTATTTTTCACAGTTCATGAGGTTGGGAAGTCCAACACTAAGGGACCACCATCTAGTGAGTCTTTTTACTGCATCTTCTCATGGTGGACAGGCAAAGAGAGGATCAAAGAGATATAAGGAGTCAAATTCACTTTCTATAAGGAACCCACTCCTATGGTCCCCAACCCACTTTCATGACAACAGCATCAGCACCCTTGGGGGGATGGAGTCCTCATGCCCAATCACCACTTAAACATGTCCTTACAATGGAAATTAATGTCAACATGGGTTTAGGAGGACACCCATTCAAAGCACAGCACCAGTGATTCTTTCTTAGCGCTTGAATTCTCATTGGTGAGAATCTCTTGGGTTATTAGGAATAAGCATTGGATAGCTTTTGGCTAGGTCCGAAAGACACAGCAAAGGGCGGCTGTGGTGTCAGAAGCAGAGTCATGGCAGAAATGTCAGGAGACTCAACTCTGACTGGGCTGACCCATTGGGATCCTGCCTGCTAACCGTAATTGAGGCTTGAGCATTGGTTGGAAGTGTGGGGTGGAAGAAGGTAGTTTTAAGACAAGAAATTCTTGAAGAGTCAGAGAAAATGTTCCCTCCTGGACTCAAAGATTGGGTGGGCTAGGAGATTTGCGGACAGATAAAAAGAAATGTAGTAGATTAAACCCCTCTTCTCTGCAGGGCCACTGTATAGGAATCTATAAGAATTTAGACAAATGTGTGATTAGCCCTCATTCTGAATTGTATGTGACTGATGCTTGGCGATTATTGCGATGGATGGATGGAAGGATGGATAAATGGATTAAAGAATGGATAGAGGAAAGGATGGATGGATGGATGGATGGATGGACTGAAAATGGATGGATCCATACCTGTGACAGACACTGTGGGTGCCCTGTCTGTATTCTCTTTGTTCCCACTTCTTCACTCCAAAGGTTACTTATTCATAGAGTCCTGCTGCTCCCTCTTTGAGCCTTTATCTGGCTGAGGAGCACAGTAGGCCTGGGAACTAGAAAAGAAAAGGAGAGTTAGTGTCCGAGAAGCATCCTTCAACCCATGCTGCATGGCAAGTTGGTAGAAAAAAATCCCATTTTCCTTATGTCTCAGTTAGGGTGACACCTACACAGTAGGAGTAATCCTCAGTTGCTCTCATTTGATAATATGCCCTTTACTGTCTTTCTTTCCTCCCTTGCCTTTTTCCAATGTTTCCTGGAACCGACCTCCAATGAACTTAGTTCTTGAATCCTGCTTGTGGAGCATGCTTCTGGGGTAGCATGTGACTGAGAAGACCCCAAGGTTATCCTTAACTCTCTGTCTGCCAACTAAAAACCAGAATGATTTAGCTGGAAGAGAGCTGACATTTAACTTACACCTCATTGGAAGAGTAATAAACCCTATCAAAGTGCAAAATCGCTAGGCTTTATTGCCAAATCCTGTGCACAGCTGACAAGGCAACCTTTGTTCTGTGAGCAGCCCCACCCCAACCTCAGGACTCCCACAGTCTCCTTTATCTCTGTTTGCTTGGAATTTTTATGTGCTGCATTGTTTAACCCACACCTAATTGGAATAGTATTAAAGTCATTCTTGATTAATTCTTTCTGGAAACTCTCCTCTTACTAAGTACTTAACAGAAGTTCTGTTTCATTACCAAAATTGATCAGGCTGTTATTTAATGACTGAAAGCAGGACAATGTCAGACACATAAACCCATTTTCCTGGTCAACCTTCTTTGACAACAGTTGGCCTAACTTTTGTTAAAAGAACAGCTCTTATTGCTTTCCTCTAATTAAATATCTAAACTCTCCACAGCTCCCTGGAATACCTGCAATGATTTCCAGCAACATTTTAGGAAGGGTTCTTGACCTGAGCTCTGCCTTAGCATCACCTCAGAAGTTTTCATTGAAGTCCTGGGTCCCACTGCACACCAATCAAGGGACAGGGTCCTTAAAGTCTCCAGATGGCTCTAATGTCAGCCAGGGATGAAGACCACTGATTTAAGAGGACAGAGATTTTATGAAATTGTGAACACCAGCCGCCCAGGAGCTATAGCTCTGGACAAAGCAGGAAAAGCTAGAAATATCAGTGATGGCAGCCCCAGGTGATACAGCACGTGTCATAAAAATACAGTCACTGCACACTTCACACCATGCTTTTCTGGAGCTTCACTACCTGCACTTGAGCCAAGAAACCATAGGAAGCCCCTAGTCAACCACGCAATAATCTTTTGCTCTTCTGCAAAGGTGTCTCCTCCCCCAGGAGATATCAGATCAGTAATTCTGTCTCTCATTTGTAAGTTTGGATGGTGGAGTCTCATTTTTTCATGCATTTGAATTTCCCTATCTTCAAGCCTGAGTCATTTTGCTCCTTTAGGAATTATCTTGATCTTGGCGAGTATGGCTGCCATTGTCCCTGGGATGCAATCCTGAGATGTTCCTTACATCCGCAGAAACAAAGAAATCAAATGGACCCTGCATGTTATGACATCTAGCTGTGACTGGACTTTATTAAGTGCTGACCTGTGACGGGCACTGGAGAACTTCTCTAAGCCCGATAATGTATTTTCATAAAACTTTAAGAAACCACAGTGACTGTTTGGGACTCCAAGCCAAATAGTAATATAACTTAATAGGTCCATGAATCTTCTAAGATGTTTGTACATTTTGGTATTTACATGATTTTTTTTCCTAGGGAGACAGTCTAGTCTGTAGGGTTTGTGGTGTGTGTGTGTGTGTGCAAATTCTCAAGTGGGTATGACTTCACAAAGTTTAAGAATTTGCAATTCATGCTTTTCCCCCTTTTGCCCAAGAGCCCAAACACAGATGTCTTGACTTAAGAGATTAATACTGAACCTTTCGGTCTCCCCTCTCAATTTCTTCTCTTATGGCCTCCACCCTTCACCATTGAGGGACTTTGAAATGTTATGAATGCAGATTTCTGCATGGAGGGGATGGGGTGGGGGGAGGGTTCTATGGAAGGATCATGCTTTGAGGTCAGCCCAGGGAAATAGTTCGTGAGACCCCATCTCCAAAATAACCAGAGCAAAATGGACTGGAGGTCAAGTGGTAGAGTGCCTGCTTTGCAAGTATCAAGCTCTGAATTTGAAACCCCAGTCCCAGAAAATGAAAGAGAGGATCTAAAGGCACAGGGTACTCAGGAGCCAAGGGACAAGGAAACAACATGGCCTGGCTCCTGAGGTCCTTCAGAACAAGGAGCTGGTGTGGGTTCTTGGGAGGCCTCCAAGGCCACCAAACAGTGTCCAGTACTAATGTCCCTGCAGGCAGGGAGCTGGACTAGCTGGAGAGGGGAGCATCCCTTTCTTCTGCAAGCAAATGAGATTATTTTCTTTCCCTGAATTCTTAAAAAGACATGAGAGGTGGTCATCGGCCTCTATCAGGCCTCCACTAAGCTGAGGGAGCAAGAACTGGGACTGCACACCTTGCTCCCTCCCTTGGAAAGGCCAAGTCTTCTCATTTTCTCTTCTGTGATGGGGGGATTAATCAATGCTTCATTCTCAGGGAGGAGTCACAGGTCTCTGTAACTGAGTTCCACAAAAGGGAGAAGGCTGCCATATGTGTGGGGGAATGAAGGCAGTGACAGGGAAAGGGGACCCACAGTGATTACTGTGTGGTATGTTCCAGGCATGTGTTAGACCTTTTGCCCATGCTAACTGTCTGGAGAACAGCTGCAGGGCACTTTCAAACAGAGGAGCAGCACAGCACAGAGGTCCCACTGAAGAGCTGGACAAGTCTCCAACTCCCAGAGTCTCATGCTTAAAGTAGAAGAATGAATCTTTATATTTCTCGTGACAATGACTGCCAGTTGCCTCTCAGTACTCCACTTTTCCTTCTATAGCAGCACTGTCCAGCAGAACTTTCTGTGATTATGAAAATGTTTTGTGGCCACACTCTCCAACACGGTAGCCATGAGCCAGCTGTGGCTATTGAGTGCTTGAAATGTGGCTAGTCTGAGTGAAGAACTGAATTTCAAATTTAAATTCAAGTTCAATTCTTTTAAATTTAAATCGCCACATGTAACAGGAGGCTATAATATTAAACAGTTTTTTGTTTTGTTTACTTGGAGTAAACAAACCCAGGGCCTCATGCATGCTAGGCAAGTGCTCTTTCCTTAACCTCCATCTCCAGGTCTGAACAGTGAATTTCTCTAGTGGTTCCAATAAAGACTATACTTTAGTGGCTCTTTCAGGCGTGTGCTGAGTTTTGGCCCACAGACATGAGGGTAAGTGATATAGGAGATATATGACATATGGAGGTCATGCCCTCTCCATGGCCTTTTACCCACTCTTGCTGATGGGACCAGGATATGGCCATAAGCCATCTGGAACCAGGTGATGAAGACAGCACCTTGGGCAGAGCAGAGCAATAGGTTATAGAAACCTGGATCTCTGAGGATGCTCTCATGCAGAGGGCTCTAATTCCAGCTCTGACATCTGCATGCGAGAGAACCTAAAATTCCATTTAAGCCACTGTTAATTTGGGTCTCTGTGACACTGGCTACACTATCTTCTCTCCTAAGCAATATACTGCTCTCCTGCCTCTTACAGAGACTGGGGAAAACAAATGTCCTATTATGATTTTGATGGTGTGATTGCAAAGTTTCTGCCAGTACTTTATGCAGTTTAAGAACTGAGACCTAGAGTAAAGTACCTCTGTTTAGCAGAGGTGGGCTGGTGAGTTTGGGGGTGGGGGGGGAAGGGATTGAAAGCTAGATGCTACTCATGAGAAAGAAATCAAGATTTGGAGGAGATGACTGGCCCCTGAGAAAATGGCATCAAGATGGAGTAAGGTCATGTGGCCATTGGAAAACTTCCCATGCCAGTGCCAGTCATTCTGATGGGTATGGGCTTTGTCAACAGTGGCATCTGTTGTTCCTGGGCTGAGCTGTGCTGTAACCCCTCCCTTGTTCCAAATGCTGCTGTACATCCCAGCCTGTGGGCAGTGCTTTAGAGAAAACAAAGGAATTAGGACATCCAACATGGGACAAAACAGTGTAGAGACAGAGCAGTCCTGGGAAGTCCTGGGAAGTAAGTCACAGTGTTAGCTCAAGTGTGCAAGGAAGCATGAAATCCGAGCAAGGGGTGACTAGGAGATGAATAAGCTCCTTGAGAGTCCCCTAAAACAAGTGGGGAGGGGGCAGGATGGCTTGCATCACATGTAGGAGGCGGGTTCCTACCACCTCACTCAAATCTTTGAGATTCGAGTGACAACCAGGCAGTTGACACTTTACTTTGCACTTCCCATCCTACCTTTCCTCCTGGCCAACCCCCAAACTGACAAGCTGAAAAGAGAATGGAATGTTTCCTTAGTGAGTTCTCTAACTTGCCTGGATTGAAGGAAGACATCTAGAATACAAACTCTTTAAGAGGAATGAGAAAACCTGTAACTGATCAGAGGGTCATGATGGATGGGTGAGCCTCATGGCTGAAAGACAAAAGTAGAAGCTTGGGCATTCTGGATTTGAAACCCCATATCCCAAACAGCTCCTGAGGCAGAACATTTAGCACTTGCAGAAAGGTGCTTGCTGTTGTTGTTGCTAATAGTGACACTTGTGCTCAATGTCCAAGTGTTTTCTGTGCTTACACTTGGTCAAGTGATAGAATTTCAGGAGCTGTACCTGAGATAAGAGAAAGGTGACAGGCATTCTCATGGTGCTTTCACATCTCTAGTTGGGTTAAGGCACAAAATGAAGGGTGGGAGCCACTGGAAAGAGAACATTTGGGAATAATAATTATTATTGGTGAACATCCAGGATGAAGCTAAATGGCTATAGGATGCAGCCTAGAAGTTTTTGGTTTTGTTAGTTACATACACCATAAATGTAAGATGTTTCCAAAGCATTTCTGTTATTTGATGTTTTTAGCAGTTTAGATTTCAGGCAAACAAGTATTTATCATAATTTGAACAATAACTAGTCATTTTTCTTCCCTTCCTTCCTTCATTTCTTCCTTCTTCCCTCCCTCCCTTGATCCTTCCTTCTTTCTTTCCTTCCTTTCTCTCTCTCTCCCTCCTTCCTTCCTTTCTCTCTTTTTTTTTGTTTTGCAGGGCCTAGTCCAACAGACCTTTTTGTGATGGGCTTTTTTTTCTTTTTTTTGAGATAGGGCCTTGTGAGCTATTTGCCCAGGCTGACTTCGAATCTCAATCTGCCTCCTGAGTACCTGAGTAGCTAGGATTACATGTCTAAGCCACCAATGCCTGTCTCTCTCTCTCTCCATCTCTCTTTTTTTTTTTTTAAGGGAAGGAGGATTTATCTTGGTTCAGAGGGTTCAATCTATGGTCACTTGACCCTATGTGCTTGGATAGAACACCATGGTGGTGGGAGCAGGTGGTGGAGAGACCTGTTTACCTCATGGCTGACAGGAAGTAGAGGGAAAGGAAGAAGCAGAGAGAGAGAGAGAGAGAGAGACAGAGAGAAAGACAGGGGCCAAGATATCTACAAAGATCTGCCCCCATTGGCCTACTTCCTTTAGTTAAACTCCACCCCTCAAAGTTTCCAAAACCTCCCAAAATAACACCATCAGCTGCAGACTTAGGTTTTGACACATAAGCCTTTTGGGGGAACACTTCATATCCAAACCATAATATTCCATCCTTGGCCCCCAAAATGCTCATGTTCATATCACAATGCAAAATGCATTCAATCCTTCTCCAAGAATCTGCATAGTCCAACATTGTTCAAAAGTTCGAATTCAAAGTCTTTTCTGAGATTCAAGGCAAATTCTTATCTGTGAGCCCTTGTAAAATCAAAAAAGAATGTTTCATACTTCTAAGATACAATGGCACAGATAAATAGTCCCATTCAAAAAGAGAACAGTTGGAGAACAGCAAGGAAGGATGAAACTGAGAGAAGGAGCAAGACCGAAAGTGCGAACATTAAATCCTGTAACTCCATGTCTGGCCTCCAGGGCACATAGTGTTGTGATGTGAACTCCAATGGGCTTGGGCAGCCCGGCCCAATGACCTTGCTGATGGCAGCCCACATGGCCTCTCCCCTGGGCTGCCTCCACTCCTTGCCTGCAGCTTTTTGGGGGCAGATGTTCCATTTTCTTGGCATCTCCAACATCCTGGGGAATCTATTGTAGCTTAGGCATCACCCTTACAGCTTCATGCAATGCCACCCCTCCAGGGGCTGCCTGCCCGGAAGCTGGCCCTGCCACACATTGCCTGGCCTCCAGGCTTTCCACCTGTGGTTGGAAGCCTCCACGAGCCCACAACTCTTGCATTCTGCATGCCTGCAAAACCAGCATTATGTGGATATCGCCCAGGTCTGCTGCCAGCTCTAGCAGTATCTGGGGAGCAGAACCCAGGAAAATGCTTCCCTAGGTGACCCAGTGTGAGCACGGTGCCTCAGTGGGTCTCTCTTTTCAAGGGAAAGTCTTTTAAGTGAGTCCATAATTATACATCCGGGAGCCTGGAGTGGGTGGGGTCTGGCTAACTCCTGAGATGCCCTCGAGGCATCCTTTCTAGACTGGTCATTTTCAGGATGAACTTTAACCTCACTGAACTACTTGCTCATTTGTTTTGTCATCTACCCCTCCCCTCACCCCCAATGCCACACATTGTCACCAAATCTTGTTTTTAGTAGGAAGACTAAATACACATGTATCTTTTAACTATCTTAATGAAACTCATTTTAAAACATTGTAGAGCATCTGATTGAAGACCTCATGCAGTACATTTCTCTGTGTCCTTTCTGAGGTTAATAAATACCTAGGGACCAGCTTAACTGGTGGCTTACCTCTTCTATTACAAATCCTCCCAAGAAACCAATGTGTCTAATGATTCCAGAGGAAGACAATTTCTTCCATTTCAACTCTTAGAATTGTGAATGTGAAGTTTATCTGATACTGACTTTGCATGATCCGAAATATTTTGGAGGGGGAGGGAATAAAGGAAAATGATGGAGGGGGTGAATTCAACTATGATATATTCTAAGAACTTTTGTAAATGTCACAGTGTACTCCCAGTACAACAATAATAAAAACATACTTTGGAGGTTATTACATTAATTTTCAAAAGGGTAGGTCCAGGATTGTCATTCTATTATGTAAAAATCTGTATATCTATATCTATATCTATATATCTATATATAGATATATTTTATGTTACTGGGTTTGAACTCAGGGCCTCACACTTGAGTGCTAGGCAAGCAGCCTTACGGCTTAAGCCACTCCACTAGCCCCTTTTTGTGATGGAGTTTTTTCAAGATCAGGTCTTGTGAACTATTTGCCCAGGCTGGCTTCTACCCTCGATCTTCTTGATCTCTGCCTCCTGAGTAGCTAGAATTATAAGCATGAGCCACTGGTACCTGATAAAAATCTGTATCTTTTCACATGTTCTCCCTCATGTGTGGAAGCTAGACTTATAAGTTAAATGTATATATAAATACACATATGATCATATATGTGTATATACAGAGAGGAATAAGATTGTGCTAGTGGGTTTGTCTGAGGGGACAATGGGATGCAGGAGAGTGAAAGAAAATGTTAAGAGAATGAAAAGTACTGAAACAACCCATCTATGTATGACTACAATATAATGTACTGTACTTTAAGCTGTTGAATATTAGGGGAACTAGTAATAAAGAATGAATAAGTAATGAGGGGGACTAATTTGAGTAAAGCACCATACATACAGGCCTGAAGTACTAAGGCAAATCCCCCTCAGACTATCAATATACACTTTAAAAAAAGTGAAGGACAGGAAAATAAAATAGGTCTTTTCCAGGAGTGGGTATCAGTGGGAGGGAGGGAGTGGGCATAAGGAAAGGGTGAATATAGTGGGTGTATTTTTATTCATATATGAAAATAGAAGAATGAAATCTGTTGAAATTGTTCTAAGAAAGGGGGGAAGAAGGAGAATGATGGAGGGGAGAATCTATCTTGTAAGCACATATGTAAATATCACAATGTATCCCCCTGTACAACTATTATATGCTAATAAAAAATCAGTATCTTTAATGTGTATTACACTTTCAGTTCTATATTTCAGTGTCCATAGAACCCATGTTATGCCATTGCTAGAAAACAAGAAATTTTTAGAATTTTTTATATTAGTCGTCTTTTCAAATGTCATAAAGAAGAAGGAATTAAGTCGTTTGTAAAAGTACTGAATTTGATTTTCATTTCCTAAGATTTCATTTCTTTTAAAGAGTGATGTGGGAGTTTAACTTTGTCCTAAAAAAGACTCCAGTGTGAGAAGTGTGGCCATCTTACCGATGGGCCACCCCTCGCACCTCCCCTCGGGATTCAGGGTATGTATGGCATCACAGACCAGGTTCAGTGCCGCCGGCAAACATGGCTTCTCAGATAAAACAGGATCCCAAGCACTGACATTTACAGCGTGTGGGTCTGCCAGTTTGGAACAAGAATTCACACATTCTCACTGTCATCCTCACTGCTGGCAGAGGCTAAGTTGAGAACATTTAGCAGGAGAGCCTGGTGCTTGCCCTGCACTCATGGCTCGTGCCTTTGGAGAGACAGATAAGGTATTGTGAGGTTTGCTTGGAACGACCACGTCTTCTTGAATTTGAATTGTAAATTTTTGCACAGAATTACCTAGAAAGTGTAGCAAAGTGCTCCTTACTTCAGTAAACCACTCCCTTGAGTGAAAAACATACAGTGAGCAGAGTGGAGATTAGAGGTTTCTTTTCCAAAGTTTTTGGAATGGACTCCAAGTTTCTTCCCTCCAAGGGAAAACTGCTACAGCATTTAAGGGGGATAATTAAAAGTGTTTGTTTTAAATGTGAGTCATGACAAACCTAGGAATTGAAGTCTTAGAAACAGGAGGACTCTTCTGAGTAGGGATAGTAGCCGAAAACCCAGAGCAATGTTGGGGGGAAAATCCTGCTGCTCTGAGACTTTTTAGCCCTGTTTGTCTCTGGTACTGGAGAGAGATGCCCTCTACCCTTGGTCTCCCCACTAGGCTGAGTGGTGCCTCAAATGTGTCCTCTACCTCCAGTTTCCTTTTAGGGAAGGACATCTCTCCAAGAAGTTCTTGCTAGGACAGTGTTATCGAAAGGGGCTATGTTAATCCACCATTGCTGATTTTTCGAACTACCAAGAATCCACAAGCAATGGATTAAGGAGGTAAATTTGAAATGTAGGAATAAGGAATTAAAAAGGAATCATGAAATGGGTCCAAGTAATGTAAATTAGTGTAGCCATTATGGAAATCAGCATAGAGGTTCCTCAAAAAACTAAAAATGGAACTCTTGCATGATCCTGCTATACCGTAACTCTTGGGCATCTACCCAAAGGAATGTGTCTGCATATACTAGAGACACCTGTGTACCCATGTTCATTGCAGCACAACTCACAATAGTCAATTTATGGAATCAGCCTAGGTGCCCATCAACGAATGGCTAAAGAAAATATGGCATATATACATAACGGAGTACTATTTGGCCATAAAGAAGAATGAAATTATGTTGTTTGCAGGAAAATGGATGGAACTGGAGGTCATCATGTTAAGTGAAATAAGCCAGACTTATAAAGACAAATATTGCATGTTTCTCTCATATACAGAAGCCAGATCCATAACAAAAGAGACATAAACCTAAACAGGGGACTATTTTTTTTGGGGGGGTGGCAGATAGAGAACGAGAAAAGCATAAGGGAAGGTAATGGGGAGTAAATAGAATCAAAGTATAATGGATACATGTGTGGAAATGTATTGAAATCCATTATTTTGTATAATAATAATGAAAAAAAATAGGTACCAAGTGTAAGACAGGACAATGCCAGGCATGACAGGGGCCCTGGAAGCTGAGGGAGCCTGGGAATCTAAATTCAGAGACTAGGAAGTGGGAAAGAAGCAAAGTAACCCCTGGCTGCATCTGCAGAAGTCCTCATCAACTATGACATGAGTACATAGACTTTCTTTTAAAACAGTTTTTCAGAAGCTGTTATGCAACACTACCTTCATCCATCATGGTGTCTGCAAGGCTAGCGTCACCACACCATGGCAGGACTTTCCAGTCCCATCTAGGAAGCCCAGTTGCAGCTGCTCTGCCCACAGTATCTGAGCACAGAAGCAGTGTGAGTAACTCTTCCAGGGAAGCAGCAGTCTCATGATAACCCTCAGCCCTTACCTGCTCTCCTGGAGTTTTCCCAGGGCTGCTCCAAAACAGTTAACTGAGGGGTGGCCCTTTCCCCCTCAGGTCCTACTCTGATGCCCAGCCCTCTAGGAAGGGTGGAAGATGAAAGGATAAGGGTTAGCGAGGCAGAACTATCTTCAACCCAGATGTTAAGCCCAGGATTAACAAGAACCATTGGGGTCCCCTGAATGTCTGCGGGGCATCCACCCCTCATGCTCCGATTTGCACACCCATCATTCAGCGGTCCTGCGTCCTTACCAGCTATTTTACCAGTCACATTTCTTCACCAGGGGTGGAAGCTTCTAAGTGGCCTGGCGCCCTCCAAAGCTAAAAACAAGCCTTTTTTCTACCATGTTGGGCTTTCAGGACCCAGCCAGTACTTTAATATACCTGAGCCCCAAAGGACACCCTTAAAATAGGGGCGCTCTAGACAGTAGCCTCGACACATGGACCTATTTCTTGCTAAAATGAAAAATGTCCCAGTCTATTTTTTCCCCTTTCTGGGAAGCTGACCTAAACAAGTAAGGATGTGCTATAAATGTCTTTCAAGACTTGACTTGTAGGTTCTAATTATAATTAAGATGATAATACTTTGTATTGGAGCTGTGCCTTTCTTCCAAAGTGCTCCAAGCACTGTCAGGGCACCAGGGCAGGTATCACGGCTGGCTCAGCTGGCTGGTTTGTGTCCTTGCAGATTCTAATTACACCTTCTTTTGATTCTGGTTTTCAACTGGCCTTTCTTTCCCCAGCCAGGGGCATCAAGGCCTCTTCCCTGAGCTTACTTGCCTGGGTGGCTGGCGGTGTTATCCGAGGGAGGAGCTCTCATGGTTCACCTCCCCAGGTCCTCCTGCTGCTTGGACCTGACCCACAGGCCCTTTCGGGATGTTGTGTGCTGGCTCCACCTGAAACCTTCCTGCCAAGAGCCTGTCCACTGTCGTCACCCTCACTCCCAGACTCCCAGGTGCCAGAGAGTGAGCACTGCTTCCTGCCCCTGTTGCCAAAGGAGGGCCCTGTCACTGCAGGTGCTCTGTCCTGGAGCCTGCCCTCAGTGGACTCTCCTCTGCCCTCAGTATCCCAGCTCCAGGGCAGGGACAGGCTTAGGCTTGTCAGGTCACACAAGAAGCTTGGTGTGGCCTTCAGGATCCCTTTGAATGTACACTGAGACTCTTCTCTGGCTCTGAAAGAACCTCTGGCAAACCTTCTGACTGTTCTGGTCCCTCTGAGCTAAAAAAGAGTTCAAGGTCACTGAAGTCATGAAATATAGTCCAGATCCTGAAATTAAATGACCAGTCCTATGGTTAAAAAAAAAAACAAAAAAAACCTCTGAGCTGAGTTTTAAGTTGCGAGTTCTTGTTCCTGGCTCAGGCTGACTATGGGGGATGGGGCATTGTGATCAACTCTCCTCTCCCCTTCTCCCTTAACCTAATGACTACAGTTTCTGACACACACACCTCTCCTGGAACTGGAAGAGCAGGAAGGAGAACGGGAGAAGAGCACAGGAAAGTTCCAGGGTGGCTCTTCTCCTGACTTAGGCAGTATTACAGTTCAGTCTTCTTCAGAGACTTCTTCCTCCTCATGGTGACTAGCTTCTGTCTGCTGTGAGACTCAGACAAGATTCCGCGCATCTAAATTCCAGTGGTTGTCTGTACTTCCTGGGTTCCTGGAACTCCAGTGGCATCTCGGCTGCTTTCAACTTGCCCCCCAGGTGAGTCAAGGGGGACAGCATCCAAGTCACCATGCAACACACATAGTCCCCTGCTTGCATCATTTGTCTTTCACCCATTTGGCCAGCCCAGTCCTCTCTCCTTACTCTGCCATGAAGGCCACTCGTCAGCCCTTTCCATTTTCCAGTCTGTTTGAATGCACTGCACCCCCAAACTGAAAGTGATGCATCTTAAGTTCTCCTCTATCTTGAGAGAGGGAGATGTACCCTCCAATCTCCCACAGTGTGCAAGTGTTGGGAAACTGTCAGTTTTCTCCAAAAAGCCTTCTGAAAATCTTGCCTCTTGACTCTCACTCAACTCCATTTTTAGCCTAGATGTTGAAGACGGGATTAAGAATAATCTGATTTTCCCCTACTTCTTTCCACCTTATTTTTGGGTGTGCTTTCTATTGTCTTGATTCTTTAGCTGTAACTTGAATCTGGCAGGAGAAGGAAGCACAACCAGAAATCCTACCTGGCCTCTCTTTGGGACTTTAACACATTCACCAGAGCCCTGATGCAGTTTTCCCTTACTTCTAAATTGGAGTTTTTATGTACTTATTGGGTTAAATATCTGAAGGCAAACAGAATTAGGATGTCAATGCGTTTCCCTGTGAAAATCAGTACAGTTGGCCCCCATTGGCCTCTACTGAAATTTACTAAGGCTTCCTAGCAAGAGCAAGGGAGCCAAGGCGTCTTCTGATGCGTGGTAGCCAGACGTTTATTCCACCCAATCCATTTCTCTAATAAGACAGCCATGGTATAGCTCAGAACACCTGCCCCTTCTATTAGTATCATCCGGGTATCTAAAAGAATAATTTAGAGAGGTATCTACATATTTTGAAAAATGATAGTCAGAGACACTGCCTAATATGTTACTTCATGTTCCATCTGTATAAAGGCAGCCATTTGGTTTCATACCTACTGACATTTAGTACCTATAGTTGAACTTGCATGCTTCCTTTTATTTATTTATTTATTTTAGCAATGAGAGCTATATAACTTGATGTGGTTCTCATTTTGCTTTGCCTACCAGGAAGTTCAGAACTAAATTTAGTGCTCAATTGCAGTAACTAATTCATCCCAGGAAACTGATGTGTCTATCTCATTTCACTTTTCCTTGGTTTCTGTTATTTCTTTCTCTTTTTAAAAGTTGTGTTATATTTTCAGATATATTCTAACATTGTAAACCATCTCCAATCCCTTTTAAAATAGTCATAGGCTATTCATCCTAAATACACATGCATAGAATTCACATTTGTTCATCCCTTTGAAAATATTTATTGATCACCTCCACATGCCAGGCGTTTTGCTAGACCCTGAGAGAAACAAAGGTGAGCAAACAGATCTTTTCTCCCCTCATAGAGCTCAGAGGGCATCAGGTTCATTGGCAGGAGAGCAACTGAAAACTCAGGGTACCAGGGAAAGCGCCTAAGAAGTAAAGTCATAGAACTGTGCAGTTATGGCGGCCAAGAGAAGCTAGTGCTCTCAAAGGAAGGATAAATCCCTTCCTGCAAGGAGACCAAGTAAGGCAACAACTGAGACCTGCCACTTAGCAGCAAGGTCGCTAGTTACTCTTCCAAGAGCAATCTCTCTGGAATACTGAATGGGAAATAGGGAACTAGGTTCAGCTAGGTAGACAACTCCTTCAAAAACCATTGTTGTGGCAGAGAAGGATACAGGAGTTGCTGGGGAAAGTGGTGTCTTGTACTGAAAATGGCCTCTGCCCTACCAGGAGCCCATCAGTTACCATATTGATAACTTCAAATGACTCTCCAAATTTCTTTTGATTTCCAAGTTTTCTTGAGCTTGGGAACAATACTAATTTCAAAAAGAGGGTCCCAGATCCTGGACCATCATATCACTTAAGTTGATCACCACCTGGCTGTCTTCTACTCTCTTAACTGTCTCTGTGGCTACTGTTTTCCAGGAGTAGCCAGGAGCCCAGGAGCGCCTTAAAGACTCTATTCTCAGTTCAGACGTCTAACATGCTTGGCTGCCAGTCCACAGCTGGCCTCCATCCCAGCTTGATTTAAGAACACAACAGCTTTACAGAATCTGCACAATCAATTCCTTAGCACAGCAGAGGAAGGTGGGTTGGCCAATAAGACATGAGAATATGGGAAACGCATTCACATTTCACTTTTCCAGGGCTGGGTTCAAGTCTCACCTGGACTTCACTAGTGGCTTTTCTCATTTGTCTCCCATTAGTGTGATTTCCTCAGGGCTCTGATGACTGAGGGAAGCAATCTGCTTTGTGATTTTAATGTTGCAAGCATCAGAAAAAAGCCAGATTTCTTCAAGACAGACAGAGGGGGCTGTGTGATGCTTTCTCAAATTTGCTTTCCTGATGATGAAAGTTGTAACTTCCTCCCAAATCACAGAAACTTAGTATATAATTACATGATATACTGCCTACTATTCCTCCTTGATCGTGTACTTGTACTTCATGTTAACATTCAACCAACTCTCTGCTATGGTTTGGATGTGGTCTGAGTGTCCCCAAGGATCCATTATGATTGATATCTCAATCTCTAGGGTGGCACTGTTGGGAGGTGGTGGAGCCTTTGGGAAGTAGAGCTTTGTGGGAGGTCTTTAGGTCATTGAGGGCGTGAGGTAGCTCATATTAAGACCCCCTGAGTTCACTAGAGAGGACTGTTACACTCTCAAGAACCCAGACTGGCCCCCTCTCTCCTCGTCTCTGCTCCTGTTCAGCAGGTGACTGTTTGCTTCTGCTCGAGCTCCTGCCACTATGTGCTGCCATCCACTGCCCTAGTCAGAAACCAAACCAATCCCACTCAATCTTGGGGTTTGAACATCTAAAACCTTTTCTCTTTGTAGTTTAGCTGCCTTGGGTGTTTCATTGTAGTAATACAAGCTGACAAATGCACTTTTAGTTTATAATGAGAGTTTTGTAAATGCTTGCATTTTTGGGTTTTTTTTTTTTTGTCTTGACTGCCTGGAATATTTGGGTTATATACAGAAAACTTTTTTTAATTTTTCAGTTGATATATTTATTTATCCACTTTCTTTGAGACTACTTTAAAGTTTTGCTCATAGCGTATTTCTATATTTTTTTGAGGAGGTAGAAAATAAATAAAATCAATAAAAATTATTTTACATGTTCATTCTCCTATGAAGTTACTCTCATTTGTGTGATATAGGAGAGATTCTTAACTTGTTTTCAAAGATAAGCTCCTTGCTAGTTCACTTAAGACTTTGGGTGTGTGTGTGTATGTGTGTGTGTGTGTGTGTGTGTGTGTACAACTGCATTATAATACAGTGGTTTAGAATGTGAGCTCTGAAGACTCAGTTCAAAGACTCAATTCCAAAATTTACCACTTACCAGCAGGGTGACCTTAAGCAAATTCCTTAATTCTGTACACCTCAGCTTTAATGAGAAAAGCAGTAATACCTACCTCACAATAAGATCGCGAGGATAAAAATGCCAGTACAGTCATGCATCACTGATCAGTAAGGTCATATTCTGAGAAATGCATTGTTAGGCAATTTTATCATTTTTGCAACCGTTGTAGCATGTACTTATACGAAGCTAAGTGGTGTAAGTCAGTTACTCCATGTGGCCTCCTTGATGCAGTCAAGAGATGCAGTAAACATGGGACATTTGAGGCTGCTGCAGCATAAGATGTCAAAATGTTTTATAGTAAACCTTTAAAGCAGAAGTTAACTCTAAAATAATGATAAGAAGTATAGGATAGTAAATACGTAAACCCGAGACACGTCATTTATTATCATTATCAAGTACTATAGACTGTATGCTATCTGTGTGCCAGAATTTTCTATGACTGGCAGAACAGCAGGTTTGTTTACACCAGCATCACCACAAAACGTGAGTAAGCCATTGAGTTATAACAACTACGACGTCACGAGGTCACAGGCATTTTTTCAGCAGCATTATAATCTCATGGGACCATCATCATATTTGTGGTCTGCTGGTGACTGAAACACTGCTTATACATTAATAAAGGTAAAATACTTAGAGCGCTATTGTTAAGGGTAATTACTGGTATGGAACAGAGCAGGGAGGTGATGCTGAAAGCCAAGTCTCCCTTGCAGAGGTGGACAGGAACTGCCTTCCCTCCTCTGTAGGGAAGAGACAGAGGTCAGGACAATGGTAACAGATTGAAAAGATCATTCTGCTCAGTAGCCCTCAGCTTCCAGGTCTAGACCCTCACTCTACACAGTCTCAGCCTGCATTTCCCTGCTCTACTAGTTGGACCAAGAAACTCCTAGAGGGTCCTCTACCTGTTCCTCTCTTTAATCCATCTCATGAGTTTTTAATTCCAATGACTTTATTTTTAATCTTTAGACTTCGGTTCTTTGTTATTACTATTCAGTCAGTTGCTTTTATTTATTTATTTATTTTATGTTATACATGCTCATCTCTAAGAGAAAATTGTAGCAGGGGGCTGGTGGCTCACGCCTGTAATCCTAGCTACTCAGGAGGCAGAGATCAGAAGGATCGTGGTTTGAAGCCAGCCCGGGCAAATAGTTCACGAGACCCTATCTCGATAAACCCATCACATTAAAAGGGCTGGTGGAGTGGCTGAAGATGTAGGCCCTGAGTTCAAGCTCCAGTACTGCAAAAAAAAAAAAAAAAAAAAAAAGAGAGAGAGAGAGAGGGAGAAAGAGGAAGAAAATTGTCCTAGAAGGTAATCCTCTGTTCTCCTCCCAAGAAGTCACTTTCTGCTCTTTGAGCTGATTATTTGAAATTTAGTGCTATATCTAAATAACATATTTGTATTATTGTTTGTCTGTTTGTTTTTGGTTACTAACATTATACTGCTGCTCCACTGTGGAAAACAAGGGGTTAGCTCTCTCTCTCATTCCCTTGACCTGCCAGTAACACACCCTCCCCTAATAATTATATCCTAATTTGATTAAACACTGATGGTATTCAGTATTTAGATTTATGTGGTTATGTAAACACCTTAGATTGCTGGACCATGCAATATACTAAGGATACATTTCCTTTCCTTTAGCAGTTTCAATTTTTCCATGGAATCAATAAATTTTTTTAATTGCTTAACTTTCTCTGACTTTATGGTCAATTTAATCCCAGCCCTCTGACAGTTGTTCATACCTCCTCTCTGTATGCTGGGACAGTTCTTGTATTCCATCAACTCTTCCCTTCTTAGAGGACTTGTCTGAACCACCATTGGTCAATGCAAGTCACATGTCTACTCAGGAACACATACCCTCCCTTGTACCCAGAGGAAAAATTGGGGTCTTTTTCAATGGCTTTACTGACTCCAATGCTAACTCACTTTGTATATGTGTATATGCTTGTCGGTCATTTTTATTTCCTCTTATGAAATGAAATCTATGCCTTTTTTGCCTTCTTTTTCTCTTATTTTTTCTTATTGATTCAGAAAGGTCATATGTCAAAACACTAATTTTTTGTTAGATATGTTTGTTTCAAATATCTTTCCTGTTTGTTTTTCACTTTCTTAATGACATGTTATTATGAACAAAAGTTTTAAATTTCATGAATTTAAATGTATTGAATTATTCATTCAATTTAGATATTTTGCGATTGATTTATAAAAAATTCTGTCCCCAATGATCATAAAAATATTCTGTATTTTTAAATTTTTTAAAGTGTTTGCCATTTTTTAACATTTAAATCTTTAATCTACTTAGAAATTTGTGTATGTTATAAGGTGTGAACACAATTTCTCCTTTTGGGGGAGGGTCATGATTAACCATTGGTCTCAGTCCCATTTCTTCCTGGCATGCTTGCTCTTATGAATCAAACTTTTCTCATTCAGTGAGTGTATTTCTAATCTCTCTTCCATTCCATTTGTCTCTGTATTTATCTTTCATCAGTTCTCCCTCCCCCATGTCTTAATTGTTAGGGTTACAGTAAGTTCTTGATATCAGTTAGGACAATCCTCCTCTCTCCTCCTTAAAGATTACCTCTCTTTCTTCTGCCCCTTCTCCCTTCCAAATACATTTTATAGGCAGCTAGGATTTTTCTGTAGAACACTCACAAAATATTCTCACTGAGCTCTTGATTCAAACTACAGATAAACTTGAAGTAAATTGATCTCATGATATTGGGTCATCTTATTCTTGAACAAAAATTTCTTTTATATATTAGGATCCTTTTTTACTTATCTTTCCATGAACTTATATGTGGTCATCCATCAGTGTCCACAGGGGATTGGTTCCAAGACCCTCCACGGATGCCAGAATCTATGGATGCTCAACTCTCATATACAATTGGTACAGTCTTTTCATGTAACCTATGCACTTCCACCTATATGTTTTAAATTATTTCTAGATTGCTTGTAATACCTAATACAATGGAAATGCTATGCAAATAGTTGCTATACTGTATTGTTTTGGGAAGAATGACAAGGAAAAATGTCTGTACATGTTCAATACAGACACAACCATTGTAGGCCTACCATGTAGTAAATGGCAACAACATATTTTTTCCCAAATATTTTCAATCTTTGGTGAGTTGAATCTACAGATGCAGAATCCACAGATAGAGGGCTGACTGTAATTCCTTTTTACATCAAGGTTAACATTAGTATCACAGCTTGGGTGTCCACATTTTATAGATAATGTATATTTAGAGCTTACCTGATATAATGTATAGCTTTAATTCATTCTGACTTTAAGTTTTTCTTTTGCTTTTAGAACTTGGAAATTTCTGTTTCTTGGTTTCATGCTAAGTTGTATCTTATAAACATTTTGGTCATATTTTTTCCAGAAATTCTTAGCTGTTTGGAATAAGTGAAGGGATTCCACTTGCACTTAATGTCTTTAACTAAAGACCTCCTTAACTTTCTGTAGAACTCCTAACCAAGTTTCACAAATTAATCAGAGCTTCAGGGAAGTGTGATAGAAAAGCTGTTATGACTTTCCTCCTACAGCTGTCCATATCTGCCTGTGTGATCTGCATCTTCTTTTTCCTTTGGGGTTGCTTACTTCTTTAGATTGTCAGAAAGGGAAGGACTGCATTGACCTCCTCAATTGTTATCATTCTCTGATAACTTTCAAGAGACATTTTGTAATAGAAGAAATGAACCTATAAAGGAATGGCTGTTAAGTTTGCATAATTTTTATTAGTCATTTCCTTCATGGATGGAAAAATATGTAAACATCTTTGGTGACAGACAATATCAGAACTTCTCTGGGCTGTAGGTCACAGTTTTCTACTCCCTTCTCTCTTTTTCCTCTTCAGAGTAAAAAAAAAAGTCTACTAACCCCAGAAACTATCAGACAAATGCCCATCCTGTTGACCTTGCCTGACCCCTTTTAAAAAAACTGCATACTTGTTAGAAATAATTTGCAGATCTGAGATACTGGCCAGCAACTCCAATGTCAGTTTTCAGAAAGCGCCTACTGAGTAAGAAAACAGAAGATTTAAGCACATTGGTGAGAAAGTCAATGATTTACATACAGGCCACAGGGTTATATTACTGGCTGCCTTCTGCAGAAAACTGTCAAGCAAACATATTTCCTTTCTTGAGAGGATCAAACTCCTACAGATTCAATCTCTCCCCAGTTCACGGTGTAGTCATGTGAATGAACTCATGGATGGTTAGAAAAGTTCTCTAAGAGAGAAGTGTAAGCACAGGATATGTCAGGGAGGTTAGCTGTGAAGTGAGCTCTGTGCTATCTTGGAAGGAGTGAAAACCAATACATTAAAACAAAGAATTGGAAGATGGAGCTCTATTTCTCAAGGGGTGTGAGCTAATTCTGATGTATGGGTTTATGTCTTTATTTGGTGTCAGATTAAATGGAAATGTGAGGGCATTCATGACTCTCAAAATAAAAATATGACAAAAGGAATCCTACATTCCCATGACAAGATGATGTAGACTGATCAAAATAGTAATGATAATGGAGTAGCCCTATGACCTAATAAGGGAAATGGCTCCATTAAAGGAAGACTAGTCAGTGTGGGGAGGAGAGGCTGAAGCAGTCTTCTCCACCACGTCCCTCCCAGGAAAAGGAAATGAGTCCCTGAGCCGGAGAAGAGAATGGTGGTTTGGGCGTCAGAAGTCTCATGGACCCTCAAGTAACAGGATCTCGCTTTTTTGCAGGTGTTTCAAAGTAACTTATTGGTAACCAGGGTGGGAGGCTGGGGGGAGAGCTGGGCGCTAACTGCTGGGGCTTCCAGCCCCTGCACACACTGTGAATCTCAGCAAGGGGTGGACTCAGCAGAATAGCTCCTTTCTGAGTGCTTGGAAATTAAGCACATCAGCAGGTGACCAGTTTGGGCTGAAGGTCAAGGGAGCCTTCTGGAAAATTCTGTTCTGTGTAGGGTCCCTAAGACATTCTCATGACCAAGGAGAATACTCTAGCCCCAATAACGAATATGATGTTGAAAGGAGAGGCTCGGGGTGAGATGTGGCTATGCTTTGAACGTCTTTACCAAAATTCATGTTGAAATTTAATCGTCACTGTGAAGTATTGAGAGGTGGGACCTTTAACAGGTGGTTAGGTCATGAGGGCTTAGCTCTCATAAATAGATTAATCCATTCATGGATTACAGTGTTAGTGAGGTATTTTAGGAGTGTGTCTGTTATAGCTGGGCTTGGTGGCTCATGTCTGTAATCCCAGCACTCAGAAGGTAGAGGCAGGAGGATTCCTGAGCTATATAGTGAGACTTTGTCTTTAAAAAACAAACAAAAAAATCAACATTCTGTCTTAAAAAACCAAAAAAATTAAAAGTGTATCATTACCAAAGCAATAGATAATAATCTGAGTCTGGCTCTTGCATGTGCCTCTCTCTGCAAGTCCCCACCAGTAAAAAAAGACCTTCTGCAGAAGCTAACCCTTGATCTTGGACCTCCTAGCTCCCAGAACCATGAGCTGAATAAATCTTATTTTTAAAATAAATTATCCAGTCTTTAGTATTCAGTTATAGCAACAGAAAAACAGATTTGACTTGATTTAGAACGTAACTTGGTCTTGGCAAGTGTGGTGTTTGTAAGCATTGCCACAATGCCACTTTCTTCCTTAGCATTATATTCCAGACATGGAGCTATGAATTTAAATGCTTAGTTATTACAAAAGCCACTGAAGACATGCTTTAGACATGTCTCTGTTAGGGTGCAGTATCATGAATCTTAGAAAGCAAAATGTTTTAAACGATTGGAAACAAGATTGCGTGGATTTTGACACGCAAGTAATGTAATGTAAGTCATGTTGCTACTCTTTTGTGTGTGTGTGTGGTGGCAATGGAGTTTGAACTCAGCACATGAGCGCACCCCCAGCCTTTTTTGCCTTAGTTATTTTTCAGATAGCGTCTTGTCTAGGGCTAGCCTCCTACCTTGATCCTCCTACTTCTATCTGCTTTGTAACTTGGATTACAGACTATACTATCACACCCTGCTTGTTATTTGAGATAGGACCTTGCTAACCCTGGGGTTTGAACTCAGAGCCTCACGCTTACTAAGCAGGCACTCTTACCAGTTGAGCCATTTCTCCAGCCCTCTTACTAGCTTTTTTTGCCTGGGCTGGGCTTGAACCTCTATCCTTCTATCTCCATCTCCCAAGTATCTGAAATTACAACTGTGAACAACCACTCCTGGCATTGTCACTCACTGAGTGTCTGAAAAGTCCAAGCCTCCCATTATGATAAAATATTGAAATAAAGAAAAACAACAAATACTTTCCATGGAAAGGTTGAATAAGAGTCAGCAACATCTTGGGTTTTGGAAGATTGATCAGTTTATTTTTTATTTTATTTTTTTTTCATTTTTCTTTTATTATTCATATGTACATACAAGGCTTGGTTCATTTCTCCCCCCTGCCCCCACCCCCTCCCTTACCACCCACTCCACCCCCTCCCTCTCCCCCCCAATACCCAGCAGAAACTATTTTGCCCTTATTTCTAATTTTGTTGTAGAGAGAGTATAAGCAATAACAGGAAGGGACAAGGGTTTTTGCTGGTTGAGATAAGGATAGCTATACAGGGCATTGACTCACATTGATTTCCTGTGCGTGGGTGTTACCTTCTAGGTTAATTCTTTTTGATCTAACCTTTTCTCTAGTTCCTGGTCCCCTTTTCCTATTGGCCTCAGTTGCTTTTAAGGTATCTGCTTTAGTTTCTCTGCGTTAAGGGCAACAAATGCTAGCTAGTTTTTTAGGTGTCTTACCTATCCTCACCCCTCCCTTGTGTGCTCTCGCTTTTATCTTGTGCTCATAGTCCAATCCCCTTGTTGTGTTTGCCCTTGAAGATTGATCAGTTTAAAAGAAGTGTGTGTCCAGGACCATGGACAGAGGCACATCCAAGCAAGGGCAGCTCTCGCAACATCTCTTTCCCTAAATAAAACAGTTCAGTCACGCTACTTCTAGGATGAACCCCACTTTACAGATGTAAGAAATGAGGTGCAGAGAGATTAAGCAGCTGCCTAGTTGGCAGAGTGGCTCAAGTGGTAGAATGTGTGCCTAGCAAGTGTTAGGCCCCGAGTTCAAATCCCAACACCACCAAAAAAAAGCAGCTGCTTAAGTTCACCCTGGTAATAATGAAAGAGATAGGAATTAAATTCAAATTCATTTCACTTCAAAGCCTATACAATTTTATCATGGAAGTCAATCCTTCCCCTTGCCCACCTCCTTTGTTTTGACAGCTTTTCCTAAGATTTGACCACTTTCCTGGAGATTATTTGTTCTTTCGGTCACATTCTCAGTCAACACAGACAACAGTACTTTGGCTCCTGCAATGGCAGTCCAGACTGGAGGCTGGAGAAGCCACCCACAGGGCTGTGCTCAGGATATCCCTGGATTTCTCCTCCTTTCTTTCTTTGCGCCCCCTTAAGCCTAGCGCTCTGGAAGGAAGGTGGTGTTGGAGGCACACAGCCACAGTGTCTTCAGTTTACTGCTTCCGAAACACTATTTCAGAACCATTTCCATCCCCCTCTCCTCCCCCTGAGCCAGCCAGACGTCCTCCACCCACCCACCATGTGTTGGCCCTGTGCAGTTAAGCTGCCTTTCCCTAGCACCTCAGTGGGGTGGCAACAGTTCTATCCTATTAACAATTAGCTTTGGAAACCCCACTGTTCGTCAGCACCCCTGCCTCTTGAGCTAGAAATAGCCCTGAAGTCTCCAAGTAGCATGAAGAACAGAAGAGGGGGAGAGGTGGGTAATTTTCTTTGAAGCTACTAAATTGTTTTTCTATTAGGCTGTGTGCATGAGTTCTCTTCAGAGTCAGTAGATGCGATCCACATTTAGGGAAAGGAAGTCTCGTGAGTCCAGCCAGTACAGAGACCTGGCAGGCTACCAGCCCGGTCATCTGCTGTCCCATCCTCCTCCTTTATATTCAGGGAAACAAGTGGCTCTTTTCCTCTTTCTGTCAGCTTTGGTTTTAGGTAGTCTATTACAAATCTCTCCTGCTATTATTAGGAGACAGCCCTGGTCACTCTGAGAACTGAATGGGTCAGAGGAGGTTTTTAGGGGCATGGAGTCTAGTCAGGAAGGGCAGTCAGTGGTCCACAGAATGAGACCATCAGAGGGGCCAAAACCCAACCCACTGTCTTTTGATTGGATGCTAAGGGCAAGTTTCCTCCATGTTCTCCTTCATTACTTTTTCAGTTTTCTTAGGAGCCTAAGGACACCTCCCTGGGCCACCTCTGGTCCTCAGGGCACCTTTGACACAGCCTCTTGCTAGTGTTCAGGGGTTGAAAACAGAACTTGGCTGAATTTAAATCCCCTCTTGCCTCCTTTGCTGAGAGCCCTTGTGTGGGCATAACCTGACTGGCTACATGGAGTTCCTCCTGTCTTCCTCCTGCAGCCAGTGCAGGCACAGTCATTTCTCATCCACTTCTGCTTTCCATGATGTTCGTCAAGGTCAGTGAATGAGCTGCATTTTCTGAACTGTCTCCCCTGAGCAGTTTTAATCTGAGAGCTAGACAGGAAAGGAAGACTCCCTAGACACTCACAATCTATAGTACAGGATTCTTGATTACCAGGTTCTGTGAGCTCAGGCACCTGTCTTAGAGCCTGCAATTTCCCCATACTGTGGGCCATTCTGGAGGGCATAAGTCATCTAGTTTTCAAAATGTATTATTTTCTGATGGTCCTATCAAGATCTTCTCTCTCTTTTTTGGGGGGTAGGATATAACATGAGTTAAATAAAAACAGAAGGGAAACAACTGTAAGTCTTAAATAGATTGAATTCCTTCATTTATCATATGTTTGTTAAATATATATATTAAGGGCCTGTTGTGTGCCAGGAACCCTGATAGGTGCTAGGATAAAAGAATGAACAAAATACACATGGTTCCTGCCAATAACGTTGGCATAGAGAGAGAATGAGAGATTAAAGTATCCCATAAATATATGTAACTACAAGCTAAAAATGTTCTGTGAATGAAAAGTACTTACTGCCTGTGAGGACAGGGATTGTGTCTCGTTTATCTTGGCTTCTCCAGTGCCTGTTACTTAGTAGGTGGCTGTATATATTTTGCAACACGGGGAATCAAACCTAGGATCCTGTGCAAGTCAGGCAAGTGCTCTGCCAGTGAGCTACACTCCCTAGTCCTTTAAATAAGAGTTTATAGAATTACTGGGTAGCTGGATGAGCTCATGAAAGAAAGAATGAGTGCATAGTGCAAGAATCTATTGAGGACGCATCATTAATAAGAGGTTGTGATGATTAAGAGCCATTAGTCCCAAGTAACTCTCCCACCTCGATCATCAACTTCAGTTGTAGCATCGGTCTATCAGTCTCTCTGTGGGTCAGCTGTAACTGGGAATGGTGCACAGAATCCCAGCCATGCAGCATCTCCTCACAAGACCTTTTTGCTACTCTCTGCAATTCTTGATGGAAAATACCTTCCTGGAAACCAAGTAATTTATATAGTCCACCAAATAAGAAGGAGGAAAGTTGCTGGAGGTGCTGTGTAATTTCTGCTGCAATTAGTCTTCATGGCCTTCTTTAGGTTTTCCTCTGGGCCTTAAGGCATCATGATCATCTCTGGCACTTTGATGTCCTACTTGCCTTAGTTAAGGAATCTGGTTAAAAGATACTGAAATGCACAAGGGAGCTCAAATAAAAATAAGAATTATAAAGAAAGATGGAAGTAGATCTTATAGGAATAAATTTAGAAAGTAGAAATATTTCTCTCTCTCTCTCTCATTTCTTCTTTGCTTTGCTTTGCTTACCTTCCTCATTCTCTTTTTGCAGGCTGATTTTTTTTTCCACAAAGCTCTTGTTTTTTTTTTTCATGAAGCTCTGCTTTTCCATGGCCCTATCTCTAGCTTCAATTTCACATGACTGAATTAGTCAAGACTGTCTGGAATATAACTGATATACACCCAAACCAAACTAGCATGTGCAAAAATAAAATAATTCAGCCACAGAGTTGAAAAGTCTGGAGGGATCTAATTTAAACACAACTGGATATTCTGGCACTAAGATAACACCAGATCTCTCTTGGCTTTTCTGCCTCTGTCACTCTCAGCCTGCTTTTCTCTATACTGCCTTTGACCTCAAGGAATGTGTTGGCAACCAGCAATTCTAGATTTATAATCCTCCTCCTTGGAATTAGCAATTCCAGAGAGAGAGAAAGAGAGAGAGAGAGAGAAAGCACTTTCCCCAGCACTTCTAGCTAAAACCCAGGTTCTCTGGCTGGCCTGACTTAGCCTACAGTTAAACCAATCTCCTAGGCCAGGAAAATGGGGTCCACTCATACATTGATAAGGTCTTTGTCTCATGTCCACTTCTAAGATTAGGTCAAGATTAGCCCCATTACAGTCATGGTGCTGGATGTTTCTTAGTTTAAATTCTTAGGAGAATCTGATTGGCCCAACTGAAGTCAGATGACCACCCTCAATCAAAGGCTACTGGCAGAAATGACTACCTACACTCTTCTTCAAAATGGACTGTGGGTGGAATACAGACTTTCTTAGGGGGTGGGATTAAGAGAGCAGAATTGACTAAAAAATGTTAGATGTACTTTCTTTAGGAAAGATTTCCAAATGGAAGAGATATAAAAGTCTTATGATATGAAAAAATATTAAGCAGTTCAGATTTTACAGACCCATTCAATTTTTAGAACCTCCTTTTTTTGACAAATGATGAAAGTGAGACTTGGAGGGTTTGATTGGTTTGCCCATAAACCTGATGTGTGAAGTCTCCAAAATCTCAAGAGAAGACTTTCCTAACATAACCAGGATGCTTAGTCAAAGGCTTTTGGACATCAGTCCAGCTTCACCAGGGGTACTTCTGAGCTGCCTGGATTTCCTCCCTTGGGACCACTGGACTCATTCATTGTGAATGGCTGCTTGCTAGAGGGGATTCAATTTGATGCAGGATTTATTGGAGATGGCCTCCACATCTAGCAGTGGATTATGTGTGACAGGTATACCAGTTAGGAAGAAAAGACATTGATTATTTCTACTAATGAATTTCTACTAATGAATTAAAATAATAGAAGGCAGTATTAATTAAATACAAATTGAAAAAGTGAAATTCATTTAGTTGAAGATTGGATACTATTTATCTTTCTCACACATTCTTTGTTTCTACTTTGACTTATCAGTTATTTCTGTTGGACTCTTCCCTCCCTTAACTTGGACTGTTCTCACCAGGTCAAGTGCAGAATTTGGTTTCCACCCATTCTTGGCACTTGCGAACCCACACATCCTTTGGGAGCACATCCCACAGGTCAGAAATTCCAGGTTTCCCCCAGTGAGTGTCAAACTCCTTTGAGACTGTCCTAGGGACACTGTGATCAACTGGGAAGCTTCCTCCTCCCAGAGCACTTTATTGGGAATAAGGACCTAAAGGGAGGGTCTGCTGTTCTCATTGTTGTTGTTGTTGTTCTCTAATGGCTGGACAGACACAGCTGGCCATCTGCAAGCTAAGATGGAGGAAATTGAAGAAGACAGTGTAGGCTCTCCTACTACCCCATGAACAGTATTGGATTAGAAGATGCAGAACTTGAATCTAAATTAAAGGACTGTTTTGAGCATCCCTCTGGGTGCCAAGAGGATGTGCATCTTCTGGATGCTACTGCACAGCTAGATAAACTGTAGTGCCCATCTTTTTCTCTCAGTCAGTATTTTTGCCCCATTCCCTAGACAGAGCAAGGGAGAAGTCCCTGGAAGAGTGGTAGGAAGAGGGAAGAGAAGAGGTCTATTTTGCTGCCCACATAACCAGGGAATACAACCTGCTCAGCTGTGTTGATCATCAAGTTATTGCCACAGCAGGGCAGATGCTGCTGCCTGCTGAACCTTGGCTAGGGAGTAAGACCCATATTTATTCAGAAGCTCTAACATCATCTTACACATGCCTTCCACTGTTATAGCCACCCAGGTCTTTAGTCTCCCACCATGCCATGTTCTGCACCCCCAGCCCATCCTCTGCATGTGCCACCCCTTCCTCTCCCCACCTTTTCCCTCTCCTGGACCTTAGCGACTCTATGGCTCCATGTCTGTCTTCATCCCAGAACATCACACTGTAGCCATTTTCACTTAATCACTGTGTGTGCAACCTCCATGCCAAAGTAAAAAGTCTCCAAGGGCAGTGATTTGTCAATTTTGGCTCACATAGCATCCCATGCTTGGCACGTTGGATGTTGCAGAAGACCAATGTACAGGACCAAGTGAGCTTGGGAGAGTAGGCAGGCAGCTGGTATTGGAGGGTGGGAAGGGGGGAGTGTGCAGAGCCAACAGTCAGGGTATGAAAGAATATGGAGCAGGGTCAGAAAGAGTCGACTAATATTTGATCCACCATGGAGGAGCACCAAGCCAGCTCTGAGGACCAAAGAACAAACGCTGAGAGTCCTGATCACAAATGACAGTAATAAAAAGGGGAATGGCACACTGGGCATGGAAGTGGAAAGATCAGCGCTAAGGAGGCTGTAGAGGCTGCTGCCCAGGGTCCCCCCTGTCTGAGTGGCAGCCCACATTTAATGAGCTAAAACTGAATCAGTAGAATGTGACCAAGATCCTTCCAGAGAAGTGGTTCTCAATCCTGGCTGAGAATCAGTGGGGGTATTTTTTAAATGCAAAGGTCAGAAGAAATTCTGACCTTTGTTTTTAATCCCAAAGGCAAAGAGAATCTATTCAAGGTTTTGAGGAGCAGTGGGTGAGTGTGTGTGTGTGTGTGTGTGTGTGTGATAATGATGGTGTGTGCATGAGTAACAGATCAGGGAAACTAGTTCTGAGAGTATTAAGCATGTGACTCCAGAACAGACATTTTGCAAAAGCATCCCATGAATTTAAGGTATGCTGCAGGGCTGGGAGCCACTATTCTCAAACGATAGTCTTTAATCCTGGCCGCCCTGTGCATTCACCTGGGGAGCTTAAAAACTATGGAGTCTGAACTTCACTCCCAGAAATTACGATTTAATTGGTCAAGTGTGGCATGTACATGGGATTTTGCAAAGTTTTTCCAGATGTTTCTAATGTGGAGCCAAGGCTTGAGAACCACTGCTAAAGCTACTCAAGCAGACTTGCTATTACAAGGCATGGTCTGTGAATCAGCAGATAGACAATACCTGGGAACTTGTTAAAAGTGTAAGATGTCAGGCTTCATCCTAGACCTGTTGAATCAGGACTTTACACAAGATTCTTTGGAAGATTTTTGTATACATTAGAGGTTGAGAAGTATTACTTCTGAGCAGTGATCTCAAAGTAGGTCCTCTGAACCAGTAGCCATTAGCATTGCCTGAGAACTTGTTAGAAATGGATGTTCATAGGCCGGGTGTGGTGGCACATGCCTGTAATTCCAGCTACTTGGGAGGCATAGGTAGGATTGTGGTTCAAAGCCCACCTTGGGAAAAAATGTGAGGCCCTATCTAAAAAAATAACTAAAGCAAAAAAAAGGGCTGGGGGTGTGGCTCAAGTGGTAGAGTATCTGTCTAGCAAGCCCTGAGTTCAAACCTTAGTACTGCCTAGAAAAAAAAAAAAAAGAAGGAAAGAAAGAAAGAAATGACTGTGCATGGGGTCACTGAATCAGAAGCTCTAGGAGATAGGGAAGGCTAAAGGCTCAGTACTGTACTTCCACAGGCAGAAAGTAATCGTTTCACAATGAGAATTCACTGGGGAACCTGGCTGGCTATTTCAGAGTTAATTCATTTCCATAATCTTGGGTGTAATTTTGTCTTCCAATGAAAGATGACTGAGGACATATCTCCGGTCTTGGGACACTGCCTTTGGAGTGGAGGCTTGACTTTTTCCTCCTGGACTTTCTGATCTCCCACTCAAGCAGGATCTCTGCCAGAGGCTACATTGATACCTGCCCAAGGCCTGATTTACCATGGGTTTCACATGGCAGAGAACAGTAAAGGGGGCAAAGCACAGCTATGGAAACTCATGGGTGCCACCCAGGAAGTACTAAGGAAGCAACACTGAGCACAGGACATGGGTCTCTCTTGACCACTCAACTGCATGGAGGAGTGGAGGAGGGTAAGTGAGACCTAGGGAAGGAGAGGCCACGGAAGGTGACTTAAGGAAGAATCCACCCCTCGGTGGGATTTCTCTGGCTTCTCTATTTAGCCATGGTTGTGATGTGTCCCCACACATCAACTTTTTTCTCCTCCAGCTTGCAAATTAGCTGGGCATTGGGCAGATTGCAGGATGCAGTAGGGGGGCAGGTTTTGTCAGTGGAACAAAGAACTAATGTCCTACACTGATGGGGGCAAAGCTGAGTTTTCCTTCTGTCCTGTTTTTGTGGGGTTTCCAGTGATGTTCCTGCATATCTGTGAATGCACTTAGGCTAGAGGTGTTTTCTATGTGACAGGAAGTTTTGAGTCCTGATTACCCCCTTCTGTAGTAGAAGGGGGTCCTTCAGGAAGGAAGAGTGCAGACTTAGATATCTTGTTAACATAGTAGTGAGGCCACAATAATGGCGGTCATGTGTTCTGTGAAGGGATAATTGAGATATTTTGATGTTTTTGCTATTTTTTCTTCAAGGTAGCTGAGCCCTACGAGGTTACTTCTGCAAGAAAAATTACCCTAAACTTGCAAATGGGCAAAAGAGAATAAGTACTAGGTATTATTTTTAGTGTAGTGCTGGTGTTGACATTCTGTTTACCAAATTACATTGCAATTCTGCTTAGGTGAGATTAACTTGACAGATTTTTGTTGGGTAGGGCTTTACATAATTTCTATCTACTTGACCAGGTAACCCCAAAAGTTCTATGGCCCTTTTGGACATTAAGCAGTTTTGTATCTAATCCAACAATCTTCTAAATTGTGTGCATATGTTGTTAGATTGCAAAATGCTCTTCGATCCAGTTTTCCCCCTTTGGTGGTGCTGGGGATTGAACCCAGAGCATTTCCTGTGCTAGGCAAGAGTTCTATCACTAAGCCACACCCCTCGTCCTCTGGACCAGCTTTAATATCCCTTGTTCATCGGAGTTGAAGAGCATCACTGACGTATTCATTTTATATTTAAGCGAGAGTCATGCCTGTTAATCTTTGAAAATGGTTTATGTCGCAGACAACCTCTCTGGCTGTTGTTTTTCAAAAGCTTGAGCTCCTTGTTAGGCTTATGCTAAATGGGGAGGGAAAGAAGGCAGAAGCAGCAAATGCAGACTGAAAGCAATTCCCCAAGGCTGAGAGGGTGGGGGCCCACAGGTCCTACCTGTTATCTGGGCCCCTGGCCTGTTCTCTTGCAGAGTCTTCAGAAAGTAGCAGCATCTCCAGAGGAGGATAGCTGAGTGGGCACTCAGGAAGATAGGAATGCCTAGGAAGACTGGATTGTGAAAACAGCATCCCAGCCTCCACAAAAATCCAAGTACAGTGCAGAAGCTTGGCTCCAAGTCACTAGGTTGGAGGGGCCACTGTGAATCAGGTAATGGCCAATTGTAAAGGAACCATAGAGAGCTAAAGGCCAGAGAGTCTTTGTTCTATAGAAGATACATGGAACCTTCATAGCCTTGTAGGTATTAAGATTCTTAATAAAATTTGAGCTTAAGGTGGTTTCTCATATACCCTACGCAAAGGAATAAGATTCCTGTCTGCTACATGAGTAGGGGAAGGTTTGCTTGTTTTCTGGGTGTTGCAAATATGAGATGTCCGAATGACCCAAGTGCTCCACCCCCCCCCCCCACACACACACACAGGTGAGAAAGGGCAGCAGCTATAGCAAGTGTCCTTTGGCTCCAGGAAGATCTGCTCAGCATGTTCAAATTCATCTCCAATGTGGGAAAAATAGCCGTCACCTCCCTGGAGAGCAGCATCGGTCCTCTGAAAGTTCAGATCAATTAAGTATACACACTGGGGTGATATGAGAGAATTCCTGACGGGGTCCTGGACCAGAAGTAACCAACCAGTGCCTATTGACTCTCCATCACAGAGCCATTCTTTCAAATCTCCAGATTTCCAGAACCCAATGCTTACATTATTACATTGGGAAACTGTAAACCTAAGTTACTGTTTCTGTTTACTGTTTCTCAGGTATGTTCAGTGAATCCACCTGGTCAGCATGACCTGGGGAACTTGATAAACCAGGTATTCCTGGACCCTTCCCAGTCTGTTGAATCAGATCTTCTGGGAATCTTCATCTCTAAAGAGTGTCCCAGGTGATAAGTCTTCTGAGGTCTGAGAACACCTGAGGTAGGGTTAGGGATGGGGCAACAATTTGATTAAAAACAAAAATATGCTGGTGGCTCATACCTGTAATCCTAGCTACTCAGGAAGCAGAGATCAGGAGGATCTGGTTTGAAGCCAGCACTGGGCAAGTAAGTCAAAAGACCCTATCTCAAAAAAAAAAAAAAATCCATCATAAAAGTGAGCTGGTGGCATGGCTCAAGTGGTAGGGCACCTACCTAGCAAGTCTGAGGTCCTGAGTTCAAACCACAGTGCCACCAAAAAAAAAAAAATTGGGGGGTGGGGGTTGGTGTCCTGGAAGGCCCCTGTGCATTTGTGACTCCCACCGGTATAAAGGGTGTGCATGTAGGAATTTATATGTATTTTCCAGGGAAAAGAGGTCTCAACTTTGTGGACTCCTGTGGAGCCTTGCTACTTGGAGTGCTCAGAGTGTGTCAGAATGACAGCACTTATTTATCAGCAAGCAGCCTCATTTATTAGAAACAGAGTAAGCCCAGGCCAGATCTATTGACTCCGAGTTTACATTTTAACACAATGCCCTGGTGAGTCTCTAACACTTTATAGTTTTAAAACAACTGCTCTAGGGTAGGGGCAGATGGAGGGATGAAGGGGGATTTTGGAGGAGAAAAAAGCTCACACAAGGTTCAAGTTCCCCAACCCCCATCCAGCTAAGGACACTGAAATCTGTGTGTGTGTGTGTGTGTGTGTGTGTGTGCGCGCACGGGCGCGCGCGTGCATCCCCATAGGAAAATGTAGGAGTTGCTCTCTGGGGCTTTTGCAATTCCAGGAGCTCAGGACTGCTCCCTCCCTGCGTGGCTCCCACAGGGGCACCAGGGATGTCCCTGCCCTCTTGTTTAGGTCCCTGAGCTCCAGGGTGCCCCTTCATCTGCTCTCCAGCATCTGCTCCTGAAAAAGAGCTAGAGAGAGGGATGTGGATTCATCCAGGTGGAGCCAGGTTGTCACTTCAGAGTGACATTGAGAAAAGTGGTGAGCAAAATGAGTTACTTGCTCTCCATCTCTGTGGTTGCAAACCATGTTGGTGAGAGACACAGAGGGAAGGACAGCAATAAAAACTGACAAAAGAGGTGAAATAGCTACAAATCTATTGGCTAAGATAACTTTTAAAAGTTATATTTAAAATGAAAAATGACAAAAAACCATATAATTTCTATAAACAGCAATTTACTTGTTCAAATGATGAGGCAAATAGTTGATATATTAATTAGATCTTTAAGATAAAATGGAGACTTTAATTTGTTTCCCTAACTTTGTGGCAGGCAAATTAATTCCTGTTTGATGTCTTTACATTCACAGATGGATGTCTGATAACACATCACACATATTCTTGTTCTGCTCCTGATAATGGATAGACATGACCTGGTCTTATTCTTTTTTGAGGTTAGATATTGTTGAAAAGCATGTTTTTTGGTTTCAAACTACTCAACAAGTTAATGAGGAAAGTAAGAGGGTCATGGCATGATATTTTTAAGAATGCATCAGGTTAATGCATTTCGCCCTTTCCCTTTGGCTCCCTCTGAGATTGCTAGTCTGCAGTTGGTTCTAGTTGCCCTCCTGCTGCTCAGTGTTCACCCACATCGTCCTTTCTCTGCAACAAGACCCGCCAGGAGATTTGCAACTCTGCTCCCAGTATGTAACTGGCCAGGAGCCAGGGTCTGACTGCCGACTGACTAACCACTTGGCTAGAGCCATGTCTTCCCCTGCATGGGCAGCTGCTGGCATTTCCCCTCTGCCCCATGGGCTGGCTGCAGAGGAGGCTCTTGGCTCCTCTGGATCTGGTGTGGGTGGAGTCTGCTCTGGTAGCCTTCAAAGATTTCTTTGAGCCATTCTCTGTGTTAACACCTTCCTAGTTTCTACTGTTTTCTTTATTCACCTAGCTCCTTCTGTTATTTCCCCCAGCCCATTGCTCTCATCTACACATAGAAGTGTGACCCATCACCCTCCATCAGCCCTGTGTACCCCTCTAGTTCTTGCCTTAGTTTTCTCTTCCCCAACAGTGAAACTTCTTGATATAACTGTCTCCACATATTTCTTTCATTCATCCCTTCATTCACTGCAAGCTGCCTTCTGTCTGCACAGCTCCATCCAAACTGCCCATCCACAAGGCCCCATGCCTGCCATGTTGTAAATCCAACAAGTACTGTAGTCTCTACATTCTTGACTTCTCAACAGAATCTAACACACTGACATGTCCTTGGTCATGAAACTCTTATCTCTTTTCTCCCACTGCATCTTGAACACCCAGCTCCTTCCTGGCTGCACTTGGCAGCTTTTCCTCTTCTATTTGACCCATAAATATAGCATTGTAGCCACATTCAGCTCAGGACTTTCTCTTCCCTACCTTCTCTTCCTAAAATTCTGGTGCTAATGATTTTATTACAGAAAAATAAAGTCATTTTTTTCTAGCACATTTCAGTGTGGACTGAGATTCATTACTAAAGAACAAGCAAGCATAAATCAAACCCCAGGAAATGCTTTGAAAGAAAAATTTGAACAGAGAAGCTGGTGGAGAACCTAAATCACAGTAATTCATCCTGGGCTGGGGACAGGGGTGAGCAGGTCGCCTTGAGGAAATGGCAGTTAAGCTGAGACTGGAAGGAAATGTGGGAGTTGCACAGGGTTAGGAGAGGAAGCAAAAGCAAACAGAAACTAAACAAAGGCAAAAAAGACTTCTGCTGACAACCCCAGTTCTTTTTCCAACCCAGCCTCTCTTTTTTTTTTTTTTTGGTGGAACTGGGATTTGAACTCAGGGCTTCACACTTACAAAGCAGGTGCTATACTGTTGTGAGAAGAATGTCAGACCAGCGAGAACAAGACTCAAATCCAGGTGGCTGGAGGAAAGGAAGATTTATTACACTAACAGGCCAGCACCCTGGATCTCTTCAGAAATGGCACCAGCCCCGCAGCTCAAGGATGCAGGGTTTTTATGCCTCAGAACGCAGAAGCAAGCAAGAGGGAAGAACAAAAGCAATTAGCTTCACACTAGGAGGTTACAACATATCATACTAGCAAAGTTACAACTTATCACACTAACCCATCTGTGAAACCTGGCCGGCCAGGAGAGGGAACTTGCCTTCAGATCTTTCCCTGGGTTTCTTTATCACCTCTTAAGCCACACCTTTAGTCCTTATTTTGGAGATGGGTTCTCAAGAACTATTAATCCCAGCTGGGCTCGAATGTTGATCCTCCAGATCTCAGCCTCCCAAGTAGTTAGGATTACAGACATGAGCCACCAGAGCCTGGCCAACCCAACCTCTTCACTGTGCTCTACACTAATCCCTTCCTAGCTTTCCAACAGTCCCATTTGGGTGTCTCTCAAGTGTCTGAAAACATTTGGACTTCCTCACATTCACTCATTTTCTCCCAAATGTCTGCCCTTCAGTAAATGGCTTCTTCTATCCACCAGTTGCTCAAACAGAAACCTGAGTTGGTTTTGATCCCTCACTTCTCATATCCAACCCAATGCCAGGACCTGTTCATTCTACCACAAAAATATATCAATAATCCATTCACTCACTCCTCTGCCACTCACCTACTCTGAGCCAACATCTTCTGTCACCTGGAGACGGCAGCAGGCTCTTGACGGCTCTCCTAACCCCCACACAGGCCAACCTCCATCCATTCTCCATGCAGTAAATAATATGACCTTCAAAAAGTGGGAACTGATTCCAATCCTTCAACAGTTTCCCATGTCATTTAAAATACAAATTTTCTGACCACCTCTACACAGCCTGTGAGTCCCGTCACTCACTGGACTCCATCCTCATTGTCATCTGTCTCCAAAGCCATCCCACTCTTGTACTCTGCTTATAAGGATTCACATGACTAGAACACACGGTTCTCTAAGCCACTGAGTTTCCATTCTATGGTGTGGTGAAAACTCATCTCAGCTTGTACAGTTAAGTTACTGGGGATTGATGACGACCCATTGGTCTTGAGTTGCCTGTCCACAGTGGGGTCTTCTGAGACATCCTTTGTCCTCTGAAATGTGGGTCACCAAGACAGTTAGATCACTGCTGAGATGATTTCCTGGTGTGTCTTACCCCTTCATGAGTGGTGAGCAGTCTCCTGTGGCTTTCATGTCTCACTTAGGAACCAAGACTTCCTGCCTGCCTGTGTTTATACAAACTCACTGCACAGCCCTTCCCTAGCCAGGATCTTGCTTCCTGCACTGGGTCTTCAGTACTGAGATCTCTAGTCTCTTCATGTCCCCTCTATCTTCCTTTCTATAGGCCTAGTTTTTTTTTTTGTTGTTGTTGTTGTTGTTGTTTTGTTTTCTAGTCTAGAGGAAACCCTGCTCTCCTCAAACCCCATAGTTGCCAAGTATTTTGGCTCTAGCTGGAGTCCTCTGTAGTCCCCTATGAGCTGTTAGGCTTTTAGAAACCAAAGCCAGGAAGATTCACTTCTTTCTGTTACATCTGCCTAAAAGTGGTGGGCACTAGGTTCCAAACATTTTGACTTGCTGGTTGGGCAAAGAGGGAAGGAAGCAGGAAAATAAAGCACTGGTAAATACTTTAGAAATATCCTACCCAACTTGTTCAATACCTACCTCCCCCACTGTACTAGTTCAGGTTCTCCAGAGAAACAGAACCAATATATCTAGGACGATAGATGCATTTCAATTAACTAGCAAAGCCTGCATTATAGGCTGGAGGCTCAGGGAAGATTATTGTTGTAGTCTTGCATTGGAGGAGTCTGGAGGCAGAACTCCTTCAGTTTTGAGGAAAACTCAATCTTTTTTTTTTTTGCAGGGTGTGTGAGGAATGGGTTTGAACTCAGGGCGTTTTACTTGCAAAGCAGGTGCTCTAGTACTTGAGCCACACCTCCAGTCCGTTTTGCTCTGGTTATTTTTGGAGATGGGATCTTGTGAACTATTTGTATGATCTGTACAAGAGTTTCGATCCTCCTGATCTCAGCATCCCAAGTAACTAGGATTACAAGCATGAGCAACTGGCATCTGGTTTCAGTCTTTCTCTTAATGCCTTCTACTGATAGGATAAAGCCCACCCACCCAAGCTGATTGTGAAGGGTAATCTACTTTACTCAAAGTCAACATGCTTAAATGTTAACCACACCTAAAAAACCATCTTCACAGCAGTATGCAGACTATTTTTAACCAAACAACTGGGCATCATAACCTAGCCATGTTGATGTATTAAATTAATCATCATACCATAGAATGTAAACATCATAAGGATGAAGCAAGCTAGCTACAAAAAGTAACCCGCCAAGGGACTCCCTTTTCTGAAATAAACAGGTATCCTACTCCCCCAGCACAGCCCTGAGCTGTCTCTAGAGCAATAAATCCCTGCTGAGTTGTATATACCCTGGCAGTCATAAATATCTTGGCTTCTGAGTTAACTTTCAGATAAAAAAAAAAAAAAAAAGAGGTCTGCCCCCAATTTGACCTCTTAGGCAAAGTCTTCTACATAAGACCTTATAAATATTAGTTGAGTCTCATACATACAGTTAAAGACCTAAAAATTAGCATATGCATATGTGCAAAATGCCCCTAGCCCCTCACTTAAGGACTGCCCAGATTTTTCCTGCCTTACAATTTACAAAGTGGCTTAAGTAAAAAGATCAGTGCTTCTGTGCCACCTTGCAGAGTCCACAGCTTTTTCCCTTGTGGTGCTTTCTCTTACATTTTCTTTCTTTTCAATAAAGTTTTGCTACTGTTTTGCAATTTGTGTCTCTGTTCAGTTCTCTGTTCAGGTAACACAGGAACCTGGAATCTTCTGGACTAGTGTCTTCTTAGATCACTTAGCCTGATAACAGGGCAGAATTGTTTTATTGTTGTTTGCTTGTTTGATTTGTTTTTTTTTTTTTTTCACTGTTTAGGTCTGGCACACACTTGGAGTCATCTTGTTTGTGTCTTCACATATAAGAGTCCCTCTACCTTGGTCCAGGTCTTCCCAGTTCCTATAACAATAGTTTCTTTCCTATCCACTTGTATTCTTACTATCATATCTCAAGATTGCTTCTCATGCTTCGTATTGGTTTAAAGAGCTCCCACCCACATCCAAATAATCTCCAGCCTTCAGTTAGACTTGTGATGATCCGTGTGCTTTTCTATCATCACATCCACCCACCATGGGGCTCACTTTGATGAAATGACCAGTTGATTCCTCCTGTAGTTTTATTCCCTTGTTTCCTGCATATGAGGCCAGATTAAGATCTTCAAGGGCCCAAAATCCCCAGGTAATTTAAAATAAAATAATTACCAAATTATAAAATAAATTTAAGAAAGTCCCTAAAGTTTGTTTTCTCCAATAATAACTATTTTAATGCTTTGTTTAAAATATCAAACTCTTCCCCAAATTTTCTTTTTGTTAGGAGAAAGGAAGAGCATTTTCTCTGCTGGTGACTGAAACACATGCTTATTCTGCTTCCTGTGTGATTCCAGAGTGCCTTCACGGGTGGGTGGAGAGAGTGGGCAGCAGCCCAACTCACATGATTATGGTAGGGACAGCTTTGGAGTCTGTGGAACTAGCCAGTCAGTCACCTTGTCCTGACCATATTCCAGAACAGCTCAGAGGCCCAGTTACACAGAGATAGTTGCTTCTTCTCATTGCGTGTTCAGAGCTATAGCTGTACAAGTTCAACTCACATGCTGGACTCTTCTACACACAGTGGAGTGTTATTTGTATAGCAGTCAATCTAGTCGGGAGATTGAGGGGGTCGATGAAGTAGGCACTAGGGGCCAGTGCTTTACTCTAACAAGCCCTAGAAGCAAAAATAAGATTGAAGAAGTCATTAATAAGGGCAAAGGCAATACTCGCTGGGATCTACTTACAATCACAATTGGCTCTCTTCAAAGTCCACTCTGTTTTGAGTGCTTTAATTTCAATGGTAAGGGGCAATTCAGGGTCTGCTTACGTTACATACATCTTGCAACCAAAAGCCAAGTATCTAGTAATTCTGGTTTCAGATTTCACTGTCTCCTCCATCCTGCTTGCCTGATAAGTGAAATATACAGACAAGTCTAATGATTCTAGAACACAAATAGGGTAGGAATGAATAGTTTAGAAGTATTCTGTGAGTTCTTAAGGATATAAAATTTCTGGTCAGATGATTGGTAGGTTTATTACTTCTCCAAGATCTGAGTAGAACCATTTTTTTTATGTGTGTATGTGCTTAAATTTTGCATTCATCTGTATTCCAGGATTGGAAAGATTTGAACCAGGAAAATTTTAAACATTCCCAGATTGACCATATCAGTATGACTTTACTTCTGACCATTTACAGGTGTGGGTCACACATTAAATCATTTTTCCCTTTTCACTTTCCCCCTCCAGAAATCAAGACACAAAATCTAGATTACATATAATAATGGAGAGCTGAGATTGAGATTAAAAAACCTGTCAACTCTGAATTCCTGGATCTATGTAGTTACTGAACAATTGAATTGTCCAGTTTTTAAGACAAATGACTTGTGGAAGGTGTAGTAGAAGGATCACGGTCTATACCCACCCCACCCCACTAGCCCCAACCCTGAGCAAGAACACAGACCCTACCAGAAAAATAATGAAAGCAAAAAGGGGTTTGGGGAGAAGCTCAAGTGGTAGAGCACCTACCTAGCACAAAAGCACAGGCCCTGAGTTCAAACCCCAGTACTGCCAAATAAAAAAAGTAAATGACTTGAATTGCTTTAATTATCAGTAGTGCATTCCAAGTTCCAAGGACAGCAATAAAAACTGACAAAAGAGGTGAAATAGCTACAAATCTATTGGCTAAGATAACTTTTAAAAGTTATATTTAAAATGAAAAATGACAAAAAACCATATAATTTCTATAAACAGCAATTTACTTGTTCAAATGATGAGGCAAATAGTTGATATATTAATTAGATCTTTAAGATAAAATGGAGACTTTAATTTGTTTCCCTAACTTTGTGGCAGGCAAATTAATTCCTGTTTGATGTCTTTACATTCACAGATGGATGTCTGATAACACATCACACATATTCTTGTTCTGCTCCTGATAATGGATAGACATGACCTGGTCTTATTCTTTTTTGAGGTTAGATATTATTGAAAAGCATGTTTTTTTTTGTTTCAAGCTACTCAACAAGTTAATGAGGAAAGTAAGAGGGTCATGGCATGATATTTTAAAGAATGCATCAGGTTAGTGGTGATACCTACAAGAGTCCCTATAATCTGTAGGAAGTAAAAGAATGGAGCTGGATAATGGTCTACTATTTGACCCTATTTGAATATATTTCTCTGCCTTTCTACCGCAACATACGAAAAATCCAAGCAAAAGATTTTTTTTGTCAGCAGATTGAATTTTTTAAAAAGACAATCTGTTAAATTCATAATTGTGGGACTACCACTAGCCGCAATTAAAGTGTTGTCAGTTTTCAACCACTTCAGGAAACAATGAGTAATAAAAAAAAAATCTTAAAGAAAAACCATTAGAAAATCCCATTCCAAAGGGAGCCAAGTCACTTGCAATTGGGTTACCTTCATTTTGGGTGGGCAGCTCACCCAAACATCTGTCTTTCCTTTTCTTTTTGCACTCTAACTCCATGGGGGGCTGGGAAGGGAGGAAAAGTGAGGATTTAGTCCACAGGGTAAACACTAGAAGAATCCGGAGCACTGCATGTCAGAAAGGAAACAACCCCTCCATTTGTTCCAATTTCTCAGTGTTCACACTGCATAAACTGTCAGGTAAGATGCTACTGCTTATCTTCTGTCAAAACAGCTGAAGTCATAGCTCCAAGGCTTGCTTTAAACACTTAAAATTACCATAGGTGGTACAAGGAACACCAACCAGATGCCATCTTCCTTTAACCAGGAAATCTGAGCTTGGTAAAAAGCCCTGCATTTCTCCGCTGTGTCCACCCCGCCCCAATGATGACTCACTCAGCTTCTCCCTGGGCCCCACCACAGAGGAGGTCATCAGTGCTAAAAGTGACTAAGCACTGTAGGAAATTAGCACTCTGGTTTCTTGAATGATGGGCCTGATTATATTTTCACATCTTGGAACCCTCCTCCCTGTGACACAGCAGCCTCCAGAATCACTCCCCTCTGGAGATGGTATGGGGCAGACACGAAAGGCTCCTTGGCTGGCCAAGGATTTTGAGAGACTAATTGTCTGTGGAAATGAATGGTTACAGTCACTGGCCTCTCACCCTGGAATGTAGTTTATGAAGCAGTGCATTATTATCCCCCAACCCACATACTCTAGAGGAGGTGGACCTTGTCCAAGGGCTTGGGTAAGCTTCTCAGCTATTTACCTCTGGGCTTTGGTTTCCAAGGATAGCTTGTTCCTAGGCCTTGCTGGCCATAGAGGAAGAAACCAAGGGTCCAGTTTGCAGAGGGGTGTTTGATTTCAGGCACCACCTGGGTTCCTGGGATGTCAGCATTCACCAGAGCTCCAAAAAACTGGGCAAGCTTTCTGGCCCAGGTAGAGACAGGCTCCCCATTGGCCTCAGGAAGCATCACCTTGCTAGTCTCATATCTACAGGTCCCTCTATTGACTCTGAAGCATTCCCAACCGAGTCAATGAGTCAATTCTCAAGCCCTTTTGGGGACCCTGAGGGCAACCCTCCCACTCAGGGTGAGTCCCACAGAAGACTCTTCTTTTTGTGAGGGTCCTAAACCAAGTCCAGGACTTGGAGAAAGATCTTTCTTATCCTTCAAACCCTCTTGGGAGTCAAGACCTGGTGGTCCCTTGGATGTCCAGGTCCCAGGCTGGGCAGATCAGGTAGCTCTGGCTGCAGCCCTCCTTATAAGCAGTTATGGAGGTGCCCTTTTTGTGACAATACTTGCAGTTAAATTCTGGCTTCTTATCCAAATAAGAAATGTATATTTTTCACATTCTTCAGCCAGAACTGTTGGATGCCATGAGGCAGCAGTACAGGTGGAGCATTTGTGCAAGGTGAATGTTCTTTTTGCTTTTTCCTCTGTTGGTAAGAATGGCATTTCCTGCCTCCTCTTCCTCCCCCCACCTTCCAGAGTCTATGTCTACTCCTCCCCTAGTATCAGCTCTGAAATGACAGGGGTTGTTCTGTTGATTACAGGATCAGTTTTTGACATGGTTTCAAATATGGGGCCACCCTACCACTTAAAGGGTAGAGGACGAGGAGGACTAATGACAGGGAAAAGTGGCAAAGATAAGGTTCCATGTCCAAGAGCCAAGAAAATGAGAGGGTGGGCTGGTGAGATGGGCAGGGGATGGGTGGTAAAGAAGTGTACTATTTGCAAGGGCCTGGCTTTGAAGGAGTGGGACAGGCAGACTGACTGTGGGGACATTGAGTGAAGAAGAAGATTGATTCCTGACAATGTTTCCATGCTGCCAGGAAGGGTTCAGGGCAGAGTGAGGAAGAAAGATGATGAAGAGAAGAGATTGGCTCCGGGGCATGGGTGGAGGCTCTGGGCAGGACGGAATGCCTCTTCCTTTGAAAGGAGAGGGCTGGAAGTTGAGTGTGATTTCAGAAGAGCCTATAGTTCCGAGGGTGGGAGCTGAGGGAGCTTGTAAACTAGAAGCTTCCGTGGATTTATACATCCCCAAATTATATGCTGAAGCCTTAATCCCCAGTGTAATGATATTTGGAGGTGGAGCCTTTGAAGTGATTAGGTTTGTTGAAGTCATAAGGGAGGATCCTCCAAGATGGGACTGGTGCCATTATAAGAAGAGGAAGAAACCAGAGCCCTCTCTGCTCTGCCATGAAAGGACACAGCCAGGAAGAAGGGCCTCACCAGAAACTGAATCCACTGGCCCCTTGATCTGGGACTTCCCAGCTTCAGAAACTGTGAGGAATAAATGCCTGCTGTTTAAGCCACCAGACATTTGGTATTGTGTTACAGTAATCCTTGTTGACCAAGATAGGAGCTTTGGTGGTATACTGACAAAAGATGGTCATGGGGAGAGGACAGGCACAATGGGGAATGTTTAGGATGGCAGTGGTGAGAAATAAGGAAAGAGGAAAGGATTCTGACCAGGGGCCCTGTGAGAAGGTTGCTGAGCTGAGAACTCAGCTGAGGTCAGAGGACACAGGTTGTTTAGAACTCAGACCATAAGAGAATGAATTCCTCCAGTTGTCTTCAGGAGCCCTCGCATAGGAAGAAAGGCAGCAAAAAGACTCACCCATGGAGAAGGGTTTGAAAGGCTAACAGCCAAAGGAAATGGGGCAAAAGAGTGACAGAAGATACATACACATATATGCATATACTTACATGCATATATAACTATATATAATTATATATGTATATATTATTACGTATGTGAGCATATATGTGTTAGATAGATAGGCAGATATAGATAGATAAATAGATACATACATAAATCTATCACAGAGGTAGAACCAATCTTAGATGCTAAGAAGGAGTGGGGTTGAAATATCTTCGATAAGGTAGTTATCAAAGAATGCTTCTGGAAGGTTAATATTTTTCTGGAAAAAGTAGATGATGTAACAGTCCAGATCAGAGTTAACAAATGCACAGAATGCAAGCTGTAGTTTCCCTCCTGTGCCCAGGGTAATCACTGTTAATGGACAGTTGAGTTAATGCCCAACTCCAAAATCTTCTCAACATAGGGCTCTAGGAGCCACTACCAACCAACTGGATTTGGCCCCAAGATGGGAACTGCGTCCAGTTCCAGGGCAGATGAAAGTTAGCAAGCTTTGCTGAGTGCAGTGGCTCACGTCTATAATCCTAGTTACTCAGGAGGCAGAGATCAGGAGAATCATCGTTCAAAGTCAGCCTGGACAAATAGTTCACAAGACCCTATCTTGACAAAAAAAGGGCTGGTGGAGTGGCTCAAGGTGTAGGCCCCAAGTTCAAACCCCAGGACTGCAAAAAGAAAAATATAAAGAAAGTTAGCAGCCCAGGCTGGGTTTTTATCAGCAGTGATGAAGCCAATACACCATGGAGCCCATGTAGAGAAGGAAAAAGAACACCTCACAGGCAGCCTCAGTGCAGTGGACCCCTGAGAGAGCCAAGAGTGGAGCCAGGACTAGCCCAGAACTCAGAATTTCTCCGGGCACACCATAAGGCCAGTTTCTACTGAAGTCCTGGGGCTCACCTAGACTGCCTCTAGCTGGAAATCTTATCCTAGGTGGAAAGCCTTGGTTGACTTCAAGAAGTAGCGAATAAGGCAAGCCATCAATCTCATGACTTAATGGCCTTCCACAAGGGCAGATGAGTGCTTCTGGCCCTGCTTGGTAGGAGTTGGGGGAGGATACATTTAATTCCCTTTAGTCACTCTGGGCCATAGGGTCCTAAAAGCTAGACCTTACCCAGCCTGAGGCTACAAGAAAATAGAAGCATCTTTGGGCTCATCTCTGAGAAACACCTTTCACTTGATCTAATTCCCTTTTCCTCTGGGTGAGCAGAAGGCAGGAAGACTTTCCTTCCTCACTGTTAGAACTCCTTGGTTTTAAACCTCTGTTTTCGTCAGCCATTGCAAAACCAATCTCTGATTGCATACTGTAGGCAACCACAAGACAGTGATGAGGTTGATGAATCCTATGAAGGCTAATGATGCTCATAGATCAGATATTCATGTAAGGAGTTAGCAATATTAATCCCTGACTTGTCACCACAACTTCCTTCAGACTGTTATTAATATCAAAGAGAATAAGTCATCTCTAAGTCATCCTGGCCTCCAGTTGTTCAGGACTTTTGTTCTTGTTATATAATGAAATGAGTTCAATACAAAGGCCGCAGGGACTGTTTCTAACCCTTTGTCTTTGTTGAGCTTTGTTTGCTTCTCCTTAGATTCTTATCTGAGGATCTAGCATCCAAGTCCAGCTGGTGGTACACACCTATAATTCTAGCACTTGGGAGGTTAAGGCAGGAGAATCTCAAGTTTGAGGCCAGCCTGGACTACATAGTGAGACTATCTTAAAAAACAAAAAGAAGGAGAAGGAGAAAGAAAGAAATGGACATAAAACTTCTGCATGATCAATGACCCAAAAGGGAGAAGGAGTTAATTGAAATGTAAAGATCTATAAAACCGTTTTATAAAACTATAAAAACATACATTGTATGTGTGTGTGTGAGTGTGTGAGATGTGTGGCACCAGGGCAGAAAGAGAGAGGTTGAAAGGGCAAAACAGTTTTTGCATGGGCAGGTGGAGGTGTGACTTGTAATACGTATGAGTCACATGTCTGGCAGGTTCGACACTTGCAAGCAACACATGGAATGAGTTACCCATCTCCCTGGCATTTCCTCGAGTCTGACCTGTATTAACATCCAGCCTTCCATATTTTTTTCTATCTTAACCTAACTAGTAAAAGACTTAAGTTCTCCTAAGTGGCAAAATGTTTAGAGGTGTGGTGTCTTTGGGGTAGGACTGAAAAGACAGTGCCTGTGTCGTTTCAGACAGCAATGGAATCTGGTAATTGATTTAAAAGCAAGTCAACATTTAAGATAAAGGGCAATGTTCCCAAAGCCACAGGCCACCTTCCAAATAGGGTTTTAATGACTCCTCATGAGGCTCCTGATTCTGCTCTCTCCCAGTTTCTTCAGCTAATAAGCATTAATTGAGCACCTATTGATGAAGACATGCTGAACTCAGGGAGGTGACACCAACCCTTTGGGTGGCAGATGCCTCTGTGGCTAGAGGCACAGTATGATAGTTTCGATGAGCAATGCCCCCCACCCCAGTCTCATGTATTGAGGGCTTGGTTGCCAGCTGATAGACTTTTGGGAAGTGATCAAATCTTGAGGGCTCTGACCTAATTTAATGGATTAATCTGTTGATGAATTCTATGGTATTATTGGAAGGTAGTGAAAAGTAGGTGGTGGGGCCTAGCTGGAGGAAGAAGGTCACTGAGGCACACGCTTGGGGGCTGTATTTTGCCCCAGCCACCTTCTCTCTTTTTTTCCTGTCTTCCCTGACAGGAGTACCATATGCTGCTTGTTCCTGCCTCCATGATGTTCTGCCTTACCACAGGCTCAGAATCAATGGGCCAAGGACTATGGATGGAAACCTCTGAAACCATGAGCCAAAATTAACAATTTGTTCTCTTGGGTATTTTGGTCACAGCTAGAGAAAGTTTAGTAAGACACATAGTTACTAAAGAGCAGCCAAGATGTGCTACATGGAAATCTGTGAGGTTCAGAATAGGTAAAGAAGTTGTCGTTTTTGGCAGTACTGGGGTTTGAACTCAGGATTTCATGTCTGCTGGGCAGGTGCTCTACCACCTGAGCCATGCCTCCAGTCCTTCTGCTCTTGTTATTCTCAAGATAGGGTATTGCTTTTTGCCCAGGACGGCCTGGACCATGATTCTATTTTATGCTTCCTGCCTTACTTGGGATGATGGGCACACATCATCACACTCAGCTTTTCTCCATTAAGAAGAGGTCTTGCAAACTTTCTTGCCCAGGCTGGCTTGGAACTGCCACTCTTCTGATCTCAGTCTTCCGAATTACTTGGGGTAACAGGTTCACACCACTGTGCCCAGCTATTGATTGAGATGGGGGTCTCCTGAACTATTTGCCTGGGGTTGGCCTTGAACCACAATCCTCCAGATTTAACCTCCCAAGTAGCTGGGATTATAGCCACTGGTGCCCAACTTTAGCAAAATTTTTCTGAAGACATGCGCTATCAACTAATTCTCAAGGCAAAGAAATGAATTGTTTTAGTTTTAAAGATAGTTTTGAATTTTTTTAATTACAAAAGTAGTAAGTGTTCATTACAGGCAATTAGAAAATACAGGTTAGAAAAGAATTCCATCTCACCGACTATCCCACCACCAGGAAGTAACTCTTGGGACTTCTCACACCACATCCCAGGCCATTCTCTTGGATTTCCAGAACCATGAGCTAAAATAAATTTCTTTCCTTTATAAATTACCCAGTCTCATGTATTCTGTTACAGCAACAGAAAATGGACTAAGATAAGTACTCATAAAAGAAAGTTTACTGTAGCATTTTGTTAACAGAATAAAAGCTTCCTAACAATCTTCATGTTAAAGGGATTGTTTCAAATACACATACTGAGTATCTAATTTACCCAGTTCAAGAAACATTTAAGTACCTGGTATATCAAACAGGCAGACAAAATCCCCGCCCTCTTGAAACTCAGATTGTTCTAGAGATGCAGAAATCGAACTAGATCATTTCAGACCACAAATATCAGGAAAAAATTAAACTAAGTGATTGGGGATGATCGGCTCCTTTGGATGAAATGGTCCTAGAGGACTTCTTGAGGAAATAATATTTGAGTTGAATCAGATATATGACAAGATATCAATCGCACACAGTCAGAAGAGTGTCCCCAGGGTTGAATAGCACATGAACTACATTTACAAAAACATTGGTGCCCCTAGAGTTGTGAGTTTTGAGATGCGTTATCTCAGAGTGTGCCAGGTGTGTGTAAGTCAATTCACTTTTATAATTGATTTACTTTGTGAAAGTTAACTTGCACAACTATTGACATGCACTTAGTTCAGCTGGATACAATGACAATCAAATTAGCCATGTAGTAATTCAGATCAATCCAGAAAATGACCCTCAACAAACTGCAGGTTGGAGTCCATTGTGCAGTTCATGACTACATTTTCTGCTTCTGAAGACATGGGAGACAAGCCTAGAAACTGACATACTGTAAGTGGGAAAAGCTTGAGATTATTTTTGGAACCAATCTCTTGTCTACTCCTGTAGTCCTAATGCCAGGAAAAGGAAATATGAGCAATTGCTGCCCCAACCTGGTTTTCACGGTGAGAAATCATTCTTCTCAGAGAGTGATCATGTGTGGGATTTTGAAAATAGCTTTTATAATTACAGACTATACTATTAAAGACAGGCCACTCAGTTAACCATTTGACTCTGAAGAATGAGGAGATCCCATAATGACAGGTTAATGGATTCCATGCTTAATAAAAGCAAAAGGGACCATTAGACTTCTAGTAAAGTCAAAGTGTAACTCTTTGCTGGCCACTGGTTCCTTGTTAAACTGGCCTCAAAAACAAATGCTTATAGATCCCTTAAGGTTCCAAACTGGTTTAATGGGTTTCACAGAAGTGTTCAAAGGTAGCTTTTCCAGCAAATTACAGTTGAGGCAGTGAAGACTTAATGCATAGGTCATATATTGAACTCAAGTCATCCTGGAAGTGTGACCCCCAGGACCTGGCACCTGCTTCCCTGAATCTCTCAGCTGGTCTTACTTCCTATCAGAACTGGGTTCATTAACATTTGAATCTGTCCAAGACCAATCTGTCCTAGATCTTCTGAGGGGGAAGATCTAGTTCCTCCTTCCCACATTCTCTGGCATGTACGCCCAAAGGAGCTCAAGAAGGAGGGTAGCTGGCAAGAGCACAGGACAGAATGGGACAGAAGTAGTGCTTCTGGGGAGGGCCTGGGCATAGAGTCAGGTCCACACAGAGGAAGGAAAAATGCAGGTCAGTTTTACAGGCGGGCATATTCAAAGACTTCCAGTTGTGAGAATCAGGACTGGGGATCCATCCACTGGTGCCAGGAGGGGGAGGATTATTCTGGGATATCCAATTCAAAATAGGTGGAAAGATGGGTCAGGGCTCAAGACCTAGATAATGAGGGTTGAAGGATAAGTAGGCTCCTGATGCTACCTGGAACATGCTTTTCAAACTTCATTGTGCATACAAATCTCTGGTACTTGACAAAAATGCAGCTTCTGATTCAGTTAGTCTGGGTTTCTGCATTTCCAGTAAATTCTTAGATGATGGCAGATGTTGGTAAGTCATGCACTACCCTTGAAATACCAAGGAGCTAGAGTATAGTATAGGTCCTGCTCCCCATTTCTTTTAAACATCATGGACCCAAGAGCATGGAGAAGCCAGGTTCTCCAGAACCTGGGTAATAGCTCCACTACTGCCCAACAGCACTGCTAAGAAGGTGCATCAGTCATGGGCTGGGAGCTGTCAGCATCCTCCCATTCGTCCCAGGCCAGGGATCCCAGAGGCTCACAGGAACCTAACCCTAAGTTTCTCCTGGGAGCAGTGGCTTGCTATTTGCTAATTCATTCTCTGCAATGCTACAGAACATAACTACCATGGATAACAAGAATTGACTCTGTGTGTGTGTGTGTGTGTGTGTGTGTGTGTGTGTGTGTGTGTGTGTGTTGTCACTCTTTCCTCCAGAGCTGGCTGTACACAGCACGGGTGATGAGGATCTTCTGTCCTTTCTGTGTTCAAATCCCTGTTGATATTCTGCAGAAAGAAGAAACAAGTCTGTGTACAAACCTCCTAGCACATGTAAATAGTCCCCTCTACAAGGAGAGCCTTTCCCCTACTAGTTCATATTTAGGAACACAAAATATATGTAGACTCAATCTGCTGGATGATACTCCACCTCCCTGATACAGAAAGACATAGGCCAGACTAGGTAATGACTGGAATGCATTTCAGCATTTGTAATGTAATTTAGGTGATGAGCCCCAAATTACTTTTCCAATGTAAACCAATCAAGTATATTCCAATTTGAACATCTTTACCAAAAATAAGCTTCTTTATGAATGTATAAAAAGATAATTAGACTGTCTGCAAGGCATTAGGCCTATTCCCCAAGGTGGAGAGAAACCAACCTATCTCAGAGTAAAAGGAAGACACCAATACGAGGACCACCACCCTCCTTCCGTCTAGGGAGTCAGTTTTAGACTTCTTGAAGGCTATGGTTATGAGTCCAGCTTACCTGCTCCATGGCTACAAGCTCCATTTCTAATTCTAAATTTGTCATCTTCCATGTTGCACTGACTGTCCCTGAGGGGCTGGGCAACAGAGAATAATGTCTTAGCTCAAAGCCCACCTTGCTCCTGGGCCACCCAAGCTCACAACTTCCGTGAGGCAGCAGCCCACCCACCAGCTCTGCAGGTGGGATGCATGGAATGAGACCTGGAATGACTTACAAGTAATTCTCTTTTTACTTCAAGAACATGTCACAACTAAGAATAACACCATGCATAAGCCACTGTTGATCCTGAAATACAATGCTGTCTGGACAAAAAAGGAAAAAGTTTCTTTTATGCAGAACTTCTGGGAAATCAGAACACCATTGACTTCTCAGACCATCCACAATGCAACTCAAGTGTGGAGAAGTATTCAACACAAACAGAGGAAGAGGAGAATGTAACAGAGTTTGAAATTTATTTGTATTTAAAAGCCTTTCCCTTATAATGTTTAGTGACTTCCATGACATGAACAGAATTCTAAGCCGTTAAATGGTAGACTAACAGCTGCCTTGTCCTCTAACTAGTAATTAATATACTAGGTAAGAATGATAAAATTAAAGCAAGTGATAAAAAAGGTATACCCCACTACCACCAAATAAAACATATATACTAAACATATGTAGTAAACAAACTGATTGAGCCAAGTAATCTCAGCCCAGAAAAAGATGACTAATGGCTTAACAGGGCTAGAGTTTATGAAGTTTGGCTTTGAAGGTCTGCTATGTTTCTACAAAGTGGTCCGTGCCTCCTCCTATCTTCTTCTTCCCCCATTCTCAGCTGTCTGCCACCTTTGGGAAGATTCAGTTGAGTCAGAGGTCAGGAAATTATGGCCATGGGCCCAAAGAAGCCCACCTCCTGCTTCTGTAAATAAAGTTTTATAGAACCAAGACATGCTTGTTTGTCTCTCTACCATCCATCTATGTCTGCCTTTAACATATACAGTGACTGTTGAGTAGTCACAACAAAGACTTCAGGTCCATCACGCCTAAAATATTTCTACAATCTGATCTGTTATAGAAAGTTCCCTGGCCCAAAATCAATCTCTTCATATTAAACTATGACAGTTTTAATATGTTATTCCTTCAGGGAATTCCTTGAATTTTAATAAGGAGATAATTTCTTCATCCAAAGGAATTAATGGCTAATAAGAGGATTTCAGTCATTAGTAATGGGAAACTCAGGAGATATTATGGGGTGGGAGAATTTCTTAAGCTCAACTACTAGTTACTCGACATTATGGGTCCACCAATGAAGGGTTTTAATAAAAGTCAAGAGGGTTGTGATGATAGGACCAAAGACCAAAAAGAAAGGCTGGTCTGAGCTGTCAGGGATTGCTGACAGTGACATTCGGAAGCCGAACGCACAGCCGCAATTTGCCTCAATCCCACTCAAATGTGATAGTTTTTTCTTCTTCTTTTTTTTTTTCAAATTTTTCTCCTTCTTTCCTTCCTTCCTTCTTTCCATGCTTCCTCATTCCCTTCCTCCCTCCCTCCTTTCTTTCCTTCCTTCCTTTTTTCCATCCTTCCTCCTTCCCTTCCTCCCTTCCTCTCTCCCTCTCTTCCTTCCTGGTATTGAGGACGTCACACACACTAAGCATATTACTCTATCAGTGAGATACACCCCCAGCCCCTAAATGTTTATTCTCGACATTTATAAATTAACAAAAGCATTTTTAGGGGGAGGGGAAGTCCTGAAGTTTGAATTCAGTCTTACACTTGTTAGGCAAGGCTCTAAAAGACCCCTAGTCCTTTTGCTTCTTGTTTCTTTTTCAGATGAGGTCTCACAGTTTTGCCCTGCCAGACTCAGACCTCCATCCTCCTGAGCAGATGGGATTACTGGCAAGTACCACCACCCCCACCAACAGAAACATTTGAAGGTCCATTTAAAGGGAGTAAGATTTCTGACCTTGATTGTCCCCTTGTCTTTTGTTTACTTTTCACAGGTACTCAATCTCACAAGGATAAATCTTTTTTTAAAAAAATTGGCACATGGAAGAGTTCCTCCCTGAAGTTCCCATGAGCAGTGAAGAAAACTCTTGCAACAAAAGCAAACCTACACAGACTTGCTTTAAGAACACCTCACCACATCACTAGACAGATCTGGCAAGACTGAAGTAGTCACTGAATACAAGAAACAAGAACATCTGGTTTCCCATCCTGAGGTGAATCGGAGGCTAATTGGGCATGGGAAGTGATGCTCCTACCGTCCTATCATTTGCATTTGTTCAGGATATTAGAGGTCATAAAGTATTCTCCAGAATATTCTCTCACTAATCCTTGATGTGAAAATTGCCACCCTGTTTTATAGGTAAGGAAGCCAAGGATCTGAAAGGTTAAATGGCTCACTCTAGATCAAACAGCTGTTGGGGATGGAGTCAGACCAAAAACTCAGGTCTTCTGGGTAGGTGTTTCTTTCCCTTGGCCCATGTTGGAGGGACTGTGCTGGGGAGCAGTTAGACCAGCACAGTCATTCATGTAATTCTTTTTTTTGAGACAGAGTCTTGCTATGTAGAACAGGCTGGCCTCTGACTGCCTCAGCCTCCCAAGTGCTGGGATTGCAGGTATGTGCCATGCCCAGCTTTCACCCAGTTTTGGAAGGCCAGGATTTTGTTGTGCTACAGCTACGAGAGTGATAAGTGGCAACCTAAAGAGGAATAGTGTGCCCTGAGCCACCCACAGTGAATGCCAGGATATGCTGCCCATGACTCCTGTACCCTCCTGGGATGATGGGCACATAGCACTAGCACCTCATGGGTCTTTTTGTGTCTAATTCCACAAAGATGCTTCTTCCCCAGCTGGGCCAGGGTACTACTCAGCAAGCTGAGCAGAGTAGATCCAGCCCCAGCTGAAGCCCTTCAACCCAGACAAGACACCACTGTCCAGCCATAGCCAATACAAGCATCCATGCCCACCCAGTCTAGAGGCCTCACTTCACCAAGAGGGAAGATGTCTCAAGAGAAAGAAAAGCTGATTGAGAAGAACTGAATCCACTCAGTACAATGCACACCACAGAGTTTACCAAGAAGTTAGCAGTCACATTCTAAACCCAACAGACTTCGACAGTGATTAACAGCCCTTGTGAGCTGGAGAACTGGGGCTCTTTGTGATTGAGGACCTCTCTCTCCTTGTTTCTCCCTCTTGGCTAAGCTCCTCTCTGTATCCCATTCAAGCCATGTCCCCTCCCCCCATTAATTCAGGTGCTGCCACATTTATCAAAAGCATCCTTGAGTGAGAGGAGAATTACTCTTTGTGAACTGTGAGTAACCATCCCTTTCCACATGCCTTTCTCACATAGTGACACAGGACTCCACTGGGATAGAGCGCCTCCTTCAAGCCTAGTCTTGTCCAAGAGGCCAACTGCCATCACAGCATGCTAGTCTCTTCCCCCTTCTCAAGTATTCTGGAGACCCATATCTTCCCCTAGGCCACTGGGCAAGGTCCAGCTGAGCTCATTAATCATATCAGAGTCACCTTTCCTGCTCAGAGTCAAAAACAGCAAGAGCTCATAATCCCTTTTTGAGGTGTTTTTCATAGGATTTGAAGGAAGAATGAATCCAAGAGCAAAATAATGCCTTCCGCTAACCCTGGGAGACCAGAATAAAAAGGTCTGCTCCATGTGCAGCTATGGGGAATGCAGAAGTATAGTTAGCTGAGGGCATTGCTAATCCCAGCTACTCCTCTCTCATGCCATGACTAAGCAGCATAGAAAAGAAGATTGTAAGGTAGAAAGGTAGAAGCAAACTCTTAAGCCAAATGCTGGTGGCTCATGCCTGTCATCCTAGCTACTTGGGAGGCTGACATCAGGAAAATTGTGGTTCAAGGCCAGTCCAGGAAAAATATGAGACCCCCCCCCATCTCCAAAATAACCAGAGCAAAAAGGGCTGGAGGTGTAACTTGATCATAGATCACTTGCCTAAGAAGCACTAAAGCCCTGAGTTCAAACCCCAGTAGCACCAAAAAATGAAAATTTTAAAAAAATGGACTAATATTAAAATATTCAATTTACATTAAATGCACTCAGTTTATAAGATGGTCTGCCTTCCATTTGTACAGTGTGCTGGAAGTCTTTCCAGTCTTGTTGTGCAATTAAGTTTGTCTTCAGTAACTTCTCGTCTGTCACCTTTCTACTCCTTTTCTTCAAAACTCAGTTTTCTTCCATATTTGGCTTTGGGTTTTAAGCCATCTTGTTACAGGGTTTAAAGTTAAGTTATGTTTTTCAATATCCTACAGTTTATATGGTGGCTCAAGGTCCCTAATGATCAACTTTTGTTTTATTTTGTGATAGGATCTCATTGTATAGCCCTGGCTAGCCTCAAACTCATCATGATCCTCCTGCCTCAGCCTCCCAAGTGCTGGGATTATAGGCATGCACCACCATGCTTGGCTAACCATCAACTTTTGATAAATAATGAGGTATTTAGAGAACTTTGACATTTTATGGTGTTTCCAGCTTAGATTTTACCTTTGTGGTATTTCCTCATGTCAATTCAGACAAAGTTAAAGGTAAAATACAGCCAAAGTATGTTTTGTGATGACATAAGAGTTTGTTGAAACAAATACTAAAGGGCTTATGGATTTTGAAAACTACAGTTAAAACACAGCCTTTTCAAGGTCATGTCTGAGCAGAGTAGAGCCACCAATAAAAGACTAAAGTCTCCTCTTCCTCCTATGGTAAATGATATAAGATGCCATATTAATTGTGCTAAGACTGTAGACAAGCCAGTGGTGTTCAATAATCGAGTACCATGCTGTGAAAACCAAAGACTGTATTAGAAAACAACCATACGTAGGAAATTACTGTTGACACAGAGTCGAATGCAGAACAAGGAATCTTGGCAAACTTGCTACTTTATAACCAGCCAAAGATCAACTGGAATTTATTAATGTCTGTTATACATCGAGAAGTCCTAGGTAGAAAAAGATGGTAAATGGTGGTTATGGAAAATGGAGCTGATACTGAGCGGGCATCTGGAGGTTTTGATCTCTTTTCCCCTAAACTCTGCTGACACAAAATAGGTGTTCAGAAAACAGATGTTAAAGTATTTTTGTAAATGATATGGTTATGCATTTCCAATTGAGTAATTTGTGTTATTTGAAGGCAGACATATTCTGCTATCAATTCTCTTCAAAATGTGTTAGCAAATTTTCTTAGCCAACATGCCCTTTTCTGAAGAATGGGTTTACACCATCAAAAGCCACTAATAATACAAAATGACTCAAGTTTTACTATTACCAAGAGGCTTTTAATTTCCCACAGTGGAAATACTAAGAATAAAAAACTCATTCAAGGAAGGTTTTGGTTTAGGGAAAGTCACGGGGTAAAGCCCTACCCCAGCCCTGACCCTGCAGACTCACTTCCTGTAATCACAGGGCTTGTCAGACTCCTGTCCTGCACAGACACCTACTGACAGCAGGTTGCATTCAGAGCGTGCTGGGTTAAGGTCACAGCTCTGCTCCCATGTCTGGGGCTGATGCTGACAAGGCAGTGCACAAAAGCTGGAGAGAACAATGGAGACTCTGCTTCTAATTTTCAGAACCGAGCTGTCTGGGGGAAAATGCTGACATGTCTCACTACTTGTCTTCCTGTCTCTGGCTTCTTGTTGATCTGCGTGTACTTTTATAACCTCATCACTTAGGCCTCACTCCACATCAACCCAAAAGAACAAAAGAAAGTAATAATGAATTCAGACATTCTATTAGTTCCACTTTGGATGAACCCCTCTTAAGATAGTACAGAGCAAAAGCCCCATACTTCAAAAGCTGATGGAAGGCTGTGTGCAGTGGCTCACATCTGTAAACCCAGCTACTTGGGAGCTGGAGATGGGGAGGATCACAGTTTAAGCCCTGATGTGTACCTGTGATTTCAGCTACTCAGGAGGTGTAAGTAGGAGGTTTGCAACCCTGGGCCAAAAAACACAAGACTCTTCCTGAAAAATAACTATGCAAAAGGGGTTGGGAGTATGGCTCAGGTGGTAGAGAGTGCTGCCTGACCAGTACAGCGTCGAGTCCAAACGCCAGTAATGTCCCTCCCCAAAAGCTGATTAACACGTTATGAGGTGATTATTCACACTACAAAACAGCTCTTACAACTCAGAGTAGTAAAGTTGGGAAGGATTTTTAACGATCTTCCATTGCACTCGGCCTCTAATTTTACAGATGAGAAAACCAATCCCCCAGAGGGAGAATGGCTGGGCTGATGACCCTTTATTCTGAATTCATACTTCGGAGAAAGCAAAGCTTGGCCAAGGAATTTTAATTTAATTTTTTAGAACAATCAACATATGATTTTGCTTCAAAATATTTAACTTACGCACATTCCAGGGGAAACACCACTGAACGTGGCAAGGGACATGGTTTACGAAGAGGAGTGTGGACTGACAGGTCCTGCATTCCTAATGTGCGGGCCATACATCAGAATAATGGAACCTAGTCCACATCCAAGGCAATTTTAGTACTTCACAATAGCAACTTGGGCTTGAAATAAAAACATCTGATGGAAGAATCGCCCAGATAGGCAGCTAATGAACATTTTTCTTCTTCTTCTTTTTTTTTTTTTTTTTGTGGTACTGGGCTTTGAACTCAGGGCCTACACCTTGAGCCACTGCACCAGCCCTATTTTTGTGAAGGGTTTTTTGAGATAGGGTCTCGAGAACTGTTTGCCGGGGCTGGCTTTGAATGACGACCCTCCTGATCTGTGCCTCTTTAGTAGCTAGGATTACAGGCATGAACCACCAGTGCCTGGCTGAACATTCTTGGATTATATATTGACACAAGTGTACTCTTAAACCTCGAGAGGAGACAAATTATCAACAAAGTCAATGCCGCTTCATTTGCTCTTGGTAGTCTTTGTGGACACCCTCTCAGCTGTCCTGGAACAATTTCCAAGTTCAATTTCTACAACTTGCCTATGTGAGTTTTCAGGGAGCAGCTGTGAGAGCAATTAGTCATGTACACACACACACACACACACACACACACACACACACACACACACACACACACACTGCTCCAAGGAACAAAGCCAGGTGCAGAACCTTATCTTAACAGAAAAGAAAATGCTTTGCTTTTTTTTTTTTAATCCTTGGTACAGGCTCCCTTCTTTGGGGCACACTGTTGTCTAGGCTTTTGTCCTGTCTGGCTCCTGGTCTTTTAATGCACACTGTAAGTGTCACTCCTGCACACACACTCCATGGAGGTCACTTTGGCTTGCTGCCACCTGCCCTCGATGTATTAAAAAGTGTGGATCCATTGCTATTACCGAGCCTGAAGCAGAGCCAAGAAGAAATCTCAGAGGGCCCCCTCCCCAGACAGGAGTGAGTAGAATAAAAATGAGACACAAATGAGAGCATGAAGCCTCCAGCATCCCAGGGACAAAGTAGGGGCTGTGTCATAAGCCAGGAGGAATGTTCTGCTTCTTGGGAAGAAAATAAAATTAAAACATGTATCTCTGTTTGTGAAGTTCTTTCAGACTGATCATCAACAGGATGGATTTTTTTCTGTTGTTTTTCTAGAATTGAGAATTGGAATTTCTTAAAACAGATGTGTACATTCAAGGCCAGGCAGGGCTGAGTTGAGAGGCATCTTGGTGACTTTCTAAGTGCCCAGAGCCCCCATCCTGCTGATCAGATAACAAAGGAAGCATCCTCAGATGCTCAATTCTGAAGTGTTAGTGATATGTGACTGAACCTAGAGAGTTCCACCGCCCAGAGGAAGCTGCTTCCCAGACGCCCATGCAGCACTGACAGCATTGAACCTAAAAGTATGCACAGAACAGTGGTAGAATTTTAGGCACTAGAGCTTTTAAATCACCCTACCCAGGAACCCATCTATTAAGGCAAGGGTGGATCTAAATATATCTCTCTGATAAGGTGACGGTAGGGAGTGTCACACCTAGGCAGCCTTGAAGGGTAAGTCATGGCTTCTGCTCCTGCTTTTTTCTTCCTCCTTCCCTTACCCATTCTAGCCTTGCACTGGTTCCTGTACCTTCATATCTCTTATGCCATTGTCCCCAAGTGACTAAACCAGTTGGGAAGACTCAGCAAAGCATGTTTTGCATATTTTGTTGATAAACATAAACCCAGCGCTGAATTAGGGGCAACATGAATTTAATGATCAAAAACAACATCTCAGAACAGGAGGAATTGGCAAACATTCAGGTGGAAATGTTAGGCCACACCAGATTGAGAGCAGATAGTATACAGAGTAAGAGGAATCACCAAAGTTTTCATGGGAAACAAGGACACTTGGGCTAATGATACCTGATTTCCCCCTGCTTCTATCATGAAAAGAAGAAAAGGAAAAAAAAATCCATTTGGTTGTATCAGAGTCAGAGAATTTGCCAGACATTTGCAGACCAATGCATCTCAGCGTCTGTTCCTTCAAACTTGTGCGTTGCTGCCTTTTATTGCACTCACTGTAGCCATAGTGATTCTGCTACGGGTGGGACCTAGGACTGAGGAAGAGGAAAAGTCTATCTCCCCTCCTTACACCCCAGCAGAAAATCTAGAGGTGGTGGCCTGGGAAGGACTTACAAACAGGAATAAAGCCCCCTGAAAACCAGTCTGCTTTTTTTTTTTCCTGGTTCTGCGGTTTGAACTCAGGACCTACACCTTATCCACTCCACCAGCCCATTTTTATGATGAGTTTTTCTTGAGGTAGGGTGTCAGGAACTGTTTGCCCAGGCTGGCATTGAACGTCAATCCTCCTGATCACTGCCTTCTGAGTAACTAGGATTACAGGTGTGAGCCACCAGTACCCTGCCTAGTCCACTTTTTATTATCACCACAGCAAGCCATTCTAAATAATGTCAGTGGTAAACTCTCCCCTCCCCCATCAAAATAAATAAATAAACAGCCTCTTTTGTTGGACTACATTCTAAACAATCATGGAATTGCAGTTGAGTTTTAACAGTGTGACTGAAGCTTCAATTCAGCATATTTGTGACTGCTTCACCCAGTACTCTGCAGTCTACGTGGACGTTGATTCAGAGAATTAACTCCATGCATTTATTTTGAGAGACAGTGTGTAACAGAGCTTCCCTGGTACTATGTATTCCAGTCGAGTGGAACCAAACAATGATGGCACAGTGATTGTAAAAACAATCAGAACTCGAGTCTCTTCAATTCTGTCATTCTATGTGTCTGCACGGAGATTTTAGTTGTGTTTAAATTTTCTGGAATTGATTGTGAAATGGGATTTTTATGCATCTCAGCCAAGTATAACCTTATGTCTAAGCCTTTTTCCTATTTACTTCATCTCTGCCTTCACCTTTCAAAATTAAAATGATAAAAAGTGTTTTACAAGCAAAGATGGATAGACACTTCGTGAGTATGGGAGAAAGAACAAGTGTGACAAAGTCTGACAAATCTGCAGAAGTTAAACACAAAACAGAGATTATAAAATCACGATTCATTACTGTGAAAGACCAACATGCAAGTTTGTTTTCATCCTTTTGTTCAAGAAATGCACTAATGAAAATAAAATAATTATAACTTTTTATTTTATTTTTAATTTTTATTGTGATACAAAATCTAATCAAAAACATTTCTACTATTACTTACTTCATTTTGTGATTATTACTAGCAGGTTTTGTCGTACAGAGGAAGAGGGTAGTAAAAATGATGCAGTCTGGGCGTCAAATATTAGCCCTGGTGCTCTAATCCAGGTTTTGACTTTCTCTTCCTACCCGTCAACCCAAATGGGACATGCCAGAGAGAGATCTCAAGCATTTAAAATAATTCATTCTCCCTCTCAGGTTCTTCTTCTTCGTGTATTTTTCTACCACTTTTTTCTTGTAGAGAAGAGAATTAGGGTATGAAAGCCGAAGGGTTGGTCCTCCACTCTGAGCAGAGGCCTGAGCATCCAGGTCCACCTGTGCACTTAGGGAAGCTGACTTGACTCATACTGGACTGGGAGAAGGAGAATGGAAAGCACAAACCCTGCTTTCACTCCCTGACTCCCATCAAGCCATCTGCAGCCAGGAGCACTCAGCAGCTTTCCTGTCTAGAGGAGCACCCAAGAAACATCGTTCTGAGATGTTAAATTAATCAGCATGCCTCCCACTCCCCACCCCCCACTGACCTTAATCTCCCAGAGAGAAACCAGTTCACATTTCAATCCCCGCCTTACTCCTGCCTCCCCCTCCCAAGCTTGAAGCTTCCAGCTCAGGTTAGCCCCATACCCTTAACTCTGAATAACCTACTCAAAGCAAGAGGAAAATATTCCCACCCAAACTTGGGATAGGATTGTCATCACTCTCTGGTTTTCTGAAGGATCCTATGTCACCTAACCGTGATTCATTATGTCATTAAAGTGTCACATTTTCTTCCCATTGGTGATGGGCAAAAGTTGTGATACTATTTTTTTCATTTTCACTTAGCCAAATATAATAGATTCCACTGATGGCCTATTTCTGAAATCCACCAATCAAAGGAAATTGTAAAGTTCACCATAGTAACAGCTCTGTGTCAGGGGCCCGTGTGAGAACCACACAGCATAGGCAGCACTGGCCAATCACAGGGCAGAGTAATGTTACCATCTCATAGCAACCAAGAGATCTGCATGGCAACGTCAGTTGCTATATAAAAGAAAAATTAGAAACAATATTCCGCTAGGGAGAAATAAAGGTATTAACTGTTAAGTCATAGTTGAGTCACAGTTGTGAGGTCCTATCCTAAAATAGCCACCTAAACATAGCTCAGATAATACCTGCTGGATCCCAGAGTTCTCTGCTTAGGAACACATCCCCCACCACCAAGTGGCACCACCTGTGGAGTGAAAGAGACCGTCCCCAGGATAAGGCGCTTCTGAACAGGAAAGGAGGGTCCTTTGAATAGAGTAACAGGAAAGCATATTTGCAGAGCAAATTCACATAAATCATCACATTGAATCCTGTGAGGGAGGCGGAGTGAATATTATTATTATCACTAAGTTCTCCATCCCCTCCCACTACTTCTTCTCCCAGCTTTTCCATCTCAGTTAATGGCAACAAAATTCTTCCAATTGCTCTGGACAAAAACCTTGAGTATGTTCTTTCTGTCACATTCACATCCAACCCATCAGCAAACACTATTCTTTCTACCTTCAAAATAGGTCCAGAATCCACTACCTCTGCAGCTCCACTGTGGTACAAGCCACCATCACTCTAACCTGACAGCAACAGCCTCCTTGACTGTTTCCCACCATGCACTCCTACAGTCTATTTTCAACACATCAGTCAGAGTGACCCCCCCCAAAAAAAAAAAAACACCAACTCAAGTCCTTGGCTCAGAACCCTCTAAAGATTTCCCTTTCTATCTCAGTGGGAAAACCCAAGTCGTCAGCAGGGCCACAAGACTTCACATAACTTAACTCCCTCTCATTACCTCTCGTGCCCCATTGCTGCTACTATATTTTTGCTCCCCTGTTCCAGCAACACTGGCCTCCTTGGTGTTCTTCTAGCACATCAGGATCTCTCCTACCTCAGAGCCTTTGCATTCATTACCTATCTCCTCTGAAACAGTCTTCCTCTAGAGATCCTCATGGCTCATTCCCTCACTTCCTTCAAGTGTTTGCTGCAAGTCACCTCAGTGAATCCTTCTCTGACCTATTTTAAAACTGGACTTTTTAATGCCCTCATCCCTCATTCCTTTCCCTGGCACTGGTTGGCACCTAGAACAATGTCTGATATATAGTAAATACTCATCAAATATCTGTTGATGAATAAAGGAAGCACTGTTTTACAGACAAAAAAAAAAATCAGGCATAAGAAGCTAATTGAGTTACTCAAAGGCACACAAGCCAGACATGCTACAGCTTGAACTTGAATGCAGATTTACCCATGATTCCCCAAACTGAGCTCTGTGCACTCTACCACAGGCTTGTTTCCTTTTCAGATCTACCACCTCTTCTAATTAGGGCCATGAAAGCATTACTTCCCTGGGAAGGAAAGAGGGAAACTAAGTTGACAAGGCAGCTATGGGCATGACCACCAAAGGATTGGAGGGTGGGAATGAGCTGGCTTCCTGTGAGTGACTCTTCTAAGAGAACCAGAGAGTATGGCTGAGGCCAGTCAGTATGACTCTTCCACTAATACTCTGTTAGTGGTTATTATCCCACCCCTTCCAGGTCACTTTTTTAGGGCAAAGAACAAATCTTTTGAATATCTGAAATTCCCATCCCTTTGCTTTCTTGGCTCAAAAACAAGGATTTAAATGTAATTTTTAGTCTGCAAAATGTTTCCTTGTTGCTCTTGCTAGTTTGTTCTCAGAGAGTCTCCAAGTTGTATTAAGTGTATGTTGCATGACTGATTGGGAAAAAATTTAAAAATTCAGTAACCAAATACACTTTCAGTCTACACAACAAATAGGGTCTTGTTGTTACCAGAAGCTACCTAGTATTTCAAGATGATGTGGAACAGAGCTTTTCAGTTAAAATTATACTGAAAACTATTATGCCTGTGTCCTCCACCCTGATTCTGGTACTGGAGCGTAAGGAGTGGAAGAGGAGATGGGGTGGGCAAAGGGGACAGGCCACCCAAAACCAGGGTAGGGAGAGGAACAAAGCAAAGGCAGGAACACCACGCTGACTGAGTTGTCAGTGTGCACATACGCTTCGTCAATTCACTTGCTGGGTGCTGGTGGAAAGCAGAAAAACAGTCATGACTCTTGCACCAAGAAATTAGAAATGGAAGGACAAAATCAGTAGTAATGATGACGGCGACCCCTTTTATAGTATTTACAATGTGGTGAATGTTTTGCTAAGTGCTACCATGTGGTTTTACATTTAAGTCTTTCAGAAAGCCTGGAGGAAGGAATTAGCTCCCCCACTTTACAGAGTTCGCTCAAAGAAACTGAATGACCTGCCCAAGGTCATACACCTAGACAGTAAGTGATACAGTCACCTATTTACCTCCATTATCCTTGTTCTTAACTGTTACCCTGCACTTCCTCTCTTTAATAAAAATAACTCATGTGATATAAAGGAACTTAGAAAAAACATAAAAGGAGGTGACATAGGAAATACTAAAAAAAAAAAAAAACCCATAGAAGTACCAATCCTCTCCTAGTACAGAGCTGCAAGTGACAGCAAGCAACATGTGGAGCCCAAAAGGACCCACCCCACAGTCCTGCTCCTCACCACAAAGGGGACACCATTGTCCTCTGCATTTCACACCACAAATTAGCTCCATATCGACAGAAAAGGAAATGATAATACATTGTTCACAAGGGTTCACGCTGCTAAAAGTTGTGGAAAGCATGTTCTATAACTCTTCCTGTGGATGCAAAACTCAGGAGTAAGTTTCACGACACAGACAACTCCAGGAGGGTTGGCCTTCTCCATGAGGGGCAGGGACCCAAGGGAAGGCACCAAAAGCAAGTAGACTGGGGAATCTGGAATGTGTTGTTGGACTTGGCACAACAGGGAGGATGGAGCAGGTCTGTGTTAAAGCAACTACTCCTCAGCTGCATCACAGTCATCCCAGTATTTTGGTTCAAAGTAAACTTAAACCTAAACAGGGAGGAAAAAATGAAAGACCTTTTATGGATTCCTGAATCATTAAGAAAGAAAGAGATAGACTTCAACAAAATTAGAGATAAGGGCAAAATAGTTTCTGCCGGGTATTGAGGGGGTGGGGGGGAGAGGGAGGGGGCGGAGTGGGTGGTAAGGGAGGGGGTGGGGGCAGGGGGGAGAAATGAACCAAGCCTTGTATGCACATATAAATAATAAAAAAATAAAAATTAAAAAAGAAAGAGAGAAAGAGATGCAGAGGGAGAGAGAGATTGAGAGAGGCAAAGACAGAGAGATAGAGGGAAGGAGGGAAAGGCAATAGAGAGAGACAGAGGAAGGAAGGGTGGGAAAGACAAAGAGACAGAGGAGGGAGGAAAGGAAGGAGGGAGGGAGAGAGAAAGAGGAAAGAAAGGAAGATGAAAGAAAGGAAGAAATTCAGTCTAACTTGACAGAAGAACATGAAGGCAACATGCCGCGGGAGCTGGCATTTTGACACAGTCCAGGGCAGACTACAAGTCTAAACCCACTGTCTGTTTAGCCCACAAAGCATGTCTGTCTGTACTCCAAGGTGGTTGGAGCTGTGTCACCCAACATTAAGACCATTCTTAAGCTCATTTGTTATTGTTCAATGAGCAATAGCTTTCATCTAGTAGTTTCACTGTGGTGAAGCTTTCCTGTCTACCCCATGACCTGGACCAGGCAGTTAAGCACTCCTGTATTTGCAGACAGTACAGGACACTGCGGCCTAACGCAAAGGACCTGGAATCCGACAGATGAGAGCTCAAATTCCAACTGAGATTGGCTAGTTGTGAGATTTTTAGCTCTCCTGTGTTCAGCTCTGTCAGGTATAAAATGAACACAAAGATACTTATCTTACAGAAGTTTCTTGGTGAGGAGTAATTAAACTATCAGATTGGGACAGGACCTCATATTCTGTTTGGAACATAAAGAATTCAATTATTGTTTTGCATAACTATGTAAAGACAACATACAAAAAAAAAAAAAAAAAAAACCAAGAGATTGGCCAACATGGAAATGCAGCACCCTAATTGGATCTCAGTTCTTGCTAAACCATCCTGATTAGTTTCATGTGTGTGACTCTCTCAGGGGAGAAGTGAAGTGCTACAGACCCTGTCTTCAACCCCATAGTCTCCCAAGGTTTTGAGACAAGTTGGTACCTTTCTTTTAAGATTGAACCTCAATTGCATTCTCAACATACTCAAAGGCCAAGCCTGTCAGTCTAATGGTATTAAATATTAGATTTAGGCTCCAAGATTTCCCTTGGATCTGATCCCTTCTGATCATCACAATGCTCTGCAAGGTCTTACTAACACCATGACTATGGACAAGATCTTCTTTGCCTTGAACTCCAGAGGTCTTTTGACTCTATAAACAAAAACATCTGCAAAATCATGGTATAGATTTCAGGCTGCAAATCCTGTATAAATGCATGTGCTCAGCCTAGAAATAGTCTTTTGACAGATAAAATCCCAATTTAAAATGATGTAAAGCAGAGCTTATGTTAGTTCTTCCCCTTCTTTTAAATGTCTGCGTAAATGTTTTGGCACAACTATGGGGTAAATTAGATGGATGTCCGCCCACCTTTGGCAACAGAAGGACAAGGTCTTCCATGGTACTGATATGAGTTTATCATTAGGGACTTGACACAGCTTTATGAAGCAGTTGTACCTGTTGTCTCATTATTGCCAGAAAAAGCACAGTCAAGTCATAAACTGAGGAAATGAGGGTTAGGGAAGGGGATTTGGTGATCTGCCGGCCCAGCTCAGCTTTGGCTACGGGGTGGCAAAAAAGGAGCCGCATTCATTTGCTAGATGACTCCGTGAGCCAAAGAGAAAAGAGTGTGAAAGGGAACTCTGGGACTGAAGGGGTGTAGGAAGAGGCGAGGGACTCAGATGCATGGATGGTGTCTGGGTGTCTTGACTGGTCATGGGTGTGGCTGATACACAGGATAAGGCTGCCCAGGTAGCCTCTGAGCCAACACTGGGGTCCTCGTCCTAGTTCCTCAGAAAGAGGGTTAATGAAAGAATGACTGGAAAGCATCTCACTCAGTCAGAGCAGCAGGCTGTTGGCAGCAGCACGGCAGGGAGTGGCTCCACTTCGAACTGCAAGCACTCTCCAAGGAGACCTCCCAGGAGGATGTACAGGACATATGTTCTTGGAGCCAGGCAAGAGAGGACCATGCTCTGGAGGAGACCACAGCCCACACAAACACAAAGAAAGCATTTTAAAGAACACATGGATATCTCTGCCATTCAGATCTGGGTCTCACCCTGGGCACACTGAGACCCCGGCCTAAATCATCTGTTCTTACTTAACTCCTTACAGACCCCAGGGAGACATTCTCCACATCCCTTGATGGGCCTCCAACATCAGAGTGTGAGTTTTGCTGTTGTGGACTTTGGAGACAGACATTGCTGCAGAAGGGTAGGACTTGAGCAGCCAGAGCACTTAGGTAAGAGAAGACAATTAACTTGCTCAGTTTTGGTCTTAGATACTTAGAGATGATTGCATTAAAAGGTGCTGCTTTGCAGGCATAATTTCTTCCTTCCTTAATACTCCAATTTGTGGTTCAAGAACATATTTGATATTGTAATTCATTAGCTTGATTCAAAGCATTTAAATAACTCCATTGATACTTTTGTCCTATGTGCCACAAAATATTAGGATGATCCTGTCTGTGAGTCACCCAGGTCCCTGCCCTAGGAAGGACCAGGGCAGGGACACGTGACTGCAATTCTGCGACTTGGGGATTCATTACCTTTGTATCTATTATGCAACACTCACTCTGATGTTCTTTCCCAGTGGGGTGTGGCCTGAAAAGACCAGAATTGCCAAACAGTGAAACCAAAGTCATCATATCTGACAAGTTTAATATTGATGTGGGTGCTACTAAGTAGACTTATCCAACAGATCAACTCAGGGAACACTACTTGTTTGAGTAGGGGGATCATTTTCACCTCTTGTAATCAATACATATATCCGTGCCCAGACCTCTTCCCTAGAACTTTCTCTTCCCTTCTTGGGAATGAGAGAATTTCCAAATTCTTTCCCCATCTATTTGCTGTTGCTTCTTAAAGGAAGAACGACTGACCCGCTGGTCAGAGCTTGACATTGATGGAGCCACACTCATGGATGATGAGTTATAGCTCACATAAAAGAAAAGACAGGCTCCTCTCTAACTTGACCAGATTCTTTTTGCCCACCCTGTGCATCATATCTCCATGTTGTAGAGAAAGTAGGAAGGTCCTCTCACAAGGGGAGGCCAGGAGGCTCCTCTCCTTTCTGATCAGCCCTGAATGAGGTAGACTTGGAATCCAAACCACTGGTTGGGTAGTGGGGGGCATCTGAGCAGCTGGTTTAGTATGTATACACAAGACTCTTTGAGGTAGAGGTGGAAGATTGTAAGTCCAAGTCATACTCCCCAACAGAATTTACCAGAATCCTTGTTTTGTTGAAAGTAGATTAGATGAGGTCACTAAGGGGCTATACCAGAGACCCATGAACTCAGAAAGAATATAGAAGATCAGCTCTGTCATGTCTCAGGCTAGGTGACTCACTCAGGTTTGGCAGATGGCTCTGTACCACACAGTTAACCAGGGAGTGGGGCTGTCAGCACCTGTGTCACTCTCAACATGTGACTTTCAAGGCGACTTATTCCAGCCATCCAGAAGGGGAAAAGGGAAAGACCAGGGTCAGAGATTCCTCATAAGCAAATGAGGTAGAAATTGACGATATCATTTCCTCCCAAATCCATTGATAAGAGCTTAGCCCCAGAGCCTTGTCTATTCCAAAGGAGAGGTATGGAACCTTGTAAGGATGCTGCAGGATGCAGTTTTATGCAGAGGCAGACATTGCTAAAGCGTGTGTGTGTGTGGAGTCTGGGTATTGACTGGCATTAGTTACTAATAAAGATGTTCCAGGCCAAATCATCCATTATGCATAAATTGGTGAAGAATGCTCAATCGCAGACTTGTACAATTATTTGAGTAGATTCAAAGATTAATTATGGGATAAAAAGTAAAGTTTCTTCTTATGGGCCTCATGTAGCCAATTTACGGCGGAAGAGGAATCCCTGTCATCTGAAAGGTTCCTAAGTTAATGTGGTTTTGTCAGTGTTATTGCTACCTCTAAGGCTTGTCTGTTCCCCTAGAATCAACAATGAGTTTATGATCCATCCCTTGTTAAAAGAGAGTTATGACACCTTTTAGTTAAGAGTCAAAGCTTGAAGGACATCTTCGTTTTGTTTCTCTAAGCAATGATTCCTCTCTCTAGATTTCTAACTTCTCTAGGGAAGATGTTTGGAAGGTAATGGAACTGAGGCGTTTAACCTTAGTTACCCCCACCACTACCAACCTGATTGATGAGATTTTTTTAAAAAGTTATTTATTTGACATTTTTGAAAGTCAATATTCTTTAAACCTATTTAAGGTCATTTGTTCTCTTTTTCTTTTATAAACACTAGGTGAACACATCATCCTTTAATTTATGATTTCTTTAAAAAATATCTATATAGTAAATTCCTTCTGTAATCCTGAACTGCAAAATTTTATATCTCCAAGTGAGTGTATCTTTTTTTTTTTTTTTACAAGAAATATAGATAGGAAGTGAAAGCAAGAGGATCACTGAGTTAGAGGCCAGCTTCTGTGATTGTCTTAGTTTCTAAAAAGACTATCACTAAACTAAGACTGATCAACTAGTAGTTAGTTCAGTTCTGGTGCCTCAAATTGATGTCCCAGTTTGTTTTATGTTTTAATGAACTATTTAGTTTGGAATAATTTTAGATTTACACAAAAGTTCTAAAATAGTACAAATAGCTCCTATATGCCCTTTACCCAGTCTCCCTTAATAGTAACACCTACTTAGCTTTGGCACATTTGTAAAAGCTAAGAAATTATTTAATTTATTTTTATTTTATTTTATTTCATTATTTACTTATTTATTAAGACAGAGTCTTGCTTTAAGAGCCCAAGCTGGTTTTGAACTCCAGGGATAAGAAATTAACCCTGGTGCATTACTAATGAGCACTTCACAGACTTTGGTTATCCCCAGTTTTTCCACTAATGTCCCTTTGTTCCAAGACACAGCATTTCAGTTAGTCCAGCCTGTTTTAATTAAAATAAATGTCCTGGCTAAATATCATTCCTAAGAAATTTAATGGCTAGAAACTGGAAAAAAACATTTAAGATTTGCAAAAGAGCAACAACCATTTGGGACCCTTCCCTGTTTCACATGGGAGCTTTGTCCTCTCTCTTAATAAACTTTTTGCCTGTACGCTCACAAAGGAAAAAAGTAGAGACTCTGATCCTTACAGCAGCCCAGTCCTTTGCTGGGAAAACAACTCCAAATGTGATGCTGAGTTACACAAATGACTTTGTTGCTTTGGGTTGACATGGAGGGTTATGAATAGAAGAGGATGGCTTCTTTAAAATGAGTGGATAAATATCCCTGCTGTCATTGTTTTGGGAAAAGACAGCTCTTGGGACAGAAAATGGGAGCTTGGGAGGAAAATCTTCCTTCTCTACCACCCTTGGATTTCAAGTAGTAAAGACAAGCTCAAGGGATTCCCAGCAGTGGGAATGAGCTGACCCTTGCCACGTGGAAGAAGACTGAGCACTTCAGTGCTGTGAGGCTCTAAGAGCAGCAATCTCTAGAATCAACACTGGTATACTTCCACAGAACTTTCAACCCAGTCTTACCCCAAACTGCAGTCTAGCCTTTCTACATTATGGGAAACTAAGGAAAGGACTTGTGTCAAGCTTGGGATGGAGTGATGAAGAGTTCACAGGTAGGGTCTGGCTGGGGTGGGATGGGGAGAAGTGATGGCCCTGGGGGGGGCTGGCAGCACAGAGCCAGTCAGCATGGTGGGTCAGCACCATGGCTAAGGAGGAAGATATTGGTCCTATTCCTGAACACATATGAGCCCCCACTTTGGGGACCTCTAAGGAACACCTGGGTGTATGGGATGGGGTTAACTTCCTTTTGAACCAGGTGAAGGTTCAAAGAGTCATCATAAAGGAGTACTAAATATGACTTAATTTTGTGGCTCCAGACTACCAAGGTCTGCACGTAGAGGTTATATGATTGGCTTTATTCTTGTTGAATTACTTGTGTTTATTTAGTCATCTATTCATATTTATGGAGTGCCTTCTCTGTGCCAGACACTGAGGATGCAAGAGTGAGAAAAGAATTAATCTGACCTCCAGTGAAGTCCCTGCCTCCACAGGGGAAAATAAATCGTAAGGTGCATTGTGTGCCTTCTAAACCTTGTTAGGAGTAGAGAAAATTATCTACATTTTAATCTTAAAGCTATAGTTTAATTTAAATATGGTTTTGCTAAATGATAGGGAAATTAGATTCAGCCCTTGAAAACTGGAGGAGGGGGTGGGGGGAAAGGGGGAGAAATGGCCCAAACATTGTATGCACATATGAATAAAAGAAAAAAGAAATAAATAAAAAAAGAAAACTGGAGGAACTTATTAGATGTGGTTCATTTGGAAGGTTTAGGGAGCACATCTCTGCAATGGAATAACTTTCTGAAAAAAAGAAAGGCCTGTCTGAAGGTTTTTGGCTCCTCTATACCCCACCCTCATTACAGCCTTGGAGATTTCCCATCTGCTCATAGTCCAAATCTAAAGACTATTGTGGATACTCATACCTGAAAAACCAGAACAATGAGTCCTTAGAAACAGATAGACTTTACATAGTCCTTTTTCAAAAGAGCCCTGGAATAGAGCTTCTAAGTCTTCTAATTGCCATTGCTGACATAGCCTGATGTAAAAATACAATAGCAAGGACCAGAAAGTTCCAAATTGTCAAACCTCGGAGAGGTACTACAAATCATCTGTCTTGCAAAAAATGGCTGTCAGAGCCTGTGATCTTGATTCTGAAGACGTCTGTGACTAAATAATGCTGGTTATGGAAGTTGCTGGAAAGTTATAAATAAAATGTACAATAATACAGTACAGCTAATTCCCCAGGTGTTGTTTCTATTCTCAAGTAAGGATCTACATGAACCAAGTGACAGCACACAGCTTTCCCGTGGGTGTAAATCTCTAGAGATACTGTTCACTCACATTTGCTTATGCCCTTTTATTCTATCAGTTTCTATCACATTATTATTTTTTGCTTTGTTATTTCTTCTCTCCACTCCACATCAGTAGCCTGTTCTCATAAATAATTCAGCATCCGTCTGGGCATTTGTTTGCAATATTATCTTACATGATGCTAAGTAGGAAGAGGAAGAAAAACACAAAACATTTTTGAAAGGCTAGTTATGCTTAAATATAGGGAAACAATGTTTCTTTCAGTCTTTCACGTTTGCAAAGTGGTTCTGCCGCAACCATCGCCTCTGTACTTACACTGAATTTTCTCTTCCACAAGGTCTGGTTTCACAGACTCAACCTTGCTGCAAACTTTGATCTAACTGAAACTTGATAAGAGAGTCCAGTCTAATCACAGCATCTACAAACACACACCATACTGTAATTCCTGGAGAGCTTGCATCTATACGTATGTTCAAATAGCTCAAAGGAATTAAGTCAGGTTATCTGTGCTATAAGGACAAGCAGAGCCTTTTTTTTTTTCCCCCAAACATAATTTTGAGATAACATTGTTAAAATTCCCAGGACAATTTAGAGCTCAAAGCCAGGTGTTAAAATCTGAGATATGTAGCTGAAACTTGGCTGGCTTATTTCCCATAGTACATCCTACATATCCTTAGAGTTTTGGGAATCTCACCACAATTGCACTAGACATCCATTCTTCCAGTTTCTTAACAGTTAAGGAAGAAAACAGAATGGAGTCCATTTTAGAGGAGTTGTACTTATATACTTATACCTCTCTTGACTGCCAATGACTAAGAGAATAACTTTTCTAAATTATGAAAACCTGTAGGAATCCAGGCCAAGTGTTGACTCAGGGCTCTTCTCATACACTGTTCCCTCTGCTTGGAGTGCTCTTTCCTCCCCACCATTCCACCCCCAACTTCACACTTAGGGTCTCAGCTTCCCTGACTTCTCAAGAGAGTCAGGTACCCAATCTGCTCTCAGGGTACTTACCATCTCTACTTCATGGCTGTATGCCTGTCTGCTTTGGTGATGGATCGATGCCTGCCTGCCCCAATGAACATGAAGAAGATGTAGAAAGGCACAACCACCAGGTCAAGGTGGTTGTTCAAAAAAAAGTTTTTGAGTAAATAAACCAATGCATGCTATTGAAAATAACAGCTAACAGTTACATGTTTACCACATGCCAGGCTCTGGGTGGAGTGTTTTACCTGTGAGAATGAATGAAAGAATGACCATCAAAAAAGCAAGCATTAAGGAAGTTAAAAACAAATGGATCTCATCTGAAAGCTGTGCATGAAGCCTTTTTGTTTGCATAAAATATAGGGGAAAGTTTCAAAGTGCAATTTTATATGAGTTATCTAACTTGCAGATCGGGGAGAAACTCAAGTTTTATAGGTAAACTGCCAGGGCAAAGATTAGAAAGGACCATCCTGGATAAAAGAGCAATGTGCTCCTATCTGCTAACAGTAGCCAGAGACAAGAGAGCAGATAAGGGACCCAAGGTAAATGGATGTTTTTACTCAGATTTCCAAAAGAGCTAAAAAATTAATGCTGTCTATACTATTTTGCAAATTGCATTTTTAGTCAATACATCTTGTCATCTCATTTTTGTCATTAAATACTCCCCTGCAATATTCTTCCCAGTGACTGCTAGAATTTTATTGTGTGCATGTGCCAGTATTTATTTTTAAAAGCCCCTACTGGGGCTGGGGGTGTGGCTCAAGTAGTAGAGTGACTGCCTAGCAAGCACAAGACCTGAGTTCAAACCCTAGTACCTAAAAAAAAAAAAAAAACCAAGAAAAACTAATATTGGACATTTAGGTTGCTTTCTTTGGCTACTATCAACTTGTAGCTAAATCTTTGCATGTGTCATTAATTATTCATTTTAATATATTGAAGAGATTAAATTACAGAGACAAATATTTTCAATCATATTGAGGAAAACATGACTGAACACATGATATTTAACTCAGACCTGAGATCAGATCACTTAATTCAAAGGATACAAAGCTAACAATTGAAAAAATTTAACTTTAAACTGCACTTTTATTTACTTGCATTGAGTCACTTCACCATTTCTTCATTCATCAAAGCAGCAAAATGTTACTGATGCTAAGTTGAAAGAAATTTTGGAGGTACCATCTGCGAATGGCAGCATTTTAGGCCTGTGAAAGTAAATATCCTTGACTAAATATTTAAAATCCTTATCATGGCATTTCTCTGAATTCTGGGGAGTTTTAAAGTATATACAATCATGTGAAAATCTCATAAAGCAATCGCGGACCTCTCAGTTGTGTTTCCAAGAAAAATATCAAGTTTTATACACTGGTAAGAATTTTTAAAGGTCTTATCTGAGCCTTTTGATTTCTTACCTCCAAAAAGGAAAACCAGATCATTTGATGGCTTGCCTGGTAAAAACAGAGGAAAGGGCTTCTAAAATTAGCCTAAAGCCAGACCTAATGATGAATGGAATCACTGATTCCATAGATAGCAAGATTCAGGATCTTTGGGAAGGTCAACTCAGGTCAGCTCGCTGACATTGCTAGAGAGAGGAAGTTCCTCCGAAGTTAAGGGTAGAAATAAAAGGTGAGCAAGGAGCCATGATGTTGCAAAAAGAAATCTTAGTGTGAAGGGTGAACTTCAGTAGCCACCATTCTTAAAGTGCAATTACATCTCAGATAATCATAGGCAAAAAAGTATAGCTAATAGGCCTTATTGAACTATTTGGTCTAGAATTGATGTTTGTGGTTGTCAAGCCTTCTGTCATGCTAGTCATCACATGAGAAATTTGTTCTAAAAGTGATCCTAATCTTGGAAATCACTGATTGATCCCCAGCCTATAAAACTCTCCCTACTGGCTTTCATCTTTCAAACCTGTATGTTGTCAGGTGAATTAATTTAATGATTAAGACAAAGCCCTTACAGCTGTATTTGGATCCCTTTTAACAGAGTTCTGATCGTCAAGGAATCCTGAAAGAAAAACACAATAGACAAGAACTTGTCTATTTTTATATTTCTAATAAAATCTGGTTTCTAGAGATGGTACCAGAAGAAGTAGAGAAGTGGCTTTAATAGTAACTTGTTGCTTTTGCAAGTTCAAGAGTTTAATTTGTATTTTTTTTTTTTCCAGAATGGTAGTTCTTCTTCGTTTATTCCATTGCTTCAGGTCACTGGTTGGTGTTTTGAATAATACCAAGCACAAGTCAAGCATTACACGAAATGGACACTGCTCAGACTCAATGAAGGGAAGATGCACACTGCCCTTTTCCTAGAGGTATGCTGTTCTCTATCAATTCCTTTCTTAACTCCTGGCCCACAGAGTTGCTCACTCTTTTCTGAAGTCCTTCCTCTTCTATCTCTAAGATAACTAAGTATCTGAAGCATTAACTACATTAATTAATTCAACTCAAATAGTAGAAATAAAATTACCCTAGGCTTCCAATCAAATGAAGGCTCTTTCCTGTGGCAGGTCACAAAAAAAGAACAGAAGCAAATGTTCACACTTTTTTTTTTTTAAATCAACTCTGGAACTGCTCAAAACAAAGTCCCTGGAAACTGCCCTGCTCCTTTTTTAAACACTCAAAATGAAAATATAAGAAAATGGGCTCTATAGGATAAGGTAAAAGTTTCATTCACCTTTGGGGAGCTAGCTCCAGACAGGATAAACTTGATACTGGATTTGTTCACAGCATGAATTTTTCTCACGGGTTAGCACAGAGACTAAGGAAGATCAGATCTGGGAGTCAGAAGAATGCTGTATCTCAGGCTCCTGACTATATTAGTAGAGAGCCTTAAACACATGACAGGTCTACCTATCATTACTATTGCTATTCCACTGTGGGAAGACCCACTTTAGGTCAGGGCCATATTTGAAATAAAAACTTAAAAGTACGCACCTTCAAGTTAATAGTTCAGATCTGTAAGTTATTGTGGCACATTCCAACCCAGCGAGTGAAACACTACCAGCTTAGTAGAGCAATTAGAGATCATTTTCAAAACTAGTTAAATTCTAGCAGCATTTCCTAAAGTTCAAGAAGCAAGTCTGCTTCACTTTACTGCAAACAAAGTAGAGTGGGCAACGATTCTAATGTATCCAGGAGTGACTCTTGGCACACAGAGATACTAAAGAAAGATTAAGAGGAGAGAAAGGCACTCTTAAAGGGGGGAGTTGTACAAAGAGGTAAGAAATAAAGGAAATATATAGGATTGTGCATCTGTAGGTTGGGAACACCACGCCTCCACCTGCCCCAGAGTTCTATGCACTGCAGTCTCTTGATGTTAATTGACTAAATTAATATGCTTCAGAGTTCCAACACGCAGTTCAGTGTCTAATTAGCCAGCCCATGGAAACCCTCGGAAAGCAGGTCATCCTTAATATAAACTCAATTAATGCCTAAACTTAGGCATTATCTGTACACTCAGGTACAGATAAGACAAGAGTTCAGATGGACAAACATCTACCAGGCACAACTGATCTGGCCCACCATTGGTGAAGCCAGGAGTCAGGAGGAAGGAACTCCAAGATAAATGGAATTTGAAGTCGAGACTCAGAGAATTTTCAGTTCCCTCAACTCACAGATGAGAAAACTTGTCACACTCTCTCAAAAGCTGACTCAGGAAGTAGGAGTTTCCAAGTTCAAGTGAAAAGCCATAGAGGAAGAACTCTAAGAGTCTCAAGGAAGACTGAGAAGTGGCAAGGTGACACACAGAGGTACAAGCTCAGAAGGCAGATTGTCCTGGCTTTAAATTCAGCTGTCATTTACTAGCTGGGACTTGCAGTGATGTAACTGCTCTAAAACTCCTTTTCCTCATGCATAAAATGAAAATGGTGATTATCTGTACAGTCTCTAGAAGCTGAAGATGTGTTTCAAGCCCCTAATGTGATGATTGGTCCTTAATTGGCACTCAGGGACAAACCAACAAACAGAATGTTGGTCACAAAAACAATTCCACTAAGAACAGCAGAGCAGCAGACAGAGGTCATGTGAAGGTTTCTACTGACTTGACGAGAGGAAGACTAAAATAATTAATAAGCACGTGCACAGGGCATTCGATCTGCAGAGCACAAGGATAATTTTCAGTATGGGAAAAATGCTGTCCAGCAGTTCATGAGCAGATGTCACCCTGGAGCGGTGCCCTTGACCCAGAGCAAGCTGGCCTTTCATTGTCTGTTCTCCTTTTCCTCTCTCTCTCTCTTTCTCTCTCCCTCCCTCCCTCCACACTTTGTAATACATTATGTTCCACAAATACACTACCTACTGTGTGATGGTATATCATATACCATGTAGACTACATTTTTATAATGAACTCCCAAGATCAAGGGCATCCATGAGATGTGATAGCCTCGTAAATTTACCCAAAGATTTAAGAAAGAGTTTTTTAATGCTGCCTACATCCAATCATGATTTGTGACAGAGCTGGTTACTGAAAATGCACTTGGGGATTCTCACCTCCTAGCCAAAAACTATATTAAACCAGCTGAGTGAACTGCACTGGAATTATATTTGAAAATATAATAATTAATAATACCTGTGTCTCTGTATCAAAGGGAAACCATCCCCATTCACACTGAACTAGGTGCAAAGGGATTGCACTTCTGGATAAGAGGAATGGGAGCTACTCTAGAGATCTGGCTGTGTGAGTCTGGAGACTGCAGGTGTTGAACAGTGTCTGTGTTGACAGAACCTCAGTGGTCTCCTTATAACCTTGAAATACAGAACAATTACTCCTCTTGACCCATCATAGCTGTCCAGGTGTCACTTAAAGACCTGTGGTAACATGATGACATTTGGAACAATTTACAAATCCTTCCAAAGAGCAATCACATGAAGCAAAGACAGAATAAATGGAGGCTAGAAAAATATAAAATCCTTGCAACTTTGTCTCAGTCCTTTAGGTTGATGTAAGTCAAAAAGACTTCAGGTTGAGGAAAGTCAGTACAATAAAGCCAAGGTAGGCTTAAATTAAATTTACCAAGTTACGGTTTCCTTTAACATGATCAAAACTCAACTTTTGCAGGAAGGTTTTCTCAATAATAAAACAAGCAATTTCACCTTCAAAGACATTTTCAGGTCTACTCAATAGATTAGATTGTACGATATCCTGTTTTCTTCAAAATTAAATTTCACATTTGCAAATGTTGATCAACAAACTAGTCCTATATTCCTAGATTTCATGCTAAATTCCAAAAGGCTGAGGGAGACATAGTAAAGCTGCAAAATTTGAAAGTGCTCTGTTTCCTCTGCCCTTCAATGATGCTATTCCACTAAAATCCATCTTTCCATTTTCTACCCTCTTGTCTTTTTTTACTTATTTTTCCTGGGTGACCTTGCCCACTTCTCCTAATGACTCCAAACTCTCTACCTCCCTCTAGCCCTGGCCTCTCTCCTGCACTTCACTCCCATATAGCCAAATGCTTCCTGGACATCTGCCTGGATGTCCCATTCTCAAAATCATCATGCATATTATGTAGATCTTTTTCTCACCATACTTACTCCTCTTCCTGCTTTCTCATTTACCAGTGCCAAGATCCATCCATTCAGGCAGAACTTGAGTACAGTGCTATAAGAGCACAGAGGAGACTCCAGGGTTAGTAGCAATTTGCTGCAGGGTAGGAAGATAAGGAGTGAGCCCAACTGACATAAAGTTTTATAGTCACCAAAACAGGAGAGTGCGGTAGGTATACTATTGTCAGGATAGGACAGGCTATGCTGATATAACAAAGAAAACCACTTTAAAAAAAAAAAAAGCCAGCTGGTCAGTTTCCTGAAACAGAAACTCAGGCTCAAGAGTGTTTTGCTTCTTCTAGCATATGGATAAGAGAGAACGAACATGAACTCAGGACCTCCCTTAGTTTTTCTGCTCACTTTTCTATTGTCATGAATTTGGCCATTGTAAGTAACTGCAACAGAAACTAAGACATGTCTTCTCATCTGCTCGGGAAGATGAAATGAGGCATTGAACACATAGCATTCTCTCCACTGCGACATGTTTAGAAAGCTGTAAAAAGACCTAGAAGTCAATGGGGATTACAGGAGATAAAATGTGTGGAGAGAGTAGACAGTGCCAGGAGAGCCAGCAAGGTAGATAAAAACCAGGCCAATGTGACCACCTAGAAGGATGAGGTGAGGTCAAGGATCTGAGTGCCATGAGGATACCGCGCCACCTCAATGGGAGTTTAAAGATGGGAACAAGGCAAGCCAGGGTGATATGGTCAGTGGAGAATCTCAGAGCTCAGGCTTCTTAACTTGAAAACCCCAAGTAAAGGGCCAGCTCCTGCTCCCAGGCCCAACCTGAGGTTTCCGTTGCTTTCATAATCTGGAGTGCAGACTAGGATCTGGGACAGACCTAAATGCAAAATGAACAGCTCATTTTAGTATGTGCTCATTAACCTGTGGACACTGCGGGACCCTTCCTCTAAGGGCTTGGCCCCATACTTCGCCACTGGCTCTCCCTCTCAGCAGCATCCCATCTCTATACTGCAGACTCGCTTCCCTTTTCTTTGTGGGTCCAGCCCTTCTCCTTGATTTTGGTACGCAGAGATTCTTGGCCCTTTAGCTTCCGATGGGGCTCCACCTACAGCTGTATGTGCCCAAGCTTACTTCTACTGGATTTTTCTCTCACCTGTCTTCTCCTAGTTTTATTCAGTCAAAATGTAAAATTATAAGAATTAACATTTACTAAGTGCCTGCTACTTCCCAGGCATGGTTCAAGCTTTTTTGTTTGTTTAAGTTCTGAGAGTTAAACTCGTGCTTGCTAGGCAGCACTCTATCCATTGAGCCACTCCAACAGCCCTCAACCATTTTCTATAGATGATTCGCTTCATTCTCAGACCAAATCCATGATGCAGGTGGCATTGTCTCCATATGCAGATGAAGAAACTGAGGCAAGGAAGCTAACATGCCCATTCATAGAGCTTGTTGGTCGAGCTGGAATCTGAATCCGAATGTCTGGTTTTTAGTCACTGTGCTATATTGCTAAATAAAGATGAAGGAGCTGAGTGGAGGGGAGACAGAGAGGACATGGCTCACTAAGAAGGGAAAAGGAACAGTCTCCTTTGGAGAGAATGGCAAAGGGGGAGGTGCCACGAGAGGATAAAGTCTCCAATTATTCCACAAAGGGCATTTGTCTCTTACAAGGGGACAAACAAATGGAGAGGATACGCCTGAAATTTTCTTGGTGGAATTTCACTTGCCCTGGCAGGTGGGTGGCAGAGAGACTTTGAGGGCCCCTGAATTGCAGTTTCTAGGCTCTGCGTCAGAAAAGTCGGTTGGCCAAGGCAAAGCCCCTCCCACAGAGGCACACTGTGGCTGCTGGAAGCTGGACGTGCAGTCTGCACACAAACGGGAACTGTTTTCCCCACGCAGCTGGCGCGCCCTTTCCGCTGCTCCCAGCTGCCAGAGCCCCGCAGGCAGGCGGGCCACGCCCCCTGATGAATATTCATTGCGCCTTGTGCTGGGGGCGAGGGGGAGCGGGATTTCAACCCCTCTAAAGAGATTCAGAGATCTAAGAGGTCTTCCTGATAGGGAGAAAAAAGGAAGGAGGGAATCCGGCTTTTTTTCAGGGCTTGCTTTTAAGGACTACAAAGAGGAGGTGCCACATGGAAAGTTAAATTCACGGTTGCTAGTCCAGGCGAGGCCAATTGCATAAAGAGAGCTTCCCAGCAACTTGGGATCGGGACTTTCAACGTCCTGCGTCACAAACAAGTGCAATTGCTGGTGTCTCGCCGACAGGCTTTCTAGCTCCGAGAAGCATGAAAACAACTGGGCTTTTCGCTGAGAATTCTTAACTCTCATCCTGTTAAGCATCTGTATTGACCAAGCTCCCCTCTCTCACAGGTTCCTGGGCATGTATCTTAACTTGCACACATTCTTAATCTAATCTGATTGTTTTATCTGTGTCAGTCTGTGTTATGAGCTAGCGACTCTTTTGGGGGGTGGGGGTGGGGGAACAGACTCAGGGCCCAGCGCCTGCTTAGGCAGGCACTTCACCAGTTGAACCATGCCCCCCACCTGGGCTAGCAACTTACAAGAAACTTTTAAAATACATGTAATCTTGTCCTAGTTGAGATACAATCAGATTAACCATACACATTACTAGTTGGTTTTGGCTCTCTGGAGTTTCCATTAATGGAGAAATTTTCCAGCACAGATAGCCCGAAAGAGTAAATCACCTCAAATGCAGTTCATCAATTTATAATACCAGGTGGGCATCTGAGGAAAGGGATCACTGTCTTTTGCTGTTGCTGTTACTATAAAAAGAGTACACTTTCACAGGCTCCAATGGCTCACGCCTGTAATCCTAGCTACTTGGGAGGCTGAGATCGGGGAGGATCCTGTTTCGAAGTCAACCTCACAATAATTTGAGAGACACCCACCACCACCACCACCAATCTCCAAAATAACCAGGGCACCATGGGCTGGAGAAGTGTAGTTTGCAAGCGGGAGGCCCTGAGTTCAAACCCCAGTCCCACCCAAAATAAATAAATAAATAAGTTCACCTTCAAGTTCCCTTAGCAGAAATTGCCAGAAACTTTGTTGAGTCCATCTGTTCCATCATCCCCAGGCGCTGGGGGCTGACACCTGTAATCCTAGCTACTCAAGAGGCAGAGATCAAGAGGATCAGTCTGAAGCCAGCCCAGGCAAGTAGTTCTCGAGATCCTATCTTGAAAAAAAACTTCACAAAAAAGGGTTGGTGGAGTGGCTCAAGGTGTAGGCCCTGAGTTCAAGTCCCAGTACCTAGCGAGAGAGAGAGAGAGAGAGAGAGAGAGAGACTCTGCTTCTTATCTACAAACTGGAAATGTAAGAAATAACATTAAAGAGGAAATCAAAGAATGGCGGGGACACATAGTGTGAAAGCATTGAACAGCCCTCTCCCACCCACTTGCATCCCAAAGAACTGAACAAATACGCAGACATAAGGATAGAACCTCTGTGAGCAACCAATGAGGTCTTGTAGGAAACAGGGCAGGGATCAAAGGGCATAAACAAATGTCCCAATAAAGGTGCATTTTAGAAATTAAACAAACTTGCCAATCTCCAGCAGAGTTCTAGATTGGATAGTTAACAAGCAGTTAGCAAACACTTTAAAAATATGACCACTAGTAACCAGTAAGTGTTCATTAGGAACTGGTCAAGTGAACTTTATTACCTTTTTTTTTTTAATGAAATGTTGACTTCATCACAATTCAAAAAACAAAGAACACCTTGACAAAAGGACATCCCATCTCCCTTGTTCCACCTATTTTCTCCCTGCGATGAATTCAGTATTCAAAATCATCAAACTAAGCTTTTGGCAGCCAAAAGAGAATAGAGCAAGAAGGAACTGGGTATGATTCTTGGTTCTGAAACTCACTTAGCTGTGTGAGTACACTGATGCCTGTGAGTCTCAGTTTTTATAATTGCAGAATTGGAATAGAAGAATATCTACTTCATAGATATTAAAGAAAATACAAACAGACAATGTGGCATAGTACTCAAGAAAGACCAATCATTAATAGCATAACATTTAAAAGGTAAAAATTCACATATAAACTCAGTAAAAAGAAACTGAATTGAGTAGTTCAAATGAGATTTTTTTTTTAATTTATTGAAAGCTTAATGTGAAATAACTAAGTAACATGTTTCAGGTGCAAAGTGAAGTATGTACAAAGTCAAAAAAGAAAACATCAGATTGGATAGTTGACCAGATCTTATCTAAAATTCTCTGCCCCTTTTTGGATCATACAATTGAGAGGAAACAAGGAAAATTTATATAACACTGTAGTGGTGTAAGAATCAGAGACAACAATATTTAAGAAATAGTTGAAAGAAATTGCACTTTTTATTATATGTTATAGAATGGCTGTCTTCTGATGGTTGAAGAGTTACAATGTGGCATGTAGTGTAAACATGGTCTGCTCAGCTCCAAACAGTAGAATTAGGAGAAACTTGAGCAGGTGCTATGAGATCGATTTGGGGCTCAGCTTGTAGAAGAGGTGCTCAACAATGCAATGAGCATTCTGGAAAAATAGCAAGCTTATACTTACTCAAAGTAACCTTGCAGGGGGAAGATTCCAGCCATCTAAAATAGTGTAGAAGAGATCCTTGCACTGGAAAAGACTAGTCTTCGAATTAGCCATACATCATGTACACACCACCATCACCCCAGCCATAGCAGACGTGACTAATTAATGACAGCTCTCTTTCTTGCTGAGCTAACTGCAGCCTGGCAAGCTTTTTCAATGCAGTGCTTCAAGCCCTTACTACCAATTCACTGGTATTCACAGCTCATCCATCGCAGGTGGTCTCTTAGGATCTCTAAGGTCTTATAATTTAAAAACTGACCTCAATAGCACACAGTTAAGTGCAAAAACGTTTCCAGGTGTCTACATATGTGTGTTTGTTCATGTCTGTTTGTGTATCTTTGTAGGTACATATATGTGGGCCAATACATGGTCCTGCCCCAAAACAGTGATCACATGAAGGAAATAGTGCAATGGCCATAGTAGCTCTTAAATAGAGAATCCTAGCTGGGGAATGTTGATAGTCACCATTGTTCCTTTATGAATTCCCACTCATTTTACTTCTAAAATAATTCAACTTTTTTCTCACTCTATTCCAGCCTTTTTACAAGATGTGCGCATGGTGGTGCACATCTGTAATCCCAGTACTTGGGGAGGTTTAGGCAGGAGGACCATGAGTTTGAGGCCAGGCTGGGCTACCTAATGAGACCTGGTCTCAAAAACAATAAATAAACAAATAAATAAATTTCTAACTTACGATGTAAGTTTTGGGTAATTAGGACACATTAATATATAAAGAGAGAACACGTGATGAGTTAGGAGAAATAGAACCAGGATACTTATAAACACTCAAAAAAAAGGAGCAAAAGTGACTAAGGTGATGTCGGTCAGAGACTAGATTACAACATCCAAAGATATTAGCAAACTGGGCTGGAGGTGTGGCTCAGTGGGAAAGCACCTGTCTTGCAAGAACAAAGGCCTGAGTTCAAACTCCAGTACCTCCAAAAAAAAAAAAAAATACAGCGAAAGACATTAGCAAACTTAATATCCAAACTAACGGATAGGCAGCAGTAGCTCCTGGGTAGTAGTGTTATTCTAGAAGGAACAGTAGTTGAAGACAGGTGGTTTGGGGCTCATACTTAGCTCCCCAGCTAACGATGAAGGGAAACGAGTAACCTAATCTAATTCCCAAGGAGAGGGACAAACATGAAGACAACTCAGTGGGACAAGGACAGTCTTCAATAAGTACTGTTGAAGTTGAATATCAGTATGCAAAATAAAACGCCTCACTCCCTACTTCAATTCATATAAAACATTAACTCAAAATGAATCATAGACTTAAATATGAAACTTGAAACTATAAAACTTCTTGAAGTTTTCTTTCTTAAAAAAAAATTGAAATGTTTAAAGTTAAAAAGTGAGTCAGTGCAGAGAAAAAAATATAAAGGTAAGATTATGTATTGGTGGGATGTGGATAAGCAAAGATCATTAAGTTGGCACATTGCCCTTTGCCACACAATTCCAAGGATGAGAGAAGGTGTTATAGTCCCATACAGGCAGAATGTTGTTTGAAACAGAACTCTGGTCACAGGAGGAGCCCCCATGGTGTGGGCGTGGGAAACACGTGAGAAGACTGTGAGAGGATCTACCCTGTGCAACCCAGTGAATCCCCATATTCCCAGGACCTCATGCTTGGGATACAGGAACATGAATCCTAGTTGTCAGTAGCCAACACTTGTGCAGCTAACTTTCAGCAGACTGGCCTGGGCAGAGTGGGCTTTGCCATGCAGATCAGAGCCTGAAAAGCAAGATGTAGTCTCTGCCGCTGAGACTGCTGAGTAAGGGAGGAGGAAGGTGTGAGCTGGCCGTTGCATGTCTTCAATTCTTGAACATTAAGTTGTGACACCAGTTACAGTCATCAGATTGCCTAGGCTCAAATTCTAGCTCTGCCTCCAATCAGCTGTGTAAACTTGGCCTGGATTCTTAAGCTCTCTGAATCTTAGTTTTCTCTTCCGTTAAGATGAGAATGACCAAAAAAAGTGAAGTGTGCATTCAGCAAATAGTAAACACACAGTGAAGTAGAGTTACAGAGCATGGAGTGGCCTACCTAACATCTCAGAGCTAAATTAGAGACAGAGCTGTTTTTCAAAACTGAAGTGCTATCATTTTTCATTTCAGTTTCCTTTCCTCTCTTGATGGTTGGGTTCATTTTTCTGGTACCTCCTCTTATTATGCCAGGTTGACAACAACTTGCACCATATTTTACGCTATGATTTTCCGTGGCTTCTCTGTGACCTCACATTCTTTTAGCACTCCTACATTTGTAAAAACTGAACACCATCTGTCATTTGATCAGTGTACAATAGTCCCTCAAAAGCTGGGTAAATGCCTTTTCCATGAAGCATCCTTCCCTTTTAAGCATTATACGATGTCATAATTTAACTTTTAAGATTCACTCAGGATAGAGGAGATGATCAGACAAGTCCATACATAAACATTCTCCCTCTGGGTAGCTTGACTATATATCAAGATGTGCTCTTCTAGGGCTAACAACAAAGCACAAATCTTCTTGTACTCTTCCGTAGCCAGGCTTTTAAGAATCTTTCTCAAAAAGAAAATAGAAAGAGATGGTTTCTACATTATTCCTTCAAATAATAGGCTGAAGTTATTATTCCAAAAAGATCACCTAGTCACACAAGCTAACCTAGCTGCAAACCTACTTTGCCCTTCCTAAGTCTTTTCCCACAGTCTATAGGAGTATATATGGGAAAGTCATAAAATACAGCAGGTTTTACGAATAACAGCTCACCAGAAGGACAAGCTATTTGGAAATTAGGTCACATCTTAAGGCTTTCTGCCAGATTCATACACAGGAATAGTAACATCATTGCCAAAAGTATCTTTGAACACAAAGAACAATGACAGATAATGCTGTTCTGCTGGGAAATTGCTGGAATGGCTGGATTCCTTGTATGCAGGTCTCTTGGTGTAAAACTTTCCTGACAAAAATAAAAGAGGCTGAGAGAAATGCTTTCAATGTCTGCTTTTCCAAAATAGATTATTTCTATATTGGTTTTCTTATTATAATTAATATTTCCTGTGCCTGAAATATCTAGCGTGGAGTAGGGAATTAAAGGTTCAGAAGAGAGGAATGAACCATTTGTTTTCTTTCCCTTCCTCTGTTATCCCACGCCTGCGCTGCCTCACAGACACACATATGGAGAACAATCTCAGACTCTCCCTTTTGATTCTGTTCCTGAAGTATCATTCCCTTTGAAGCAGAATGCAATCTTACAGTTTAACTTTCAAAGTCCACTAGAGATAGAAGGAATGAGCAGACAGAGCCATACATCTGGTCAGGGCTTTGTGTCCTCAAGTGGCTTCTTCATGCTCATCTCACTGTTTTTGTCACACCACCTCAGAGAAGGATCTTACCAGGGAAAAGGATAAGTTTAATGTCCTGCACAGGTTAGCACCTGAGAGCCTGTTGAAAATATAGAAACTCAGGGCCCCAACTCAGAATCAGAATTTGCATCTTAGTGTGGTCTCCAGGAGAGTCCAGCAAACATCCAAGTTTGAAAAGCACTAGTTGAAGCCTGCTGGAAAGAATGATACTCCAAACACCACTGCCAGTTGTTCCCTGAAGATGTGCATTCTGAGAGTGTATTGCCAGTTGACCATGGCTTTCAGAAAGACAAGGAGTCCACCAGACTTCCAAAGCTTGCAAATTGACAGCAGAACTCAGCTTCTGCTTCAGGAAGGAAGGAACACAGCTTCTGCTTCAGGGCATAGAGGTGCGTGGTTGGCACAGGCAGGCAACAGAAATTTGCTTCTGTACATCTCAGCAAGACTTTGAAATGTCCCAAGGCCTGCTGTTATTTTTCATAAAAACTGTTGCCAAAGCATTTCAAAACTTGAAATTACAACTGATTGCCTAGTTGTCTTTTTAAAAGAATAACACTTCTTGGGGGGCACAAATTCCCATTCCAGAAGAAATCAATGGAAAATGTTAATCTGTCAGTGATAAATTATTGTAAGTATTGATTTCCATGGCTTTTAGGGCTCTTAGCAGCAGCAGGGGAAAGGCTAATCATTCTGGAATGTGTGTGCACTTAGAGCATAGCCCAAGGGAGCACAGAGCTTGCCCATTAGTCAAGAATATCTTATAAACGAATTATAGGCAAAAATTCCTTTAATGTGATAGAATCCTCCACTTCAACTCCTCTTTAGCATTTATAAGGCAGACAATACCAGGGATGGAACATTTAACAGCCATCTGCTCTGCATGCAGAATTGGACAGAATGATTCACACGCAGCATGCTACTTTAATCTTTCTTTTAAAACACTGCCAGCAGTATTGTTCGATGAAACCCTCTCTTTAGTGCAGATGCTAAAACACATGCCATGCCTTTATTCTACTGGTTACGGTCCTCAGAAGCAGTGTCCATTATGAAGCTATGTTTTAAGAGACTACATAATGTTTTAACAGACTGACACATGAAAAAGGCTGAAAGAGGATACTGGAAGCATTTGCAATATATATTCCTTGATTGAAAAATTCATTCATAGGGTTCCTACTGCCTCCACGCTTCTCTCACCCATGTCCATTGGTTAAAATCCCATTTATTCTTCATAGAGCTCCTCTGTGGAACCTTCTCAGAGCTCACTCTCTAGAGTTCTCTTTGCCTCTTCTGTGTGCTCATAGAAATTCATGTGGTCTTCTAGTTACACATAGAACTCGTTCTACCTTACAATATGGTGGCTTGATATGCTCTACCTCTGTTGCTACACTGCATGTTTCTTTTAATCCCTGTGGCTTTCCATCCAGCACAATGTTTGGCACATTGTATGCAGTCTATAAGTAGTTATTGATTTGAACAAATGAGGGTTTATAGAATTCTCATTATCCATTATCTCATATCCCAGTTCGACCAAAGAGCAACCAATATGGAAAAGCAAATATTAGGAGGAAAGTAGTGGCACTCCACTAAGGTTTTAATTCTCTTTGTCAACCAGCCAATCAATATGTGACTAGCACCTTTAGCATACTTGGAAAGAGGAAATTATAAAACAAGGAGGAAGTTACCATCAGGTTGCAAAGATGAAATACAGAGGACAAATAAAAGACAAAAATAGACAGCAGATAGGCTTCAAGCATCACTTTTTTCTATCTTATCTGTCTCTCTCCCCCTGACTTCCTGCTGTCTTCAGCTTCTTGGATGCTTTGCTGTGTCCTTGCATGTGCATCTAGTTTAGTTTTTAGTGCTTTATGCTCTAAGTCAGTTGGGAATTAAGTTTGAGTATAGGTCATGATTGGGGGTCACGGATATCTGTTTCTCAGGAATGACTGGAGGACCAGGCCTAAGTTCTTAGAGAAAGGAGCTGAAGGAGAATTTGGAAAAGACGTTTGGAAGAAAAGGAGCCCAGGATATCCCTGCATTTGGACTAGGAAAACAAAGCACAGCACATTCTCCCACTATGACAACTGGGTCATAGTGAAACGCGGATGGGAGGACTGCCCCTGTTTTGACATTTGTTCATTAGGGTTCATTCAGGTATCTTGTACTGTTCTAGGCCTGATAAGTAAAACATTGAAGAAAACAGACAAAGCTTCTGTCCTCGTGGAGCTTCCTGCTACTGTGTGGTGAGCACAGCCTGCAGCCAAGTGTTTAACTATAAGAAGGAGGAGGAGAAAGAAGGAGGCAATTGAGCTTCTGAAGGACGTGGGGTCTCAGTCTCTCTGGACCACCTTTCCCTCCTATCTTCCAGCTCTGTCTGTGCTCAGTGGGTTAAGTCAGCTTCTTCCTTTTTAGAGCAGGTCAGTTTGGAAAACAATACAAATTCTCCACTCAGTTCTGGAAACACTGGCTGCCGGTTAGGCTGCCTACTACAGAGACTTGTCCCTTCTTAAAATGTTTTCTAGAAGGTTTTGGAAACAATGTGAAAAGCTTTAAACTAGCATAATAAGCAGTATTGTTTTCTTCCACCATTCAATAAAACTTTTAAAAGTTAAAAAAAAAAAAAAAGTCCCAAACTCCTGGCATTGTTGAGGCTTGAAAGCGCAGCCCTGGACAGGAGAGAGCTAAAATGGAAAAGGAGTCCTTGTGCGAGTCCAGGGGGAAAGAGTCGGCCGGAGGCTGGAGATGCAGCTCAGAGACAGAGCTGCTTGCCTAGTATACACATAAGCATGAGGGGAAAAAAGAGAGAAAGAAAAAGAAAAAGAAAAGGCCTGACAGAAGATTTAGCCCCTACATATGTAAGTGGAGTAACGCCTGCAGAATCTCAGTTAATTCTCTCTTTGTACTCATGGACTGGTAACGTCTAAGCATATCTGACTTATTTTCTTCCTTATTAAGTTATGAACACATTGATGATGGAGACATTAATTTTACCAACAGTTGGGAGAGTGGCTGGTATAACTAGATGTCCAATAATTATGTGATAAAGGAAGGAAGGGGAAAGAAAAATACTCAATAATTGCAAATATTAAGATGAATCTGGGTTTTTTGACAAATGGCAGAAATTAATTCTGAGCCAAACCTGGTGACAACATGATATATCTCCATCAATATCAGATGTTAAAATAAAGTGAGGATATTGGAGGAATTCCAAAGATACTTTAAGAAATGGCAGGATTATTGGAATATAACTTCTGGTTGTGAGTGCATTTAACTAAACACATTGGATGACTGAGCTGTGGCATGTGTGCTAAAATCTTTCTGATAATGTTACAGTCACACCTCATGTGTCAAGTGCTGGATTGTGTGTTATTGATCATAAGGCCTACAGGAATTAAAAAAAAAAGAGCTCATTATGAGGGAATGTTTTCAACTATTCAGTTCTTAAAAGATCAGTATTACAACCCTGAAACCATTGACTTAAAGAAATAAGGAACCAAAAAGAAATGATATTTTAAAAACTGATCAGCATCTTACCCAAAAAAATTAATAAAATCATTAAAGGAGTGCCCCAAAATAAATCTGAAAAGAATGGTAAGGATGCTTTCATTTACAAATAAAAGAAATAAATTTGGCTAGTTGAAGTAACAAAGAGAAGTTGTTGAAGAGATAACAACTCACCCCCATATGGTTATCCTACATGTTTATGGTTGGTTGGGGTTTATGCTGTACCCCTTGTTAAATATCTTGTTAAAAGCTGTTATACTATCAGCTTTGGACACTGGAAGTCCTAAGAGACTCCAAGGGCAAGATGTAGCTACAGCCTTAAAACGGATGAGAATTTATGTACCATATATGGTAGTTTTGGCAACAAGTAACAGAACTGATTCAAACTGGCTTATAAAGGGTTGACAAATGACAGCCTGTAGATTGGCCACCTGTTTTACTCAAACACATCCACATGTTCATATATAACAGAAGAAGGAGTAATATCTCCCCAAAGCATGATATATAAGTTTTCAATCAAGTTGGGCCAATGGACCGATACATTTGCCATAGGATTCCCTGTGCATATTGACTTATTGTAATCTGTAACACTCTCCAGGGATGGATGGATCCAAAACACCAGCATTGAGAAATGGTGTGCAAGAGTTTCCAGATAACTGAATGGAAATGGGAAACCTAAGAATCTTTTCTCTTCTCCCGTCTCTAAATCTTTGCTTCTCTTTTTGACTCTGATTCAATGTTTTTTCTCATCACAACCTGGTTTCTTCCATTTCTCCCAACACACAGTAGAAAATACAGCTCAGATATTTACTCAGATATTTGAGCCTTCCAGTTCAAAGACACTGCTGTCTGCTTTTCACCATTTCATTTTCAAGCTCCTGGGGAAAGATTTTCATTGGTCCAGCTAGGGTCAGGATCATGTACTAGAGTTTGAAAATTCTCACTATAACCATATGAACAGTACTAGAGAGTAGATTAATTCTGAAAAAAGGGTGTTGAGCAGATAAGTGAACAGGTGTCTGCTACACAGTAGGTTTATTTCTTTGTGTCAGATTAAGTAGCTCAATATTTTCCATTACAAGTGATTGTGCACCTTAGGGTTACTCTTCATTTTAAGAAACACAGACAAAAAACAAGAGTCATGTAAACAAGATACTGTGTGTGTCTCTTTCTCTGTGACTGGGAATTGAACTCAGGGTCTTGCTCTTGCTAAGCAAGCACTCTACCACTTGAGCTATGCCTCAGTTCTTTGGCTTTTAGTTTGTTTTTCAGATAGGGTCTCACACTAAATTTGCTTGGCTGGCCTCAAACTGTGATCCTCTTACCTCTGCCTCCTTATAGGTATGAGCCACCATGCCCAGTCAAGATGGTGTGTCTTTCACATGAAGCTGTAAAGGTAACCAACTGTTATGGCATTTCTGACCTCATCTGAAGTGTTGCCTTTTTTTCATGGCCTAAACAGCACCAAGAGATTCTACAAGCATGTCCTCAATTGTAGACAGCAGATGGAGGAAGAAGTAAAGAAGGGACAACAGTTATATACCAAATGTCATTTAAGGAAAATCCTAGAAGTTGCCTTATTCAGGTTGAGCGCTCTAATCCAAAAATCCAAATTCTGAAATGCTCTAAAATGGGGAACTTTTGAACACTGACATGACACCACAAGCAGAAAATTCCACACCATGAAACTTTGTTTCATGTCAAAAATTATTAAAGATAACAATAATGAAATTACCTTCAGGCTGTGTGTATATGAAACATAAATGAGTTGTATTTTGACTTGGATCCTATTCCCAAAATATGGTATTATGTATTTGCAATTATTTTGTACACACACACACACACACACACAAACACACAAATACACACACAAATCTGAAATTCTAAACACTCCTGACTCTAAGCATGTTGGATAAGGTAAACTCAACTTGTAATTTGTCCTCTTAGTCTGTAGCAAGGGAAACTGGAAAATAGTCTCTTTTTTTCTGTTTCCTGGGTATCTACCTGCCAAAACTTAAAAAATCAGGGTTTTCTATTGTCATGGAAGAAGAGGGGAACATATATTAAGGGACCAATAGCAGCCTCTGTTTACCAGTCAATGTTTTTAAGTTACATAAGGCTAAAAATTTTTTTTCTTTTTTATTAGTTTACTTTCATTGACAAATAATAATTATACCTGTTTATAGGGTATCATGTGGTGTTTTGATCTATGTATGCATTGTAGAAAGATTCAATCAAGTTAATTAACTTAGAGTTTGGGTGTGGAATGCTGCTGTGTCATGAAGACATGATCCTCAATGTAGCTATGTTCAGAGGTGGGGCTTTCAGGAAGTGATGTCATTATAAGGGCTCTGACCTCATCAATGGATTTGTCCATCCATGGGTCCATAATGTGATGGGCTATTAGCAAGTGATGGAAACTTCAGGATGTGACCTTTTTGAAGGAAGTGGGTCCTTTGGGACATGCCTTTAGGGGACTGTATCTTGTCCTGGCACCTTCCTTTCTCTCTCTGCTTCCTGGCCACCATGAAGTGAGCTGTTTTTCTCCACCATGTGTTTCCTGCCTGCTGTTCTACCTCACTAGAGACCCAGAAACAGAGGACTAAAGTGACCATGATCTGAAACCATGAGCCAAAATGAACTTCCAGGGATCAGAAGCATGGCTCAAGTGGTAGCGCATTTGCCTCACAAGTATGAAGCCCTGAGTTCAAACCTCAGAGCTGCCAAAAAGAGGGTAAAATGAAAATAAATCTTTCCTTCTTAAAGTTGATTTTCTCAGGTATTTGATCACAATGATGAAAAGCTGACTTACCCATCACCTTACCAACTTAGGATTTTTTTTTTTGTGGTGAGGACCTTAAAAATCTATTAGCAATTTTGAAAAATATAATACAATTCATTGCATGATAGCCACAGTTAGGAGTTTCTTTTTAACTCAGAAAGAAAAAAGGAAACTAAAGGGCAGGTTAGTAAAATAACTCACATTTTATACTCCTGCAACTGAAATTTAAATATGTTAAAGTAATGGAAAAATGCACAAAACACAACTATTTAATCATGCTGTGTAGAGCCTTTGAATAAGGGCAATGTGTGTCTTAGTCTGATCTCCCAGACTGTGACAACAAGTTCATATTGTTTTAGACAAAATTTTGTATAAATTCTGTAGGTGTTATGCTATAAAAGGAGACAGATTAGCATTCCTTAAATTCAGACTCAGTCTTGGAAACATGAAATGCTGAGAAGCTATTATTTGAGCCCAGGAACCTTCTTCTTCTGACTAAGCTATCAAAATGGAAATGTCCAGAATGACCAGGTATATTTGCTCAACAAAAAAGTATCCCAGTGCTGCTTGCTGTAACGAGAGCTTGTAAAGGCTCTATGGAAGGCCTTTCAAATTATGACTGATGAGTCTACCCTTCTCATAGCACATTTCCTATGGAAAGAAGACTGGTGTAATCTTCATACTTCTAACATCCATCTTTAATGGTGACTGCCACAAGTCTGACTCAGTAAATTTAGATTTAGAAAAAAAAATATTAAGCTTGCATCTGTGAATGAATAAGAAGTAAAGAAGGGGGTTTTTGTTGTTGTTTTTTTTTTTTTAGTACTTGAAAAGTTCCAGCAAAACTAAGATTCCCTACTGACGGTGTGCCAGCAGTACAAGCCAACACCCTTCCTGAAGTCAGGGAGAAAAAGAGCAAGAACATCAAGTATTATTTGGAGACAAAAATAGAACATTATTCTGAGCAATAAAGTGTTATTCAAATTCTACCAAAGTATACCAATGCTGTAACATGGTGATTATTCTAAGAAAGGGTGTTTAATTTAGAAATTACCTAACCTTTTTGGTTTCTATTTTTGATAGCATTTGTAATCTAAATGAGCAACAAAACCTGTGTCTCTCAAGCTTTTACATCAAACTCCAAACCTGTTTGCAATTTTATTTAGGATCAGCATTCCATTTATTAGAGTTGAGTCTAAGTCTCAAATATTGAAGGCCATTCTAGGCTTAGGTAATCTGCAGAGAAAGAATGGAGAAGTAAAAGGAATTAGGGCTGTTGTTTTCAAGCAAGGCAGAGGAGTAACCATGTCACTCTTTGACTGTTCCCTTCCCTCCTCCTGCTTCCATCGGAGGTCAGGGCAGAAGAGGGAGTCATGGAATGATTCATGTTTGCTGAGTGTTGGGACTTTGGCCTCTCCTCATGAACCAACAAAATAATCAACCCAACATTGATTGTACTTAATTAAGCCTTAAATGCTCATACCTTTGGCAATAAGATTTCAAGTACCTGTCTGTACTGAGCTCTGTGTTAAACTATAGGTATACAAAGAAAGACCAGGAAGGGTCCTGATTCTCAAAGGATTTACCATTCAGTGACAATGGTATTACTTTCAATTATAGAAATAATTAGCATGTATATAGGAAATAATGTACAATGATCATACAATTAGATGGAATTATGGATAACTTTTTAAAAAATTCCCCAGACTTCCTGTAATGTTACCATATTTCTATAGTTATATTCCTCTGGGCTTTTTTTTTGGTTTGGTTTGGTTTTTGTTTGTTCTTTGTTTCTTGGTGGGATGGGGGTTTAAACGCAGGACTTCTTGCTTGCAAAGCAGGGGCTCTACCACTTGAGCCACACCTCCAGTCCATCTTGCTGTGGTTATTTTGGAGATAGGGGTCTCTTTCACTACTTTCCTGGGCTGGCCTCAAACTGCAATCCTCCCAATCTCAGCCTCCCAAGTAGCTGGGATTACAAGCATGTGTTTCTGTGCCCAGCTCCTCCAATGCTTAGAAATGTAACAGTAATTTAAAACCTTAGTGTTAAAAATTGAGTGAAAAGTTCTTATTTCTTTAAGGAGAGTTACTTTAAGTAATAGAGCCTTCATTATAAATAGCAAAGAGTTGTTTTGTAAAAACATAAGTCAATTATTTTAATAATACAGATCCTATCTCTCAAATGCATAGCACAATTATTACAGCAAATCCACTTAAGACCTCCTAGGAGGAGGGAAAAGGGCACTGGTGAGAATACTAGAGAATAAAATAGTTTATTCTATTTCAGGCCTTCCAATAAGGACAGTGAGATTAATGATCCTTTTTAGCCTCTGTACCAACCACGTTATCATTTATTATACACCCATGACATAGCAGTTAGGCTTACTAGAAAATATCCTTGAGCAGTCTCAGAAAACTTAAATCATCAGTACATGTAGTCTACCTCCTAACATGGAGAAAAATGCTTCTTGAAAAGTCTCAAAAACAGAAGTGTTATTATAAATGTGAACACCAACATTTGTCATCAGACCTGGACTGACAGTTGTCAATGGTTTTCCCACAAACCAACTTGCTGTCAGAATTCCAGTGTTTTCAGCTGAGAAAACCGGTCATGAATTTAAGGCCTCAGACAGTGCTATGAATACCATGAGCACTAGTTAAATTGTACTTATGAGTATTAATCATCACAGACGGTATAGAATGAATATTGAAGAGTTGTTTTGACCATAAAACTTGACCAAGTCTGTCCTTTAGATTAATACCTTTCTGATGCTTCCTGAGCAGAAACACCCAGGTAAGTTAAGTATTTAAAAGAAGGTTGCCAAAAGAGAAAGGTTGGAAAGAAGAGGTGCTTATCAAGTTCTTCAAAAGCAACTGATGAAGTGATAAACTGTTGTGGGTTCTTTTCATCTGGGAGTCATATGCTCATTTCTGTCATCCGGAAGTAAGAGATAAAATCCCTTTTAAAATTACCAAATCGACACAGACATGTCACCGATATGATTTTTTTTTCTTTTTGCAGTACTGGGAATTGAACTTAGAGCTTCATGTTTTCTAGGCAAGTGCTCTACCATTTGAGCTATGCCCCAGTCCAACAGAGATAAGAATTTTACAGACTTTTCTCATTTCTGTCATTGCTGTCTTTGAAGTTTTGAGCTTTCAGTCATTCAAATATACTTATTGATTTCCAGCTATGTGATAGACATTGATCTGGTGCTTAGAATATATCAGTGAACAAAACAAATATCTGTCCTTATGAAGTTACATTCTAGGTGGAAGACAGAAAATAAACCATACATGCCCAAAGTAAGTACTTTCAATAGGACATTAGACAGGATAAAATTATGGGAAAGGGAAATATTAGACCAGAGAGAGGCATCAGGCATACTGATGTTGCAGGAGTTTGCTAGCTGAGATGTGGGACTCTTGAGGCAATTAGCAGGAAGTAACCTTTTTTTGTGCCAGCACAGACCCAGCAGACTTGTGTCCAAAGGCCAAGCCCCAAGAACAAAGGGGTCTCACTTTATATACCCTTGCAAACAGGTTACTGAAGCAAAAAGCAAGTTCTAATCCATATATGGTTATATTTAATTTTATTTACCCTAGTGCTACGTGACTTCCCCTCCCTGGGGCTACGTGACCTTCCTCATGTTCAGATTTCTCAGGTTTTATCTCTCTGCTATGCCATCCCTACCTCCCCGCTACTTTCTCAGGACTCAGGCCTAGACTGTTTTCTTCTTATCCTCCTCCCTGCTACACTGAGTGTGAAGAAAAAAAGCAGAGGTCTCACTGAGAAGGTGAGAACTGAGTGAAGGAGAGAACCAACTGCTCTCCAAAGATAGGGGGACTTTCCAGACTGAGGGAATCAAACAATCTGGAGAGTTTGAGGAACAGAAAGGACACCACTCTGGCTGCAGTGGAACAAGTGAAGATGAGGTTAGCAAAGATGATGCCTAGGAAATGATGGACAGCAGGTCATCTGGATTGTGTAGACCTTTGTTTTTTTTTTTTTTTTTCATTTTTCTTTTATTATTCATATGTGCATACAAGGCTTGGTTCATTTCTCCCCCCTGCCCCCACCCCCTCCCTTACCACCCACTCCGCCCCCTCCCTCTCCCCCCACCCCCTCAATACCCAGCAGAAACTATTTTGCCCTTATCTCTAATTTTGTTGTAGAGAGAGTATAAGCAATAATAGGAAGGAACAAGGGGTTTTGCTGGTTGAGATAAGGATAGCTATACAGGGCATTGACTCACATTGATTTCCTGTGAGTGTGTGTTACCTTCTAGGTTAATTCTTTTTGATCTAACCTTTTCTCTAGTTCCTGGTCCCCTTTTCCTATTGGCCTCAGTTGCTTTAAGGTATCTGCTTTAGTTTCTCTGCGTTAAGGGCAACAAATGCTACCTAGTTTTTTAGGTGTCTTACCTATCCTCGCCCCTCCCTTGTGTGCTCTCACTTTTATCATGTGCTCATAGTCCAATCCCCTTGTTGTGTTTGCCCTTGATCTAATGTCCACATATGAGGGAGAACATACGATTTTTGGTATTTTGGGCCAGGCTAACCTTTGTGTAGACCTTTGTAAGGACTCATATTTACCTTGTGTGAAATGAGGCACCATTTTGAATTTTTGAGCAGAGGAAAGAGATGACTGACTTACATTTTAAACATCATGCCAACTGAAATGGTCAGGGTCAGAGCAGGGAGACTTGTTGGGAAGCCATTGTAATAATCCAAGATGACAGATGTGGAGGTGGTGGCAGGTAGCTGGATTTGGGTTGCATTGTGAAGGAATAGCCAACAAGATTTGAGTGTGAGAAAAAAGAAAAAAGAGACGGGAGTGAAGGAGGATGGGGGCAGTGTAGGCTGTGGGCAGAACAGGCTTCAAAAAGAAGAACCTGGAGTCCAGAGTTGAACTTAAGTTGGATACATCCAGAGGCATTGGGAAAGGTGCTCAGGAGAGAAGTCTGAGGTGGAGATAAGCATTTGGTACCTTCTACCTGATATTTAAGGCCATGCCTGGGTGAGAGCATCAAGACAGTAAGGAAGAGAAGAGGCCTAAAGACTGAGCCCTGCAACCCAACCCTTCATGATTGATGATAAAGTTGGAGAGAAGAGGAAGAAATACTCAGTGAAAAGGAGGAAGATGAAGAAATGGTGTTTCAGAAGCCAAGTGAAGAAGCTGTTTCAGAGGAAAGACGGTCATCAGTTGGATCAAATGCTGCTGACATACACCTAGGACGTGAAAACTGACCAATGGACCTGGAAAAATGTAGGTCTTCAATCAGTCTCGATAGAGCATTCATGGGAGGAACAGCTGTTTGGAGAAAAGTTAAGAGGTGATAAGAACAGAGAAATTAGAGGTAGTGAATGTAGACAATCCTTTAGAAAAATATTGATAAAAAATGATGCAAAAAATTGGAACCGTAGCTAGCCCCACTTTTCTTAAATGTTTTGTGTGTACGCTAATGTGAAAAATTAATAATTACCAAATAAGTGCCTTATTTTTTCATGCAGGCAAACATGTCTAATAAGTGTCTAGTAAATACTATGTAATTATTAGAAAATTAATTTGCTAAGGCTTTACTTAACAAACTGAATTCTTTTTCTGAACAAGGTAATTTCAGAGATTATAAAGTTATCCCCATTATGAAAGATCATTTATGCAAAACAGGCCTTCTCAAGTTGATAAATGTTTTGAGTTTCTCACTCTCAGCCTTCTCAAAATGCTGCCATTTATCTCAGGAGGAACACCACAGTGAGGCATAAGCCCTGTGCCTTTCACCCCTTACCCAGTACTATGAAGCTGATGCACCTGACACCTTGCTTCCAATAACACGGGGGTGGGGGGAGTAAGTCATATGTGGGCACTGGGCAGGGGCGGGGGGTGGAGAGGATAGAGAGAGAAGTAGTGTCCTCAACATCAGATCTAACTCCAGTGATTAAATTTGACTATAATTCTGTGGTACATGTACATTGGTTATTTCTTTTGGAGGGGACAGCAAACATTGTTTGGTATTTTGTTCTTTATCACATTCAGACAATGTCTAAGCCCTGCTATCTAAGCCACTGCTAATGTTTGAAACTCAGTTTTTTTAAAATCCAATTTAATTTAAATAGTTTTCAAAACATCCTCAAAAAGAGGAAATAGCAAGTATTGCATCCACACAGGTAAAAATCATTCCTAAGTGAAAGGAATATCACTTTTCACTGACATAGATCATTTCTCACCTAACTATGTAAGTAATTTCATCTTATAAGAATAAATATTGAGGCCAAGTACTGGTGGCTCATGCTTGTAATTCTAGCTACTCAGGAGGCAGAGATAAAGAGGATTGTGATTTGAGGCCAACCCAGGCAAAAAGCAAGTCCCTATCTCAAAAATACCCAACACCCAAAAAAGGACAGGTGGAGTGTCTCAGGTGGCAGAGTACCTGTTTAGCAAGTGTGAGGCCCTGAGTTCAAACCCCAGTACCATCAAAAAAAAAGAAAGAAAGAAATTTTGGAATCATATTTAATATACTAAAGAGAAGAATGCATTGCTAATGCATTTTTAAAACTCCTAACAACTACTAATTTTCAGAATTATAATTATCTATAAGATTAAAATACTGTGAGGAAAACTCATTGCCAAGCTAGTGACCATCTGGTCATGTTACAGTAGAATGATCAGGAGCACTAGCTCTGGGAACAGCAATGCCTGCAATGACCTAGGAAGTGGCAGTGAAGGGGTGGCCTCTTTCCTGGATCCATCTGGGCACTGGACAGGTAGGCGCAGAATGGAATTGTGTCTAGGAGGTACCAGCTCTCAGACAAGGGTCTGGAAAGGAGGATGCAGGCCCTCATGCTTCCATGCAGCACCAGCTACTACTATGGGGACAGCCAGGCCTCTGTGTAGCAGAAGAAGCAGGGCATGGAGGGCAACGTGTACAGGCCCTGGTGACACCCTAAAGCTCCAGGCCTTGGTGACCCTCAGTTGCAGCCATCCCAGTGAAACTGCAATCACCAAGCCAATCATTGGAGGGATATAGGGAAGAAAGGAAATAAGAATCCTTGCTCTTGGCTGCCAAGGACGGGAGCAGGTATCTATTTAAAGTAACGTGATGGTCTGCCTCTTAAGCAAAATTAAGGAATGAAAAAAATCAAGAATTACATCAAGTTCAAATAATAAATATGTTAACTTACTTCTGAACACTTGGGTCTGTTTCACATTTTAAGTCATAGAAATAGAATTGGAAGAAAGTTGTGATACACTTGGGTCAAGGGTAGCACTAGATTTCTCTATAGCCCAGATTTCAATGCCTGAGAGCTTGTTTCTGAGGTATGGATCTCTCTTGGCCTACCAAGCCAGAGCCTTCAGAGGGCTCTGTTTGGGATATACAGATAGCAGCAGGCCAGCAGCTTCACCTGATCTGCTGATGGTAGGGTGAAGTTTGAAGGGGTATAATTGTTTGTTACAAACCTCCCATATACCAGCAGTGCCACCACATATCAGGGAGTGCCACCTTACACCAATAATGCCAGCATATCATTGCCATGAAGAAACAGCCATGAGGTCATTTCTTATTTGAAGAGAACATAAGAATAAGAATTTGGGGATATGGTATTTTGTTTTGTTTTGGTTTTAATATTTTTTTTTGGTTTTAATATTCAAGAGCTTAAAATTAAGTTGTTGAACTGGAAGAGGATGGTTGGGATTAGAATTATGAGAGGCTGATGGATGTGCCAATCTTGTCATCAAGGCACAGCTGTGCTTTTCTTGGGGTTCTTCACATCACATCTTTCAGCATAGACTCCATGTGATGCAGGAGAGGCCAATGTCAGTAGAGCTGGGTATGGGAAGAAGATTCCCCTGCACTGCCTGACAGGATGGTTCCTGATTCCACCATCCCTGTTCATCTATAGGAGAATGGTGGGAAGGACAGTGACAGTCCACTCTTGAAAGCAAAGGGAATTCTGCTGATAACGGGTGCCCATCTGGGAGTAAACACTGCAGATGAACTCTTGACTGCTTGGTCAGGCAGAGTTGTAAAGTGTGGGATTCAGGAAGACCTGTCGTTTCCTCAAACAGATTGGGATGAAAGCCTGACCTTGGGACTGATTACTAGTCCCTTGAAGCTACAGAGCCTCACTGAGAAGATGCACTGGTAACAGTGAAGATAAGGAAGTCATATCCCCCTCAGCACAATGGAGGGGCAGCCCCCTTTACCAAACGCTGTGATGAATCAAGCCAGGGGCCTCTGGGCTGTGCCTTGTTTTTCCCCAGCACAGGCAGAGTGCTCTTCAGGCTCTTGTTCTGTCTGCCACCTGATCACTTGAAATGATACCATGCCCTGTGTCTCCTGCTTCAAGGCTGTGCAAAATCTTCCTGTGATTTCAAAATAAAGGTTTGGGGGAGTTGGGGTCTTGGGAGGGGGGCGTGGGTAGCTCTGTGGTAGAGTGTTTGCCTGGCATGTATGATGCCCTGAGTTCTACCTCTAGCATGGTGAAATAAAATAAATGGTTTACTCCCTGCCCCAAGTTCTCACCACTAGTAAAAACACGGCTAGGAATCAGACTGACCAATATTTGAATCCCGGCCCCTGGATTTAAGAACTAGGTGGCTTTGGGCCCATTCTTAACCCTCCAGGGCCTTGGTTTCCTCACTGGTAATGAAAGGGAGGGGAACATCATTTTGCCTAGCTTCATGAGTAAGGATCAAGTAAGTTAATGCATGTTTATCATTTGGCAACTAGTCAGCTCTCAGCAGTTGATAATTATAAGAGTCCACTGTGACATTCCTCGACAGTCCCTGGAGAGAAAGAACTGCAGCGAAGCACACAATGGGAAGGCCTCCATCCCCACCTGACCCCCACAGTAGCCACTGCAGCAACCTGCAACCTGTCCTCAGGAACTCCCAGCATGACTGCCTTGCTCCTAAGAGGCCTGCAGCACCTCACACACACTGATTACGTCCCTGGTGTAATCGAAAACACTTGCTGAACTTTGCAAAGGTCAACTGTGACCAATAATCTATCCCCTTGAGAACCTCTTACCACAAACACACACACACACACATACACACACACATCTGGTTGGTTTAGGGTTAATCAAAAGTCAAGGAGGTAGGTCAATTTTAGTACTTAATTTTCCCAGGATCTAAGCCTCCATAGCACAGAGCCAGAGAGATGCTGGGACCTGTCCCAGGGGAATAATTTCTAAGAACCTTGATAAAAATGAACAAAGCTAGGGTAGGAAGTAGCAAGGTAACAGCAGTGGTGAGATGGAAGAGTTCTCTGAAGAACTAATGAATTGTTTGAATGAAAAATGTTGTATGTATTTATTCTTAGCACCTCCCAGGTCAGCAGCAATTTCCAGGGGATGCAGTACAAGGGCATGGTAGGTGCACAGAGCTGAGCTAAGGACCCTCAGTACTGCTTCCAAAAATATTTTAATCTCTGGTTTTGGGGAGTTACTTCTTCTCAAGGTCCTTCCCACTATTTTGCTGATAATAGCACCTCAAAGATCCATGAAATAAATCTCAAATGTAATACAAATTTATAACTAAATAAATAAATTCTACCTTTTGGGATCCCACAGATTTGGAACCCTGCTTAATAGCAGCTTGGAACATTTGGCTGTTAGTTAACCTTCCAGAGCCTTGGTTTGCTCATCTGTTAGGTGATCTACTTCTCCATGCTTTACCAGAATCAAATGAGAAGTGTATACAAAGCCTCTGGCACCATTATCTACACAGAAAGCATGCAATCAATGTAAAAGGAGTAATGATTTTTTTAACAGCTTCTTTTAACACAGGAGTTTCTACCCATTCCAAATCAGGAAAGTTTAACAACACAATTCTTTATGTGTTTTGTATAATCCAAATGTTTAGTGTAATCAACCCAAACCTCTCAGCAAGATCTCTTTGCCTGATTTTCAAATTCACTATCACTGTAGCCAAGAGAAAAGGGCACTACTAAATTAAATATACCCTCCTTCCCTTTTCCTAAAGGCTGTTTGTCCCCTTCTCTTGGTAACTCTTCAGTTCCCAGAGAGCAAGGACTCCTGGGAAACAGGAAGTAGCAACATACCAGTGAGAAAATCCCCAGATGAAGATCAGCAATAAATCTCTCCAGGCAACAGTTTGGTCAAAATGGGGAAATTCCCCCACCAGCCCTCAAAAACAGTCCCTCAAGAAAGCTTCGAGAAGGTTAATTTGGGAAATCCCCTCCGAGGAGATGGAAAGCTGCTTCTACAGAGAAATCTGAATGAATAAGCCAGTTAATGGCTGCCTGGGGAGCACTTCACCTGAAGCCATACTCTTGCTTCTGCCTGCTTCTTTCCATCCCCATCTTCAGGGTTACTCAGAGGGGACCCAGTTGCCAGAGTCACTCTGCCCAGCCTGTCAACCCAGGGAATTAATATTTCATCTCCTGGCTTGTTGACCTGAGCTGCCACTAAGCCAGATTCACTTCCCCATAGGATCTCCTCTGACCCTCCACTCCCCACCCTATGGTAGAACAGCAAGCCACACTTGTGAGTTTCCCTCACAGTCGTGCTGTAGCAAGCCCGTCAGGTTTTACTGGGTTCTAATCTAAATGTGACCTTGAGGTCACATTTCTTAGCTGCTGCAGAGAGGAATCCTTCCCACAGGGAAGAAAAAAAATCATATAAATCTAGTCCTATGAAGGGCTCAGAATGGAACATCAGCTGGTGAGTTGAAGCAGACAGGGGGCATGAATACTGTTGGAGAGGGGTCGTGGCAGAACTGGCTCTCTGGATCCCTGGCCTGCAGGCGGTCACTGCTACAGCCAGTGCTCCGGGAATCATTTCCACTCCCACAGGACTCTTATGTGGTGTTTTGTTTTTGTCTTTTACATGTGACTTAAAATGACCATTCCAGGAAGATGACAAATAGGAGATTTTAGTATCAGAGAAAGAAAAATAGACTCCGTGACAGCTTAAATTTATTTTACTGTATGCTTACCGAATATAGTTACCAAATCTTGGAAAACAGGAACTTTTTAAAGGAGAAAGTGCTCTAGTTCTAAAATCCTTTAAGAAATTGTGCTGTACAAGAGTGTGTGACTATGATGTAGTCAGACCTACCATTGTATGATTTTCAACAACAGTTTACAGTTTCAAATATTTTTAGACTCCTAGAAAACACCCTGGCAAAAACCACTTTTCTGGTCTCTTCAAACAAACATGGTTCTTATTCACTTCCATTCCTGTGGTTTTGTTAAGCTTCTTTTTCCAAAAATTGCAAAGATTTTCAAGCACCTACTTTCCCTTATGCTTGGAAAAAGCCAGAAGACTCTTGCTTGGGTTTGCATGTTTCCTAGCATGCAATTAGAATAGTCCTTAAATTCATTTATATATATATATATATATATATATATATGAATAATAATTATGACACTTGCATTTAAACTACTGTCAAAGTCTCCTACTCCTGAATATTCTAGATGGTTTATCAATATTACCCTCAAAAGGTGCTATTTCCATTTCTCATCTGGGAACCCAAAAGACTTCCAATTCTCAATTCCTAACAAGACCAAGGAAAAGTTTTCATTTGTTCTCAGCGTACTGCAGTTATGAATGTGAACTCAAGTAAATGATGGTGCATATTAGCAAAATATAGCCTTTAATACAGGCACAGATGAAACGGATTCCAACATGGATCTGAAAGTAATAAATAAACTAACTTAAAAAGAAAAGAAAAGAAAGGAAAGCATGGAGCAACTTTGATAGAAGTAGGCTGCTTGCTTTTGCCCAGGAAAGTTTATAGTGTTTTAAACAGTTGTAAACATGTCAGTATACGTGGATACCGTTTCCATAGCAGCATAGCAACAGTTAGGAGTTTCTCCAAACATACCCAAAAGGAAACTAAAAATAGCTGTCTTCAATATCAAAATAAGTACATATACATATTCAGGCAAGAGTACACAAAATGATGTGTAATTAGAAGTACTGCAGACACCAACCTTTCACAAAAGCTTGTCACAGTTAGCTTGAAAAACAATGAGTACCTTTAGAAATAGGTAGAGACCAAGGAATCCAAAAAGGAAAGATGGAGGCCACCTTGAATTCTAAGATCAGAGGCTTTTGACATCAATGCCTTAAGCCATTGCTTTGGCTGCTATTGCCCCACTGACTGCTGTGTCGTATTTATCTTTTGGTCCTACCAAGGGGACAAGTGTGTGATATGTACTATGATCTCCACTTACTGCAGCATTCTCTCTTCTGAAATCTTCTAGCCCATCTTAGCCTCCTTATAGAGACTGACAGTAGTTGCATTTTTAAAAATAATACAAAAACAACTGACACCCTTTCCCAATGAACTTACTTAAACTGACACTGAGTGACAGAAATAGTGACTCCAAAATGAACACAGAATGTCAGCACATGTTTTTGGACCTTCACTGTTTGTACTTTTTATTTATATCCAAGAATTACAAGTATTTCAAAAACATCATCTACTGTAGATACCTCATATCATCCAGACTGAGACACTTTTGAGAGTGAAAGGGAGTGCTACTTATAATTATGTTGGGAAAATAAGTGTAAATCAAACTGGCCCAGGTAGGCCTGGAGAAATGGTCACACATTACATACAAGAGTGTACATGTCTTGAGGGCAAGGATGAGGGGTTTTTTTTGTATGTCTTTAGTATCTACTACAGTGCTTCACATCTGAAAAGAGCAATAAATGCTTGGTAAATGAACGGATTGTGTCATTGGATTGTATTTTTATAAAACTTTTGAAAGCGTTTTTACATGGAAACTAAGTTGACCATAGTGCTTTTTTATATTCACAGTCTACATATTAGGTTTAAATAAAACCTCACACAGCACTACAGGGTGAATCTTCCTTCTTCGTTGTCTAATCTCTGACCTAAAAGTAAAGAGAACACAAATGGATATATAAAATACATCTATGAATCGTGAAAAAGATAATTCTATCATCTGGGATGGTTTATGAAAACACTAAAGGTTAGGGTATGAGATCAGGTCAGAAGCAATTTCATAATATCTATGATGGTTATTATCCTGGTTTCATTTTTTCTTGTCAGGAATGCTGGCCCCTAGGGAGAAATGCAAGACAAGTATTGAATGAGGACACTCTTAACATGGAGGAATGCGATTTGTTTTCCATAATGTGGGGTTGAGAAGAGCCCTAGCTGTTGGTGAATTCCTAGGAACAAAGAACAAAGATAAGAGCATCTTTCTGCCTGGATCCGCCATTAGCAGGATCCAGGGAATGCCTTGTAGAAGTCATTTTCCCATATGGTAAACCTCCTGTTCTTAGTTTATAAACCAGCTTATAAACTGCATCAAAGGATTGCAGTGGGAAGTTACCATCGTGTTCAAGTGAAGCATTTATCAACCCTCCTATGAAAAATGGTATAAATCCCCATGTCCTTCCCCTCTCCCTCCCTCCCCATGGAGAAGCAGCAGAGTTTGGGAGGCTATGTTGCCTGACTTTATGATCTCAGACCCTGCAGTCATACTCTCTATTTGGGTTTGGAGCCAGATTATTCTATAGGGTGTTACCTAACATCTCTGGGCTCCAGATTCTTCATCTTTCAAAAAGGGAAAACAACAATTGTACCCCTTCTTAGGGTCGTTTGTGAGGGTTAAAAGATATTCATCTAAAATAACTAGAATTCTATATTTCTTTGGGCATTTGGCTAAAGTAGTGCTGGGACAGTTGTAATTAAAGGCAAAAATTATGCTTTCATGTTTCAAGCCCAAATCAACCCAAACATGAATCTTTAATGTCAGAAGGAACTGCCTAGGCCTTAGGCCATTTATGGACTAGATTGTACTCCCATCTCCCTCCCCAGAATTCAGCTATTTTTCTAATGCCAAAGGGACCTTGCATCATTGTTATTCATTAAATTCTCTCAAATGCAAGCCAGTTGGGCCACAGGTAGTAGCTACTCTATTTTAGGGAAAAGGGAAGGCCTAGTCTAAAAGAATGATATATCTTCTTTAATGTCTAATTAGGAGACTAGGAAAGTTCCAAAGAAGTGAATTTCTTTACAGAATTACAGAATTATCTCTATATTTAATGAATTTCTGGTGTCTAAGGGTGGGGGTGGGGAGATAGGTTCTTTATAAATATCAAATCATGTTGTTATCTACAGAGAGTGTGCCAGTTGGTTAAATACAGCCAAATTCTGTTCAGTTTGATAATTACTGAATTTGACATTCATAGAGGTTCTTTTTATAATTCTGGGAATAAGAAATCCACAAACTCATTAAATTATGAAGTATTTCAACCCTATTATCCTAATACAATTACCCCATGGACTGCATCACCTCAGGAAGTCTCTGAGGCAGCTTCTAATGTTTAGGTAGACTAAAAACAGGGATTTAATCCACATAAAAGTCTCTGCAGAGCTGGAGGCATGGCTCAGTGGTAGCATGCTTACCTAGCAAGCACAAGGCCTTGAGTTCAAACTCATACCACAAAAAAAAAAAAAGCCACTTCAGTGTGGTTTTACAAAATGATATTGCAGCCAGACGCCAGTGACTCACGCCCATAATCCAAGTACTCAGGAGGCAAAGATTAGGAGGTTGGAAGCCAGCCTAGGCTAATAGTTCTTGAGAATCTATCTCAAAAAAACCCACCACAAAAAAGGGTTGGTGGAGTGGCTCAAGCGGTAAGAGTGCCTGCCTAGTAAGTATGAGACCCAGAGTTCAAACCCTAGCACCATAAAAAAATGATATTGCACATCATTCTACCTGATCTAGAGTTGTGGTTGATGATTCTATGGAAGGATATTTTACTCATGCCCAACACAGAGTTTTCTGTTGAATAAATCTACCCTGGCATTCAAAGAGATAAAGGGCTAAGGAGAAACAACTCAAACTTGTTTAAGAACATTTGGGGACTAGGGCAAGAGACTTGACCACAACATCTATCTGTTTCTTTCAAGTAACAATTGCAATAATTTATCTATCAGTATTATAATTTATTTCTTGGCTACATCAAGGAAATGTAATTACTTCCCACAACACAAGAGTTACTAATATAACTAGATGCCGGAGGCTCACTCCTGTAATCCTAGCTACTAAGGAGGCAGAGATCAGGAGGATCAAGGTTTGAAGCCAGCCTGGGCAAATAGTTTGAGAGACTCTATCTCGAAAAAACCCATCACAAAAAAGGGCTGGTGGAGTGGCTCAAGATGTAGGCCCTGAGTTCAAACCCCAGTACCACAAAAAAAAAAAAAAGAAAAGAGTCACTAATAAAACTTCTATAATTCGATGCATTTAATAAGCAATAAAGGTCCAAATAGCAGCCAGATTTTCTTAGCACCCTGACTTCTTCAAACTCCTCTAAAGTTCCATGAGCTAACACATGGTACAAGAATGTGAACGGAAGTTCAATAGGTCTGAGACTTGGAAATAGAGCAGCAAGTCCTGTGGTAGCAAAGTGTTATCAGAGAACAAAAAATTTGTGTGCTCTCTAAATACCACCCTGCTGCCTATACAATAGAGGAATCTGGCAGATGCCTCCTTAACCTAATGATCCAACTTCACGTTGCTAACAGTGGACCAACTGACATTATTTGACTCCATCCCATGCCCATAGCAGACATCATTAATGGTTCCTATGAAGCCAAGGCCCCACTTCAGAGTCTTTCTCAAAACTGATGACATCATTCATCTTGGAGAGGAGTTTGAGAAGCTAAACATGGTGCTGAGCTATCCCACTTTGGCTTGCAAGTAATGGGCATGGCACCAAGCAGTGCCCACTTCTTCAGTAGGAGGGACCTCCTGGATTCTCCCAGATGGCTCTGAGGTCCTTGGTAGAGGAAAAATTGTAGTCCTGGGACCTTACAGATAGGACAATCAAGATGACTAATGAGAAAATAAACTCTCTGTATGTGTGTTGTGTGTATGTATGTGTGTGCATTTGTGCTTAGGTGTCACCTTGCTCACCTAACAAATTAGTTTCTTCTTGTTATTTCTGTGGCCCAGTTCTTCTTCCATTTCCTCCATACCACTTGTCCCAGCTCATAAGTATTTTATTAATTTGTCAGCATGTTGTCGTGATATTGTCGTAGGGTGTCATGGGATTGTCATGGGGTGTCATGGAGTGGTCATCCTTTCTTATCCCACTATCAGATCTGACAGAGTAGGAACTGTTCATGCCTCTGAATTCTCAACTTCCAATAGATTCTGCTACACAGGGTCACTCAGTGAATATTTATTGCATAAATGAACCAATAGATGAATGAGTAAATGAGATTTGCTTTTTTAAAATATTATTTGGAATTAAGTCTAGAGGGAAGAAAAACAAGAAATTGACCTTTTACATAGTACCTAAAAATTTTGGTAAAACCCTGAGTATTTAGTCCTAAGTGGTTTATACACCTTAACCTTTGTTCTGAAGGCAACTTTAAGATACAGCTCCACAATGCTTTGATCAATGGTGTTTTTGTTAGGATAAATATATATCTAGAAACATAATTCCTGGAAGTCTAATAGTAATTTGAATGTATAAGTTGTGTTTTGTGGGGGGAGAGGACTGGGATTTGAGCTCAGGACTTTGCACTTACAAAGCATGCACTCACATAGCAAGCACTCTACTGCTTGAGCCACACCCCCAGTCCATTTTTAATCTTGTTATTTTGGAAATAGAATCTCATGAACTATTTGCCCAGGCTGGCCTTGAACCATGATCCTCCCAATCTCATCCTCCCAAGTAGCTAGGATTATAGGCGTGAGCCACTGGCACCTAGCTAAGTTGTGTAATTTTTTTAAAGTCAGTTTTCTTCATTGCCTCAGAGTACTGCATACCTCAAATATCTCACATAGCACATGAATAGGAATGATCTCACTATAAGCCTCCTTTAGAAAACTGAACCCCACAAAGTGTTCTTTCAGTGCTGAGAGGGACCACAGCTGAATGGCATATCGGATGAACTCTTGCCACTATGGTTGTAACAATGTGCTTAGAAACAAGAGCGTCTCAACGAAAGAACAAAGATCAATATTTAGTTTCTTGTATCCCTACTGGGTATTTCATCATTTTTATGACCTCCTGTTCTGCCATTTCCCTTACCTCTAACTCCAGTTTGCTCTTCTAGGAAAATAGAAGGGAGGGGTCTAGGAGTAATAGCAATACAAATGCAAACCAATTACAACAAAACATAAAGTTTGAGTCACAATACTTATGCTTTGTTGACACCAAGATTTGGCAAGTTAAAAAAAAATAAACCTTTTGCTACTGTATTTTAAAACATTTTTAATGTGTTTTTTGTACTAACCATATGGACTTTACTCTTTATTAATTATCTGTTAGGTGAAAGGCAGCTAGTAAAAAATTGCCTAATTATCTTATCTGTTTTATTTACTGAAGTTGGTAATACTAAGCATTGCAGGAGCTGATTCTTGGCCTCCTTCATTGTGTATACTTTACATACAGTTGCCAAGCTTATGGCTCACTCCATATATCAACCTTCTAATCATCATACATTTCATTTAATTTCTCAATAAAACAAACATGAAATTAAGACTAATTTTGGAATAAGCTAAGCTTAAATTTCTCACCGAATATTTAGAGTTGGAGCTGATGGTGTAGTTCAGAAGTGTTGCTAGAAACCAGCCTAATAATACAGTGAAGACTTGAGTCAGGTCCTTGCCACACCCACCTTCCTTGTTTAGAAAACATCCATTAACATCACCAAGAGACTCCCAAGTGAAGTGAGTAAAGCAGTTCTCCCTTATCATAGAGGCATATGTTACGAGCCCTCTAATGGATGTCTAAAACTATAAACCCCATTCAGAAGTACCGTGATACCTCAAAAGTTGATGTGATTACTAACCAAGACAGCTAAGTGACTTACAAGAGGGTAGATTATATAGCATGGATGTACTGGACAATGGGATGATTCACATGCTAGGCGGGACAACACAGGATGCCTCAAGATTTAATCACAGCACTCAGAACAGCACACAATTTAAAACTTAGGATTAGTTCACAGCTAGAATTTTCCATTTAATATTTTCAGACCATGGTTGTTCATATGTAACTGAAACCTCAGAGAGCAAAATTGAGCAAGGACTGGTGGCTCACACCTCTAGTTCCAGCTACTTGGGAGGTAGAGATAGGGGGCCAGCTTGGGCAAAGTTAGCAAGGCTCTATCTCAAAAACGACAACAAAATGGGCCAGGTGCAGAGACTTAAGTCCATAGTCCCAGCTACTCAGGAGAGAGGAGCTAGAGGATTTCCATTCAAGGCCAGCCTGGGCAAAAAGTTAGCAAGAACCCCATCTCAACCAATAAGCCAGGCACAGTGGCATACACCTGAGGTCCCAGCTATGCAGAAGACTATAGGTAGGAGGACCGCACTCTCTACTTCTTAAAATTACCTTGTGGTATCTTGCTCACTGATCTATATTTTCCAGTTTGCCACACACTTAGTTCTCCCAGTTTCAGAGTGTGTTAGTTAGGGTAACAACTAACAATTGCTTTTTTAAATAACTATCAAAATGTCAAAGCCAGTTGTGTGGCTGTAATCTCAGCACTCTGGAGGCCAAGGTAGGAGGATCACAAGTTTGAGACCAGTGTGGACTACATAACCTGAAAAAAAAAAAAAAGTCAATGGTTTAACACACTGTGTTGGTCAGCCTTTGCTAGATTATTCTCCTATGATAAGCAATTGCATGTCAACAGTAAAGGTTTAGTTTTTGCTTGTGATATGTGTTGGCTAGAGGTCAGCTACCAAATGTCTTCTTTATCTGAGATCCAGGCTGATGCCCTGGGGCTGTAGAAGCAGTACACCTGAAACAAGAAAAAGAATAATAGCAGAGTCATGCAATAACTCTTGAAGTTTCTCAAGTATGTCTACACAACTTCTCACATTCCACTAGCCAAGCAGTCATATGCCAAATCCAGTATCAATGGACAGGAAGTATATTGTTCCTCCAGGGAAGTTCACAACAAAAGATCCCTGTAGCTATATAAGGAGCAGAGAGTTGAGATACAAGCTACCAAACAATAGAATTTTGTTCTCACTTACATGATAGTTCAATGTCAGTGTTTCTGGTTTATAAGCAACTTTTCTTCTTATGCTTATTCAAAGACCCAGGTATGGTTCTACCATCTGCATCCAGCCAGCAGAAGGGAAGAGATAATGAAGAAGCCCCACATACTTCTTAAAACTCTGGGCCTTGGGTTGGCAGAGTGGCTCAAGTGGTAGAGGGCCTGCCAAGCAAATGTGAGGCCCTAAGTTCAAACCCCAGTTCCACCACCAAAAAAAAAAAAAAAATTACCATCTTAAGATTCTCAACCTAGAAGGGACATGTGCCCCTTCTTACCACATTTTACTAATGACCACCAGGATGTGAGGAGTTGAGGAGGTTTGACATGCTGAAAACTGTAGTTTCTGCCTTGGATGCCACCTCTCTACTATGGAAAGAGACCTTTTTGGTGACCCATTAGTTGTATCTACCAAATGAAATCACTATCCTGGATGTGCTTAGGCTTTTTTTCTAGACCCACTTATCCTGAAATAGAATATCCAAAAAAAAAAAAAAAAAAAAATCAGGATGTTGGAACTTAAGGTGTTTTGTTATTTTTCCATGTGCTGTTTTGAACAAGGATCCTATAACTCAAGTAACAAGGCACTGGCTTCATAGAAAATTGCAGTCTATCATGCTCCAAAGACTGAGTATATAATTTTATTTTTTGGTAGTCCATAAGGAAAACATTAGTAATGATTTTCACAGGTTGTATATTCATTTTCCATTTTCAATTTGAGGTTACACAACCACTAACAGAGTTGTGTTTTTTTCCAAATCACTGAATTAGCACATACAACCCTTGAGTTACTTAACTACCCAAGTGAAAAGAACAATTGATCATCTAGAAGCACAGATTTGTGAGTAGGAAGAGGACCTTAATCAAAATTAGAGATGCAAATACACAAGCTAAGTTTGAAAATTGACCTCAGTGACCACAAATTGCTAGTTAAAAGTAGCTACTTCCACAATCAGTTGATAACCTCTTTATCCCAAATCTCCCAGCTAATCCAGCCCCACTCCCTCCACCACTCCCTCCACCCCCCACTCACTAGCAAGGGCTCTTCACTTCTGTCTTCTCTAAACATTCTGATGGTAGCTCAATGCACGGGACATCAACCAAGAGCCCATTTGCAGCCATAGCTCCCAGAAAACTCTTTTTACCTCTTTAGTAGCACAGCTACATTCTGTTTTAGTAGGTTGAATACTACTAAGGTTCGTTCCTTCTAAATTATAAACTTCTTGAAAGTAAGAGCCACATTGCATTTATCTATTTACCACATTTGTCTCACACATAGTCAATGCTTAACCTTCATTTCTTTAATTTTATTTCAATAAGATCATGTTACAGATGAATCTGGGCCCAGCTCTACAACTGAGGCCACATTCAGATAGTGTTTCCACAAAGAAAGCTTCAGGACACCCATGTTGCTTTGCTGGGTCAGGCACATCCAGGCTCCTCATTCTCTTCTTGAATACCCTCCATTTCTGTCTTTCTTTTCACCAAAGATGCTGATGTCAATCTTGCTTCTATTGCTTCATGTACTAGAAGAGGAACTCGAGAAGGAAAGGGAAACCTGGCCTACCCTCACCCTTAGCTTCCTTGTTTCCTTTCTTGGTTTCCATGTTGGTCATGTGGCAGCTATAGGGAGATGCTGTGGGGCTCCTAGAGATGCAAGGATGTTTTCCTAAGTGTCCAGGCCTCCTCACTGCTCTCTCCTACCCCTGAAAAGATGTCTCTTCAGGTGTTTACTCTGGGCAGGAGGATAAAGGCCTCAGTTTCTTCTTCTACTTTGGAGCCCAGTAAAGGAAATAATAGCCCCAAGTAAAGAAAGCTGTAATTTCTGAGGTCTAGTTGTGGTAAAGGGTTCTGTTGTTTGCCAAGGTGTTCTAATGGGCTTCTCACAGTAGGAGTCACATTCAGAAGTCAAAAAAGGTCATCTGGCTCCTTTCAGTGCTTTAGAAATATGGAGCCTAAACCCAGATGAATTTTTACCTCTCCACCGTGAGATTTGACACATCTCAGTGATACCTATGAAGAAAGTAGAATCCAACTTCTTTTCTACAAAGAAAGAAGAAAGAATCAAGGAAGTACACATCATGAGGGAAAGAACTATCTAAGCAGGAATCAGAGGAACTCACGTTCAAGCTCTGGCTCTTTTCTTTTATCTGGCTGATCCTGGACAAGCTAGGTCACCCCTCTGGATCTTACTCCTTAGTACATAATGAGAAGCCTCAATTAGGGTACTTCTAATTGTTACCAGTTTTTGCCCCCTAAACTGGGTCCTTTTGCCCTCTCAAAACTGTGACCGAGCTGGGCTTGATGGTACACATCCATAATCCCAGTGCTCTGGAAACAGAGGCAGGAAGATCAAGAGTTCCAGACCAGCCTAGGCTACATAGTGAGACCTGTCTCAGAAAGAGAGAGAGAAACTGAGAGAGAGAGAGAGAGAGAGAGAGAACATTGTAGAACCAACAAGACCAAACACCAATTGGTTAAGAATAAAATAAGTTGCAGATAAACTTGCAAATCAAATTCTCAACCCTTGGGGGTCAAGAGATTAAAGATATATAGTAAAAGAAAAGGGGGGTGGGGAAAGATAGGCTAAAAAGGGGAGAAATATTCATATCTTTTCTGGGAATTCAGATGACACTTCTTTTGCTTCTTTTATGTTTCTTTCCAGTCCTTGCCATGGCAATTGTCGGCTGTCATGACAGTAGAGGTGTGTCATTTAGCATGCAGATAGGATTATAATGAAATGCATGGTAGTCTGGTGGTCACCTTGGCAGCCATTTTAGACTCAACCCATTTCAGCAAGCCCACCTGAAGAGGGACTTCTGGCCTGCAGGCATCCTGTCCTCAAAGATAAACAAGATTAGGGCAAAGTAGAAATTCAGCTAAGTTACCTAGGCAGGACTCAGGGTAACATAATGTCTTTCCCAAGCCTGGAAGTAGGAATCACTAATATGGCAAATGACAATCATTCTTATGGAGCCACCATCTTTGAGCTGCCAGAGATGTGGTTTTCAACCTGAGGATCTGCCATCTGTCTTCTTGGGTCTTAGCTGCCAATCCATCACCTGGGCTAGATGTAAAATTTTATCCAGTGAAATAAGTGATATTTCTTCCATTTTCCATTTAGCAAAGGTATAAAAATACACATCCCATCCTAATGAAATAGTGTTCCACTTTTTAAAAATGTGACTAGTTGAACACTACTTTCCTAGTACCTCTACCTGCCATGGTCTCTTCAGGTGCTTACTCTGGGCAGGAGGATAAAGGCCTCAGTTTCTTCTTCTACTTCAGAGCTCAGTAAAGGAAATAATGGCCCCACATAGAGAAAGCTGTAATTTCTTTACTTGTGGTAGAGAGTTCTGTTGTTTGCCAAGATGTTCTAATAGGCTTCTCACAGTAGGAGTTAAAGCATTATCTGGTAATAGCAGAAAAGAACTAAAAGTGTTCTGCATAAAAAATGGAAAAGTCAGTCTCACTTATGAGCACAGGAATTTGGGCAGATATGTTGTATTTAGAAGAAAAAAGCTTTCTTGTCCTTAATATAGACTATTCAGTCTCTGAGAAATGTTGCTTGCTCTTTGGGCATGCTTGCACGGGTGTGTGTGGTGGGGTATGTGTTTATGTTGGGGGACAAGTGGGAGGTGAAGGAAAGATGTTCTCATATTCACCCACCCAAAGCCTGCAGGGACAACTAGGAACTTCTGCACAACTTATCATGGAAGAAGTCTTGGAAGGAACCTTTCTCAGAGGACTAGAGCTTGCTGCTGTCCTACTAAAGTCCCTTGATACCAATCTTGATTGGATAATTCAAATCTTGGGAAACACTGTCATGGTGTCATTAAACTCAGGTGAGACAAAATGAAGTGCCTAGTATTGATTTTAATAGAATTCCCCCCTTCAGCAGAGAGTTTCAACTCTGAGTCCAGTTGATAAAGAACTAAGAAAGAACAGAGTCAAAGATCTGCTAGGTGTCTTGTTCTCGTTCCTTCTCTATTCCAGACATCAGGGGAAAGAATGAGAAGGGGTTTTCCTAAAGAGAGGAGTGACAACCAGGAGAGGTGCTTGTAATCTTCCCCCCCCCACACACACACAAAAGAGTAGCAGAGAAAAGAAGTATATAATCAACTCAGAGAATGGGCCCCTCTCAGTGAGAACAGAGAAATCTTGGGAACACTAGAGTAAGGTTGGAATAGAAGGGTGCATATAGAGAGAACCATGAACCGTTTAAATTGTCTTCATGATTTTGCCTTGTGCTACTAGAAAATGTATTTTTCTGTGGGGGTGATATCAACCCTATAGGGACAGTAATTGGTTCTTTGTGGATGGAAAAAGTATTATAATGGTTTGCAAACCTCCGAAAGGCCACAGTAAATAAACAAAAACACTGTATATTTATGGCATTTAAATTTCCTAGGCAGGTCTGGGTATTGGGGTGGGGCATTATTATGGGGTAAAATGTCAAAAGAGAGCCAGGTTCCAGTGGCTCAAGCCTATAATCCTACCAACATGGGAGGCTGAGATCTGGAAGATCATGGTTCAAGGCCAGCTTCGGCAAATAGTTCATAAGGAACCCCCCCACCTCCAAAATAACCAGAGCAAAATGGACTGGAGGCATGGCTTAAGGCGTAAAGCACCTGCTTTGCCAGTATGAGCCCCTGAGTTCAAACCCCAGTCTCACCAAAAAAAAAAAAAGTCTAAAGCGTTGCATAGGGAAGGTGATGAAAATTTTTAAAAAAATAAAAAAGGGTTGAAGGACAATCACATTTAACTTCAGTTTCACATTATTTGCTTCTGTGTGTAATTCCCTTATTACCTCCATTCTTTCATTACAAACACACAAATTTTGCATTATAAGGGGTTTGGGGAAGTTAGGCCTTCACATTAACTCCTAGCTGCGACCACACAGAGAGCAGCAAGAGGCCTTCTCTAGGTGAAGAACAGCAATGACAAGGCAAGAGTCCCAGGCAGAGGAGCCACTTAGGGAAGCAGCTCAGAGACTGACAGGACAGCTCCCTTTGTGGATCTCAGCATCCACAGCAGCATCAACATCACCTTGGCACATGTTAGACAGGGGTTCTCAGGCCCCACTGCAGACCTGCTAAATCAGAAACTGTGCTGGTGGTGCCCAGCTGTCTGGTTTCTGATAGTCTATCAAGTTTGAGAGTCATTAGACAAAAGACAGGAGAGGGAATGGGGAGCCAATCTATAGGGAATAGAAAGAGGAGTTTCAGTAAATAAAAATTTTCTACTCTTGAGCCGGGTGCTGGTGGCTCACTCTTGTAATCCTAGCTATGCAGTAGGTAGAGATCAGGAGGATCGTGGTTTGAAGCCAGCTCTGGCAAATAGTTCACAAGACCCTGTCTCAAAAACACTTAACACAAAAAGGGCTGGTGTGGTGGCTCAAGGTGTAGACCCTGAGTTCAAACTCCAGTACTGCAAAAAGAAAAAAATTTCCACTCTCTTTTTAAATCATCTTTAAATTTTTTCTTTTAGATCTTAGTAATACGAACACTGCTCGTTTTCACCAGGAGGGAAAAGAATTCTGCAGTCAAATGTGCTAAGCATAAAGTAAAGGAAGCTTGCAATAAATTGGCTAATTAAGACCATGTCAGTAATAAGGCAGGCAAGTCAAAGCAATCAATCTCAGACTTGTCAAGGCTGGCTCTGCCATCTCCAGTGATCATAGACGCCAAACAATCAGCAATCATGTTATCTTGTGCCGTGTAGTCATGGTAGAAAAGCTCATACAGTATTTCTAAACAATACCTGAGGATTTTACTCAAGTTCAGGAAAACTAAGCTGCATATTCAAGATCCCACTATCGCTGAAGGGTAAGATCCAAACTCCAAGGTTCTGACTTTCAAATGATCAAGTTCAACTTTTTTTCAATTCTTTCCTTCCTTATGAATGATGGCATTTTGATTTAGAGCTTTACTTTTTTCTGCTTATAAAGAATTCACAATTATTTGTCCAGAAAACATGTCATCTTTTGAATAAAAAGAAAATTGAGGTTGGATGCAAACAATCTGGGCACAGCCCCCTTTGGTGTGCGTCTTCCTTAGGCCACTGCCAGGTGTGTGAACTTGACAGTCCATCAAGACCCAGGTTTCTTCTCAGAGCTGATTTGTCAGAGAAGTATCATCATAGGCTAATTACAGAAGAAACACTAAATGACAATAACTTTCCAGTAACTTTTTTTTTTTGGTTACTAGTCCCTCTCTTAAATTATACCACAAAATTAGACTCCAGTGAAAATACACCAAGTATTCTTGTCCTGACCAAACTGTAAGCAAGGCTCTAGAAAAACTCGTTTGCTGTGATTTATGTTCTGCATATGATAATTACACTTTCATGTATTCCTAGATAACTTCTAAAATGAGCTCGCATTAAGTGTTTTGACAATCCTGATAAGGAGGTAGCTAAGATTAATCTAGAAGGATGTTGAGTTCTTCTTACCTCTTGATTTTAATAATTAAATGTGTGTATATATTTTTTTAATATTATTGCCTTCCTTCTCTTACTGAGCCAGTTAACAAGTCATATTTACAATAACGTCCACTCTTTTTCTCAACAGCATGTGTCAGTCTTGATGACTTGTTGAGTTTCAGGTCTTATGAGTTCTTAACCATGTGGCTACTTGGAAGTTCACAGCATCTTGGTTTTTATTGGTCCTGGGGTTCAAACTCAGGGACTCACGCTTGCTAGGCAGTTGTTCTATCACTTTTTTGAGATAGGGTCTCCAGAACTATTTGCCCTGAGACTGCCTGATCTCTGCCTCCTGAGTAACTAGGATTTCAGGAGTGAGCCACCTGGCACCCAGCTCATAGCATCTTCCTGTTCTGGGGCTTTTATATCAAACCCTTTTGTGAATTTGTACAGAAACCTACTGTAAGCCAGCTTACTCTCCCAACCCCTGGATAGTGGCTGACTTGAGATTTAAAGATGAGGTGTTTCTGCAAAAGAAAGAACTGTCTTGAGCTATGGGCACTCTAGTCTTTTTTTATTATTACTTTTAAACCCAATGTTTTGTGAAGTTCTTTAATTGCATTTTTTTTTCTTGAGCAGGTGAGGATGTGAGACACTCAGTATTTTATATTATCAAGTGAGTACAGATGTAAGAAAAGTTGTGTTTAAATTTCTCTTTGTTACTTGTAATACTGAATTAGCCAAACAATTCACACTTAATAGCAGATACGAACCTTCCTAAGGACATTTCTGAAGGACTGTCAAGCTCTCCCCGCACAGGTGAAAATTTTATTCAGACTATGAAGTAATAACCCAGTAGAGCTTCTGTGCTCCAAAACAGTCCTTTTGGTACAAGCTGTAGCTAATCAAACCACATCGTGCATACACATCGTGCAGATAATAAGAGACCATGTTTATTGAGCACTTAATATTTGCCAGACGCAGATCTAAATATTCTACACGGATTCATTTGGACTTCATGACAACCTGAAGACACAGGTCATTAGCTTCATTTTACAAACAAGGAAAGCAAGGCCCGGAAAAGTTAATAATTTTGCCCAGGGTGACCCTGCAAGTGAGTGATCAGGCCAGTCTACCACAGCTCTAATGATCTTGGAAAGTTCTCTCCCTCCCTCACTCTTTTGTTCCACTGTGTCCCAATCTTCCTCCTTATGCATTTCACACTGTGGGGTCAGTTAGCTCCAGTTGCCTTCAAGTTCCTTTGTTTTCCTGAGCCCTGGGTAGCCACATCACCGCCTCTGACTGGAGTCACACAAAAAGCCTGAACATCTGACACTCATTGGTCATGCCTCCTCCCAATGGGGACTAATTTCACACTGTGCTTAGTGATGCATGCAAGAGCTTCATCTCCTGCTGCAGGCAGTAGCCCAAGGTATAAGTGTGCTCTCCATGTGAGGCTAACTTTGGGGAAACTGAGGCACTCTAACAGAGCAGAAGTGATTTAATTTTTCAGCTGTAACATTCACGATGAAACAAAGGATGAACATATTTGGGCTCCTGTTTCAACCTGATGGCTCAGCTATCACACTGTCCCTCTTCTGGGGATTTTTCTCTCCCAGAGGACCTCCACTCCACACCCAAGTCAAGCCAGGCTGGCAGAACACTGCCAGAATACCAAGCAATATTCCTGTTACAGGCAGGCGGCTACTGCTCTTTTCCTCTTTCTCCTTATCTGAGATGATCGCAAGTCCAGGTGCAGGGCACCTGACTCCCACGTCCAGCCTGAGGAACCTACATAATGTAATTATCATTAGCTTACAAGGTTTGCAGGATGAAAAAGAAAACAGCCTATCAGTGAATAGCAAATACACTGTCCTTCCTCCCAGCCCACCAAATATTTGTGTCAAGAGCAACTGGAGGCAGCAATTGTTCTATTCAACACTTGTCCATTCGAAACCATTCTAGGGTCTGCTTTATCAGTGCTGGAGTCCAAGTCCACAGAGGATTTTAGTATGCGACAATACCAGAGTAGGCCACATCCAACTCAGATAATGATAATTGAAGTTATTATCCAAAACTTATTTAAAAAATAGTTTATATAACATCCAGGAGTTTGGGAGCTTGTGTAGGGATGGATTTAAGTGTAAGAATAAGCTCAAAGCCAGGCTCCTGGGATGGCTGAACTGTAGCATAAATAATTTCCCCTCATTCCAAAGTCAGCATGGATTTATGGTGTCTGCCCCGAGCCTGCAGAGGTGAGCGCCACAAAGACTTCTGTCCTCATGAGACTTCATAATGTCTTAGTCTGGGAGATTCTTGAACACCAACTATTTACTTTCAGAAGATTCAGAGGGAATTATTTTAATTTAAGAAATACCCGTGACAGCTGGTTCGGGGGCAACTTTTCCAAACGTGCTGTAACAAAATTGGCAATGCTAGCTAAATCACACCCTGTTCTTCAGATACTGAACACAAATTTTCTTTACTACAGTCAATCTCTATCTGGAACACGGAAGCTTGTAGGAACTAGCAATGCCAGCCCAACCTTAAAGACAGCTTTCCAGGCTGGACTGCATTTTCTAGAAGAACAAATCTCAATATTTTATTCAAGGAGAACAGTAACAATTAACTTCAGTCATCAGCATGAATATTTTAGTGACAGTTTTCTTCTTTCTTTCCCTTCTTTTTTTTTTTTTAAGTGGGACTGAGGTTTCAACTCAAGGCTTCATACTTGTAAAGCAGGGGACTCTATCACGTAAGTCTTGCCTCCAATCCATTTTGGTTAGATTTGGAAATGGGGTCTCGTCACCTGTTTGCCTAGGGATGACCTCGAACTTTGATCCTCCAGATCTCAGCTTCCCAAGTAGGATTACAAGTGCGAGTCATCGGTGCCTGGCTTCTTTCTTTCTTTTTTGATGTTTTTCACATAAGGTCTTGCTATATAGTCCAGGCTGGCCTTAAACTCAAGATCCTCCTGCCTCAGCCTCCTGAGTAGCTGAAATGAAAGATCTGTCCTATCATGCTCATCCAAATAAAGATTTTTTCTTTTATATTCTATTTTAGTGGAAAATTTTTAATGGAAACTAGTGAGACAAATAGATTTAAGAAAAGACCAGAACTCCTAATAAGGAAGAGACAAAAAGAAAATACATACTCTCTTAGGGGTTCATTAGGTTATATTTGTAAGAATTAAGCATTAGACACTGTCTCAGATTATGAGTCATTTAACATATTGGGTATTTTATGCCCGATCCTTCACATGACTCAACAAATAACTGTTCCATGTTTATTATCTGCTAGGCACTGCCTTAAACACTTTACCAAAACTAACCTTTTCACTTCCAATCTTCCTCAGAAAAATTTCTAAGTTTTATACTTTTTCTTTCCTTCTTTCCTTCCTTTTTCCTTCCCCCTTCCTCTCTCCTTCCCTTTCTTCTCCCCTTCCTCCCTACCTCTTTCCCTCATTCTGTTCCCTCTTTCCCTCCCTCCTTCCCTCCTTTCCTTCCTTCCTTCTTTTTATTCTTACTCTTTTTTTTTAGATAAGGTCTGGCACAGGCTGACCTTAAACTCATGATCCTCCTTCCTTTCCCTCCTGAATGCTGGGATTACAGGCATGCACCATCATAATCAGCTTAAATTTTACGTATTTCTGATGCTGTTGTTTCTGCAGGTGCCTTATAGAAGTTGTATCTTCAGGAATATTTTCCTGCTATACACCTCTAATATTAGTGTCACAAAAATCTCTGTACATTCTGTATCCCTTGAATATGCTAACTTTCTATCAGATCACTATTCTTACGTGGTTTACAATAAAACTGAATATGGTCTTTGAATGTTCACCTTTCTGTTAGCTCTCCCAATTTGAAAAGCTCCTTGTTATTCATTCAGTTACATTATCCTCAGGTTCTGTTACATATGATTATGATAACAATAAGCAATTGAAAAAAAAGACATTTGCCTTATAGTTTTAAGGAAATTACTTTTCTATGCAAAGTTCTGCAGAAATTTTAATAAGGCTAGGCAGAGCAGTATTGACAAAGAATCCCTGGCTAGTCACAAAGTCCCAGGATGAAATCTTCATATCCCACCTCTACCTTTTGCTATCTTTGTGGTAGTAAGTAAATTACTTTATTTTATAGAACTCATCAGCAAAACAGAACTACAACATCATCCTCAAAGTTACAGTGAGGATTAAAGTAATACTTGTGCTGAAGTTTGAATATGGTTCGTCCCCACCAAAACTCACATTAAAGTTCAGTCCCCAGTGTGACAGTGTTGAGGGGTGGTGGGACTACAAGGTATTCAGGGTCACCAGAGAGCTGCTCTGTGAATGGATTAATGTTTTTCTCATGGAAATAGGATAGCTGCCTTGTGGGTTTGGACCCCTTTTCATCTCTTCCACACATGCCCACTTGCTTTGCTGCTTTTTCCCATTGTGTTAGGATGCAACATGAGGCCTTCACCAGAAGTCAAGCAGATGCCAGTACTGTGTGCTTGCACCTCCAGAACAAAAGCCAAAATAAACCTTTTTTCTTTATAAATTACCCAGTCAGGTATTCTGCTACAGCAACACAAAGCAGACTAATACAAATTGTGTCCTGTTTAATCCAGTTCCAGCATACAGTAAGCTCTTGATAAGTGGTTGCTAGTGTCACCATTACATAGGAAGGCCACCTATGTGACAGGCAGTGCTAGGAAATCTCACATATGCTGCATCATTTAATCCTTCACCATCAAGAGAAGCAAGGAAAAGTCCTTCTCATTTTTATACATTCGAAAAGAAAGGGACCAGCTGGGCATGGTGGTGCATGTCTATAATCCCAGCACTCAGGAAGTTGAAGTAGGAAGCCAGTTCCAGACCAGCCTAGGGTACACTGTGAGACCCTGTCTCAATAAAAAAAAAAGGGTCAGAGGAGCCAAGTAACTTGTTGCTCAGTGTCATACAAGCAAACAAGTGGCAGGGCAGGGCTTTGTAGCTGGGTCTATATAACTCTCGAGTTCATTTTTACATGGAGGTTGATATCTTCCAAATTTCTGTTGTTATTTCATGCAAAATGTACTGCTATTTTCAAATTTGTATTTTTTTAATACAAAGCTACATGAAACCACTTGTATCTTACATTATCATAAATAACAAATATATCTTCCATCTATCCCTTCCTTCATTCAATTCACGATAAGTATATTTTGCCTAAAGCTTTATTGGCATTTGGAAGAAACTCAAGGTCTGTACTTAAGACCTATGAACAGAAGCCAGATTTTAAAAATCACAGAATAAAGCGATACATGGAGCTAGGTGTGGTGGCATACCTATAACTCCAGCACTTGGGAGGCTGAGTCAGGAGGATTGCAATTTCAAGGCCAGCCTGGGCTACAATAATGAATTCTGGCTATATAGAGAGACTTTGTCTACAAAAGAAAAATGGGGGGAGGGGAGCATTTCTTTGATTCTCAGTACTGGATGTGATCTATCTTGATCTAAATTTGAATTTTGGTCATTATATGTACTATGTATATACTATGTTTATATATTCCTCTTTCATGCAACAAATATTTATTGAATTCTGGGTACATTAAACACAGATCCTCCCTTCAAGGAACTTAGGGTTTAATATGAACGAGAAAATGTATAAAAAGGCTAAGAAATGGTAGGTGGCAGAAGAAAAGTACAGAGTCCCCAGGACAGCACTCACTTTTCCTGGAGAGAGAAGGGTCAAAGAAGGCTTTGGGGAAAGTGGCCTCTTCTAAGAACTGCTCCATTCTGTGGCAAACTATTCATTAATTTGCTTTAAAATAATACAGAATGTTGGAGAGGATATAAACAATAGTTGACCATGAGTTTGATGGCAGAGAAACGGAGGGACAGAAGTACACAGAGCTCCGTGACACTAATGTGTCCACTTTAGGATATTTTTGGACTTTTGCACTATAAAAAGTTAAAATATTCTATGAAAACAATTTGCTGTAAATTACATATTAAAAAAACCTACAGAATGCATAATGTGATGTTTTGGGACTGGAGGACTCACCAGGCAGAGAGGCCATTACTGACCACCCATGAGCAAACTGAAGACTCCTCTCTGCCTCCCCCTCCACAGACATAATGCTATTCAATGAGTATTCTTTAATGGAAAACTGTAGGGTTGAAAAGGCAAACACAGGGTAATAAGGGCCCACAGATTCCTCTGGAAGCAAGACTGATTTCTAAGAAGAACTGAGCACAAATTCTGGTAAAACAAACAAAAAACAATCCATGTAGGTTTTACAGAAAATTGAACTCAGTACAATCAACAAAGTTCAGAGGCTTAGGGGCATCCTCAGACTTGAATGGTGGAACAGCATCTTGTCACTCCTATTCCTTATAAAGATCTTTCCTATAGGCCTAGGGAAGGACATCCTGTCAATATTTGTGGTGAGACAAAAGACTTCAATGCTGCATTGAACCAAAAGTTCTCAGTGGCTCTATATCACACACCCTCAACCAGAACATCCCCTAGGTGTGTCATGTAGTGATTTCTGCTAATTAAATGCAATGTAATTCTGATATAGATATGCATGTCTCTTAATTCAGATGCTCTCAGTATATCAAGAAAAGGGGAAAAGGGAGAGATTCGAACTCAGGTGCCTGGCAGCATTTAATAAAACTGAAGATTCATAAACTATTGAGCTGGTGGCTGTGCTACATACACTTTTTACCCTCTTTTGAAGATGAGAATGTGTATCTCTTAGAAATTCTGTCTGGGTGTTTTACTAGGCTCAGGATGTTTTGAGGAGTCAATGCCGTTCTGACTTCAAACCCAAATTAAAGTTACTGCAGGTAAAATTAGAGAGTGTCACATGCTACTTTAATTCTGTGCTCCTATACTTTAGTGGCTTCTCACCTGAGAGTGCATAATTATGTTCAAATTATCATATATCATTTCACAGTTAAATTTGATTATGACTTAGAACTTCCACGGAGATGACTGGGATTCTGCGTGCAAACTAGACTCTAATTCGTATTTATTATCCTTTTGGATAGTTTTGTTTTCTGAACCCTCAGACCCACTATTTCCCAGATAGCCATCCTATGGCATGGGGAAATATCTCAATGGAAGAGAATAGCGCTGTTTTATATGGCATTTTGCAAGAGACATAATTTGTCTATATTGGAAACCTAGCTAGTATTCAATAGGGATATAGTTTTCCAAGAACATCTCAAAATATTTCTGTAAGGAAATGTAATTCATCTGACCTCTGACCTCTTAATTACACCCAAGTGCATGTGTGTACATGCACATACATGCATGTGTGTTTATGCACATACATGCATGTGTGTTTTCTATACCTTATTTCAATGACACAGAAAGAAACTCTCTAGGGACTTCTGCCTTATACACCATGAGTCCAAACGACTTGGAAACTCCCTTGATATACTGTGATCAACTGTTCTATTTTTGGTTTTGACAGCTTTAATGCTTCTATGCCACCAGGCTCCTGATCTTCTTCTTCTTTCTAAAAAGGAACAGTGGTTTTTGTTTACATATGTAGTCAGCATGATAATTATCTAAATTAGTGTCTACCAACTCTGTTTGATCTCTATAGTGTCAACTGATAAAATCCATCCCTTTTATTGGGTCAAATGTCTTGCAGATCCAGGTCACAGGTCATTTCCTTGGGGGAAAAGCCTGCTTTTCTTCACAGAAATTAGCCACAGGGGCTAATCTCACAACCATTGATTCTCCTGTGATTGTTTCATTAGAGTCTATCCATTCCATGAGGCTAAATTAAAATTCCATGAAGGTAGGGGCTCCAGGCAGTGTTGTCCATCATTATATTCTCAGTGAATGGAACAAAGAGAAGCACTTAGTAAAGAAATAAGTATATGTATGTGCGTATATATATGCATGTGTGTGTGTGTGTGTGTGTGTGTGTGTGTATGAAGAAATGACTAAAATTCAAGAAATGTCTTAGGGCTGGTGAAGTGGCTCAAGTGGTAGAGTGCCTGCTTAGCAAGTGGGTTCAAGCGTCAGTACCACCACCAAAAAAAAAAATTAATTTCTTAGAGGCTTTATTAATAACACCCTAGAACTGCACTGCTCAATACAGTAGCCAATAGTCAACACAGCTAGTGGCTACCATACTCAGCATTGTCAATTAGAGTATTTTTACCATTGGAGGAAACTCTGTGGTGTAGCACATCTCAGGGAATACTGAAATTCTAGCCCAAGGAGAGTATGATTTTTCCAGGATCAATCAGACCATTACTATTACTGTCTTTGTTGATATTTAGTGACTTAAACCTTTTTCTATAAAACTATTCCCCACTTGATGGTTGAAGTTAATCTGAATATTTTACTTCCTTTTCTTCCAAAATGTACAACAAATAATTTGACAACCTTGATTTGTAGGGTCCAAGGGCCTACAGTTCTATATACTTTCCTTAGCACTCAAAACAATCCATAAGTGGGAAAAAGACATCTTTCTAAAAATGCATTTATTACATGCTAGGCTTCCATATTCTATGCTTTGAGTAAAAACGGGAAAAATATAATGAGCTCTAGAAGTCATCATTAGTATATGAGGAATTTGCGTTTGTATTATTTGTTTAAATGCATGACATATTGTGAAATTGTAATTATGCATGAAACTGGTATAGTCTTCCAAGTGAATAATATTCGATATGTTTGGCTAGAGCCTTTGATTTCAACAATTAATGTTTTTACTTTTTTTTTTTTCAGGCAGATTCTCACTATGTAGCCCAAACTGTCCTCAAATTTAATTCTCTTGCCTCAGCCTCTAGAGTGCTGAGATTACAGGTGTGTACCACCTTGCCTGGCATTTTTAAATCAAAGACTACAGCTACAGTTATCTTAGTTTACAAATGATAAACACACATAAATATATATAATTTTTTTTTGGTGGTACTGGGGTTTGAACTCAGAGCTTTGTACTTGCTAGCCAGACTCTCTACCACTTGAGCCATGCTTCTACTCCAAATATATTATTTTTTAGAGCAAAAATTAGAAAGTTTTCAGAGGTTAAATAAACAAAATTACAGCATTTATACTTAAATAAAAGTAGTAATTTGATCTAAGTACCAAAAGAGCAAAGACCGCCTTTGCTTATTTTTGCAGTGCTGGGGATCAAACCCAGGGCTCCTACACATCAGGCATGTGCTGTCTACTGAGCTACACCCCCAGCCCTAGCAAAAGCCTCCATAGTGATATGAGTGTTAGAAAGGGGATAAGAGAACAGTGAAGATGATACAAGGAATTGGGCAAAGGTGCAGATTCAGGTAAACAAACCAGAAATAGAGCACTCCAGGAGAATTTTGCAAATGCCAATACCTATCAGGCTCCTCTAAGACAGAGAGAGAAAGAGAGAGAGAGAGAGAAAGAGAAAGGTACTATGTCTCTTTTTAGCAAACCAGTCTATCATCCCATTTAATTCCATATTTCTATAGAAAAAGATTATATCCAGTAAACTATAGCTCCCTAACCCATTTTAACGCCTATGTCACAAATTTTTACCAATTTCTAACATAAAATACATAATATCTAGCTTATAAATAAATTATTTTACTTTGCTTTCCTGGTTTCAGTAAGCTAGTTGAAGCAATGAATCCTTTTTTTTTTTTTTTTTTTTGAGTCAAGCAAGGGCTTGCTATGCAATCCAGGCCGGCCTTGAACTCCCTATCATCCTGCCTCACCCTTGTGAGTGATAGGAGTGTAGGTGTGTATCACCATTCTGAGTTCTACCAGTACTATTTTTACAAGTAATATCCTCAGAAATGCAAAAAATGCTTGTAAGCATAACAAAACATTATCATTAACCATATTCTCGTACTGTCAAGTTTTATACCATATATGTTCCAGACTATAGAAAATCAAATTATTTCTCCAACAGCATACTTAAAAATCTCTACCTCTACAAGGTGAGAAGTACACAATTAAAACTTTAGAGGGTTTATAAAGGGGGTGGAGGTTTGGGTCAAGTAGTAGAGTGCTTGCCTAGCAAGCAGAAGATCCTGAGTTCAAACCCCAGTCAGATATCCTTTTTGCCTCAGGATTTTTCCCTTACAAAATGCATGCCACATTTGACAAAGATGAAATTATATAGGTTTCCCTACTTGGCTTTTGGAACACTTCAGGTAAACTTACAGGGTAAACCATAAAGAACTTGGAGGAATAAGCTGGAAGAACAGGGGCCAGATGAATAGAAATAGAACTGGAAAGTCCACGCCCCTGGTCTCTGTTGATTTCCATGAGGAAATCCAGGACCAGCCAACCCATTTGCAAAGTGTTGTCCTGGAGATGTTTGCTTTGCAGGAGTTGGCCGCTCACCTGCCTTCCAGGTTGAGACAGTGACAATGAATGAAGGAAGGCTGGGAGAGAGGTAATAAAGAAAGAGGAGAGAAACTGAAAAAGTCCCATCTGAAAACATTTCTATTCCTTTCAAAAGTGATGAAAAGACTGCACAGGCCCTTTGAGAACAATCTCGAGTTGAGAATATATATAGAGTTTATGCTTCAGGAGACTGCTTGAACTTAGGGCACTGGAAAGAAATTTATTGGTTAGAACAACTTGAGGAACTTTTTGTTCCAGTTAAAGTCACAAGGCCATGCTTTAAAAGCGGCTAAGAAGTACCTTTGGAGCATATTTTTCATGTTTTAGGTTGTAAAATTATTTCTAATTATGAGCTAATTTTAACTTTTCTTCAACATATCTTCATCTCAACTTTCTCTTAGCTCGATCAAGTCTACATTGTCTAACACTGCACCATATAAAGCTCTAGTATTACCCCAAACCACGGAGAACATTTATTTATTTTTGACTGTTACAAAAGTTTATTTAACAAAAAAGTTAAGATGAAAACGTACATGACCCAATTTTTACTTCATAGTAAAACAGGCCCTTTGGCGAGAGGACATGGATTTATCTGCTGAACTGTCATCATTTAAACTTGTTCCAAAGCCTCTAACATGATGATACTATTTCTTCGTATTGCCACCATTCCAATATTGTTCTGTTGCCCACTAGCTGCCATCTCCACACATTCATCTATCACAAGATTCATAAAGGGATCAAGTCCCCACAATATTCCTTGGACATGTCTGCCACCATTTAATTTCAATGACAACTTCTTGTTCATAATTTTTTTTTTAGCTCAGGAGGGTGTGCTTTACTCATGGTGTCTACTCAGCAGGCTCACTGATGCTTTGAAATGGGAGAACATTTGTAACTTGCCTGAATTTTGTGTCAAACAATAACAGCAAAGAAGGAGCTGCGAGACAGATCCTCTTAGCTTCAAAGTTCTATATTTTTTACTTTGGAACTAATAGGTATAGGCAAGGACTTTCTCAATGGAACCCCAGCAGCTCAGCAACTAAGAGATAGCATAGATAAATGGGACTTCATAAAACTAAAAAGCTTCTGCTCAACAAAAGAAATGGTCTCTAAACTGAAGAGACCACCCACAGAGTGGGAGAAAATATTTGTCAGCTACACATCAAAGGACTGATAACCAGAATATATAGGGAACTTAAAAAACTAAATTCTCCCAAAATTAATGAACCAATAAAGAAATGGGCAAGTGAACTAAACAGAACTTTCTCAAAAGAAGAAATTCAAATGGCAAAAAAAACACATGAAAAAATGCTCATCATCTCTAGCAATAAAAGAAATGCAAATTAAAACCACACTAAGATTCCACCTCACCCCTGTTAGAATAGCCATCACTAGCAACACCACCAACAACAGGTGTTGGTGAGGATTCGGGAGGAAAAAGGAACTCTCTTACACTGCTGGTGGGAATGTAAACTAGTACAACCACTCTGGAAAAAAATTTGGAGGCTACTTAAAAATCTAAACATAGATCTATCATATGATCCAGCAATACCACTCTTGGGGATATACCCAAAAGAATGTGACTCAGGTTATTCCAGAGGCACCTGCACACCCATATTTATTGCACCACTATTCATAATAGCCAAGTTATGGAAAGAGCCAAGATGCCTCACTACTGATGAATGGATTAAGAAAATGTGGTATTTATACACAATGGAATTTTATGCAGCCATGAGGAAGAATGAAGTGTTATCATTTGCAGGTAAATGGATGGAATTGGAGAACATCATTCTGAGTGAGGTTAGCTTGGCCCAAAAGACCAAAAATTGTATGTTCTCCCTCATATGTGGACATTAGATCAAGGGCAAACTTAGCAAGGGGATTGGACTTTGATCACATGATAAAGCGAGAGCACATAAGGGAGGTATGAGGATAGGTAAGACACCCAAAAAACTAGATAGCATTTGTTGCCCTCAACACAGAGAAACTAATGCAGATACTTTAAAGCAACAGAGGCCAATTGGAGAAGGGGACCAGGAACTAGAGAAAAGGTTAGAGCAAGAAGAATTAGCCTAGAAGGTAACACACATGCACAGGAAATTAATGTGAGTCAACTCCCTGTATGGCTATCCTTATCTCAACTAGCAAAAATCCTTGGTCCTTCCTATTATTGCTTATACTCTCTCTTCAACAAAATTAGACATAAAGGCAAAATAGTTTCTGGAGAGAAATTATTTTGGGGAGAGGGAGAGGGTGGGATGGTTAAGGGAGGGGGTGGGGGGAAGGAGGGAGAAATAACCCAAACGTTGTATGTACATATGAATTAAAAAAAATCTGTATTTCTGAGGATGATTCTTCTTTAGGTGGTAATCCCACTTTTAAAGGAAAGAGTATTGACAATGGTTAGGTTTATATTACTCTGGTGTAGACTAGTACTGTGTTTAAATCCTATGTGGTTTGGACAAGTAAATAATGTCTCTACTTCAGTGTGAACGTAGTTCATAAGTTGTTAAAAGCATCTCGTGCTGATGCATAAAAAGATAGAGTATATACCACTTAGAACAGAACAAATGACATCAAGTCTGTTACACTTTCCACAATCACATACTAATCATTCTGAACATTGGTGATATCACAGTAATGACACTGAGAAACTTAGTAATGGTACTTAAGGTAGAAGAGCATATATGGGAGGAAATGGATTGAAATGGAGAAATGATGACTGACATTTATTGGGAGCTTCTTATGTGTCAGACACTGTGGTAAGTGCTTTCTTTGCATGTATTAAATCTCATTTACTTTTTGCAACATCATTTATGAACTCCTACTAACTCCATTTTGAAAATGACTCATATGGTGGGTTTTACTCTGTCGACATAGTTGAACTAGACAAGTTTCTCAGAATCCTTACCTTTGTGTGAATCTGGATTTGGTTTGACCAAAAATAGAATCTGCATGAGACTGGGAAGGCAGAAGTAAACAGCAGTCATCACTCTGAAGAGCATCCTAGTTAGGTTCAGTAATGGGCAGGTAGCAGTGCCAGAGGGCCTAGCTGTCCACTCTCCTCCATTCAATATCCTACTATTTTGGTGGGACCTCTGACTCTACTGACCAAACGCAGTGTCGCCTTGATGTTGAACAAAACCTTCTGGGCAAAAACTCCACATAGGCTTTCCACCAGTTCCCTGTTTACAGTCCTATTTCACCAATTGGATATGCCTATCTTCTCAGACGGACGATGGGTGGTCCCTCTCATCTTCCAATGCCCCTTTCCGCCCTCTTCCGCCCTCTGTTTTCCCAGTCTCATGCAGTGGTATTTCTGTTTTCCCAATTGACGCTTCACTGATGGGGTGAGATTAAGTAGCTTACTCAAGGTCGCTCTGTTAATAAACAGGCAAGCCAAAATGGGAAGTCTTAATCTGTTTCCAGAGCCCATGCTCTTAATAACCATTATGCAGCGTTGCTTTGAGAGAGAGGAGGAGGAAGAAGGAGACAGGGAAGAAAGAGCTTAAGTTTGAAGATGATAAATAAAGGGGAAGGAAGCAGGAAACAAAAAAAGCAAGGAGGGAGCAGGGAATCACAAGGGAGCCATCAGCACTACATGATAAGCAACAGGAGAGAAGAAAAGTGAAGAGGAAGAGGAATCGAAGCTAACAATACTTCCTTTTTATCACAAAGGGGGAATTTTAAGCATGGTTAACATATGCCAGAGGACTGCAGAGTTCTTTTCAGAGCTCAGCCACTGAGAAGAAAATGCCTTTTCAGTTTTATTCTTCTGTTAGAAATTGAGTCAGAATTTTCATAAGGTGTGTTGGGTTGCTTTAAATAGAGGACCTGGTAATTTCTCTAATTCTTCTTTCTTTCTTTCTTTCTTTTTTTTTTTTTTGCCATTGTTAATCTGTTTTACAGCTGTGCTTAAATCAGTGATAAAATGCATGCAAAGCAGCAACCTTTACTATAGATTTTATCCACGTGTTGAGAAAGCAAACCTTTTTATGCAACAGAACAATGACTAATAATTTAATTACAGTTCATCATGTTCAACTAGGGTGATTATCAATTTAACTATGTGGTATTCAACATGAGGGATGTGGTGAATTTTGTACATAATTCCAAAATAGACATGTGAAATATCATTTTCCCATGTGACCACTTGGTTTACCCTGGATATTTACTATGTATAATATGGCTGCCTAGGAGACGTAGAAATTAAAAACAAGTTAAAAATCCTGTTGGGTTTTATTTTCTACTTTGAGGAAGCTAAGACTAAAAATATCCCACGTAGAGTACAGAACGTGCTCTTTAAATGTCCCAATGTGCATGGCGGCCAGAGGACATTATGTCTGACTTTCAGGACAAAGCATCTCACCCAGTGTCATCCCTCCTGGCTGTCTGTGCACTGCGTCTGACTTGCTTTCAATCATTGGTCAACACGCTTTTGGCAAGAGTATACTAGGAAAACAGGTTTTACAAGAAGTCACTGATAGAAGACGTGATCATCTTACCCCAAACCCTTCCCTCTCCTAAAGGCCCTGTCTCCTTGAAGCTCTGTAATGCGCCACTCCCTCATTAAGGTGTCAGGCTATAAAGGGATAAGGGGACACTGAACTTGCTTTTACAACTGGTTGCCCTCTTCCTGTGCCAAGATGGGACTGGCAAGAGCAGGCTTGACTCAATATTGAAATGCAGTTATTTTGAAAAGATACCTCTCTCTCAAGTCATTTCACTAGATTACAGTGAGTTTTGCCTCTCGAGAAGCTAATACAGGACCAGAATGGCGTCAGAGGGCAAAAATTGGATTTCCTATTATTATGAATGATAAATATAGTTATTAATTATATGATAATTGTCATTATATTTAATAAATAATTATTATTTATCATCACTGTGAATAAGAGGATGTAATGTTAATTCCCTCAGACATCTGACGCTAGGTTTGGAAAACCACCACAATGCCCAGTCCTTCAGCAACTGTCACCACTGAGCAGCACAAGGGGCCTTAACGTCCTCGGCCTTTGACTTACTATATCTCTTTGTACACGCCTTCTCACACTTCTTTTCCCTACCAGTTTTCACTCTTCCCAGCTACTAGCCTCCATGTTTATTTTCTTGTGTGTACCCTCGGGTATGACTTGGGCTACCACTTGCAGAGGGCATGGTCTTCTACCACCTAGCTCTGCTAGCACTAACCTTGACTCGTCACAGCTGAAAGTTAATCAGGACTGGTGAACACTGTTAGTATTCTTGTCTGCTATCTCAGGAAGAATGAAGGCTCCTCAGGTTCCAAACAAATTCTAAAACAACTAGGGCAAAGAGGAAACACACAGCCACTTGCTGCTTCTCTTGGACTGACTCCACACCATCAGCTGCCTGTGAAAGAGTATCCAGAGATGAGATTTACTGCACTTACCACTCAGAAAGTGCCCTTTGTTGGAACGAGCTTTCTCACCATGATTTCAGCCTTCTCATTACCAGCTGAGATCTTGCTTCATGTGAAAAGCTGGGTTTAAAGAGTGCATCTTTAAGACATGAAATAGCTTGACCAGACATCGTGGTGCATATCTGTAATCCCAGCTATGCAGGAAGCATAGGTAGAATAATCTAGGTCTGAGGTTGGCCTGGGACAAAGAAAAAGGAGACCCCATGTGAAAAATAAAGCAGAAAAGATGAGGGTGGGGTCATAGCTTAAGTGGTACAGCAATTGACTAAGAAGCAAGAGGCCCTGAGTTCAAACTCTAGTACCATCAGAAGAAGAGGAGACTGCTCATGGAAGACAGCCCCAGTGACAAGTGGATATCCTGCATACATTTTTCTCTGATCCACTGACATCTCCACTGAGCTCTCTCCTTTGTGTTCTTGTCAAGTACCCAACAGCTTTGGCCTTTACTTTGCCAACAATGTGATTCCTTCATTTGTCCTAGGATAGTCAAAAATTTAGATGTAAACAACTGAAATGGGCTGTTTCTCTTCAGCAGACTATGAATGTATTAGCAAACTAGTAGCAGCTTCTAGAATTGATGGGAAGTCCAAAGAACCAGGTTCAAGAAATAAACTAGAACCAAGAAATCAGAGCAGCCAAATACACAAGTCTGGTTAAGATATGCGGGCCGCTACCACTGACAATATCGTTCCTACCTCGCAAGGAATAAAAGTGACTCTGGGAACCCCATGGATACTGATGTCACTGAACACTGAATGCTGTTGCCACAGTAACTTCTATAAAAATGAATTCTTTCTTGGTCTTGCTTCTTCAGACCAGAATCCTTGGTGGTCTAGATATATGACATGCTCTCATTCCTAAGAATAGGGAAACTGAGTCACTGGTTTTGCACTTTAGTGGTAAGAAATAGGTCCTATATCAACCAATTAAGGTAGTTTCCTAAAACAAAAAGGGGTTCAGACATTGGCACTGAAGATGAAATTACTACGTGCTTATAATCAGACATGAAATCTACTTTGGCCCAGCATTTAATCCCAGAGACCTCTGACTTCACTTTCATATTATGAGCCAGGTCTTTGCTGTTCACACTCCATGCAGCTCTTGGTTTTCAGAGTTCACTCTGTTGTTAGGTAATTACAGCATGCAATGACTTTGTTCCAGTAGGTGACCCAAGTTAAGACAACTTTAATAACTATTTTCCTGCCTTATTTTCCAGGCTAAGTTCCACACCTAATATACACTTAAATTCTACTAAGGCTTTTGAACATTTTGTACAATTACCAAGGACTGAGAAAGAATCTTCCTGTGTGTTCCTGGGTCTGAATAATACTAACATGCTTATTAAAGGACTACTATGTGTAGGCATATATATTCATATCTATAATTCCATAAATATGATCACTCATTTACAAATGAGGAAACTGAAGCTCAATGTGGTTAAGAGATTTGCTTACAAAACTAGTAAAACCAAAATTTAAATTTATTCTGATTCCTCATTGCTCCCACTGTGCCATGTTACCTCACCAGGAAAACTGAGTGTTCTATAGATAAAGTATTCCATATGCAAAAGCACCATAAAATCAGGTAAAACTAAAATTATGCCTACTAATTTTGACTCAATGCTTGCTTATTGTTTCTCTCTTGATGACTTACTTTCTATACTTGCTTGACAGAGAAGGTAACAAATGCAGAGTGTGAGAGCAGAAGAAAAACAAAATGTGTCCTGTTGCCAAAGTCAAAATTAACACAACAAGAGGGAAAAGTTAAAAAAGGGAATTTTCTTTATGATAAAATTAATTTTAAATCACTCATACTTTCATGAAACTTTACAAATTATGAAAGATATTTGCAACTTACCTTTAAAAATTGTTTCTTTTTTTTTTTTTTGTGGCAGTACTTGGTTTTGAGCTCAGGGCCTTGTGCTTGCTAAGTAGGTACTCTACTGCTTGAGCCACACCTCTACCCCTAAGAATTGTGTCTTTAATGAAAAGTTTTGTAAATTTTTTAACAATACCTCAATGTTTCTCACTGATTTTCTTACATGCCCTTGACTGTGGTCTGTTGATACTACCATGTCTTATTTATCTTCTTATTCCTAATACCTGAAAAAACATAGGGACTGAAAATAGAATAATTTAGAGAAGGAATATCAAGTCAACAATAGTATAAACTGGGCATAAGGGTGCATGTCTATAATCCCAGCTACTTGGGAGGCAGAGGCAGGAGGATAACAAATTTGAGGCTAGCCCAGATAAAATTAGTGAGACCCTATCTCAAAACCAAAATTTAAAAAAAGGAGGGGTTGGGGTGTAGCTCAAGTTCAAGTGATAAAGCACTTGCCAAGAAGGTGGTGAGGGCATGGGTTCAGTCTCCAGAACTGCCAAAAAAAAAAAAGAAAAAAAGGTATAAATGAGGTTGGGAATACAAGGTTGAAGCCTTTTCTCTCCCAAGAGTTCTTTCTAGCCCTTGATCACCACCACCTCCCACCCCTACTCCATTTAATAGGAAAGAATCTCTTTCCTAAAACTACAGGGTACTTAAAAGAAAGTAGATTCAGATCCAGTTAATACCTACCAAGTACCCACAAGTGCTAGGAGCTTTCCTATGCAACATCTTAGGTAAAATACCTCACAACTCTGTGGCTATTATTTTCTTCACCTTGGGAACAAAGAGGTCAAATGCTTTGCCTAAGTCTACACAGCTAATAAGGGGAAGGACTGGACGTTGTATTAGTCTATCTTCTGTTGGTTATATAAAAATCTTGAGGCAAGTGTACAAAATGAAGAGGTTTATTTAGCTCATAGTTTTGGAGGCTGTAAGTTCAATACTAGGCGACTTCATCTGCTTACCTTATGGTGAGGACCCCTTTGGATGACACTTTGGCTCAAAGTCATTACATGGCAGAGAAGTGAGATGGTCAAGTGCCAAAGATGGCAAGCATGTGGGGTGGCTTCACTTTATAACAGCTTACTCCCCCAAGAACTACCTGGAGTCCTGAGATAACCACACAAATCCCTCTAAGGGTAGTGCTCTCAAAAACTAAATTTCTTCCCACTAAGCCCCACCTCTTAAAAGTTCCACCGCCTCCCAACACCATCAAGCTCCTACAGCAGAAATCAAACTTGGTCTCAATTAAAGCTCAATCTCCATTCTCCTCCTCCCTGTTCTCCACATCCATCTGCTGTATCTCAGTAGAATTTATGACACACTCCTTTCACCTTTTTAACATCCCGGAGATAGGGATGAGTTTTATAAATGAAAGCATCTTAAATTAAATGACTATACTAATAATTTCTCAAAAAATCTTAAATTCACCATCTCTATCCTATTTAATATCTCCTCTGGCCAGGAGCTAGTGTTAGAGACCTCCATTCTGTAGTGTCAAAAAAAAGTTAGAACACGTACCTGTGGTAATTTAAAGAATAGTAGGACATCTCTGTTTTTTAAGAAAGTCTGCATTGTTTATGTTAGATAAGTACTAATAATCTGTAGCATAGTTTATAGAATTTTGATGGCTTCTTTCTTCTTAACCTCAAACTGACATCACTTAGACACAATGGGCATTTTGAGAGCAATTAGGGATTTGAAACTATTTGAGAAGGCAGTGGGTATTTTGAAGAAGATAAAAAGATGCCTCAGAGGAAAGTAAAATAAGAAACAACTGTGTTATGGAGTGGAGTTTAAAATGGAAATAAGCATTTTAAGAGGAAGGTAAATAAATATATACCAAACATAGACTATTACCATTCATTAAAAAGATTATTGATAAGAGACTATGGCCTGTAGGGTGATAATATTAAAAGCAAAGGCAACTCTTATTTCACATTTATGAGTAAGTTAACCAAATGCCCAACATGAAGTGAAATAGTCTGTAATTTATATTTTAACATCAAAACAACTTTAAGATGCTGATTATTTCATTGCCCTAAAAATAATGATTGCTTTTTATGTGTATTATGATCCAAAAACATTATCAAAGTTGAGTATCTAGTTCACGATCAACAAATATCTAACAGATCAGAAATCTGTTTTTAATCTTGGGTCATTGGGTTCAGTTTTCCTGTCTCATCTAGGAAGATTTGTCAGCTCAACAAAAATTTTGTTCCAACTCAGAAGCCACTGGTTAATTTATAGGTCAAAACAAAGACTTTTGTGTAACCAGTTCTATGTTTGGTACGCACAGCAATGAAATAATAGCGTCTCTGTTACTGACCTGAAGAATCTTTATCTTAGTTCACTGAACAAGCCAATGTGGCATCTACCACATGAACAGTTCTTGTCTCTCTGAACTCTAACCCACAGCTCCTGACAAGACACAAAGGTCCAAGATTTTCCTTAAGCATAAGTGGCCATGTTTTGTATCTCATGACCCAGCCTCATGGTTGTTGCTGATGGGATTGGGGAGGAGGTACCCTTGATCCAAAGAAAGCCAATTTCAGGTTGGCTATAAAGTAGTCTGGCTCAAGAGCACTTTCCAATGGGTATCCAAAATGTACTTATTGGGTTTTATCTCTTTATAAAGAGATAGAAGTACAATGATGAAGCAGTACAGAGAAAGAGACTTGACAACTGGAAGTGGGAGCACAAGTAGACAGAGAGCAACAGATTCAGAGGGAAAATCTAAGTCACTTCAGCGATGGAGTAGTAGTGATGGGCACAAGGAATCCTGAATAACCCCCACTTCTATTTTCTCAGACAGCTGGCTATAATTCCTGCTTTTCCTAAGATGTCTTATTTATTCAGATTAACATGAGTTTTTCTGAGCCCCAATGCATTAGTCAGGAAAGGCTAAATTTTGCAGAAGTAATAATTAGCATGAATATTTCAGAGTGTAGCATAACAAAACAGCATTTCTATCTATCTATTATCTATCTATCTACTTATAGAATCTGCTTCAGGTCGGTCAGGGATATATCTAGGGCAAATGTCTTTCTTTCAATGTTTCAGACTGCTACTAGCTGAGAATCAATCACAGGCTCTTAAAAATACTTCTTTCTACTTGTGACATAATATTCTATCCCAGCCAATTGATCAGAGGTTACCACATGAGCCACTCAACTGTAAGGGAGCAGAGAAATGTGATTTTCCAAGAGCTGAGAAGGAGAAAACAGGAAGTATGGGTGAATCAGGTACTGAGTGTGGTACCTTGCTCCTATTAGTGTCTTATGTTAATCATTTTAGCCCCTCCCCTCCTTCACTGAAACCCATCAGGCAGTGTTATATTCATGTCACATACTCACCTTTGATTCACTCTGAGACACACCTAGCCACACCTTTTGCTACTGGCAAATGTGATGTCTTACAAATAAATAACAACTTATAGCGAGCAGGAACTTGCATGGTTGAGTAGCTGCTTTTAGTTGTCTTTTTCTTCCCTTCTAAAATAAGAATTGTAACAGAGAATGAGGGATGTTTGGCATGTCAGAAAAGAAAAGCTAAGGAGAGCTAATGAAATCACCTCAGTATGACTAAACTGCTATACTTTATTTCCTTGAAAGTTATCATAGAAGGCTGAATTCAATCTAAAAAGAAAAATAGAAGGGGAGGAGCTGAAGTCTACTGAGAATCCACTATGTGCTTTTACTTCCCACAAATATTACATCATATATTTACCACCGAGCAGCATCTGCAGGCTACTTAATGTTATTTTCCCATTGATTAAACAGAGACACGAAGAAGTTACATGATTTGCCCAAAGTCACACAACTAGTATATGGTGGGTGGGAATTCAGCACAGACTTCTAAATTCAAACCTCCAAATCCATGCTTCTCATAATTAAACAAAGCATGAAAAGCAGCAAACCTAAAATATGTTGTAGGAAAGATAATTCAGATTTTTTCTGGGGCTATTTCAAAAAGAAATAAGGTTCAGGAAGGACTGAAGTGATTTTAGGAAAGCCTCCTCCCCCCAACCCCAGGTATTTGATGGTGATCTTTGGCGTGCATTCATTTACACAATCATTTATTCAAGAAGATTTAATGATTAGGATAAAACAAATGAGGAGAAAATGACAAGATTGAAATCCCCTTTTCTCGAGTTGCTCAATATATTTAGGCATAGATCTGTCAGTAAACAGACAATTATGATATAGTGACATAAGAGCTACGATAGGAATATGCAAGTGGTGTTGAGAGCCCTAACCCAGTGTTTTCCTGGGAAACAGATTCCGATGGAAATTTGTGCGCATGAGGCTTGCTTTTGGGATCAGCACCTGCAGTGTGAAGTAAAAGAAGCTGACAGGGCAGAAGGAGAAGTTGGGTTGTGAGCAATTGCAGCAAAGGCCTTCGCCCTTCCATGGGCGATCTATACAGCAAGGATGGCCTGCAGAGTTGTCCCTGTAGGGGCAACAAGACCAGCCTTTTGTACTTCTGATGGTTGCATATAGGCTACTTCTAGGAAGGAAAACAAGACCTCAAGCAAGCATAACCATAAGGTCTCTTTAGCCAAGGACAATCTTCAGAATGAAATGTAGCTGAGATCTATCAGTTACCAACACTCTCAGCAGTTAGGGCCCTGTCTTGAGGAGATAGAGGAATTCAAGCATCATTCTACAGCATCCACTATACCCACCTTCAGGAAAGATTTCCTAGAGAGAATGGCACATACAGAAACATGGCGGGCCTGAGGAGAGGGCGCTAGGGGAGGTTACCATAACGGTAGGAATGAATCCTACATGAGTGAAAGAGGGGAGCAGAGACCAGATCTTGCTTGATCATGATGCAGATCATGGCCTTCTCCCTATGGCAAAGCGAAGACATTCTAAACTAGTCTTCAGAGAGTGACAATATTGTATTTTCTTTGTCAAAAGATCATTCTGACAACTGGTGGAGAAAATGTTAGATGAGGAGGAAACTGAATAAACAGAGCAGATTCATTAAGAAGCTGTGACAGTAATCCCCAAAAGAATAATATTTAAATTGATAAGTAGCAGTGAAAATGAAACAAGAGACTAGATTCCAGGGATATTAAGTTGATGAAACTGAGAAAACTTAAAAAATCAATTAAATGTTATAGGTAGGGAAACTTAAAGAGTCAAGAATGCCTGAAAAGATGGTTCCATCTATTTGTTGTTATAAATCTGGAGGCAAAGATGGTAAGTTTAGTTTTTTAACATATTGCCTGTGGAACATTCATGTGGAGATTGCCAGCTACATATATTGGCCTTTTGAGGGAGTTCAAGAGAGAACTCTGGTTGGAGATAAAGGCTCAGAGCTGACACAAAGGTGGAAGGTAGAAGCCATGGGAATAGATGAGGCTGTCTAAGGAATACTCATTCTGGGGTGTACAGAGAGACACAGAAGAAAAAAGTATTTAAGGTAAAGAGTTGCCCAAAAGGAGACTTAGAAATGTAGGAAGAAAGTCAGGAGAGAAAGATGTCTTGAAAATGAAAAGAGGTTCTGTTAAGGTCTACCAAATGCAGGCTTGGGGTGTAGTTCAGTGGTAAAGCATTTGCTTGTAAGCGTGAGGCCTGGGTTCCATCCCCTGTAACCCTTTCCTCTCCTCGAACCCCACAAAATAGTACCAAGTTCAGTGGACTGACACTGAAAGATAAAGAAAGACAATTTTCCCAATTATTGAGGAAGTAGGGGGGGCCATGGGTGACCTTGACAAGGAATGATGTACAAGACAACAGGGTCAGAATGAAGAGAATAAAGGAAACGGGTGAATTTGAAGACATTATGCTATGTGAAGTAAGCTAGTCACAAAAAGACGAACACTGTATGAGTTTACTTATATGAGGCACTTAGAGTTGTCAAACTCAGAGAGACAGAAAGTAAAATGGCAAATGCCAAGGCTTAGGAGAAGGCAGAATAGAGAGTTAAGAGTTTAATGGGCACAGTTTCCATCTGGGAAGATGAAAACATTCTGGAGATGAGTGGTAGTGAAGATTGCACAACAATAAATAGACTTTAGGCCACAGAACAGTGCACTTAAAAATGGCTCAAATGGCAAATTTAGTGTTATACATATTTTGCAATAATAAAAAAAGAGAACAAAGACATAACATAAAAGATAAGCAAATTGAAGGGCTGAATGTAACCCGCTCTCAAGAGGCTGGAATGGGAGGAGAGGAGAAATAAGATAACAGCCAAAGAAGGATGTAAAGTTGAGGAGGGGATTTGTTGGAGAACCAGTGGAAAGGGAGCTACCAATGGTATAGCAAAGAGAGACACGGTGCCCTTAGCTGAGCACCACAAAACAACAGTGAAATAGGGGCCCTGAGAGCTGCTTCTGAATCCCATCCTGGTGAACACCAAGTGAGTAGGATGATGACATAAAGGAGTATAAATTGTGATCATACAGATGGCAAGAGGTCTTCCTCTTAAATTGGAAAAATTTAGGAAACCACTAATGCTCTCTTTAAATTAAAAAACCAATGTCTAAGCCAGGCATGGTGATGCACATCTGTAATTCCAGTATATGGGGAGTTCAAGCTCAGCCTGGGATACACAGTGAGACCCTGTCTCAAAAAAAAAAAAACAGTGTAGTGGGCCACCCAAATCACAGATTAAAGTGATCGATCACAATACTAGTGTGATATATAAATTTTTATTTTACAATTATATGTTGAATAATGTCTTAATAAAAATGTTTGAGAATTTTGAAGAGATTACATTTCAAGAGAAGATCATTAACTTAAAGTCATATTCTTAGATATTTCTCTAATTAAATTTGAATTTACTATATGTTATTTTTATGATACATTATTTAAAATACCTCAAGAAAAATATATTCAGGTCATGCAATCCCTTGAGTTACAGAGAAAAATAGTTAAATAAAAGAGTAATTATTTTCTACAGAATGGAAGAAGCGGGGAGGATATTCTCTTTAGAAGGACAATGTCTAATTTACATATTTTAGATCTGTCTAAATGATCTCTGCAAATTAGCATCACACAAATCACAAGTAACGCTCAAACACTGCCCTATATTTTTTCTATCTAGGCATAAAAGTTTATGAACTACAAAGATGAGAATCCTTGACACATGTCTTCATTAGCATACACACACATTAATGCTCGAGGAAGCTTTGGCTATTGGCCATAATTTTGTGAATTTGCATCATTTCTTACTAAGATAAAGATACAAGAACAGGAACATAAATACAAACAAAAATGTTCTCCCATTTCCAGTGCCCTGACATGAATTGAGTTTGGAGCTTTCTATGACAACCTTTAGACCCAATCTATATAAAAATATAGATGGTCATAAGAGCTCTTTGGTTTGATACACATAAATGATCTCATCACTAAAAAAATACCTTCAGAGTTAGAGTACAAGTCAACAGTGGTGGCATTAATATACACATTTCTCTGTAACTATATGCATTAACCCAAGAGAACAGCAAATTTAAAATTTTGGTTTGATATGTAAGAAGTATATTACAACAAATGCATATGATATGAATATGATACAATAAGTAGCAAGTATGTCTTAGAAGTCACCTATTTTGTATCCAAAGCGTAAGCATTAGGATATTGAAGATATGCCCAATTAAAATTAAAGATGACATTGTTTTCTGAGGTCTAGAACACATGAACCCAATTAAAAGTTGTAAGAAGAAAAAGGAGAGGAAATGAAAAGATTAGTCTTTTCTGAGAACATGTCAAGCAAGTGAAGATGAAGTTCCCTTTCAACATTTTTGTTAATAAGCAAGAAGTAGGTATGTCCTGCCTTTATACTGTTACTGCTAAAATGCTTCCTTTCCTTTAAAGCAGAAGAAAACAGGACATGATGTTCTGTTAATGACTCTACTATCTGAGCTTCATCCAGGTGTGCAAAGTGCTATTCTAGGCCAATTATTCAATTGCTTTGACAAGGCCTGTCACACCAATTCAATATTTAAGGAATTCCTTAGAAAATATAATTATGGTAAATGTTTTTAAAAGAAGAAAAATATTCCCTCACGTTGAGGAAATGCTTACTCTTGGAATCGATGTTTTTCTAACTCACATATTAATCAGTGCATATGTACTATATGAAGACAAGCCGGAAAAATTTTCAGGCTATTTCTGGCATAATAAAGCTTCATAAATAGATCTCTCTAGGGTGCTATAAACCTAGACCATCTTTCCTAATATTTTGAAGCTAATTCAAAAATCAGTTACTCTATCAGTTAAATGCTCTGTGTTTTTGTTTTGTTTTTTCATGGCCCTAGGGTTTGAATTCAGGGCTTCACACTTGCAAAGCAAGTGCTCTACAGCTTGAGCCACACCTCTAGTCCACTTTGCTCTGGTTATTTTGGAGATGGGGTCTTGGGAACTATTTGCCTGGGCTGACCTTTAACTGTGATCTTCCCAATCTCAGCTTCCCAAGTATCTAAGATTACAGGTGTGAGCCACTGGCACCCAGCTAAATGGGCTGTTTTTAATGAGTAGGGAACTCACCTTTAGAAGCGCTCTGATAATACTAAAACCATTTAAAATCGAAGCAAAAATAAGGATGTCAGACTATTACTCTCTATGGTGTCCAAATATTTTAACACAAAAATCAAAACAATAGGTTTATGGTTTCAGGTGAAATATTAAAACCAGAACTATCCTGGATAATCTGGAAAAAGTCATTGTAGCTACACACCTTCATCCACCATATAAATGCGTAGGAAGAAAATTCCTTTTTCTCATACTTTAAACTATATGTGTTTCTTTGGCCTTTTGCTGTTGCTGTTTTGTTTTGTTTTTTGATACAGAGACTCACTATGTAGTCCAAACTGGCTTTGAGCCCACAAACTTCCTGTCTCAGCCTCCTGAGTATTGGGATTACAGGCACCAAACACCACATCCAGCTTTATTTTCCTTTTTTAATCCCATTATAATTAGCAAAAGGGCTTGGCCAAAATGAAGCCTCATGCCTAGTTATGCTTCTTTTCATTGGCGTAAAGACAACTTTTGAGTGCACATATCTATAGGCCTATTAAAATTAAGCAATTGTTTTCCTGGAATACAAGTGAAATATTAAAACTATTCAATAACAAATGCTAGCTTTTGTTTGTCTGAATGTTGCCTGTCTATAATCACTAACCACTGTAAAAGAACATGAAAGCCCATAAAAGTAATATACAATAGATGAAAACATGATCTTGTTATATATCTAGTAATATTTTCCAAAAGTTCCCATGAATAAAGAATAAAATGTTCTAATACAGCATTTGAGTTATCTGCAAGTTCCTAGACAAAAAAATAGGTGGCTAATTTTTAAAGACAGAAATCAAATGTCTCATTCCCGAGGTGCATTAGATGTAGTCTATCTTGTCTTTTTATAGCCCAGAAGTCAGTTTACAGATCATGATGATTCTTATTATAAGACCAATCATCAATACAGCACTGCAGAAGGAAAAAGTATAGGAAATAGAGTTGACCATGCCTTTAAGACATAACAAATTCATTTTTTTAAAAGTGTACCCTTTGGTTCCTTGGGCTAAATATCTGAATCTTATGTTCAAAGGCTTCTTAAAGAGTATCTCATAACCTTTCTTTGTCATAAGATTGTAGTATGAGGGGGATCTAATCTTTTTTCTCATAGTTTGAATTCCTGATACATTTTAATTTTTTTTTTTTTTGGTGGTACTGGAGTTTGAACTCAAGCCCTCATGCTTGTTAGGCAGGTGCTCTACCACTTGAACCACTTTGCTAGCCCAGAGCAATTTTTTAAAAACATTTTTGAAAATTCTGTATGACTCATACTAACACATAATCCAAGTTGGTATTAAAGTGTGAGGACTGTTTTCGTTGTGGCACAAAATGGGGTTGCCTTTGTTCTTTATGTCTACTTCTATTACTTCCCAGCGAAGAAAACTTTGTTTACCTGCCATTACGATAATGCTAAAACCATTTTTATTAGAAAGAAGATATTCTACACAGGAGAATTTTCTAGACACTTTAAGTTCATTTCTCTTAATCTACAAATTAGTTTTATTCTAATCATATCTTTTTGAGTTCTTAAAATATGCGACTTACTTTATTTATTCATTTATTTATTTATTTTGGCAGTACGGGAGTTTGAATTCAGGGTCTCATGCTAGCACTCTAACCACTTGAGTTACATCCCCAGACTTTTTTGCTTTTAGTTATTTTTTGGATAGGGTCTTGCATTTTTGCCTGGAGCTGGCCTCAGACCATGGTCCTCCTACCTATGCCTCCCGAGTAGCTAGAATTACAGGTGCATACCACCACATCCAGCTTGTTTTTGTTGACAGGGGATCTTACCAACTCCTTCCCTTTCCCCACCCCCAACCTTGAACTGTGATGTTTCCCAAGTAGCTGGGATTATAAATGTAATCCACCATGCCTTGCCTTATTCAAGTTTTTAAAACCTTAGTTTCTTCACCTGAAAAGTGACGATGCTGACTCGCAGAACAATTATAAAGAGTAAACTAAACAATCACTGTCAAGGGTTTCTCAGCCTCTAGTTTCCTTTTCTGGTTTCTCAGCCTCTAGTTTCCTTTTCTGGTTTCTCAGCCTCTAGTTTCCTTTTCTGTGGACTGCTGTTGGTATCAGTTCTTGCTCCTGCTAGCTCTTACTTCTCTTACTGTTCCCTTTTACTTCTAGACCATGAAAGCAGGAACCACTCCTGGCCTTCATCATTGTATCTACTGTCCCTAGGGTTTGCCACTGGATTTGGTAAAATACTTGTGCTCGAATCCCAACTCCATCACTTTCTACTGTGTGATCTTGGGCAAATTCTCAACCTCACTCCATCTCAGCTTTCTTACTTGGAAATGAGGGGAATCATAAAACCTACCTCAGAGGTTTAAGTCAGCGATTCATGTAATTATCCACTACTCACAGTTAACACTGTAGGATCATAGTTAATGGTAGGATCTATAAGTACTGGCAAAACATTTTTATTGCTTCTAGTCTTCTGTGGCCTGGGGAAGAAAATAATCAACTCAATTAAATGAGTTGAAAGTATGAGAAATTTTTCTATCAGTAAAGTTTGTAAGCTTTAGTGTATTACTTTTTAAACTTGTAATTACTTTCTTCTTCTTCTTTTCTTCTTCTTCTTCTTGTTTTTTAGAAGCTCAGAGGTTTTCTTTTTTACCTCTGGGTTGAGGAGTCCTTTTTGTTGAATAAACTGGCTTAAGATAATTAACATGTTTTATCGTATAGAGTGGTAAGATAACCTAGCTTTTCCTTTTCTTTTTTTGGTGGTAGTACTGGGGTTTGAACTCAGGGCCTCATGCTTCCTAGGCAAGTGCTCTACCACTTGAGCCACTCCACCAGCTCATCTTTTTTTTCTTATGTGATTTGACTCCATTTTCTTAGCTTCCTTTACAAAGATAGATTTAAGTTTTCTTCTAAGCCAACTAGTTTGCCTATGTTCTCATGTACAAATATTTGCCCTTTATTCATGTGTGTCCAATGATGTCAACAGTCAAGTCTACAATTCACCATGTTATCAATAAAAATTCAGAGTGGTTGTATTTATAAATCTTAGCACCCAACTCATTTCATACTTGAATAAAATTGTCAAATATTTGCATTAGGTATTTCATTTCTTTGTGTATTAAGTATCATTTATTTATCTTCAACTAGTAGCCTGGTCTTATCTTCCAGTTGAATAATCTGTTAGAATTTGAAAATGGAGAGTTAAGAAATGAGAGTAGATAAGTTATACTTGAGGAATGAGTAGAAACAAATTGTTTGGGCTAGTAAAATAATCTCATACATGGTATGTATTTATGGCTCTAGTTAAATTCAGAAACAGAATAAACAAAAGTTTTAACTCATGTTATGAAAGAGCTTAGTGTCTTATTTTGTACTATTTTATTTCTCTACACCTATGGAACAACGTTCTTACTGTGTTCCCTTTATGCTTATTTATCAAGACACACTACGACTACTGATTCTAACGTCAGTATGAATTCCAGTGGCAATTTCTCTTCCTTGTCAAGAGTCTCATATAAAGCTCCAAACAGACACAAGTACTACCTCTCTAATTCCCTTGTGTCCCTCGGGCATTTTTGGTTAGTCAAGCGATCTTAGGGATGACTTCAGCCACACACTTGTTAGAGTTAGATGGCCAGGGTGCAGGTATGGCATGTTAGAGACTGGAAATTCAAAAAGCTTTCCCACAGAGTAGATGAGAGCTTGGGGAAGGGGGTATTCTTGCAGGATCAGAACATCCCAGAAGGCATTTGGCATTTACTCTGTGATTGCAACATAGCAGACATTTTTCCAAGGGGAAGGTGAGAGGCATCAGTGATTTCCAGCTAAACACCATCCCCAAATTACTGATCTGATTCTAAATTTAACATTACACACAATCACTCCTCCAGCACTTTGTTATTTCTTGAAGCTTTACATGGGATCTGTCTTCAGAGTAATTTGACATGTTCTGATTTGATTTTTAAGCATTGTCTATTGACCTGTAACCCCTAGCCCTAGCCCATTCTAATCCTACAGTTGGATAATCCATTGGAATTTGGAACTGGAGACTAAAAGATGAGGGTAGACAGCTATGACTTAAGAGCAAATAGCAACAAATCACTTAGGATAGCAAAATAATCTCCAAGTTATATATGGTTTTATTTGAACAATGAAATTTAGAAACTGTATAATCAAAAGTTTGAGCTGAATCTGCAATTATGAAAGGGCTTATTTTCTTATTTTACATCAATCTTTCTATTTTATACAAAAAGAACAAGGTTTTTTTTTTTTAACTGAATTCCTTTTTATTCTTATCAATCAATAAAACTACTTCTGAGTGACAGGGCTTTCTTGGATTCTAGTTTTCTGAGAAATCAGAATTACTTCTTACAATTCTCATATCCAGAGAAAAACCAGTGAGTGCAAGGAAAATGTCCAATAAGAAAAATAGACCCAGGCTATGGGTTAGGGCATGCTGTTCTCAGAGTGATAGTGTCTTCAAGAGTTTTACAGGGATCTGGGTTGAGTCTTGGGGAGAGACTGGTCATTCCACATGGGGCTACATGTGTTGTCATTTAGGATCCCACGATAGTGCTAGGATTTCTCTGTGACTTCATTCTGAGAAGTATCTTAGAAGTTAGGTACCTGGGTTTGGGTTTATTTTCGTTGCTCTTTGTTTGTTCATTTGTTTAAAGATAGCATCTCACTATGTAGCCCAGTCTGGCCTCACACTTGCCATCCTCCTGCTTCAGCCTCTCAAGTGCCAGGATTAGATGTGTGTACCACCATATCTAGTTTAGGTTGGGTATCTAGCTAACTTAGAGGGAAGTATTAAGAGTGAGTGAGGCCAAAAGCCTAGTGATAAAAGTTTTGTTGTCATTGTCCAAAAGAATAGAAATAGGGCCCAATATATAGACATGATAATTGTTTGAGGAGATGGAAATGCTAATTGCTCTAATTTAATCAGTACACGTTGTATATATGTATCAAATTGTTGCAAAGTACCTGATAAATAGATATAAGTATTATGCTTCATTTAAAAAAAATTTAAAAGTAAGGGCAAATAAATTACAGTCTGTGAATCGAATCCAGCCAGATGTCTGTTTTTGTTAATAAAGTTTTGTACGAACACACACACAGAAGAAACTAGCAATAGTCACTAGCAGTGGGTATGGATAATTGTCTACAGATATTTGGAGAACATTGCCTTATTTATGCATCCCCTTAACTATCCTTAAAATTTTCCACAATGCAAAGGTTTCTTTCCTTTTTTTTTTTTTTTTTTTTAAAGAATAAAAGATATATATGGTACATGAACCAATGGCATATATTTCTACTCCTTATTTAGATTTCAATTAAAAAACTCTGTCTGGATATTTGAGGCTATTAAGAAAGTACTCATGATTTTTAATTTTAGGTATGATAGTGTATTGTGTTTATTCTTTCAAGAAAGTTATCTCCTTTTCAAGAGTCACATATGAAACTACAGAAGAAATTATATGGCACCTGGCGTTTGTGTTGAAATAAGCCAGTAGGTGTGGTATAGGTAGGGATAAAACAAGGTTGAACAGGCCAGGCCAATGGTGATTCTATCTACTTGGGAGGCTGAGATTGGGAGGATCAATCGAGGCTAGAGGGCAGCCTGGGCAAATAGTTCATGAGACCCCATCCCCAAAATAACCAGAACAAAATTAACTGGAGGTGTGGCTCAAGAAGTAGAGCATCTGCTTTGCAAGTACAGAGCCCTGAGTTCAAACCCCAGTCTCACAAAAAACAAACAAAAATTGGTCAAGAGTTGAAACTGTTGAAGCTGGAAGCTGGGTACATGAGGTCTATTAGACTATTCTCTGTCTTTGTGTATATGTTGAAATTTTCTACAATAAAAAGTTCTTACAATAATGCATTTTTAAAACTTGCATTTTTAAAAACAATGCAATCTCCTACTGATTGGTAAAGGCCAGGCTGGCTCAGTCTAGCAAATGGAACTGCCTCTATACTAGTCTGCGATACTGATTTTATCTGAACATAGAAAGGTGGGGGCAGGAGCCCAGGCTGGTAACACTGGAAGGGGGCGTGTGGTGACTCAGGTAGCACAGTGACACAGTAGGATGGAGCTGTGAAGCAACTGATCTCCCAAGAGGAGAGGTAACTGTGGAGGCAGGATGACTAAGGCAGGATGTGAAAAAGCAGCAGGAGCAGTGGGGGGATGCTGGTTCTGAGGATCCATCCCCAGAGAGGCAGAACTCAGACAAGAGTGTTCCAGTAGCCAAATGCAGGACTCTTGGACTCAGGTTTAGGAAGAGATTCCAAACAAGCTGTGGAGGTTAGGGAAAAATTTGCTGCTTTAATTACTTAAGTACAGAAAGCTAGGAGAAAGTAAGCAGGACGAGTTGGGGGTTTTGTGGGCACACACTTATCTGAAGGGATGAAACAAGAAAGGATTTTATATTTCTTAACTTACCAAATGTAAGTATGCTTGCCACCCTAAACCCTCTCTCAGACTGCCCCAGCTGCCCAGAATTCCCTAACAATGTGTGACTTTGCCATACCATCATTCCAGAGATGGCAGCACACACAAAAGTTATGTTTCCTTCCATGGTAATGAAGTAGCATTTTAGAAAGTCACATGTATTCTTAAAAGTATTGGTAGCATATTTTGGGAAAGGAAAAGTAATTGTATCAAAATGTCTGAAAGAGTTTTCAAAAATGAATGAAGAATAAGTTCCTACATGGGTTGGGGGAGTGTGGCTCAGTGGCGAAACACTTGCCTAGCCTAGCCTAGCATTCATGGCTTGATCCCTTGCATTACACACACACACACGCATGCACACACACACACACACACGCATGAACACACCCTCATACCCCTTGGCAGACTGAGCTAATTAATTGGAGCCAACTTTTGTGATAAAAGTACACAGAAATGTTGGGTAAAAATAACAAAAAATAACAATGAAATACATAATTTAAGTTAGGAGAAAGAGAAAAATGTCCTGTTGCCAGGGGAAAAAATTCAGGGGCAGGGGGCCAGGGTTCAATGTCCACATAAGGACAAGCGTGCCCTTGCCCCTGAAGTACAGGGGTCAGAACTGGGACATCTGCTAAAGCCTGAACTTTCAAATAGCTTCATACTCGGTGAAAAAGAGATAGAAAAGGTTAATCCATCAGACCAGATAAGTTGCAAACAATTTGCTGTCTCCTTGAGCTCCAAGTAAAGAAAATATTTTCCTGGGAGAAATCTAAACCCAAAGTTCCATAATTGTTGAGTGTAGGCTCTGAATTTACACTGCCATTATGATAACAGAATCTCAAGTTGGGAGTCCAGATAGAAGGAAATATTGTGTGCACTATGTGTGTGTATACATACATACATACATATATTGAGAGAGAGAAAGATTTAATAAAAAAAACTTCTAATAAAAGTATACAAAGAGCTCCTATAACTAAAGAAGAAAAGAGATAATAGAAAAATAGAGGGGCCATGTGTGGTGGTGCACATCTGAAATCCCAGGTACTTGGAAGGTAGAGATCAGGAGGATCACTGTTTGAGACCAGCCCAGGCAAAAAGTTAGGAGACCCTGATCTCAAACAACAAGCCCGACATGGTGGTTTGTGTCTATAATCCCAGCTATGCAGGAGACATGGGTAGAATTATGGTCTGAGGCCAACCCCAGGCAAAAACACAAGAGACTGCCTGAAAAATAACTAAAGCAAAAAAAGACCTGGGGTTTGGTTCAAGTGGTGAAGCATCTGTCTAGCAAGAACAAGGACCTGAGTTCAAACTCCAATACTACCAAAAAAAAAAAAGGGGGGCAAAATTTTAACTTAAGTCTCTTCAAAGAAAGGATTTCCAAATGGACAATATTCTTATTAAAGTTGCTTGATTTCTTTAATCATAAGAGAAATGTAAATAAAAACTACAGTATGATAGTGTATTATGTAGCTAAAATGAAAGCAACAGAAAATAATAAATGTTGGTGAGGAAATGGATGTGTAAAGGCTACTTAATTTTCCACTCTGTCACCTGTATCATTGCATATTCCCTAACTAGCCACTATACTCAAGCACAAATATTATTACATATTACACCTCTGCCAAAAAATCTTTCAACAGAAAATTTCCACCATCTCACCATCCAGAGTGCCCATGCCATGCCTCAGTGGGCCCAACTGTTTCACCCTGCCAAGCCTTTTCTGATTGCAGGCTATGCTGAAATATTCTATTCACCTGGTGAGCCCCTGCTCATCTATCAGGATTCAGCTCAATTGCCACCTCCTCTCTGAAATATTTGCTAACTACATTCTCATGTAAAATTGATTATTTCCTTCTTTACACTCCCAGTATTCTTTAATGAAATTTCTAGAAATGTGCCTATAAAACTTTATTGTACCTTATCTACACTTGATTATAGGATTTTTGAGTGTTGGGACCATGACTAAACTAATCTCTGTATACATAGTCTAGAGTGGTAGTATATGCTCAATAAGTATTTAATGAAAGAATGAAACTTGAGACGGAAAATTTTATGTAACTAATCTCTGAGCAAAAAAAATAAATTTTAGGAATGGAGACAATCCCTAATTCTCTTTATGGGTTTTCCAGTTCTTTCATTGCACAGTATTTGTGTGTGGGGGTGGGGGTAGGGGAGGGAATTGAACAGGAGTTTGAATTCAGGGCTTTATACTCGAAAAACAGGCCCTCTACCATTTGAGCCACACATCCAGTCCATTTTGCTCTGGTTATTTTGGAGATGGGATCTTGTGTATTATTTGCCCAGGCTGGCCTTGAACCACAGTCCTCCCTGATCTCAGATTCCAAGTAGCTAGGATTATAGATGTGAGCCACCAGCACCCAGTAACAATACTTTTTGATGTTCCAAAATAACTGCTTGTGTTCATGCTGTTTGCCCTAATACTGAGAATATATAGGCTGCATTCTTTCATGTTCAAGCATATTCCTTTAAAACATTAAAATCTTAACTAGCTTGTCTTTGACATTTTCCAAATATATCTAAAATGTCAGAGCCAGCATTTGGGGCCTACAAATCTTTTGAGTGAAAGCCCAGGCCTTCAAATTGTGTGCCATTCACAGGTTTAAAATAGGAACATGTTCCATGTTGACTATGAGCTATTTGGAGACTTTGAGGACATTAAAAGAGAATAATTTTATTTTGGGAAAGAATGTAGGAAGGTAGGAGTTCTGAGAGATTACCTACTTAGAATCTGAACATTAAAATGCACACACACACACACACACACACACACACACACACACCTTTATCACTCTCAAATCCAAGAATCTCAATGAGAGTCCAATATGTAATCTAGATCTAGAGTCTTCTTGGTCCCACAGGGAAGTCTGCCTGAAATTTTTAGTTAAAAAAAGGAAAAAAGAAACTTTTAGTAGACATGAACTAAGAGGATATAATCACTTGCTAGTATAAACTATGAACATTTTGGACTAAATCTAAAAAGATGTGTTCATTTGAAATAGAAAGGAGAAAAAGTAAGTAAGCTTGCAATAGTTTCTCCAAGTTATAATAAAAGATTAGTATGTCCAATTTTCTTTGCCTCATTTACCAACAAATTATATTTATTGCATGTTGTTTTGGAGAAAGGTACAGGAATTTTCTCCAAAGGTCCATGTGGCAAAGGCTTGCTTCCCAAGGTGGTACCATTGGGAGGTAGTATGACCTTTAAGAGGTGGAGCCTAGTGGGATCTTTGGTGATTGACGGGATGTCCTTGAAGGGGATAGTGGGACCTCAGTCCCTTCCTCTTGCTCTTTCTTTCACTTCCAGCCATGAAGTGAGTGGTTTTGCTCTGCCACATGCTCCGTATCATACCATGTACTACCTTTCCATAAGCCTGAAAGCAATACGGCCAGTTGATAATGGATTGGAACTTCCAAAACTATGGGCCAAAAAGCCCTTTTCTCTTTATGATTATCTCAGGTATTGTTGTAGTGATGGAAAACTCACTAACACAGGTTATCTATCTTGTGATTGTTCCTTCTGTTCATACCCTAAACACTGTTTTCACATTTGTTTGGGGAAGAGTAGAATCAGAGTTTTAGTTGATTTTGATGTAGTCAGATGGTGTAGGAAACTTGTTGAAATCTACAAAGCAACTTCCCAGATCAAAAACTTCTTGGAATTTAAGAAATCCAATAAACCTAGCTCAGGGTTGAGGGCATGGCTCAAGTGGTAGAAGACCTGTCTAGCAATGCATGAGGCTATGAGTTCAAATCCTAGTACCTCACACACACACACACACACACACACACACACACACACACAAAAACAACCTAGCTTAGTTTCCCAGGAATCACTTTCTTATTGAAATGAGTAGATTTCTGAGTATACCAAATTTCAAGTTACAGATAAGCAACAAAAGGATAGCTGCTTTGTCCAAAGAAGTGTAGGTATTAAATTAGATAGGTAGAGTGGGAGATATGCATGTATGAGTGGATGGTATTTTGGAAGTTCACTCATTTTCTGTGACTGAACTAGCCTGAATTCAAAGGATTGCAGGTTTTGAAGAACTATATAGGACTATATGGAGGAGATAAAGTCACAAATTTCAAAAAGGTTTTTCAGATTTTTGATATATAAATGAGCATCACCTGGATTTTTTGTGCCGGAATTTGAAGCACAAACTTCAGTGTATGTTGCTGATGTGGTGTAATACTTAATTATTGTGGCTCTGTTTCAACGTACTGTATATTGATGGATCATTTACTGTATGATAAGAACTATGCCAAGCATTTCTACATATTTTCTCCTTAAATTAAAACTGATTAAACCAATAGTAAAGCATGTTTGTGCAAAAGATAAACTTAGTGCCAAATATACAAGCCTCAGAATATTGTTGAAATTGCTGGCAAAATGTGGTCCAATCCTGGGCAATGTATGGGTCTACCCAATTCTGAGAAGTGTATTTCTTCTCTTTCATGAAACTACAATAGGCTTGTTTGCAGTCCATAATATAGACTATAAAATAGCAATACCTATAAACAAGACAGAAGCTTGTTTCTCTCTCAAATTTAAAAGAAGTCAGGAAGTAGAGTCCAGGACTGGTAAATCAGCTACATGGTCATTTGGAAAGGAAATTTCTTCTATATTTTTGTATCTGCATTCAAGATTTTATTTTATTTTTTACCATGGACTTATTAGCTACACTTTTTTTTGCCAGCTGTTCTAAGATTTAAAGTATGTATTTTTAACTTATCACAATTTACCTTCAAACAATAACACTTCATGTACATTGTAAGATCTTCCTATCCAATATACTTCCATTTTCTCTTTCCATCCTTTGAGTTATTTGTCAAACATTTTATTTCTATATGTTATGATTACATAATACAGTGTTGTTTTTGCTTTAAAGTAAATTATCTTTTTCAAAAACTTTTTAATGAGGGAGAAAAATCTTTTATATTTATTCATACATTTTCCACAATTTCTGGGACTCTTCATTCTTTGGTACAAATCCACATTTCCCTATGGTATTGTTTTTACTGTACTGAAGAAGTTGCTTTAACATTTATTGTATTGCAGTTCTGCTGGAGACATTGTTTCAGCTTTTGATTTCTTTAGCCTTCATTTTTGAAAAATATTTTCTTCAAATATAGGGTTCTCATGACAGGTTTTTAATTCTTCCAGCCCTTAAAAAATGAGCTTTTTTGTTGTATTCTTACTTGCAGAATTTCTGATTGGAAGTCTATGGATTTTTGTCTTTATTCTGCTATACATAATATATTTTACTATACATAATATGCCTGTTTTCCCCTGGCTGTTTTTAACATTTTCTTCTTTGTCTTTGATTTTCAACAGTTTGATGATGATGATGCCTTTGTGGTGGCTTTTATGAGTATGTGGATTTACCCTGCTTAGGGCTCATTGAGCCTCTCGAATCTGTGGGTTGATAATTTTCATCCAATATGAAAACATTTTAACTGTATTACTTCAAATAATTTTTGTGTCATTCCCTTTGGCCCTTCTTTCATCTAGAACTATAATTATACAAGTATTAAAATATGTGGGTCTAAAAAACTATAGTTGTTTTTTTCATGTGCTTTATTTTGGTTAGATTCTATTTTTTGTCTTCAAGTGCACTATTTTTTTCTTTTGAGTCTGAATTTGCTCAGTGTCCAACCTGCCTCTGAGTGTTAATCCTATCCAGTAAAATTTTTATTTCAGAAGTAGTAATTTTAATGTCTAAATTCTACTTTTATATTATTAATTTCTCTCTGTCAGTATGTGGAGCACATTTACCATAACCATTTTAAATGCTGTTGGCTGCTTGTTCTATCATGTCTGTCACTTGTGGCTTTATGTAGACTGATTTTACTCCTGATTATAGATTACATTTTCCTCTGTGTGTGTGTGTCCTATTTCTCTTGTCACTTCCCAAGCATTTTCATCATCTTCCTGTCTACTTCTTGAGTGCTAGTGTTCTCTAGGGTTCCAATACTGATTCCTTCTTTTCTGCTGTGCATACTATGCCAGGATGGTCTCATTCATTCCCATAATTCTCTCTTCTGCTACTCTGATCTCTCTCCAGAGCCCAAGAGTGATAAATGTAACTGTCCACTTCACTTCTTCATGAAGATGTCCCAAAGCCATCTCAAACTCAACATATCCAAAGAGAGCCAATCAAATTCCTGTTTAGCTTCAATATTCCCTAACTCAATGAATTGCATCACTAGATGGTAATGACATAAGCCAGAAATCTGGGAGTCATTCTTGGCTTCTTAATAGAAGATACTGTGATCCCCTTCACAGTCTCCTTATTCTGGGTAATTGCTCCAATTTTTATTGATATCCACATCTCTTTATTACAGTATTGGGAGAATCTGACCCCTTTTGCTCTAAGAGTCGGTATATGCCTTCATCTGAAGATAATTAGCCTCATACCACCTACTGGCCCCCACTTTTAGTTTATGGATGGACATTTCACTCAAATAGTGAAGCTTCTGGGAAAGGAGTTTTCTATTCTTTCTAAAAGTGACATCTTCTTGGATCAGATGTTGGATAGAGTTGTTAGCTACTGTCACTTGACCATAAAGCTCAGGAAGAAAAGCAATGAAAATGAGAAACATATTTGTAAGGACATCACTGAGTTGTTGAAGCAATCACCCCCACATAGACACCCTTTTTCCTGAACTTTCTAGCTAGATAGGTCAATAAATCTCCTTTCTTGGTTAAATCAGTTAGAGTTGGGTTTTCTGCTGCTTGCAAAGCAAAAGCATCACAATGCATAACTTTCTTTCACTCTTCATTCCTTAACACAGGATTTTGTCCTTAGACTCTATTAACTCTATTCTGTAAATAGGGGCTGATTACTCTCAGTTCAGTCCCCTGCTGCTAGTGACTTAGTTCAGTCTCTTATCTTCCTGACCCCCTATGATACCGTAACAATCTCCATACCTGCCAAACTCCACAGAGTGATCTTTTTAAATGCATACCTTATCAAAATTTCATCTGCTTACAATCCTGGTGTGGTTTTCCATTGCTTCCAGAAAACAAAACAGAAAAACCCATGTTCCTTAGCATATCGTTCAAGATTCTTCAACCTTTTCAGAGTATCCCCTCTTGCCACACCCCCAACTTCACAACTATTTTCTGAACCAACATGCTTTTAGGTCACCTGCTTCTATGTTTTTTCACTTTCTGTCCTCCCCAATCCTACCAACGTATCATCTCCCCCTTCCCTACTAAAATACACAAATATACCAATTCTAGTTATCCTCAAACTCTTGACCTTGCTGGAGTCTGGGGTAGTATGCATTTTCTCATTACAGAACTTGCCACGATGAGTCTATTTACCTCTCAGCCTTTTCAGAATAACCACTTTGAAAACAAGTTATGCTTCTTTTACATTTTTGTGTCTCTGTTTCCCAGGAAAGTGGCTGGCACGTAAGTGGTTTTTTTTGAACGAGCAAATTACATGATCTGCAGGCATCAGAAGTTCTGATCCTGAGACTCCTGAAAATCCTGACTTTCCTGCTCTAAATGTGTGTGATTCCTGACCATGAAACTTTTTCTTACAGAGTATGGGGTTCTAGGTAGCCTGAGCACTCTGGAGAGCCATCAATGTGTCCTGGCTTTCTCTGCCCTTCTTACCACCACCTATGCATACCTGGGTGCCTAGAATGGGTGTAGACTTAGCTGACCAGCCCAATAACGTACTTATCCCTTGGTTCAGGTTTTTCATTGCCAAATGAAAGGTGGCCAATGCGTGTACAAGGTGAACAATTTTAAACTTTGCACTTACCTTTTAAACTTTATGAAATTTGTATTTCTTAAAAACTATAGGCCTTAAACTAAACAAATCCTGATTATTTTACACTGATCAAATAAAATACACTGATATTAATACCAAACTTTACATTAGCCAGTACTAGAGTTCGGTGTGACTAATTGAACAAAGAAATTATGCGATTCTGTTAGTGATGATGTTCCTAACAGTTTTATAACATAATTGCTAAATTACCGGAAGCAACTAGATTTCATTGTCTTAGCCCAAGAAATTTGAATTTAAGAAAGGATTCACTTGAGCCCACAGAAAGGAGTATTTGTGTTTTAGGATTTGTGGAAAAAAACTAAGCAGTAGGAAAGACTGAAGTACAGGGAGGAAGTTCGATTTCACTAGGCACTGTGAGTGGCATGGCTATTTGTTGCGGGTGGAGCAAAGAAGAAAGGACTGGCCATGGGCCGAATCTCCAACAGCACCAGGATACAAGACCGGCCTTGTTTAGTCAACAGCAACCCTGCACACGCTAGCTTAGTGAGTCGGTGACCTAGGCAACGGTCGACCCGCCCGCAACATCCCTTCGAGCATGCGCAATGCAGAGCGAGTGCGGCCGGATCTTTCCCTTTTTTCCCCCCTCAGACGGAGAACTACAATTCCCAAGAGCTCTTTTGGCGTAGCGTCACCGCCTCCAACTGTGGTCCCACCCCGGTCCTGCCTTCAGGCCCCGCCCTCCGCCTAGTCTCCGCCCCTCCCCGCGAGTGTGTGTCAGTGACCCAGAGGCGGTGTGAGGCGGAGGGACCGTCGGGGGGCGCCGCCGCCTCCACCACCACCAGCAGCGGCAGTACAGCCTCAGCAGCAGCAGCAGCAGCAGCAGCAGCAGCAGGAGCAGCCGCAGCAGAGCAGCAGCGTTGCGGCGCGACCGGATCTGTCTCGAGCCTGCGGAGCGCACCACAAAGCGGGCCCCGCGCCTCTCGTTCGTCCGCGGCTCCTCGGCGCTCGGCTTGGCGGTCAACTTCGCGTCTTGGGGCTTGGGCGGCTGGCGGGGAAGGCGGCGGCAGCCTGGTCGCGCTGCCCGCGCACTGCCACTTCGCCCCCGCGCTCGGGTCTCGGGGCCGTGCTGGCATTCCGGCCGCCAGGAATTGTCGGGTGAGTGCGGCGGGAGGGGTCGCGGCGGCGCAGGGGAACCGCGCGGGACCGGCGGACGCACAACTTCCTCGGCGGCCGGCCGGCTGGGTCGGCTCGCCGGGCCGCGCCGCGCCGCGCCGGGAGGCGGCGGGGAGCGGAGTTTGCGGCGCCTGCATCCCGCGCCCTCGCAGGAGGAAGCGCCTTTGTCAGGAGCGGCCGGCGCCCTCCCCCACCGCCGCGGAGCCCGACTCCGACCCGCGCCCGTCCGCGGCGCGAGCGAGGGGAGCCCTGCCGGCCGCGGGGAGGCCGAGCGAGAGGGCTGAGAAACAAAGGGGGCGGTGGGCTTCCCTTTTGTTTTGCTTGTGTGATAACTTCTTTCTCCTGCCTTACATAACGCGGACTCCCAAGTTAGTCATTCTTTTTATTGTTGTGATAGTTGTCATCATCGCTGAGCGTCTCTCAGATTTCCTTTCATCTTGGGATCTCAGAGCATTTTAAAAACACTAATTAATTTCACCTCCGGGGCCCTTGCTGCCGAACGAGTTTAATACGCCCGCTTCCGTAAGTGGGTAAACTGAGGTTCGGAAAGCTCTCTTAATTGATGGATAACTCTTGATCTCCCGCGCCTGTTGTGTGAGGCTCCGAAAGCGTTGATGAGTAATAACTCGTTCTCCAATGCCCTGTGGAAAAGTTAAAGATGCTCATTTTGCTTACAGGTTAACTGAAGTCGGAAAGAAGTCTGGGTAATTGTTAGGTTGTTCAGACAATAGTTCTTTTTACATCGCGTCTGAATCTTAAAATCTCAAAGGACTTCCTGAAAAACGTTCCGAGTGGGGAAGAAACTGTAAATCATAAACTCACCATCTACTTTTTTACACGTGCAAATATCGTACGAGGCAAGAGAACATGGTGGGGGGGAGGGGATAGTTTTTTTTTTTTAAGTGCGTTTAACACATTTTAGTCATTAAACACGAAACGTGTTTTGGTTTGAGCACCAACAATCTTCCCATCATTTAGTCATCAAACAGTATATCAACAAATATTATTGAGCACATTCTCAAACTGCTGGTTGTACCAAGAACTGAAGCCTTTTAAGTGTATCAGAAGGTTACTTGTTTTTATTCAAAGGCTGTTTACTTTTTCTTACTCTGTAGAATGTTACTTTGTCTCATAGCAGGTGATCTTTTGTTTCAAATATGGCATTGTCTTTGACATTGACTATGTATTACTCTTACAACTGAGGAGAGATGAGTTTATTATTCAGTTTGCATAGTCAGTGAATTTAAGGTTTTGAACTGGGAGAAGGATCAGTTTCTGTAGTTCCATCGGAGTAATCAGATCTGTATCTCTCAAAACGTTGTCCTGATTGTAGTCTTTGTTTTTTAACCCATACTAACAACTTCTAGAGTAAAGTACTTAACTCCGAGGGCAATTTTATTTATTTTGGTAATTTTTATTCTGGGGTATCAAACGGAAAGGTACCAAAAATTTAAATCAAGCATTTCTACAAGTTCTTAGATGAGTAATGATCAGAGCTGTAGTAATAGTGAGTACTTTCACTCATCACGAAATTCCTTTGAATTTAATTTTGTATTGTACAGTTGCCCCCAGATTTTACATCCTCGTGGTTTCATCACAAAATGAAAGTGAGGCATTTGTTATTTTGTTATTGTTTTCCTCAAGCCTCTAACCAATGTCCTTTCTGTAGTTTTGTATCATGAGTTTAAAACACTTGGAAAATAGAACAGTTAAGTGTGCGAAAGGTTGTATTTTTGTGAAGTGGTTACAATGTCTCATCCAATAAATTTAAGACTTTTAAAGAGCAAAGTATCTCCTAGGTTTTTATTAGAGTGGTAGTATTTATTGACTTGAAAAAAGTAAGCTGCAAATCTACCTTAGTAGCAAATTTAAGGAGTTAAGTGCTCCTTAAAATTGGCATTTAAGTAATCTTACACTTGGGTTATGTTGAACTTTTTGTAAGTACTTACTAACCAGATTTACTAGGGTTATTTGCACTTCAAGGAAACTACTCACAGTGTCTTTGCTCAAACCCTGAAGTCAAAAGGCAGACGTTAGTGTTGACTGATGAAGTCTGGCTTTGCAGGTTTCTTAATTTGTTTGGAACTCCTTAAAACACATAACTGAAAAATATAGGGCAGAAAACTGAGGTGAGTGCCACTGAGGCAAGTTTCACAGGGAAGCCTAAGGATGTTTCCATTTGACTTTAGTTTCTTCAGCTTTTTTTCAGGTTGTCAAAATTTCAGTTGTATTTTCAGAGTTTTGTCATTTCAGAATATGCTGTGTTGTGGTTGTCCAGGAGCTCAGGTGATAAGGTCTGTAGTAGTTCTGCTTTGTGAACAACTCATGTTTTCAAATAGAAGCTTCTGTAGCTAATAAAAATTTTAAGCTAAAAGATTTAGAATTGAAAACTATCTTCCTAACATGCACATACATTTCACCACCAAAAATTAATATAGACCTATCCTATAGGCTTATAGAGACTACTATATAGCTATTAACAGTATATATTAAAATTTCATAATGACCAGTGTATGATGGTACTTGAAGTGTTTTTAGGAGTTTCCTTGGAAAAATTATATTCCAATTGTGTCTTTTAACTGAGGAAAATAAAGCAGATATTAGAGCCAATGGAAAGAACGAAAATCAACAGAGCAAAGGAAAACTGATGATAATTTTATAGCGTACAACATTAAAGATTCCTAGCAACATTAATAAATAAGGAACAAAATTTTAGTTGAAGTCTATAACAGCAAAATCTACTTTTAGCACCTTCTGTTTATAGAGTTTTAGCTGTCTTTCCCAGATTTCCTCTAAATATATTATGCATCAGAAATAAATAGAAGTTACTCTTTCAAGGGGTTTGGGTTGCTGGAGAGTTTTTTTTATATTTGTGGTGGTGGTGGTTTATTGTTTTTCTTTGTTAAGATTTGACATCTGCTAGAGAAAGATTTCCCCAGATTGATATGTAAGAACTTCAGAACAAGAAAAAAAAAAAATCTAGATATACATTAAGTTCTGCCACTAGTTTTTCTCATGTTATCATAAATAGTCCACTTCTTTATTTTTTCCTTCAAAGGTTGAGAATAATTGCCAAATATATTAGTAGATCCTGAATTTTGTTATTGCTGAAAAGTTTATAACAAGATTTCTTGATTGAATGTCAGGGAATTTCCGACTATTAGTTTTTGCTTTTTAAAGTTTTTTTTTTTAATTATTTTTTGAGGCATGGTTTTGCCATTCCTTGAACTGGAGATCCTCCTACTTCTACCTCCCTAGTGCTGGAATTACGGATGTGCACCTCCACTTCTAACAGACTGGAGCCTTTCAATTAGCATAGGTACTTTCAGAAATAAGCTTTGATTACTTATTTCTTTTAAAAAAGAAAAAAATCAGAATTTTTCTGACATTCACTCAAGAAATCTGTACTTTTTCTTTATTATAAATTCATTCAGCAGCAACAGAAATCCATCAGGTGATTTAAGAAAAACAAATTGCAAATGATTCTAAGAAGACCTTATTATTTCTTCGGAATGATATAAAGATGTTTTAGATTTTTTTTTTTTTTTTGTCACTGTAAACGCTATTTCAGAGAAATGGAGTTCTCCCTAGTACTTTTGTATCACCCTAGTACTTTTGTATCACCCTAGTACTTTTGTATCACACCTCAAAATGCCATTTACAGAAAAATAGAATGTGTTGCTGATGCCTATAAATGGGAAAATCCTGACATCTGTCATCATATTCCGGTTAATCTTGACCATTCATGTACTTAGAAAAAAATTAATTCAATACACATGTAATTTACTTCCTTTTCAAAGCATTTGTTGCTGATTTCTGTTTTATAATGAACCTCTTGGGATGTTGCTAATTCTAAAAATATGTAGTATCCCGTTTCCCACCATCTTCTGCAGTTTCTTATTCTATTCCTTTTTTGGCTGCAGTTTGCTTTTTCCCCTAAACTGTCTAAAATAAGCTAAGAAATGTTTAAACATGCTTAACAAGAAATCCACTCAGTCATTTATCCTGATAAATGTCAGCTAAATTTCACCATACAAGTGCATTCAACTCTGTTTTGGAGATAGTAGTACACTTTTGAAGAGGACTAAAGCAGGAATAGCATATTGGGTACCAAATCATATTACTTGGTGGTGACTGGATTCCTAGAACCAACTTAGCAGGAAAGAGTGATAGGATTACCAGTTTCTGCTGTTGGATTTTGAGCATGAATGCTAAATATGCATTTAGTAAGTATTTATTGGATGCTTTTTATGTGTCATTTAGGTGCTGACATCACACAGACTAAATTCTATGTCTTTTGTTGCTTACAGTCTAATCATAAGACCAGATGATAAAATAAATAAGCACTGGGGTTGTAGCTTAGTGGTAGAGCACTTGCCTAGCATGCTTGCCCTGGGTTTGATCTGAAGCACCACAAAAATACATACATACATACAAAATATATATATATCTATACTTCAAGAAAAAAATGGCCTGATTTCTTCAACAAATAGTGAGATATGAGAGGGAGAGGAACTATATGATTTAAAAGAGACTTAAGAGGAATATACACCAACCTAGATCTAAACCTTAGATCCTGCTTTGAACAGTTTAGCTGTTAAAAAAAAAAAAACTGAATAATTGGTGAAATTTGGGTACTGTATATTTAGTGAAAAGGAATTGTCATAATTTTAGGCATGGTAACGTATGTGTTTTTAAAGTCCTTACCTTGAAAAGAGATATGTATATAATAATGTATCTATGAATTAAAATGTGATGTCTGGGTTTTTTTTTTAATTTAAAATAATTTGGAAGGGAGAAAACATAGATGCAATGAGATTGGCTGTACACTGGAAATTGTTGAAGGTAGATGCCATACAGGTAGAGATTTCTGACATGACTTCTTGTGTATATTTGAAAGATGCAGTTTTAAAAGGAAGTCAGAAAAGACTTCATCGATAGGATAATACATATTTAAGACTTGAAGAAGATGAGAGAGCAAGCCTTGTAGAAATCTTGGGGCAACACAGCCTAGATAGAGGGAACAGCCAATGCATTGGCCCTGAGGAGCAAAGCATGCCTAGACTGCAAGGAACTACAGGAAAACTGTACTGCCTGCATCAGAGTGAGCAAGTAGCAGCAGATAAAGTTAGAATGGTAAAGGGAGGGTAGAGGATGGATTATGTTGGGCTAGGTAGCCATCCTTGTTTTAAAAGCAAAAATATTTATTTTAAACATTTGCCTAAAATAAGTCTTCTGCTTTAGATAATCACTGGAGAAACCATACACTTCTTCAACACTAAAATTACTCAGAATATTTTTAGAAGTTTAAAAAAAAATGCCTTCTAAGTTAAAAGAGCCACACATGAAAATAGCTTATTACTTTGTATTTGCTCCTGTCTTCTTGTTTTTAAGGAAAAAGGAGTTATTAACCACAGGCTACTTCATCTAAAATTTCAGATATGACTCAGAAGGAATTGACAAAAAGAAAATAACTAACCTGAAGTTATTTCTAAAAATCAGATCCACCCAAACATTAAAAAGGCGTTTTAACTAATGTTCTTGACAATTGTAACATCATTTGGAATAAGGATATAACCTTAGAGTGTAACTAATATGAAAGGCACTCATTTGGATATTTAAGTTTTGTGTAAACATTAAAACATACAAGATCATGTATATTTCTCAGTGCTTCAGTGATAGTCATTGCACATGAGTTTCATTTCTTTCATTTCATATTCAAGACTAAAGATTTTAAAATTAGTAAAATTGAGTAATTTTCTTGTTGCTATTGCATACAATTGGGGAACTGAAAGATTAACACGTTTAATATTAAAAGATGAACCTGACTTCCAAATCTTGTATTCATGATTAATTTCTCAGATCAGTAGTTTCAGATTTTAAATCTTTTATTATTAGAACTATAAAAAAAAAAACCCTGAATCTCAAATGTTTAAATGCCCAGAAACTCCTCAATAATGATATTTTAGAAAATCTGCTCATAGGACAAGTTACATGTAGATATTACTAGTTTGGAACAATTATGCTAGTTCATACTTCGTAGGATTAATATTACCAACCTGAGAAACTAAACTTATTTCTATGATTTTTCCTCTACTGGTAGTAATGCATGAAAGACAACTATTTTCTAGTTAATTATGTATAGTGTTTTTTTAGAATTTGATGGCATTTAGTAGAATTTGTGAACTTTTGCTGTATACAAAATTATGCAGTGACCATTAAGACTATAAATACATAACTATATAAGGAATACTTTAGCTTCTCACAAAATAGTAAACATTGCCAGGAATAATTCTATAACTTGGATCTACTTAAATGTCCATGATCTAATGAGCTAAGACTTGAATTTATAAATAAAGTAGAGAATGGAAATAAAAACAAGTTGCTTTGCAAAAGGGACATTTTACCATGTTGAGCTAAAAGTATGGCTATGGTAAAACTGGTACTTAATTTTGGAAATAATAATGGTTAACAATAATTAAGAATTGAAAATTCATTCTCTTAAGCCTTATAAATTTTGTTTGCAACAGATTCTAGGTTATTATTCCCAGCTCATGCATCGCAAGATACTCCTAATTCCATGTCATTGCCTTTCTCTCTTTCATCTCTTCATTACTCTGCCATGATCTCTCTTTATGATCCTTTGTCAGTTTTAGTCATGCCCATTGCTGTGCCATACATATTTATCTTTTTTTTTTTTTTTCTTTAACTTTCCTTGCCTTTTCTTTGGTGTATGTTCTGGAGGAGATGGCGTGTCCTATCAACTAGACACTAAAAAAGTAACTATTTGGCCTATAAGATACAGTATTTTTAGAGTTCAGTAATGGAGGAAACAGTAATAGGTGTACTGATTTGAAAGCTTCATAAATTAATCCTACATATGTCCAGAACCTATATACCTACACTAGTAAAGTTTGATAGCAGAATTAACCTACTGGAATTTCCAAAGCTATTTTCAGCTCTTTAGTGTTTGTTGTCTTTTCCAAAAATGTCAGACAATTGGGGACTTCATCAGCTCTGTAGTAACAGTTGATCATACATGACCTTAGGGGAAGACTGGATTTCTGCTGAGCTGCATTCTGACAGTGAAGTGGAAAAGATGAATCTGATCAGTAATCTGGTGAAGTTTATAACTTTTCCTTCCACAAGAATGAATTATGAAGTGATTCCCCCTGATTTTTTCCTAGTTGCTTATTGTAGTGCTCAACATATCAGTTTGCCAAATCTTTAGAAGCATAATTAAGTTCATTTTTATTTTTTAGCACTATGTGAAAGCTATTGGAGATGCTTTGTTGGTTCTTCAAAACCTGAGTGTTGTAATCCTAGTTCTTGGCAAGTAATATTCACAGAACTTCATGTTCTTCTGGTTTTATTCCTGACTTAACGAATTGCATGTACTGGAAGTATTAAAAACTGATTTTCTTTCATTTAAAGCTATAGTTAACATGATGAATTTTTTCATTGAATTGTTTCTTGCTGCCATGTTTAAATTTACCATGAAAGAACCAAAACACCCAAACTACAGATCTAGTTAAGTTTATCATTCATGAGGAAATGTGTGAAGATATATGTCTTTTGTAGGATAGTGGCTGCCTTGATTTATTAGAAACATTTTAAAATGTACTTATTGCTTTACTGTAATTTTCATTTAAGATGATTTCAATAGGATGATTTAGTCACTGAACTAGTCCTGTCAGTTCACCAAAGGAGCTGTGACAAATTTTGAGGTAGGCTCTTAAACTTTTTTTGTTGGTACTGGGATTTGAACGCAGTCTCATACCTGCTAGGCAGGCGCTCTATCACTTGAGCCACTCCATTAACCATTTTTTGTGTTGGGTATTTTTGAGATAGGGTCTCACAAACTGTTTGCCCAGCTGACTTCCAACTGTGATCCTCCTGACCTCTGTCTCCCACATAGCTAGGATTACAGGCATGAGCCATGGTGCCTGGCTATAGACTCTTACACTCTTAAACATAGAGCAGACCTGTGACTTCTATGACGTCAGCCATTTTTCTTTTAATTTATCACTGACACCTATTCAACAAAAAAATAACATTTTGCTAAGCTTCCTGTTGTATCTCTTTTACAAATAACATACTGATTTATTAGCATATAGTTCACCTCTTAAAGACCAGTCCCTTAAAGCTTTAGCCAGAATTTGCTTCCTAAAGCTATCTTTAAAATGACTTCCAAAAAGGATTTCCTAGGTTTTATAACTGAGTAGGCTGTTAATGATTCAGTAGGCCCCCTCATTTTCCTCCTACCCCTTAAATTGAAAGCTCCTTCATAACATCTAGGTGCCCTGAGTCATCATGGCTGAACTCTAAAGAAGAATTGTCATATGGAAAAATTCACCATGAAATAAAATTGTCAGGAAACAATCTGAGTCAGAAACCATTCATTGATCGCAGTGATAGAACCTAGAGGTCGTGGGCTTCTTTTAAAACTTTGAATGTACATACATGTATGCCTTTATTACAGGATTGCAAATCCTATAATAACCTAATAAAACTTTTTAAGGTGTTTATTCTCAGTTAAATTTTAATTGGCTTGACTTTTATTATCTGTTACATAAAAAGGACTTTTTAGTGAATGAATGTATTACAGAGGAGAGACCGTATATATAGGAATCACTACACCTGAAGTTAGAAGACCTAGAGTTCTAATTCACGTATTTACTATGTGACCTCAGATATTTCATTTAACCTCTCTGAGCCTTAGTTTCCTTATCTTTACATTCTGTACAGTTATGCCTTCTTTGGAACAATCCCTGGTAGATAGAGCTAATTGTTGATCTCAAGCCTTATGCTCCTTTTGGTTTTTTGAAACAAGGTCTTGCTCCTGAGCCTAGGATAGCCTCAAACTTGCAATCCTCTTACCTCAACATCCTGAGTGTCGGCATTATATAGGCATGCACCACCACAACCAACCAGACTCCTTTTTGATACATCACTGTCTAAAACTAGAATAGTTGGCATCTCAGCCATATGAAGTCTCTTACCACGCGTAGCCAGATTTCTTTCTGATGTAGCACTATCAGAAATTATATAGTTGGTATTCTAGATGAACTCTATTTGTTATCTCAACCATGAAAAAGTCTTATCCAGCTCCGAGATTCTGACTTTAAATTATTTGCCCATACAAAGGCTCTGTCTTCTGAGTCTATATGGTCTTTTTACATCAAGGATTCACTGTTGAAACTTAATGTATGAATTTAAGAATTTTTTGTGTTCAGAGATGGCATCTTTATGTTTCATATAGTGATGTTCAAAACAAAAGATTGAAGAAAGTTCACAGAAACGTTTAAAATTCCAAATGAGAAGGGAATAAATCAAAATGGTTAGTGATCATTTGATTTAAATTCATTTCAAGTTCTAAATGTTCTCTGGTACAAATATCAAGTTAGTGAAATTCAAAGTGTTGTGTTTATCTGGAAGGCACACCATGAAACAAAACAAATACTAGAACCAGCAATAAGAAGCCTAAGTTCTAGCTCTGCAATCTGATTTTTAACCTGGTTAGTGTCTTCATCTATTTAATGGTATCACACGAGTGCTTCTCAAACACTAATGTATTATGTAAGTTACCCGGGGTCATATTAAAATGCATTTTCTCATTCAGTAAGTCTGGGTGGGGCTTGAGGCTCTTCATTTCTATTTTATTTATTTATTTTTGGGATTTTTTTGCATCAAGACCTTCCTGTGTGGCCCAGGCTGGCCTGAACAGGCTGTTGTAGTCAGACTGGCCTCCAACTCATCATGATCCTCCTACCTCAGCCTCCTCAGTGCTGGGATTACAGGCATGCACCACCACATCCAGTAAGGGTTCTTCATTTTTACCCATTGTCTACCTATGCTACCACGCTTATAAAAGTAGTAGATAATTTACAAGGCTCCTTCCGGCTTAAAGGGTCCTTAGAGCCTCTAATCATACTCCACCTCTTTACTCCACTTTTTTGTCCCCAACTCTTAAACATCACTAAACTTGTTCTTTTTTGAAGCCTCTTATTCCTGGATTCATTCCCTGTTTTCTCAGCCTGATAGTTCCTTTAATTTTGATGTTTTTCCTTTTCTACGTAGTCATTAAAGTTAAAGATAATAGAAAGGGGCTTTGATTGGAAGAAAACTGGATTCACATCCCTCCCCCACTGATTAGCAGCTCTGTTGCCTGGTTTACTTTCCTCTCTCAAGGCTCTGAATACCTTCCTACTAATATTGAAAGGAATAAAGGTATTGTATTTAGCCTGCCCTGCAGTGGAAAGTAGGTACTCAAAAATTGGAAGCTCTTTTTATTATTCTTTTTGATATCCTGACTTTGGTAGAAAGAGAAAAAGGAGAGAGGAAGATCTGTTCCCAGCCCAGGATTTAAATTTTTACCTGCTTTCTAGGCATATTATCTTAAATACTTGAAACCTATCATGGTCAAAAAGACTTTTCTTTCCACATCTCTTCTACCTCTTTGAGTCCTATGGAGGTAAATGTTTCACTCTCTACATGCCCCTCAAGAACTTGTTATTTCTGCCTTGGTTTCTAAAGTACTGCTTTCCTTTTGTCTTCACTGCTACCTGCTCTAATTATCTGACTTGTGAGTTATTTTTATCAGATCTCCCTGGTTCTACTCTCTACATGCTTCTTATACATCCTCCATACTACTTTCAAAGTTATTTTCCTATAAATGTAGAAAGTGCTGTGCAGGCATTGGGTATATGATAAAAGAACAAAATGAAACATTTCCTTTTTAATGAAAATCAATAGTCTAGAGAGGGAGATAGAAATTAAAAGCAGGTAAATATACAAGTAAATACAGAACAAGATGGTATGAGAGAGACCTGTGTTGTATAGGTGGTCTGAGAAAGCTGTCTGAGGAATTAATAGTTGAGCTATCTCAGGAATGAGAATGAGCCAGCTAGGTAAAGATATAGTAATATTGTTCCAGGATTGGAGTGCAACATGAACAAAGACCTGGGGAGAGGTGCTGAATGTGTTTTAGAAGTCAAATCATGGGCATAGTGATGGGCAGGATGAGGGAGATGAAAGTATTGAGGACTTTCAACAATTGTTGGTGTGAACAACTAACTGCTGAATTAGTAGTGGTGCCAGTTACTGAAGCAGAAAGGATAGGGATAGGACATGTTGATGCAGGGAATGGAATCACTTTAGTTTGTCAAGTTGATAATTTGAAAAAGTGCAGTTATGTACTGGTTCCTCATTTCCTATAAAATCCCTAAATTCTGTTATGGCTATAGTTTATCCTAACCTGCTCTAGCTTCTTCCTCATCTTCCCTTCATTACTGTACTTAAGCCATAAAGAAGTTCTTACTCTCCTCAAAGTAGTTTTAGACTATTGTATAGGTTATTCCCTTTGCCTGAGTGCTTTTCATTATTCAAAGCCCTTCTGGAATATTGTATAGAATCATTTTAGGATTATACTGCCATTTGGTTAATGTCTGTTGATAGTATTTACTACATTTTACTAGAATTTCTTTTCTTTTTTTTTTGGTACTGGGGATTGAACCTAAGACCTTGCATACTAGATAAGAGCTCTACCAATGGAGCTATACTTCCAGCCTTTTTGTTTTTACTTTTTCAGCCTCAAAGTCATCTAACCTTACCCATTTTTTGTGCTCCTAAGGTCTAGGGAAAATCAGTGAGTGAATATTGGTCTTAGAAAACCAATCTAACGCTCTACCCTCTAAATTGGGATGAGTGTTTTTGCTTCCATGAGGTCCAAACACACTTTTAACTTATTATGCTGGCATTAAATTGTCTTACATAAATTTCTTAAGTGCAGGGACCAAGTCTTAGTTTTCTTGACTCTCTAGTGCATAATACAGTGCTGCTTTGTTTTGTTTTTGGTTTTTGTTTTCTTTTTTTGGCAGTACTATGGTATGAACTCAGGGCCTCATACTTGCTAAACAGGTGCTTTACCACTTGAGCCACTCTACCAACCCCTGTTTTGTTCTGGGCATTTTCAAGATAGTGTCTCAAGAACTATTTGCCTGGCCTAGCTTTGAACTGTGATCCTCCTGATTTCTGCCTCCTGAGTAGTGAGCCGCCAGCACCTGGCTCTTTGCTATTTTAATAGAGGGTCTCACTGTGTAACTCAGGGTGGCATCAAAGTGGAGATTCTCCTGCCTCAGCCTCCCCAGTGCTGGGACTTCAGTCATATTCCACCATGCCTGGCTAATATGGTGCTTAACTTGCAATTGGGAAGATTCCTACAGGTCACAGTTTCACTGTGAAATACCTCACAATATTTCTGTTCGTTGTTGATCAGTAGTGCAGGCTGGCAGTAAGAAGACTTGATATATTTATTAGCATGTCTCAAATGCTTTCGTGCTACCCTTGATGAAAAGATACAGAATGATACTAAATAAATAATAAGATACCAGTAATCTTTTGAAATAGCTATGAAGATCACTTATTATCTCATCTCCATGTTGCTAAATTTAGTGGCCTTTTTTTTTCATTTTTTCACTTTTCTCAGTAGCCTAAAAGTTGGGCTCTCTTCACTTACTCCATACTCTTTCCCTAGGTAAATTTCACCTGTATGTTGAAGATTTCTAGGTTTACATTCCAGCCCATATCTCTCCAAGCTCCAGACTCCTATATGTTTGTTTGAAAAATACTTCAAACTTTCACGGCCAGAAGCCTTAAGAGTACCAGACTACAAAAACTTTTGAAGTAATTTATTATTTTTAGTAAAAATTTATTTCTAGCATTGTCTCATCAAACAATTCTCCTCTGTAGGAAATAGTTTTCATACTATTTATTTCTAAATAATAATTTATTCAGGTAAGTAGAAACTGTCTGAAGAACCCTAACAATTGAGCTTTACTGAGTTCCTACTGTGTGTTAGACATTTGGTTAATGTTTCATAATAACCCTTTGAAGTTAAGTAATAATATGATGTAATGATTGCAAAATAATTAATGCCCAGAGAAGAGTTCTCAGGTTCCAATTGTAGATGGAACCTACCACTTATTATCTTTGTGATCTTGGGCAGTTTACTGAACTGATCTTGTCCTCTCTTTCAACTCAAAAAACAGAGATAATATTACTTGTCGCCTGTTGGAAATAAAGACCATCTGGTCCCGAAAACAGACACAGGAGAGACAGAAAATCTTGACAAGGCAGTTTCTTTTGATCAAAAGAGGGTGCAAGCATGTGCTCACTCCAGCTAAGCAAACACACAAGCACAAAATGGCCAACTGTGGTTCTTCCTTATATCGCTGATGCAGTTGTACTTGCCCCAACCCAGGATTTGTCCAGGTCAGAGGTTCACAATCTCCCTTGATTGGCTAAAAGGCTTGGGGGTTGAGTTAGGGTAATGGAGTCATACAGGAATCTGGAAGAAGAAGCAAGGAACCTTTAAACATGCAAGTCACCTAAGATGGCGACCTGAGGAATTTTTAAGTAATCTAAGAGGTAGCAAATACTTTGATAGGAAAGATCCTTTTTCTTACAATTTCCCCCCTCCTTTTAATTTAAATTATTTGCCTCAAACGCATTTAGGAGCCGTTGGCTCTCATGTTCTGCATTCCTAATAGAAACAAGTTATTTTGGTAGGGCAGGGGTGATTGTTTGGTGAGAGCTGTCTCAATTAACCACTGTATTAGTCCTCGGACACAAGGAATTATGCAGCATCCTGCTAAAATAAAAACTCCAGCCACTATGACCAAGTTGGTTAAGATTAAGGTCATCCAGCCCTTCCATCTTCTAAACCATTTTTCCATTAAGTCAGTGAAGGAACCATTTATACCTGAGTTTTCAGCTAGCTTGTTAGATAGGGTAGTTAATCCCTGTGGGGTCTTAGTAATAGTTCCATCAGGGGCTGTATTATTTAGTATATGCATGCAACACGAAACTCCAGTCATTACACAAACTCCTCCCTTTTTGGCCAACATCATGTCTAATGCTAGCCTGTTCTCCCAAGCCATCTGGCTGTTTGGTCCCAATTGCTCTGCTGTTCCTTTGATGGCATCCCTGGTATAGTTAACAAACCTTTATTGATTATAGTAAGTATAACTAATCCAATTGACATTTTTATTTATAGTGGACCACCAAAAGAGTACTGATTCAAACCCCACTGCAATTTGGTGCCTGGCTTTTAATTCATTTGGCACTTCCCTAGGAACCCCAATGGCATCAGTGTAAACATGGGGATCAAAGGAGTCTCTGTGGTTGGCTGCAGTGTCTGTGACTATGTCTCTCCTTTTTCTAGATGTCATGGCATGGGCTGGGGATCTAAATGCTAGGGTGAAAGGGATTGCCAACTGCACCAAAGCACAGGTGCCTGCACAGTTACCTGGGAGAGTCTCAACTAAAGGTCCCCCACAGTACCACCAGACAACGGCTCTGCCCACTGAGAGTGTGGACTGGTTTGTGAGGCTGTTGAAAGACCGGCTTTCACTGCATCCCATCAGGTTTCCCACATTTGTCAATCATTCCCTCTGTCTGGTGAGAAGGGAATATAATTGATGTCTAGGGCTGCTGGCCTAATAATCCTTGGGGGCTAACCCACAGGACCTTTGACCTCTGGGAAAGTAGTGATTGTGTCCAGCAGAATATTTTGCCCCAAGCCTTGGCATCCTGAAACAGAGCCAACATGCAATACATTCCATCTGGGTCTGAGGACTATCCTAATGAAAACGGACCACTTGAGACTCTGGTCTCCCAGTAGTTCAAACATAGTAATTGCTATATATTTCATGTGTGGAAAGAATATTTTATCCCTTCCATCCAAGCATTTGTATCCCTGTACCCAATTTCAGTAACCACAGTTTGTCTTAGGTCCTTGACTTCTATAGTTACCTGAGTTCAACTGTTGTACAAATGTGGAGGTAACATTGGAGGGGAGGTAGAATTGGTTGTCACCTGGGAGGGGTTGGGAGTTAGAGCTTAAAGGCACCTAACAGGTCTGTACCTGAGACATCTGTACAGATGGTTCTTGTGTCATACTCCAAGGGCCTTCTGTGACTGATCTAAGTGAGTTACATTGTTTATCTTACAAGTAGAAGAGGGATGTATCTGAAACAGCTGTAATTTTGAGTGTAGTCTGCTAAAAGACTGTCAATTGTTCTGAATGGTGGAAATTGGAGTCTTACCAGTATCTTGGGGTCTGGTCCAGCTCCTAGGATTGTCATAAAAGGGAGAAGTATACACTTTAAGAAGTAAACACTTTATACCCAGTGTTTTACCCTACATCTGTCTACTCTGGACAGATACCAGGCTTCCCTGTGGGTTCCAGGATTGGGGCTCATGTAAAAAGAATATCCTTGGAGCTGGGGTTGGGACATAAGGCCTCCACAAGGAAGGATCTGGCATGTATTGAATTCAACAGTTAAGGGAAAAGTACTCTGAGTTACATTAATAATAAACATACTGTTTCCCAGATGAAAGAGAAAGAATAATTTCACTATAGTCTTTTTAAGGTTACTCTGGTGTCTCCTGGATGTGAGAGCACGGTCCATTGTTCCTTCTGGTCAGGTGGGGGAGCCTTCTTTATCTGTGTGTGATGAGTCCACCCCCTCTCCATGGCCCAGAAGGCTGTTTCCGTGGTCAGCAAGACCAGGAACTGTCCTTGCTAAGCTGGCTCAAGCTTAATTTTCTTTCCAGGTGTTGATCAGCACATTATCACTAGGCTGATGTGGGTGAACAGGAAAGTCAAATGTAGGAGCCTGTGCTAACAATCCTTTTTTCCTAAGACAAAGCAAAGTAGAGGACAATCCAAGCATATAATTTTTGAGGAAATAGTCTTTGGTTTCAAAGGAAGGTACATCAGTAACAGAACTAAGGTAGTGAAACCCATAAAATATTTCATAAGGGAAGAGGCCAGTGTTCTTCTGAGGGACCGACCTTAACCTGAGTAGTGCTATGGGAAGGCATTTAATCCAAGGTAATCTGGTCTCTAATTTAGTGGGCTGATTTTTAAGAGTCTGACTTAGAGCAAAGAGTTCGCAGGTCTGTGCTAACCAATTTTTAGGGAGTCAGCCTGACTCTATCTATTATAGTCAAGGCCTCCCCATTATGTTTTTTTCCCTCAATTACCCAAGAGGATCACCCACAAAGAAACAGACCCAGTCTGGAAAGCAGTTTCCCAAGGTCTGGCCTTACTTTCATTTGTTATTCAATAATATCTAAACGTTTATATGTGGGGCTCCTCCTTCCTGCTTCCCCTTCCAAGAAAGTGGCTGGATTTAGAGCCTCATCAGTAAAGTCAGGTCATCCTTTTCTAGCAAGATAGCCTCATACTCTAGGATCCTGGAACCTGTCAGGCATCTATCCACCTTTTGGTTTAAGATCATCCTAACTTGATGGGGAGTGCTAATAATTAGACTTTCCCCAAAGGTGATTTTTCTACTTTCTTCAGTTAGAAGAGCTGTAGCCACTATTGCCTGAATGCAATCAGGCCCACCTCGGGTGACAGGATCTAGGAATTTAGATAAGAAGGCCATAGGTTGACATCGACCCCCATGTTTTTGAGTTAGCACCCAAAGGGCAACTCCCTTGTTTACATTTACAAAAGGCTGTTCAAGACAGGGCAAGGCTAGCATTGGGGCTGTGATGAGGACTGTGTTAGCTCATCTACTTGTTTTTATCTCCTTGGGGGTCCAAAGAAGGGGGTCTGGTCCCTCTTGGGTCAATTTGAGATAGAAAGATTTAGTTTTAAGGACATATGCATCTATTCACAACCAGCAGCATCCCACTAAGCCAAGGAACTTTCTTAATTTTTGTTTTGCTCCTGGGAGGGGGAGACCAGTGATTCCTTCTGTTCTTTCTGGACCAATCCTTCCTTGGTCCTTACTGGTCAAATGTCCCAGATATTTTACTTCAGTTTCAGCAGATTGTCACTTATTCTTTGAAATATGAAGTCCCTGGCTTCCCAGGAAATTTATAAAGCTAATGGTTGTGCTAGTCACCTCCCCCTAATTATCCCCTCATTAAATCTCTCAAGTCTCTTATATTTCCTCAGTGCCCTGGGGTGGTGTTATCCCATCAGGGATCTTGACTAGGAGACTTAACAGCAGCTGCCAGGACACTTTGTCCCAGGGGATGCTCGGCTCCCAGGTAGCCATTGCCACGCTGTGGATCATGGCTCTTTCCTCCCCTGAGAAGAGAATTCCCAAGGTAGACATTAACTCAGCCCAAGTATGTATCTGTGGTCCCAGAAATTAATCAACCTGTGCTGAGACCCCAAAGGGCTCTTCAAGAAGGGGTCACAAAACTCCTTTATAAATTTCGGACCTCAGAGCTGGTAAGAGGGGCATTTACAAACCCAATTTCACCTCCTCCAAGGGGAACCTCCTTAAGAGGAAAGAAGGAGTGGGGGTTTTCTTCTTCAGACTGAGGAAAAGGTGGATTCTCAATGTCTTGAGGACATTGTTCTAACTCCCCTTGAAGTTGTGGTAGGGAGGGGTTTCGGGAAGAGATGATAGAGGTGAAAGGGTTAGGAGCAGGAGGTGGAGAGGCAGAAGCCTGGGGTGTCAGTGTGGGTGCCAGCTCTGGTGCCTGAGCTGGAGGAACAGCAGGGTTATGGGGGCGGGGAAGGGAGAAGAGTAAATCTCAGTTAGAAGGAGTTTGGGTTTTTTTTTTTTTTTTTTTTTGTCTTTTTGTCTTTTTTCCTTTAAGTGGGAAGAGGACTACAGGACTCTGTCTCTAACAGAGGACATATTCCATCTCCTCTTGAGTGACTGGGCTCTTGTCGTTTACATGCTTGATTAATAGTTGAGAGACCTAGTCATTGTCAGACCCAAATTTTGGCCAGAAAAAACAAAGGCTTTAAGATCAGTTCTTGGGTCCAGGTAAAACAACAGTATTTAACCATTCTTTGTTTCTTTTTCCCTTTAGTTTGGGGACTGTCATCCCAATATTTTGACATCTTCCCTAGGGGGCTCTCAGAGGGTATTTTATCCTGGGCCTTTGTTTTCTGTCCCCCCTCTTTCCTGTCTTTATTTCCCATTTCTGCCTTCTGGTTGACTGTGCTGTCTATCAGGAGCTCAAACCCCCTCCCCACCCCCTTTGCCTTGGAGGTTTCTTGCACTCTGATTCTCTTTTTGCTTTGTCAGTCTCCAGCTGCATCCCTCGTGGGAACTTGAGGTACCTCTTTGTAGCTGGCAGGTCAGCATAAGCTGCTGACCTTGATTAGATTCAAGAATCTTATTCTGCCTCAAACAGTATGAGGTCACCTCAGAACCACGGATCAGGACTCCGCTTTCCCTTTGTGTCACCCAACATATCTCATTCACACAGCCCCCAGTATCCTGACCACCAAGACATTACTTGGTCACCCCTGTGACATTTCTTGTCTTGGTTTGTGCACAAAACATACATGGTTCCCACAGTCCATCTTCAGAGCTCTTTTACCTGCTATTGTGAAGAAATTCTGGAGTACAAGTTCATTTGCAGATCTGGAATGTTGTCACCATCAGCCAAACCTTGGGGCTGCTGGAACCAGGCAGCAGGAATCGTCACCCTGGGGAAGGGCTGGGGTCCCCTCTTCCCAGACAGAATATAAAATCTCAGACGAGCCTCCAAATTGTTGGAATTGAAGACCCTCCAGTGCCAAAAACTGACACACGAGAGGCAGAAAATCTTGACAAGGCAATTTCTTTTGATTAAAAGGGTGTGCATGCATGTGCTTATTCAAGTTAAGCAAACATGCAAGCACAAAATGACCTACCATGACTCCTCCTTATATCCCTGATGCAGCTGTACTTGTCCCAACCCAGTATTTGTCCAGGTCATAGATTCACAATCTCCCTCGATTGGCTAAAAGGCTTGGGGGTTGGGTTAGGGCAATGGAGTTGTACAAGAATCCAGAAGCAAGGACCCTTTTAAACATGCAAGTCACCTAAGATGGTGACCTGAGGAAATTTTAAGTAATCTAAGAGGTAACAAATACTTTGATAGAAAAGATCATTTTTCTTACATTGCCTAAGAACATTATCAGGAATTAAAGGATTAAAAAAAGCTCTGAAAAAATGCTTGGTCCTTTACCATAACGGCTACATATATGTTAGTTACTGTTATTTTTTTTATCTTACATCTACAGGTGAGGAAATTGAACCTCAGTGAAGTTGGTCCAAGTCTCATAGCTATTAAATGTTGATGCCAACAATCAGACAAATCTGACTTCAGAACTCCCTTGACCACTTTATTTTATTTCTTCTCAAGTAATAATTGATTTAATCTTCTTGTATACACAGTCTGTATTAATGATATCATTTTGATCAGAAGAATATTATAATTTATTGGAGCACTCATCTGATTTTAAGATCTAAAATGCATGTAAAACAGTCACTTCAGTATGATTTAAGAAGCAGAAGAATATACTTTTTTGTGTGTGGGTGGAACTGTGGTTTAAACTCAGGGCTTCAAAATTGCAAAGCAGGTGCTCTACCGCTTGAGCCATACCTCCAGTACAAGAATATATATAATTCCATTTTATTCCATGTCGATTTTTAAATTTTTCTCCCTTTCTTGTTAGCAGTTAAATCACCCAAATCCCTAGAAAGTGGAAGTACTAGTTTTTCATTATTGAGCAGTGGATTTAGTTTTTGTGATTTACTTTGCTAACCCTTTTGCTAAACATTTTCAGAATAACTTGGGGGGCTCAATAGCATGTCATAATCACATAGTGTGTTTAAAATCAAGAATTTTTATGAATATGATTAACTATTGCCTCTTGAAATTATGTAATGATTTGCCTGTTTTTGTAAGTCTTAGACATTTAATTTCTGGAGGAATTTTTCTGTGAATTTTAATTTTTATCAGCTGCTTTTTGAATAAGTTTGATTTTAGTATTGCTTTTGTATTAAAATCTGTATGTAATTAAATCTGTTTAATTTTATAAGCTTTAGTCTCTGGCACTCATTTAATGCCTTTAGTAAAAATAAAAAGCACATCTGGTTACTATATAAAACTTCTATAGATGATTTGCTCTCCCCCACCTTATCTTTCCATTGCTTGTTGTTTTCTTTTTTCCATTGTCAGTTTTTTATTCCTTTGTGACAAAAAAGTTCCTTTTTATTAAGACAATATGAAGTAGAAGATATAAAGTCTTGTAGTCTTTGAACTTAGGGCAGTGGGGCCTTGAGAGTAGGTGGACTTCAAAAAACCAGGATCATGTGAGGAACAGTGTTTTTAACCTTGTTTTTCCAACTGAATTCTGCGACCTATTATATTTACTCTTGAAGAAACAAACATGTTTGAAATAGTTTTTATATTAGTTAAGCCTATTGAAAAAGGAAAACTCAACTCTAAACAGATTAAGTGGGGAAAGGGAAATGTATTGGTTTGTGTAAATTGGTCCAGGATAGGTGTGGCTTCAATCAAGAACGTCTCCACCCAAAGCTCAAATAATGTTATCAAGACTCAGTTTCTGTACATTTCTTGGCACTGCTTCTTGAGTGTTGGCTTTATAATCTAGCCCTACATGGGTAAAAGTAGCTTCCATCCACTCAGCCCCCAAATAATAGTAGAGGGTAATAATCTTTTCCTAGAAGCTCCAGCAAAAGTCTCATTGCATCTCATTGGCTCTGACTGGCTCACTCCCCTGTGAGCAGGGGAATGTGAAACACTGATGTTTTGAAATCACCAAGTTTAAGGGTATAGTCAACTCTATCAGATAGACATAAAGTGAAAGTATAAGATGATTTTCCTCCAAAAAAAGAAATGAAGATACTACTCTATTAGAGGAGAGGTGAACTAGAAAGAGTTTTGGGTTTTTTGCTTATCTAGCATTTGGGGTTTGAATGAATTCACTTCCAAATTATTGTTTTAAAGCAGTGTAAAATGGGAGTTGCTAGGACACTAAGAGCCTTGAAAATGTGTTGAAATTTGGGGCTACTTTACAAACTATCACATTATTAATTTTCCTGTTAGCTGAAGTAATCAAATGCATTATAGCTAGTTCTTTAGTATCTTAAACAGACTGGGCTTTTGGACCAAGAAATTCATAAAGAACCATGAAAGCCAAGGTGCTCACCTAGGTTAGGGTCTTTAGGAGAGCTAGAGTAGGAATAAGGGGCTATGAAGGGCACTAGCAGGCTTTACATGCTGGGCTCTATAACTGATTTTAGTCTGAAAATGAAAACTTGGTTGTTATTGAAAAGGAAAGTAAGATACCTAGGTGTGGTTACTCTTTTTTAACACCAAAAAATAGGAAATGAAGTGGAAAATAATAACTATAATCTATAATACAATCACTTAGATAGCTCCTCTTATTTCTTATGTTGTCTTAATGTCTATATGAATGAGAGAACATCCATCCACCGAAGTTTTTAATATTCTACAATCTTTAGGAATTTTATTTTCTTTTAAGCATCTTGACACTATAGAAATGTTTATACTTTGTCCACAAATTAAAGATTCCAGCAACCCAGCCTGGTGGTACATTCCTATAATCCCAGCTACTCAGAAGCAAAAAAGTTATTATACCCCATCTCAACCAACAAGCCACATGTGATGGCATGCATGGTGGCACACTCCTGTGGTCCAGTTATTCTGGAGGCATAGGTATGAGGAGGGCTGGTGGAGTTGCTCAAGCAGTAGAGTGCCTGCTTAGCAAGTGTGAGGCCCTGAGTTCAAACCCCAGTACTGCCCCCCCCCACAAAAAAATCATAGGTATGAGGATTGCATGGTCCAAGGCTGACCCCAGGCAAAAACAGGAGACACTATCTAAAAAATCCCTAAAGCAAAAAAGAACTGAGGGGTTGGCTCAAGTAGTAGAGTACCTGCTTAGCAAGCATGAGGCCCTGAGTTTAAACCACCACTACCACCACCAAAAAAGAAAAAAAAAAATCTATACAATCGGAATTAGCAAACTCTTAAAATATCTTTTCATTTATTCTTATGTTCTTACAATTAAGTGCTGCAAAATGAACAGGATGATTTCTCCCTTGGAGGACTGTCCACATTTAATAAGCGATAGCACAAGGTCATATGTAGGTATAATGCAATACCAGATATAAGGTACATACATAAAAGACAGATAAACTGGGAACTCAAAAAAATCATACCCAGTTTAGAAGATAAGGAAAGACTTCCCGATTGGAGAGGGATTATCAAGTAGGTCTTGAAATACGTCAAAATTTTTCTATAAGTAGTGATAACATTAAAAACAATTGTTTGCTAAGCATTTATTATATACTTTGTTTCATTTTTATCAAAAACATCAATATGTGTGATACAGAGAGGGACAGCCATGTCATTTTATATTTGGAGGGAAAGTTGGGAAGAATCTGAATTTTGGAAGATCCAAAAGACACTTGGTTCAAAATTCATGGAGTTTATTGTAACTTATCAAATGAGGAACTTTCTACTTCACCTCTGCAGTAGTTCTTTTATTGTATAATAGAATTGAGAATCATTTCTAACAGAAATTACATTGTATCTCTCAGGAGGTAATCAGCTATTTGCCTGGAAACTTAGTACTTAACATTCCCATAGAAGGTAATAGTTTAATCTTCCATCATTTTAAGAAATTCCTGTGACTGTGGATCAGCAATACTAGCAACTGTGGTCTATATTCTACATCTTCTAGAATTGGCAGTGTATTTATTTGTTTGATGTTTATAAAATTCTGTGTGTTTTACAAATACAGGACAGTTCATTTCAAGAGGCTTGAGATAGAGTATGGCTTTACATGTGTAGTCTTGGAAAATTTATAAATGTTTACTGAACAATTTTATAATCACAAGAAAAGGAACAGTGTATTTCATGAGACATTAAGAATTTAAGTCTCCAAATAAAATCTTTTTTAGGAGTTACTAAGAAAAACAATTTGACAAAACCTATTTGAATATGGTTTTAATTGTACTTTATTGAGTTATATGGAAAAAGAGCCCCATTAGTTTAAACAAGTAAGAGCTCTAAATTTATGGCATTCTGAGCCTATTATGTTGTGGAACACCAGGAGTATATTAACATGCATCCATTTATGTTTCTCTACAAAAGATTATTCCGACTGTAAGTTTAAGTGAGTTTCACAGTTTATTGCTATCTAAAAATTTCCCTTGACTTCACATTTTGTTCCGAATGTCTTGGTTTCTTTCTTCCACCCACACAATGTGGAAAGCAAGGGAAGCAAGAGTTGCAAAGTAATATAGGGAATTTGAGAACCCTGGCTTTTTTCAAAACAAAATAACCTTTATTATAAGATTGCTTTTTATTGATACCAAAAAAGGAGAAGCTCTGGCAAGTGTTCAATAAATGTGTGAATAACCTAATTGATTTCACTGGAATGAATAGGAAGCTTTGCTATTTGTCCTTGTAGATACTTGGCTCAGAGACTCTAGTGAGGGTGATAGACCAAATACTTTGATAATAGGTTAAAAAAAATCTTACAGATCCAAATATCAGCCAGCTTTATATTCAGCATCTCTTTTCTTCAAAAAGGAGGGGCAGTATGTCAATTAGGATCTTGTTCCTATTTCTGTTATGAAAAATAATGTTAATATACATAAAACCTAATGGTTTGAGAAATGTTAATAGATGAAACTATTAGGAGATAACCTGAGAATTGTAAGCTGTATGAAATTCAGCTGTATGAAATTCAGAGATGTGTATAGAAATTTAAACAGACTATCATATACTCAATAGTAAAACTCCAGGAAAAGCAAGGAGGCATAATTTGGACCAACGATTAGATGACAATAGACACAAAAGAATTTTTAAAACTCACTATGGATGAAACATTAGTTCAATCCGGTCTTTAACTCTGGTTAGAAATGTGAATTTTTAGGAAATCTTTGAGATCTCATAAGGGAAAAATTTTTTCTATAGGGTTGGGGTGGGGGAGAAAGAAATGTTGATAGCAATTAAAATGTATATAGTATTTTTAGAAGTACATTTGCAAATTTGATCACTTAGTTTAAAAGCAGAAATATATATACATATGTCTGTGTGTGTGTGTGTGTGTATATATATTTTTTTTTTTTCAGCAGTGGGGTTTGAACTAAGGGTCTTGTACTTGCTAGGCCGTCACTCTGCATTTGATCCACACCCCAGCACTTTTTGCTTTACTTTTTAGGTAGGGTCTCCTGGAAGGCCTGGACCTCCATCCTCTTACCTGTGCCTCCTGCATAGCTAGGAGCACAGGTGGTGTACCACACTTAGCTGGCCACAAGCCATGATTCTCCTGAGTTCCTCTAGATCTTCCCCTCCCACATAGCTGGGATTACAGGCATGAATCATTGTTCTCGACCTTGACCAAATTATTTATCCTGATTTCCTCGTGTGCCATAGGACAGTTGTAAAGATTGGATTTAACATACATCTACTATATACATGTTTGTTCTGTTCTATTTTGTTTTGTTTGAGGAACTGGGTTTGAACTCAGGGCCTCACACTTGCTAGAAAGTTGCTCTACCACTTGAGCCACTACACCAGCTCTGTGTCCTAATTCTTAAGGTCCACTGTATCAGGCACTTACAAAACTTTCCAACTGAATCTCACTGGATTTTTAAAACATTTTTTCCATGCTTGCTGCTAACCTTACAAAGCTTACAAAGACATAGTCCTTGATTTCTATATACTTTGTCTTTGTTAGTCTAACTAAACTCATCGCTCCAGGTAATCTACTGATTTGCCCTTCCTTGAGCATACAAGGTAGATGTTTTTTCCCTTTCCTTTTCTTTTTTTAATCTGGAGGCAGTTGTTTCTGCCACCTGAAATGCTTTTCAACACTCATCAAAATTTAGTCTCCCAGTCCAATTCAAATACCTTTCTTTCTATGAAACTTTCCCTAGATCCTCTTTCACCTAAATTTTTCCTTGAAATCATGTAGTACTTACTGAAATCAAATCTTTTGCATTAGTTTGAATAGTTCTATAACTTCTTACTTTGTAGTGAATGCTCAGTAATATTTATTGGGTTAGTAATTGCATTATTTATTGATGAGTCTAGATGCACAAAATTAAGAGTAGGGAAAACACATCCCTGAATTTGGAAACTCCTCCAACACCTAATTTAAATGCTAAAGAGAAGCCCACATTTGTCAATAGAAATCATTAATGAGCATTAAATGTAAAGTACTAACTTGAAACATTAGAAAAAAAGGTAGCTGTTACATTCTAGTGGTGGAGGAATGTCATCTGGTAACCTAGAAGTAGTTTTTAGTGAATTTTGATTTTGCTGTTTAGCCAAATAGAACTATTTAGCTAGGTAAATTGGCAGGCTAGGTAACCAGTTAAGAGAGCAGGTGTTTATATTAAACACCAGCCTTTGGATTAAATATGAGATCTGTTAATATCTTTGTTGTCAAGTCAAATTACATTGGCCCTGGGTTTATACTGAGCAATTTATTTGAATATTTGACTTAATTTGATACTATTGCTATTAGTATAATACAAAAATCTGTTTAATGTTTATGCCATGCAGGTTCCTAACCTAGAGGTCCTAAAATCCTTGGAATCTCCTGAATGATAGGTGTGTCTTTTGTTATTCATAATATGAGACCCTTTCAGCTCATACTTGATTTTATGCTCTTGGGGTAACTTAGATGGGGACCCTTAGATAACCTCAGAAGGACTAAATGACTAGAAGGTTGTAACCTTCAGCTCTACCTTCTGATTCCCAGGAAAAGGGCAGGGGCTGGAATTTGAGCATTTGGATTGGTGAACATATTTAGGCCCTGGTAGGGTGGGTACACTTGGAGAGGGCATGAAATTTCTACCACATACCCCCACCCCCAAATACCTTGCTGTTTATATCTTTTCCATTTGACTGTTCCTGAGTTGTATTCTTTTGTTGTTGGCTGTTGTTTTTGAGACATGGTGTTGCTGTGGCTGGTCTCAAATTCCTGGGCCCAAGCTATCATCCCACCTCAGCCTACCAAGTAGCCATGGCACCTGACTCTTGAGTTGTATCCTTTGTAATAAACCAGGAAATTTAAATGCAGTTTTTTTCCATTTTGGTGGTACTAGGGTTTGAAGTCAGGTCTTATACCTGCTAGGCAGGCACTCTACCACTTAGGCCACGCCTCCAACCCTTCTTTAATTACGTTTCAGATAGGGTCTCACATTTTTGCCTGTGGCTGGCCTCAGACAGTGATCCTTACGCATAACTGTGACCATAACCAGGTACCACCATGTATATCTTGTTGGTTGAGATGGGATCTTGCTAACTTTTTGCCTGAATTGGCCTTGAACTGCAATCCTCCCAATGTTGGCTTTCCAAGTAGCTTTGATTACAGGCCTGCACCATCACTCCTGGCCCTTTTTTGGGTTTTTCTATAAGTTATATAGATAACCCAAGGAACTGTGGATCCCAAAGAAGGATCCTCCCAAAGAGGATTGTGGGAACCCCTCAATTTATAGCTGGAGGTCAGAAGTACAGGTAGTGTGGGACATTTGATTGGTGTCTGAATTGGAGACAGTTGAGAGTGTGAGCCCTTTAACTTGTGGGATCTGACGCTATGGGTATAATTAAACAATTTGTTAGATGGTCAGTTATTATCAGAGAGTTGGAGAATTGGTTGATGTCAGAGAAAACACTCTTTGGTTGCTTTCATTGAAACTGATATAAGATGTCAGCAAAAACATTAACAACAACAACAGCAAAAGCAAAGCAAAAGCCATACCTACAATGAAAGCTAGACTGAAACAGAATATGAGATAAAAAAAATTCCAAGCCTAATTGTGAATTTTGTGGTTTTTAAGGCAAAAAGAAGTTGGTTTAGAAAAGTCCAGCTCTGCAAAAATTTACCTTTCTTATAGAATGCTCATGTGATTAGAGTCAGTTTCTTTGACTCAAGAAGAAGTAGGAGTTAATAATACCTAGAATTTAGAAGAAATTATTTAAGTTCTAAAGTTGTATAAGATTAGTATTTGAATTCCAGATGTATGCCAGCATCCAGTGATCCTTGAGTTACTGTAGATTGTTGAATGTTCTAGTGCTTTATTTGTTTGCTTATTTAACAGCTTTATTGAGGTATAATTTATATATCATGAAGTTTATTCAAAGTGTTCATCTCATTGGCTTTAGTATAGCCACAGAATTGTTCAACCATCATCACAACCCATTTTAGAACTCTTCATCATCTAAAAAATAAACCCTATACTCTTTAGCCATCACCTCTCAACCAGTTTTCATACAGAGACAACCACTAGTCCACTTTCTGTTTCTGGATTTGCCTGTTCTGGATATTTCCTATAAATGAAATCATACAAAAAATATGTTGTTCTTTGTGACTGAACTTCTTTCACTTAGCAAAATGTTAACAAGGTTTGTCTGTGTTGTAGCATATATCATTAATGTATTCCTTTTTATTGCCAATTAATATTGCAATAACCACATTTTGTTTTATCCATTCATCAGTTGATGGACATTGGGGCTATTTCCTTAGTTTGGCTGTTATGAGTAATGCTGCTGTGAACATTGATGCAGTTTGTATCTTAGGTTTTCATTTTTCTTTGGGTTTATGCCTAGGAATTGAGTCATATGACAACTTTATGTTTAATCTTGAGGAACTGCCAGACTGTTTTCCAAGGTGACTGTACCATTTTACTTTTCTACTAGCAGTAATTAAAGATTCCAACTTTTCTATATCCTTGCCAGTATTGATCATACACACTGCTTTAGTATAGCTATCTTAGTGGAATGAAATGGCATCTTACTGTGGTTTTGATTTGTATTACCACAATGGCTAATGATATTGAATAACTTTTCATGTATTTTATTGACTATCTGTATGTTTTTTGGAGAAATAAATGTTTTGATCTTTACCAGTTGTTGTTTATACTGACAACTCCTGGTCAACCTTAGTGGGTTGCTTATATTTTTATTATTGAAACATAAAAGTTTGTTTATATAGTCCAGAATACAAGTCCTTCACCAGATATATGATTTGATGATACTTTGGCCCATTCTGTGGTTTAACTATGGCAGTACTTTTGATACCTATGCTTCTTTTGTTTAAGGAGAGCAGGTGAGCAGAGCCAACAAATGGGAGTGTAAACAGCCCAATTTAGGGAGGCATGCTCCATCTGGTGTGCAAAAAGAAACAAGTCTCCATGACCTACCTGTCATCAAACTTTCATTTGTCTAATTTTAAGTTTTCTCTTTATGATATAAAATTATTCCAACATATAACAAGCAATAGCATGAAAGATGAACATTTCACCACCCCATCTTATAATACCTCCACAGTGCAAGGGGTGAGTTACTTGTGTTCTTATGCTTGGGATGTCACCTCCAAAACTAATTAAACAAGCTCTAACATAGGAGTCAAAAGATGTGTTTACTAGCTTTACTACTTAGTTCCATGACCTTCATAAATTAACTTACCATCTCTGGATATAGATTTTTCTCATCTACAAAATAAAGAGAATTGAAAGGAAAATGAACAGATTAAGCAGTTTATTCTAGAAGGTTCTTTGAGCTTTAAAATATGATTATATGTACAGGAACACCAGTGATTTTTTTTTTCCTCTTGGCCTTAACTGGGAAAAAAATTGCGCCTTGACAAAGTATGTTTTCTGAAACAGATTGGAGTAAAATAGAGTTGACAAATAAGCTGGACACATGCAGATACTCATTAAAAAATGTACATTAGAAAAGCAAATGCTATCTAAGTGAATTCTGTTGTGGGTTAGAGGAACATGACATAAGCATCACCAGTAAGATGGGAATGAAGGAAGAAATAATTTACACACCTGCTGAGGGTGTGGCTAAAGGTAATGAGTCCTTGGTGCATCCTTGGAAGTATTCAGAGATCATTAGAGAAGAAGCAGCTCTTCAGAGGTCATTTGTGTCCAAAGGTGGTACCAAAGCCTAGCCTACAACAAATAAGAAAAATAGGATTATAAGAACAGAAATACCTGAAAGGGCTTAGAAATTGTGAGGTAAGTGTGCTTTGTTTTGGTTAATTTGGTGGTGGGGGGGGGTGATTTTTTTAAAGTTTTAGGGTACTGAAACTTTATCCTTGGTCCCTGAGCTCAACTGTAATAATTGCCACAGGTCCATCAAAGAGATAAAGAAGTTTAAGACACCAGTAAGCCAAGCCAATATGTAAGCATATGGCAAGGTCATTGAGACTCAGATCTGTTAACAGAGTTTGGTAACTGATTCCCACCAGCCAAGAAAGCTATTTAAAGTTTTTGTTTTATTTTATTTTTGTATTTGGCCTCCATGATCAAACGTTATTAATCAAGCATCATTGTAAATGAAAGCACATGTTAGAAGCAAAAAGAAAGTTTGTTTTCTAAGTAGTTAGAATTCAGACTGGGAAAGAAAGTGTAGAAATTTAGTTCTAACCTTTCTTTGCCTTTGTCCTATTATAAAAATATCTCATCATAATCACTTAGAATATATAGAGTTTTTGTCTTCTTAGAGCTTCTTTAATGTCCTCTTAGAATTCTTTAAGAAAAATGTATTTCCTGAGATTATTTAATATAAACAGAGCTTGAAATAGGGAACTTTTTTTAAATCTGCTTAATGCTCTATTTTTATTCATTAAGGTAAGAATGATAATCTATCACAGGCCCTAGGGTTCAGCAAGAAATATACTTCCAAAATTAAGAAAGTTTGGTATGTTGGTCCAAAAGAGTGGCAGGTCCTCATATTTTGTTATGGAATGAAGTTTAAGGGATAGACAGCCACAGCTACATTCTATTTGGTATGAGTATTGAACCTGTCATGTCCGGCTTCTTGAGGAATTTCATCAGCCCAGAATCACATGACAAGGCAGGGTCACCAGATAGCAAGATCATAGAATATACCCAAATCATCTTTGTAGGTAATTTTTTTCTGGACGTGTATCTTCGCTGGACACAGGATGCCTGAGTATATTTTTTTCACTATAACATCCAAGTGGGCCTGCTGCCAGCAGAAGGAACAGCAACAACAAAAAAAATGTTATACAGATTTAATGAAGAACAGCTTCAGGGCTTGTGACACAGTTTTGGAATGCAGGGAACAATAGAAGTAAACTTGCCAACTATAGGAAAGGGTGGTTCATTTTGTGCCAAGACATTATTAATGACAAGATACTATTATTATGATGTCCTTTTAAAAATGATAGCCCAGCTGAATCAGCTGTTGTCCTGTGGGCACATTGTGAGAAAGCTTTGCAGATAAACTTAGAGCTACCAAAAGTATTTTTTTTATTATTCTTTTTAAAAAGATACAGTGTATTTGTAGGTGGAACTTCAATTCTAATTAAGATCACCAAGGGCTTTACTGATTTTCCAGTCAGATATTATTAGCAATGGTATTATTCAGTATAGTGTAATTGAATTAAGTTTCAGATTATCTAGTCATTTACATAGGGGGCTGTGAATTGTGGGCATCAATATCAGTTTTAAGGCTCTGATAGAGCATTTATTATACTTTTTACTTAGTCTTTTTTTTTTATAATAGAGTTGAACACTTGGAGGCTACTAATGAACTTTTTTTTATGGTGCTGGAGTTTGAACTCAGGGCCTACACCTTGAGACAGTCCACAAGCCCTATTTTGTGATGGTTTTATTTTATTTTTTTTGAGAAGATAGGGTCTCGCAAATTATTTGCTCAGTTTGACTTCAGACCTCGATTCTGCCTCCTAAATAGCTAGGATTATAGGTGTGAACCACCCGTGCCCGACACTAATGAACTTTAATAAGAGAATATCAAGTACCTAGACTCAAACTGAATTTGAGTTTCACAGGTAGGTTATATAGAGAATTTGCATGTGGAGTCTATTGAATAAGTGTGAACCAGCATTTTGCTCTTATGACTTAATTTTAGCATTCTTAAAAAAACCCTTAAGTGTGGTGGTAGTGCACATACGTAATCCCTAGGCTGAGGCAGAAAGATAGGGGGAGCACAAGGCAAATCTAGGCTGTATAGTGATACCCTGGCACCCCCCCCCCAAAAAAAAACAAACACCTTAAATGTAGTTAAACACAGTGGGCTCTAGAGGAATGCAATAGTTCACTGCACAACCAGTTCCCATAAGAAAACATTTCTTGGCTGGCGGAGTGGCTCAAGTGGTAAGAGCGCCTGCCTAGCAAGCGTGAGGCCCTGAGTTCAAACTCCAATGTCACAAAAATTAAATTTTTTTCCTAAAAATTGTATGGGGAAATAACTTACAAGTGTGGTATTCTGAGAGCAGCAAACTCTAAAATCAGATGCCATTAGTCACTGTTTGATGAAATTTTTTCTAATCCCAATTTAGGTACTGCTGTAGTTTCTCCATGTTCATGAGCACCAAATGAATCTAATTTATTTTTTATTTTTGTTGTTATTGCTGTACAACTTGGCCATACACATACTAGGCAAGTGCTGCTGAACAACATCCCTAGCCCTAATTTATTTCAAAGTATGAAGATAGAAATAAGCATAATCAATTAAAAATGAGGTGAAATGTTCATCTATTATTATGCATGAAAATTACAGTATTTTATGACCAGACCCAAAAAATCAATTTCCTCAGTATTACTAGAAGGGTACTTACTCTTTCTTTACATATAAATTGTATTGATTTTGTTTTTACAGAGAGTATTATACTAAATCTGATAAAAATAGGCTTTCTTGTCATGAAAGGGTAGTTCACTATCTTAGTTACATTTCTGACATTTATATAGTTAATTCAGGCAGTCTTTTAAGAAACAGAATGCTCTTCCTTTGAAGTACTTTATTCCATAACTTGATATTAAGCCTGTGTTAAAAATTATACCATGTTTCATCTCCCTTCCGTTTTTCCCTTTTAGGCCACAGGCTTCCTTAGGGAGGAGGTAAGGGAGAAGTGAACTCTTATTTCAGCCAATAGAATCTAGAATTATGTAGTGTTTATCTATTTTGCGTAACACTGTCCCACCCACACTCATTATGAGGTGCTTAAGTGAAAGAACACTGAGCTGACAGCTAGCTTATTCAGTGTGTGATTCCAAGTGGAATTGGCAGATGCTAGTGGGATTTTATTCTCTGGTGAGAAGGTGATTTAGCTTGTGGTGATAGTGATGGAATAAAAAGGTAGGTGCTCTATTGAAGTGTCATGTTGATTCTTCAGGTTAAAGTGAGCTTACATAATCAGATTGTTTATTTTTAATTTTTTCATTGTTTTCATATTTTGCTTTAGAATTGTATTTGAATGAAATGTCCTTCCATCTTATGGAAGGGGTTGAATAAGTCTCAAACTCCAAGGCTTCTGTGTTCTTAGAGAAAATTTATATTTTTAATCTTATCTCCCATCAGTCATAAAGAAAAACTAAGAAGTATAACTGTTTATTGCCTATTGACTGTAGTCAACAGAAAATGGAAAGTGTTCATTTTTTAAATTCTTGCAATCCAAGATACAGTACCTAGTTTGTTGCGTGTTTTAGAACTTAATACTGCCTACTATTTTCAGTTGTCAAATTTGAGAATTATGTGTGCGCTGAAGAAAATTGTTTGGAGCCAGAATGGTAGTGCTATCTTTGTTTAGCTGTTGACAACTTATTCAGAATCTTAGTTTTTCAGTCATAAACTATCAAGAAAGAGATCTGAGCCTTTATAATAAGTACTATTTAGTATGTAAATATTAGAAGGTAGGGCAAAATTATTAAGAATTTAAAAATACTGATAGCCATACTTTATGGGGATTTTAAGTAATGCTTCCCGAATATTTTGTTTGTTCTGATACAGTCAGAAGAGATATTTAATAATAGTATGTCTGACTGATTAGGGGGACTCTTTCTGCTATTAAAAAAACAAAAAGTCTTAATTTCCCAGCAGTTTTCTTTTCTAAAGCATTTTGTTTTCACCAGAAGAAATATAATTGAAATGTTTTTCTTTCTATAGGAAATTTTTGATAAGTTTAATCTGATTTATAGAATATTGATATGTGTGGTCATGTTTAACTCAGTTTTCTAATCTATTTTTGGAAAAGAAATATTTAACTCTTTGAATATGTATAAGATGGGTAAGTCAGTGACAAGAGAAAGTTGCAAATTGGGAAATTGATTAAAATAACTTACCTAATTGGGGTTTTTATAATAATCAGAGTGAAGAAACAAGAAATTCATAGAAATACCCCAGTTGTATGTATTTGTCATTTTCCTAATAAAAAGGGTTAAATAGGAATACCATACTGAGTGATTTAAAATATTCACTCTGCTTAAAAAAAAAAAAAAGGATGTTCTTAGCCTCCTACACACAATGTTTCTAAATTACTGTTATAAAAATGAATAATGAATACATTATGATTTGGTCAAAGAAAGATCACCTACTACTTTTTGAGAACTTTTCATGAACCAAAAAAGACAAAACTATTTCTAATAAGATGAAACTTTTGGTCTTCCATGAGAGTAATAACAATTGTCACTTAAAAATTATTTATTTTGATAGCTGACTTTTCTGAAGAAACAATAGTACAGATTCATTTGTAATTTGAATTTTCAACTACTTTTTTTCTCTTCCTATTCTTTTTGAATGGAACTTAGGGAATTTTGAAGCAAAAAGACTTAAAGTTAACTAACATCAGAGCAGGAATCCATGTCCTCATTTGATTTAGATGTACTGTTTTCCTCTTCTTGAAAATCGAACATTTATATAGCCCTCACCTTGAAACTAAACTAACTTCAGTGATTTTGAGGTCTTAGATTATGTTTTAGGGTCTATCGTGTATTAAAAGTAGTGAAAACTGGAACTTCCCACGTGGTATCAAGGTTATCTACAAACATTTGTTTAGATGTTGAGAAAAAAAAAATCTCTGTGAAAATAATTAAACCTTAAGTGATGGGACAGCAATAGTATAATGCCTAATAAAATTTACCATAGGCATTTAACATATACTTTTTTAAAAATATTACATTATATTCTTGGAAATCACTATTTCAACACTCACAAATTATTTTATGATACCCTAAAGACTGTTTTTTAGTCCCTGGTAGTTTTGTTGAGATACAAGTTTGAGTCCTGTCTTCTGAGGTTGATTTATAAAAAAGCATATTTAGTGAGTGAACCAAGTATGTGAGCCAAAAGTCAAATCTCATTGCAGTTTAATTCTCATTCAGTCCTATAACAGTCCTATGAGGTGGGGCAAATATTGTCATCATTTGTGTGGTATGAAAATCATGTGTTACAGAACTGGTTTGTAAATTGGAGAAATCATCAGGGATCCTGGATATAACCCTCATTTATGACTGTCAAGGACCCACATTCTTCAAATTAACCCTAGAATACAGTCATGGCTTAGTCCTTTACAAGTATCTCTTTTAGTTTGAAGGAAACACCATGATAACAAAATAATTAGTGATAATAAACACCATAACTTTGTAAATTTGTAAGATTTCTATTGTAAAGCTTTTAAAATGAAATGTGTCAATTACACAGGGATGCAACTAATTCTTTATTCTTCTTGCTCTCAGTCACTGTTTCTGTTCTCTTTCCTAAACTCTTAAGAGTAGGATTCATATGGATAGATGGACAGAACAAAAATAAGTTCAAACATAATTAAAGATTTGGTGTGTAGTATTAATTCAAAGATTTTGATACAATTGTATGTATCAAGTTTTGTTTTGTTTTTTTTCTAGGACCACCTAGACCACTAACTGGTAAAATTACCCTTGTGTGTCATTTTTGTTTTGTTTTGTTTTTTAAAAAGAAAACAATTCTGATCAGCGTGTGAATGGATCACTTTGACTCACATATCACTCAGTTCAATGTGTGTTCACACTTGTGCAGTAGCAGTTTCCTTAACCAAAGGGGCTGTGAACAGGACAGTTTCTACTGAGAGAGAGGACAAGACCTAGCAGGCATTGTGACTTGGCAAAACCAGACAACATGGAACTCTCACACCTTTAAGTTGTGGGAAGGCTGAAATAAGGCAGACTGAATCTTGAATTAGTCTTATATTTTTTTTATTCATGTTTTTTATTGTTACTTGAAGTCTTACAGCACATAACATACAAATTATTATCCCCTCTTCTTTAATCTACCTAATGAGTTGGCATAAAGTACCACTACCAATCATACATACCATAATTCCAGTTTTTTGTGTTTCTTAACAGCTTTTTAAAGACTTCTGAATTATAACCTTATCTGACATAATGAATTCGAAAATAAAGTCTAACATGTTATTGTATCTATCATGCTTATTTTGAAAAGCATCTGAACTTATAGATCAACTATAAAATGTGAGAAATGTTAAATATGCTTTACTTGATATTATATATAAACCATACTTAAATACCTTTTAATAAGCAAAAGGCAGCATTTTAAATTCAGAAAGTTCTAATTAAATTGGCATAATCAAGACCAAAAATATAAAGTAGACATTGCTTCCTTATTTCCAATTATTGCCTTTAATGAGCACAAGTTGAAATACTGGTGAGTCTTGCTTGGATTTGAGAGAGTGAAGGGATTTTCCCAGTAGGTAACATATTCACATAACTAGTTATATAAATCTAAACACCAATCCTTACTAGGTTTTGACATGGTAGTCTTCATCTTTGTGAAAAGTTGAACATTACTTATTAAGTACAATCATTTTCTGTAGAAAGGGAAAACAATGGCAATATTTACTTAACTGAAATTACTGTTTTTAAAAGACTGTATTCTTTTTTCGTGTTTTTCTTTTATTTTATTGTTTTTACATTTACTTCATGTGTATACATTGTTTATACCACCTCCCCCTGCCCCCCCACCCATTTCTGTGCAGAACCTGTTCCACCCTCTTGTTCTCTGATTTGTTGACAAGAAACCATAGATAATAAGAAAAACATACTGCTTTTGCTAGTTTCGGATAAAGATAGCTATACAGAGAGATTCCTAGCATTGCTTCCATGCACATGTGTATTACAACCCACATTGGTTCATTTCTACCAGACTTCTTCACTACTTCCTAGTCCCCTTCCCATAGTGACCTCAGCCAGTTTAAGATTACTTTATTCGTTCCTCTAGAGTGAGCACATCAACCACATTCAAGTTTTAGGTTTCGTTTCCTTTCCCTATTTCTCCTGTGTGCGTTCTCCCCTTAGTGAATCTCCCCTTAGTGTGTGACCCCTTAGTGAATGCAATCATATTACTGCATTTGTTTGGAAGACCATATTCTTTAACTACAAGCCAATTTTATTTAAATCAAAATTGTACAACAAAAATAATCTGTCAACCATTCATTCATGTGTATACATTGTTTATACCACCTCCCCCTGGTATATTCATTCTGGCAGAATGAATACCAGTATTCATTCTGGTATTATGAAATCAATTAAATTATGGTACACATAAAAAAAATGAGCCATTTCTGTTTTATAATTTATAAGGCAGTGACTATTACTTGCTCATAGCTTTTTAAAGATAAGCTATCAAGTCTGCCCCCCCCACTTTATTGACTGTGCTGGGATTTGAACTCAGGGCTTCATATTTGTTGGGCATACTCTACTATTTGAGCCACACTTCCAGCTCTCTCCCTTCTTAATGCCAACAAAGATAATTTTTGTTCCAGGAATGTACTTTCTGGGATTCTCCAAATACTCTATCAGTGTATCCTCCCCACATGATGCTTTTGTCATTTTTGGCATCTGTGTAAGAAACTCCAGCAGCCTGACTTGTCTTCTGCCTAAACAGACCATGGAGATTTGGTCTAGTCTTCTGCTTGCCTCCCTTTCCCACAGTGTGGCACTGGGCACACTTCTGAACAAAAATCATCTTGCCTTTCTCAACATCAACGATTTTTTATTCACTCTGTGACCCCTAATGCAACGAAGAAATCTGCTCAGAAGCCGCTCTCTCGCCTTGTATTAAATTTAAAGGGCTTTTTTGTTTTTGCTTTACAAAAATTGGAAAATTAATGCAACAAGTTTATATATGCACTTTACTCAGCTTCCTCTAATGTTAACTTATGTAACCAGAGTACATTGACCAAAACCAGGATATTGACATTGGTACAATGATATTTACTCAACTGTAGACCATATTCAAATTTCAAGTTTTTCCACCAATGTCCTCTTTCTATTCCAGAATTCAGTTCCTGATCCCACATCACATGTGATGGTTGCATCTTCATAATCTCCTTCTGTGACAATTTCTCAGTCTTCTTATCTTTTGTGACTTTTAATATAGTATCCATAGTTATTTTGTAGATGATCTGTCAATTTGGGTTTGTCTGGTGTTTTCTTTTAAGTTTTTGACAATGTAATACCTCAGTGTATCATATCAGAGACAAATGATACCACAGTGTCTACAATAGGCAATGTTAAACTTGATCAGTTGGTTAACATACTGTCTGCCAGGTTTCCCACTGCGAACTTAAACTTTTTTCTATATAATTAGTAAATATGGTGGGACAGATCATTTGAAACTATTGCCTTTTTAAAAAAAAATGCGTGTAACTTAGTCATGTTAGAAATAAAGACTAGAGAAAATGCAGATATTCTGTTTTGGGAAGTAGTATAACTGCCTAAAATAATCATTAAACAATACTTTTTGTGCGAATTCTTTGACCTATATAAAATTCATATTGCTTACTCCTGGAAATAAAAATATGACTATCTCTTAATAGTTTTCTATTTTATAATTTCATAGGTTCAATTAGTTTAAAGGTGTTGGGGGAAAATGCATTTTATTCATTTTTTTCCCATAAAAATTTTATCCATGGAACACTTAAACTCAAATTTAAGCATTTGACATTACTAAAAAAATTAAAATGGTCATTGTCATAGGTGGCTAGTCTTAAAAATTTGTCCCTGTTAATACAATAGTATCAGCTGTACAAGCTCTCACTCTTAATACTTTATAGTAGAAAGGAATTGGGGGATTTTTTGTTTTATTTTTTAATTTAGTTTCCCAATGTAGTTTTGCCCCCACAATGTGCATTAAAGCTTGTTTCAACAATTCCAGAGTGTAAAGTTTGAGTTGTGACCTTAGTTTGCTTAAAAAGTGAGAGTTATAATAGCTCATAAGTCATAAGATTATTCCAAGTACTGTTTACAACAGTACTTGGCACATAAACAGAACACCATGTTAGCTGTTGTGAAAAGGGATTAATAGTGTTGGATGCTGACTTAAGAAAATGATAGAATTTCCCACGAACATACTTTTATCCTATGTTTTTGTTCCAAATTCGACCAAATTTGCTGCTTTCTGTAGAATTTTATTTATTACTTTACTGGTCAACAGAATTAATTTCCACTCTTGCTTTCTGAGAGGCATATTATCATTTTAGGAACTTTGGTAATCTAAAATTATTGAGTGCAGGCCAAGAATGGGCAGGGACATGTTTGAGGAAGTTGTGCTTTTTTTCTGGTTGTACTAGGGTTTGAACTCAGGACCCCACGCTTGCCTAGACAGACATTCTTAACACTTGAGTCACTCCACCAGCCCTGATTTTTGGGTTTTTGTGTGTATGTGTGATTTTCAAGATACGGCTTTGAGAACTATTTGCCCAGGCTGGCTTCAAACCACAATTCCTCTTTCTTCTGTCTCCCATATAACTAGGATTACAGACATGAGCCACCGGCACCTGGCTCCTAGTTGGACTTTTAAAATACATTTTTCAGGTGTGTGGAGAATGAAGTGTTTATTTGGGGGGGGGGGGTAGGGTAGTGAGGTTGATTAGGTAAACCCCTTTCCCCAGTCAGGAATGCAGCCCTGCAGTTTTTTCTTGGCTGTCACATTCAGGGAAAACATGAAGCTTTCCATCCCTAAACTATCTGGACTCACTTAATATATGGTTTTTTTTCCTGATGATGCCAGGATTTGCCTTAGTGCAATGCCCTGCTTTTCCCCTTGGGTTCCTTTCATCCCTCCCCATATTTTAAATAAGTATACAAAGTCCACTTCATTTACTGAACTTTTTATTGTTGATCACTACCAGGAAACAGGGTTGCTAAATACAATGAGCATTAAGGAAGTGACAAAGGTTCAGATAATCTCAAAAAGTACTGGTCACAGTTGCATAATTGTTACTAGTCTACATTGAAGTTTTACTTGTTTAGGGTTTGTTTTATACAGGTACAATTTCTAGTCTGTCTCCTGGATGATCCCACAGTAGGTCTCTTATTCTTATGTAAGAATTAGCCTGTTTAACCCTGTCTGGGTGCAAAATGGTGGTATCAGAAAACCTAGATTACTTTGTCTCTCAGAGCCTGTGTGTTTTTTGTTTGTTTGTTTTTTTGGTGGTACTGGAGTTTGAATTCAGGGCTTCACACTTGCTAGGGAGGCACTCTACTACTTGAGCCACTCTAACAGCCCTTTTTTTGTGTTGGGTATTTTTGCAATAGGGTCTTGAGAATTGTTTGCCTGGACTAGCTTAGACCTGTGATCCTCCTGCTCTCTGCCTCTGGAGTAGCTAGGATTATAGGCATGGGCCATCAGTGCCTGGCAGGGATAAATGATTGTTTTTCATATCATTGTGACAGAAATTAAATGGGTTATTGTATGTTGAGTTAACATGTATTTTATCCCTAGCTCTGCCAGAGCTATTTGTCATTGATCCAGTTACTTGACTTTTCCCTTGTCTGGAAAATGGAGTAAGATTTTCCTGCTCAATTCAGAGGCCTGTTATGAGGGTCAAATAAAATAATCTTGATGTGAAAACATTTTGCTAATTAATATTTTATGCAAGTGCAAGATAGATCTTAACCCAAAGTTGATGTAAATTGATGCCAATTTTGGCATAAAAAGATTTGTAAAGTGAAGCCCTGAGTTCAAACCTCAACCCTACCAAAAGAGAAAAATTGTAAATACATGTCTTCTAGGTATAGAAGATACTTCCTTATATGCCTCCAGCATATATCTGTTTCTATTTCTGTGGTCACCCAACATCGGTCCCTTTTCTTCTACTGTTTGAGACAGGTTATCATAATAAAATATTTTAAATGCAATCAAGGCAAGGTGATAATTCTCCTTATTACAACAAATTCTGTTATCCTCACTTCAAGATTAGAACAATGGCTTTCACTTTGTGGGGTTGAGAGGGATGATAAGATGTTTTTAATTGTCACAAATAGTGTATATCTGGACTCTAGGAGGTATAAAAGCCAGGAGTGCTCCTGAACCTCTACCAATCACAGGTCAGGCCCCTGTCAAAATGTCAGTGGTGCCAAGGCTGGAAAACTGAAGTTTAGCTAAACAAATATTATCCTTCAGAAATATGTTAACTGCTTTCCCATCAGGATGAAATAAGTTATCCCAGGAGGTGATAGACTCTGAGCATGTCATTTGACTACTCTGGAGAGGTAGAGGAGACTGGGAGATGGCACAGGTGGTATCTTGTATTTTGGGAAGTAGACCATGGTCTTAACTTCCTTCACTGCTAAAAGACAGAAAGTAGTAAGCTCCAACCTCTAACACCATTGTTTCTCCTTCTGTGTAAAAGTGCTTCTTATTAATCCTGCTGATTGTGAAAAAAGGAAGATCATTGAATTTTCACTCTGAACAAAAAAAAAAAACAAATTACATCCATTCAATCTTCAGCTAGATTGGCTTCAAAATGTGGCTCCACCACTGATACATCTAAACAGTTCTTTATGTTTGAGTCATCCTTTTTGAACTCAACCACAAGACTCTAATAATGTAAATCTGTTTCATCAGAGATAATATATCCAATCCACATATTTTTTTTCACCATAAAGAAGGATTATAACATTTTCATGTTTTAAAACATTTTTATTTTTTTCCTCAGCACCCCTTTAATGCCTACCCACTGGCTCATCAAAATAGAAGTGTTCAAAAGATTGTGTAACTATCTGCATAAGATTTGTTTTGTCCCTTGCTTAGTTTAATCTGGTTCTGTTTACTTCTTAGGGCAAGAGTTTGGTACTGGTGTTTAGTGAGTAGTAAGCAAAGGGCTGTGTGCAATGTAAATAATAAAAGAAATGTGTGACTTTGAGGGACAAACATTGATTTCCCAGTTTTCCTTTCTTTAGGTAAAGCTCAAAGTTTTTGTATTATAGAAGGTCATTCCTTTAGGAAGACTTGATATGGAAATAATTGTACTTCACTGTCCTTCACAGAGCTAATAATTAAACTGTTGGATCAGTCAAGTTAGTAAGATCATTTCTAAGAAACATATTTTCTAGCTAACCTTCATGTTCTCCCAAACCCAGACCATGCTTCTTTTTGTAGGTAAACTTATTTTTATTATAAATTTTTATTAGGATATATTCATTATACAGGGGGGGGGATTTGTAGTGATAATTCCAATTAGTCTTATATTGTACATCATTTACATTGCCCCCATTGTCTCTACCCCTCAATCCCCTCCCCACCTCACTTAAAGCAATTGCAAGAGGTTTCTTAGTTCTGTTTCATATAGGTATATGAAGTCCATCTACCATATACTATCACCTTAATCTCTTAACATCACCCTCCCTCCTCCCTCTAATTCCCTCCCCCCCACCCCACACACTGTGCCTATTGAGACACCCCTTTGAATGTCAACTTAAATATTAATAACAAAAATCAGGACTGAGAGGCAGAATGTTTCTTGAAAAAAAAAGGGTTTAAATTAGGAAGATTAGTTCTTGCCATCAAAAGCAACATGCTTAATAGGCAATACCAAGCAGAGCTTCAAAGTAATAAATATTATAGAAAACAATCTTACTGTCTTTATCTTAACATCTTTTCCAGTCTTCAGTAGAATAAATGGTGCTATTCCATGTTTTTAGTGCTAGATCACATTGGGATAGGGCTGTATACATAATTTGAAAACCAATAAGTGGGGTCAGTGGTTAAGGATATTCTTTATGTATATATCCCTTTTAAATTCTCAAGTACATAACTTTAGGAATTTATTTTGAAGAATTACATATCTTACTCAGGTTTTAAAATACATAGAGAGTACAAAAGAACTCTGTAGCTATTGGGCTATGTTAAAAATTCTGATCCATTATGTATCATGAATCTTTTATGTTAAGATTTCAGCAACTTCTTTTACAGCAGTCACCTATCAACATGAGTTAGAATTTAAATGAAAGAGAAATAGCTGTCATGGCTTATTTTATGTGTAGTTTTCTAATGTCAGTTATATATTGATTGTTTATTTGTTATGTTAAACTTATGAAAACTGTTTATCTTGGGTCATTTAAGTATATAAAAAACCAGTACTACTAACTTGTTTTATTTTAGGCTTTAAAAATTAGAGACAGAAATGGAAGCCAAGTTTGAGTTTGTTCCTGTGATTGAAATTTCAGTGCCACTGATGATTCTTAAGGTCAGGCCTTTTAAGAGGTCTGGGTAGGGTAAGCATATGTCTGATTGGGAATGTATTAGTTTTCTTAGTTAATTTGTTTAATGGCTCTAAAGAATATAGAACTGAGGATGTGTGCTAGTCATGCTCTTATACTTTAGTTCCTTTTCTAAGGTAAAAATTACTACTTTTGCCATAGAGACAATAGAACTAAGCCTATGTGATGTAGTGCTGTGCATGTTACTTATAAATTCTTGTTTCAGGACCAGATGGTCGCTTAGATTTTTTTCCACCTCCAAAATTCTCTTCACTCTACTTTATTCCTTTCATTTTTAGAGATGAGGAAACAGATTGCTTTGTTCAGAGAGCTAGAACTAGAACAAGGGTAATACTCATGTCAGTCACATACGAGCATTGACATAACACTGTCACATTTTACCATATCCATGTTACTAAAACTATTTAATACTATTTGCCTCAACTTAGTTTGAGCTTATTTTGTTGTTGTTGTTGTTGTTTTTTATTTTTTTCTCCTTTATAGTTTTTACATTTACTTACATATGTATACATTGTTTGTGCCACCCCCCATCCCCACCCCCCCCACCTCTGCCTCCAGGCAGAACTTATTCTGCCCTCTTCTCCAGTTTTGTTGAAGAGAAAAACATAAGAGATAATAAGAAAGACATATTGTTTTTGTTAGTTTGGGATAAAGATAGCTATACAGAGAGATTGCTAGCGTTGTTTCCATGCACTGTGTATTGCATCCCACATTTGGTTCATTTCTAGCAGACCTCTTCGCTACTTCCTGATCCTCTTCCCATAGTAGCCTCTGCCGATTTAAGATTACTTTATTTTGAGCTTATTTTTTAAGAAAATGTTTTGCAACTATCTATAGAAAACTATCACTTCTTTTAATAGGAAATAACTCTAAATAGGAATCTAAATACAAACAAAACAATGTTTTTAAATTTTAATTGAAAATTAGTTATTTAATAGTATTAAATTTTTAATTCTTGCTATTCTTGGTCAGAAATGTGCCAAAACAACGTTTTTTATGTTTGATGGCAGCACCCTAATTGTCTTTTTTTTCTTTTTTTAAAACGTGTAAACAAAGCCTCTAGTTAAGCTTCTAGATGTCCTTCTTAGGAGGAAATGGGAGTGTATGAAAATATGTTTATGGAACCAAGATTGTTTTTTGTTTTATTTGAGTTAATTTTTCTTAAAACTCCTAAATTTTGAAATTGGACTTCTTAGTTAGCATAACATCAATTTCTAAATAGGGAAATTGATTACTATACTTTTGGGGGGTTTTGATTGTTTGAGGATTTTTTGTTTTGTTTTGAGATAAGGTCTCACTATGTAGCCTCGACTGACCTCAAACTGATGATCCTTCTGCCTTATCCTCCTGAGTGCTAGGATTATAGGTACACCACCATGCCCAGATAATACAGTTTATTTTTACTTAACATAAAACAGCTTAATACAACCCTAATATCTGACAATATATAGGTAATATACCTATATATTGGTTTCTGTTACCTTGTAAATAATCTAATGAGTTAAAATCCCATCTGCAAAAGCAAATGGAAGAAGAGCGATCTTTTTAGTTTATTTTAATAAGGGAAATTTTTTCTTGAAGTAGTTCGAAGTATGTTTCATTTCTTTAAAATAAATCAGTATTTTTTAAATTTACTGACAATAAAGTTAGTGTGTTTGAATTTCTGGTCTGAATATATTATGTCACTTCCAAATGATTTAAAGAGGGCACAATGGCTCAGCTTTCCTTTTAACTTGGTCTTACTTTTCAGCTACAAATATCCTGTTGTCTTCTCTCCAAAATGCCACCATGTAGGCTGTATTTCACTATACTGTGGGAAAAGACAAGTAGATAGTTTTCATTCTTTGGGGATTTTGTTTCTCAGTGCTGGGGATCAAAGCCATTGGCCTTGTGTATGCTAGGTAAGCACTGTACCACTAAGCTACATCCCCAGCCCAACACTTCATTCATGAGATTCCTATGAAACCTATTGGTGGAGGTATAAAACCAAGAGACATTTATGGGCTCCATAGTAAGTGTTCTTATAAAATCTTTGTAACAGAGCCCATCAGAAAGACCAGAAGAGAACTAGATAGAGAAAATTCCTGATCCCATTAAACTGCTAGTGAAATAGACATGATAGCATTCTGGGGATCGTTTATTCTAGTGATTTTTCTGTCTTATCAGAAGTGTTAGTCTTTTATTTCATACTTGGGTCAAATATATATGTGTGTATTTTTAATTTATATATGTGTATATATTAATACATATATACACGTTTATATGCGTACACATGTATATATGTGTATATATATTAATAATTGTAGATTTACATGGAGTTTTAAGAAATAACAGATTCTGCATACCCTTTCTTCAACTCTCCCCAGTGATAACATTTTGCAAAACTACAGTAAAATTTCACGACCGAGATTTTTTTTTCTTAAGGGTTTCTTGGGCGGGGGATTGGTGAGAGTGCTGTAGATCAAACACAGGGCTTTGCACATATTAGGCTAGCGCTCTACTATTGAGATGCCCCTAGTCTACAATCAGGATACTACGGCCATACCACCCTGCATATGCCCAATCTTGTCTGACTTTGGAAGCTGTGCAAGGTCAGGCCTGGTTAGTACTTGGAAAAGTAACAACATTCCCATCACCACAGGAGCTCATCCTGCAGCATGTCACTTCCCTCCTCCTCATTCCAGGAATGTTATATGGGAGGCTGAGATCAGGAGGCTTGTGGTTCAAGGCCAATTCGGGCAAAATAGTTTGCAGAACTCACCCCCGCCCCCATCTTCAAAATAACCAGATTAGGGGAAAAAAAATGGACTGGAGGTATGGCTCAAGTGGTAGATTGCCTGCTTTGCAAGAGTGAAGCCATGAGTTCAAATCCCAGCCCCACCAAAAAAAGAAAAGAATGTATATAAATGGAATCATTCATGTAACCTTTGGAGTTAGCTTGTTTTTTACTCGGCATAATTCTTTTACGATAAATCCATGGAGCATTTATTTATCAATAGTTTGTTCCTTTTTATGACTGAGTAGTATTCTAGTATGATTATAGTAGTTTAATCATATACTTGGTAAGGACATCTGGGTTCCTTCCGTTTGGGGGCTGTCACACATAAAGCTGCTATAATCATTTGTGTTCCTGGTTTTTAATTGTCTGAACATAAGTCTTCACTTACCAGGGTACGTGCACAGGAGTACAATATTGCCTTTAGTCTTCAGAACTTGGCATGATTCTGTGTAGGGTTTGTGCAGTTTCTCTCATTTATAGTTTTATTTGTCTTTCCAAATTTTCAGTCATTTTTTCTTAGAGTATTATTTCAGTTGTTCCCTTTTTCTTCTTGAGGTCTCAGTGACACAACTGTTAGATTTTTTGCTGTAGTCCCATGGGTCCATGAGACTCTGTTGTCCCCACCACCAGCTATCTCCATTTTTGTCTGTTGTTCAGATTAGATAATTTCTACTATTCTATATTCTGGTTCACTGATTCTTTACTAGGTCCTTTCCGTTTTACTGTTGAGCCTATCTAGTAAGCTTTTTAATTTAATATATTTGAATATATTTTCTATTTCTAAAATTTCCCCTTGTATCTTGTTTCTTTGCTAAGACTATTATTTATTTATTAACTTATTTAGTAGTACTAGGGATTGAACTCTGGACCTTGTGGTTCTACCACTTGAGCTATGACCCCAGTCCTTTTGCTTTTAGTTTCCTTTTCAGATAGGATCTCAAAAACTGCCTGGGCTAGCCTGGAACTGATATCCTCCTACTTCCCTTCTGGAGTAGCTAGGATTACAAGCGTACACCACACTGATACTTTCTGTTTTTTCCCCATTGTCTCAAAGGTACTTTATAATTACTTCTCAAAGCATTTTTTCATGGCTGCATATTAACTTTCTGTAAAGTTATGCTTACTCCTCAGTCTTGGCATCTGTTGATTACCATTTGCATTGTTTTAAATCTTCCTAGTTCTTGATAAGTGACTTCTGCTGGTAGAGTGGCTCAAGTGGTAGGAGTGCCTGCCTTGCAAGCATAATGCCCTGAATTCAAACCTTAGTGCTGCCTAAAGAAAAGCAGCAGCTTGATAAGTGACTTCTGTACATTTTTCTTTTTTTGGCAGTACTGGAGTTTAAACTCAGGGCCTCCTGCTTGCTAGGTGGAGCCGTGCCACTTGAACCATTTCAACAGCTCCCCCCACCCCTTTTTTTTTTTTTAGGTACTGGGGTTTGAACTCAGGGTCTTACACTTGCTAGATACTTGCTATCACTTGAGCCACTCCATCAGCCCTAAAACCTGTACATTTTCAAACTATGTTCTGAGACTTCTGTTCCCACTGGCTTTTCCTGACATTGCTTTGGTAGGGTAATATAGGTTGTGTTCTCATTACTGCCAGGTAGAAGTCCAGGTTCCCTATTCAACCCCTACTGACACCTGATGGGGGAGAATCCTTGTTTCTGTTGAGTAGGGGTGGAAGTCCAAGTTCCCTCATGTGGTCTCCACTGACACCACTGGGTGTAGGTACAGAAGCATCCCTGTCCATCAGGGTGGAAGTCCTGGCTTCACATCCTCCCTATGGTTCACAAGGTAGAAGTTACTACTTCTCACTTAGATCTTGCTACTGCTGCTGCTGGTGGTGGTGGTGGGTGACACAGTGTTTTCTATAGTGTTTAGCTAGAGTAAAACAGTTTATTTTAGAAAAGTTGTGGCAGTACACATCTATAATCCCAGCAGTGGCATTGGGAAGTAGAGGCAGGGGATTGCAAGTTCTACCCAGCCTGGGCTTGTAGGGAGACCCTGTCTCAAAAAACAAACAAAAAAGGAGATTTTTCTGTCTTGCTAGGCTGACCTTTTTTGTTCCTTTATTTAGAGAGCAAGCTTTTTTGTGGTTTTTTTTTTTTTTTCCTTGCCTGTACCACTTGACATTTCTAGGTTGCTGGCTTCTTCAGCTCCAAGTCTGGGATGTATTAGTTAACTCAGTGGTAGAGCACTTGGCTGGCATGCATAAGGCCCTGAATCAATTCCTACTATTACAAGTAAACAAAAGGAAAACACAGAGAACTCACTATCAAACACTGTTCCCTGAGGTCCCTATTTGTACTGCTTCTCTTCACTTTTCACATTTTCTTATGTTGTTATGTCCAGGGTTTTTAGTTGTACTTTGTAGAAATAGTAGGGAAAAGTACATCTACTCCATTTCTATAAGTAGAAGGCCCCACATTTACATTTTGATTCACTCATGTCAAATATCTTAACTATTAATGGAGAAAATGTCACATACTTTATAGATCATGTGATAACGGGCATAATATTGTACTCAAGAGGACTGTTGGAAAATAGTATGTTTAAACTGAAATTCATTGTTCACATTATTAATGAAAACTCTTCCCCTCTAGGAAAGAATGCAAAAGGTGTCCCAAGGCCCCTGACCAGTGAGCAAAAGATTTGAGAAAGACAGCCAAGCTCATGTTTTCTCCTGATCAAGAAAATCATCCTTCCAAAGCACCAGTAAAATATGGTGAACTCATTGTCTTAGGGTAAGACTTCTATATCTGATGATACATAAAATTGAATAATATAAAGTTATCTTGGTCCCTAGGTTAAAACTACTTTTTTGTGGAATTTATATCTTACCTATCCAAAAAAGAATCTAAAGTTACAGGGTAATGTTACCAAATTAAGAAACTCTTGAATTCTCATATTTTTGCCATTCTTATAAGTGCTTAAATACCACATAAACTTTGGCCACACACTCACCCCATAAAGGGTAGAGTTTGCCTTCTCTATCCCATCTTTGCCAAGCGCCCCTTTCCCCTTCCACTTGAGGTCATTTCATGCAGATTACTACTTGTTGTTTTGCCCCTGTAAGGTAGTTGTTGGTTTGTCCTTAAGTTCCAACTGTGCTGTGTTTCTTGATGAAAGGAGTTGTGAGGCATATGGGAACAGTAGAATGACTCTGAAGCCCAGGACTTCACTATTTGTTTGCTTTAAAAGTAATCTCATTCATTTAACTCTCAGAAAAGCAATCTGCAGAGAGAAGAATAGACGGCTCCAGTTTTTCAATTTGTTTCATCTAAACCTGCCATACCTGTCAAAATGGTGGCACAATCTGTTAGCTAGCTATCCTAGAAACTAGAAATTGCAAAATATTCTTTCCACCTGTCCATTTCTCTACTTTTGCTAAAAGGAAGCACTAGGTAATGCAGTATATTTGAGAATCAGATCAAGTGAAAATGCATTAGCTGTTTCAGATGAGAGAGTAAGAGAAACTGGGGAGATAATGTGGAGTTACAAAAATTGACTAGGAGTTGGAAATCCTAGATTCCAGCGCTTACTCTCACACTGCCAGCTGTATGACCTTGGGCAAGTCAGCCATAGGGGCCTTAGTTCCTTCCTGTAAAATGACAACTAGACATGATCATCTGAGGCCCTTTGAAACTTAATATTTTTTTCTGTCAAAAACCAAATTTAAGAGATCATAAATTTAAGCCCAGTGTGGTGGCCCATGCTCATAATCCCACTACTCTGGAGGGAGAGATTGGGGTAGCAGTTCAAGGCTAGCCCCCACAAGAAGTCAGCAAACTCCTATCTCAGCAAATTAACTGGGCATGGTGGTTCATGCTTGTAATCCCAGCTATGCAAAAGGCATAGGTAGAAGAATTATAGTCCAAGGCCAGCCCTGAGCAAAGACTCAACATCCTGTCTGAAAAATAACAAGCAAAAAAGCTGTAGAAGTAGAGCACCTAACTAGCAGGCACCCCAGTGCCATCCAAAACACAGATCATACACTTTTACTTTTTAACTAGTTTTATAACTTCAGGTCACATAGACTTTAATTATATCAATGACAGTTTTTAACTACCAAAAATCTATTCTTAGTTAATTCTTTTAGCACAAAATTTGAGAGTTATTGAAGAATAGGGTTTAAAACTCAGTACATGGTTTTAAAGTGCCTCTCTTAGCCTAGAAGTTTCCCAGTTACTCATTAGCAGTAGTGATTTTCTCTGTATGGTGTTTAGTATCTTAAAATACAAATAAAACTCTAGAAATGAAACTGGACAAAGTTGTCTGTTTCTTGCTATTGCTACTTAGAAAAGAATGTTAAATTCAAGAATGCATCTTGGGAAATAGCATAAATCCAGAAGAGGAATGAGTCAAGGAACTTAAAAGGACAGTAGTGAGGGATGGTTAAGGAACCGACAGTGGGGCTGGTGGCCACACATAGCCTAGAGTAGTAAAATTATTATATTAGCTAAGGAGCTCTACTTTGCACTTGTTAAGGCTAGCAAAATTAGCAAGGGCTTTCTCTAGAGCAAAGTGTTTTTGTTTTGTTTTTTTACAAAAGGTCAATATAATTCCTATATATGGTAGCCATTGAGTAAACTCTTCTCAGCTTTAAGACATGGTTCTTTGTAAACCATCATTGCAGGCCATTTTACAAATCATTTTATCCTCCAACCTCAGATCCATCCCTGTTCTCTGATTCATTCCCTCCCAGATGGACCAGCTATATATGGGAGATGATTTTTCAGGATGGGGGACAGTGAAAAATGAAGACTATTATTAAATCACAGTTTATGCCTCAATGAAGATGTATAGAATAACAAAGTCACATAGCAGTCATACCTGAATTCATGTTCTGTCTTTGTCAGTGTCACCTGGGTGACATTCAGAAAATAATTCCTCTGAGCCTGTTTCCTAACCTGTAAAACCAGGGACAGTGATGCCAGTCTGGCAGTTTTTATGAAACTAGAAGTGAGGTGATATATGAGATAGAACTCAGCACTGCTTGGTATATAGTAATGCAGTAATTGTTTAGGGTTGTTTTTAACTTTTTCCCAATTGTTTCAATACTTACTTACATATTGCACCTTCAGGGCCTATATATGTTATCATGGAGAAATCAAAGATCTGATTACCAAAAACATTTTAACCACTAGTTAGGAGAGGGTCTGCTAACACATCAATGTATATGTATGTTCAGGTAGCTAGGACTTAACAAGTCTATTCCTTATTTCAAAAGCTATTTAAAGTGACTCACAATTAAAGGAGATTTTCCTTTAAACAATCACACACTACTTTTAAAGATTGTATTAGCACATGCAAAAACATTCACCCTAAAAAGAGAATGAGTCATAAGGAGTCAGATATGCCATTAACCAGCTCTTGATTATCTTCAATAAAAGAAAGAAGAAAATATATAGATAACTCAAAGCTATGTATAGTACGTCTCTGTGACTTGGAATGTGGCCAGAAAGAATCTCATTTTGTTTCACACCCAGCCAGCTGTTCTGGAGATCAGCAATAGAAAAGGAATTTGAGAAAATTACTAGGTACTAATAGATAATTGATTGGGAATTGATTCTATAAGGCAAAGTAAAGCATTTGTTTTATAATTGTGTGATTCTTATAAGAAATCATCTAAACTTTTTTTTTTCTCCCATCAGGTATAATGGGTCTCTCCCAAATGGTGATAGAGGAAGGAGGAAAAGTAGGTTTGCTTTGTTTAAAAGACCTAAGGCAAATGGGGTGAAGCCCAGCACTGTGCATATCGCATGTACTCCTCAGGCTGCAAAGGTAAAAAGATAAAAATTTAAAAACTAAATAAATTAACAGAGAAATTGAAAGACTTATGTGGTTATAGTCTGTAGCATTCCCCTCACATTTCTATTTGAGGAATTTCTGTTTATTTGGATTGGAGAAAAGATCTTGGAAACATGGTATTTGACCAGTTGCTCTTTGAGTGGGAATTGGACTTTTTAAAAATGACAACCAGGATCAGTGGGTAGAAATTGAAGGAAACATTCCCATTCCCTATTAAAAAAGATGGAAATGGGCCAGGGCTTTATTTAGAATTGGGCTACCATCCACCCTGAGAAGTAGGGAATTCTGTCTTTGTTACCACAAGGGCCCTGTCCCAGTCTGGGGGAGGAATGTGGTATATATTATGTATATTTAGGTATCAGAAGCAGTTTGGATAAGGTAGCTAATTAACCAAGAGTCCTTATCTAAAATTCTGTGGGTGCCCTTGTTTTTATTTAGTTTTGGTTTGTTTTATGACTTTCATAGTTTTACCTTAGTGCTCTATACAGAGTAGACCTCAGTAAGTATTAGATTGAATCAAAGCAATGGAAGCAAATACTCAGCTGTATCTACAGTATAACTTCTCTCTCTCTCTCTTTGACACACAAACACACACACACACACACACCTCTGCCTTATTAATGCTTCTTCAAGCTCCCTTTTCTTACCAGAATTTCCAGGCACTGGGCCACCATTTCAGGACAGTTGTCCTTTGTTTTGAGTACAGACAAGTAGAGGGGACTGCAGATATTTGCCTTTACTGTGACTCCCTCTAATTCCAGTTTTTTTATAACACTGAATTTGATATTGTGATGAGCAAATAAGAAAACTTCAGAATTCTTTGCCTTCTATAAGAACCTGGGTCTTTAGCTAAGTAGCCTGAGGATGGACATTAATATCATAGCATCTGAGGTATGTCTTTGAAAGTTAAATAACTTAGAGATGGTAAAATTGGCATGTGTTGCCCTGTTTTTAGGTCATAGTCCAGTCCACAAAGTTAGATTTTCATCCTTGTTTTATATACAGTTTCACATTCAAAACTGAGGCCTCAGGTCTTAACTAGACCTCATCTATTACTATTTGAGAGAAAAGGGGACAGTTTCTTTTTAAGGTGTTACTTTTTGCTCCTGTGCAGAGATGGGATGTGCTTAGCAGATGATAGAAGTGAATGACTTATTGGTCTCAATCTGAGGAGCCTCTTAGACATTTCCCCACAGGAGTGCTCTTGGTAGTTTGGGTGTACCAATTCTTCACTGTGCAGGACCATCCCACCTATCACAGGACATTTAATAATCTTTGTCTCTTACCTACTAAGTGCCATTTGAGCCCTCACAGCATTGTGAGAGCCAAAAAAATGCATTTACATATTTTCAGATGCCTCTTAGATAGCTAATACTACCTGTGGTTGAAAATCACTATCAGGGAAAATATTTATAATCCCTACTTCTACAACACCCTATTTGGTTCTTTTCTTCACATTTTTTATAATATCATGTCCCTCATGTTTTCATTGTTATCTCATGATAAAGGCCAGATAACCTGAATCTCAGGGATCCAAGATTGACTAATCAACCAATTTTTAAATTTTTGGATGAATATATTAGTGAAGTCATGAAGAAAATTTAACTTAGTCTAGTAGTCATCTGGAATGAGTGATTCAAACCCTGTCTTCCAGTCCAATGAGACTTAAACTTACTTAGCATAATTCTTATAGTCTTAGATTAACTTAATAGCTAAAATAAAAATACAGTCTCAAAGTCAACAAAAACCAGTATTTTAAAGTCTCTTTTGCCATTAAGAATCAATTTCCAAGCAGGCATTGGTGGCTCACACCTGTAATCTTAGCTACTTGGGAGGCTGAGAGGGAGAGGATTATGATTTGAGGCTAGCCCAGGCAAATAGTTCATGAGACCCCATCTCCAAAATAACCAAAACAATGTGGACTGGAGGTGTGGCTCGAGCCATAGAGCACCTGCTTTGCAAGTGTGAAAGCCCTGAATTCAAACCCCTGTCCCACAAAAAAAAAAAGAAAAAAGAATTTCCAGGACTGTAATCATAGCACTCAGGAGGCTGAGACAGAAGAATTAAAGAGTTGAGGCTAGCCTGGGCTACACAGTGAGAACCTATTCCAAAAGCCCCTCTCCATCCAAAAGAAGAAATCCAAAATAACAGTTATGTGAAAAATCATTTGCTTAATTTAAGTGTAGATTTTAAAACTTGCATAGCAATTATGTGATACTTATGAATATATAAATGTGTTAGAATGTTAATATGTATGTAAATGCTGTACACTACATTCTTTTTTCTCTTTTTTTTTTTTTTTTTTGTGGCACTAGCGTTTGAACTCAGGGCCTCACATTTATTTGTTAAGCAGGCACTCTACAACTTGAGTCACTCCACCAGCCGTTTCGTGTTGAGTATTTTTGAGATAAGGTCTCACAGAACTCTTTGCCCAAGACTGACTTCAACCTGTGATCCTCCTGATCTCTTCCTCCTGAGAAGCTAGGATTACAGGCATGAGTCACTGGCACTCAGCAACATGCATTCTTCAGATTGGATACCTCTGGAGAAAGGAGAATAGAGAGAGGTGTAGGCAGCCTCAATTCTATCTGTAGAGTTTAATTTCTCTTAAAAAAAAAAATAAGAAGCAAAAGTAGCATTGTTAAGCTTTGATAAAACCAGGTAGTTGGCCTGGCATCAATGGGTTAGGCCTGCAATCCTAGCTACTCAGGAGGCAGAGGTCAGGGGGATTGTGGTTCAAAGCCAGCCTGGTAAAATAGTTCACTAGACCCTATCTTGAAAAAAATCTTCACAGAAAAGGCTGGTGGAGTGTTTCAAGGTGTAGGCCCTGAGTTCAAACACCTATACCACAAAAAACGAAAAACACAATAAAAGGGGCTTTCAGAGTGGCTCAAGTGGTAAGAGTGCCTACCTATCAAGTGAGAGGCCCTGAGTTCAAACCCCAATGCCACCAAAAAAAACAAAACAAAACAGGTAGTTGGTACCCAGGTATCTAATTATCTTTGTATATTTAAAATTGATTAATTTTCTTAATCTTAGAGCTGGTGTTTTAAAGCTTTTATGTATTACAGGATAGCTAAAAATTAAAATCAGATAAAACCTTATCTGATAAATTAGAAGATAAAACTTCTAATTAAGAAATATTTTTTCCTTTAGCTTCTTTGCTGTGTATAATCACTCTGTCTTTGTTTTCCTTTTATACAACCTCTTTCCACTTCCTTTGTGCAATGAGTAGGTTTTTCCCCCTTCTGATATTATCTTCAACTCATTTACATAGACAAACGCCTGAAAACAAAACTGAAATGTTCTTTTTAGCAATGTTTTTAGTTTGGGATAAGTCAAAAGTACAATTTATAAGCATTAACTTTTCTTTTTATGATGTCTAATCACTCTTTGAATTTTTCTGTAACTACCCAAGCATATGACAAATATTTGTCATCTGTAGAGTCACAAAATAATTAGAAAACCAAATAACTCTGTATTGCTTATCTTTAAAGTTATAATGTAACTTTAAAAATAAGATTATTCTTTATTTTGCATGGTTTTGTATTTTTCTCAGATAATTCTCAGAGAAATACTCTGAGATAATACTCAGAGAGGTACTGAGTATTATTTTCAGTTTCTACATGGCATTTGGTTTTGTTCATTTTATAATTTAAAATATTTATAAGGAAAACACAGATTTTATGGTGTTTTAATTTTTAAAATTACGTGGGGTGAATTCAAGTATGATATATTTGATATATTGTAAGAACTTTTGTAAAAGCCACAATGTACCCCCACAACAATAAAAAATTCTTAGTTGAATATAAAAAAATATATATGTTCTTGTGTAACTGCCTCAAAGTATTCGGTATCCACTGAACCTGAAGATAATTCTGTCACAGCTGAAGGTTATACAAGAGTTAACTACCCTCTACTCTACATCTCGCAGTGGAAATACATAAGTGTATCATATATGACAAATATTTTAATTTTCTTTTAACAAAAAGATTTTCTAAAAAATAATGATTGACTAATTACTAATTTTTGCTGTTAACCTTTTCATTCACAGGCAATAAGTAACAAGGACCAGCATAGCATATCATACACTTTATCTCGGGCCCAGACAGTGGTGGTCGAATATACTCATGACAGTAACACGGATATGTTTCAGGTATTACATGAATTTTTTTCTTAAAAAATTAAAAATGTATTGTCATTGACTTTTGCTATGGTCTGTTATCTAAGGATTATCATATTTTAATAACGTATCTTGTTAAAATACATATTGATTTGTAAACCTTATGTATAAAAGTCATTGTGGCCTGGTTAAGAGATGGACTCTGGAATCAGAATTCGAGAGCTGTTTCATGCCTCAGCATCCTCCTCTGTAACAGTATAAGTGACCCAGGGTGTCTCATGACTGTCAGGAGGCTTAAGTGGGTTTGTGTATGTAAAGTGCTCAGAACTGTTGCCAGCTACTAGTAAACTCCTAGTAAATGTTAGCTCTTATTTTAAATAAGAAGTGCAGAAATACTCTGCATACGTTTTTGACTTTTATATTTTTGCCACTACCCTCCCACCTTCCTTTCTAGGTAATCTACAAAAACTGCAAGCAGTTTCTAAAAATTTGTTTGGTCGGTGCTACTGGCACAATAAAAGTTCTCTCTCTCGCTTTCTCTCTCTCATCACCTGTCTCTCAGTGTCTCATTCTTTGTACCACACAGTGGTGCTTATATTTTTTATAACAGGTTGTAGAATAGTTAAGCTCAAAGATGTAAACAAAATTTCTTAATAATAGGTTTTTTTTTTTTTTTGGCTATACTGGGATTTGAACACAGGGCTTCATGCTTGCTTGGTAGGCACTCTTACTGCTTGAGCCAATCCACCAACCTTTTGGTTTGCTTATTTATTTATTTTTTTAATTTTTTTTTAGGTTTTCTAAAGAAACTTAACTGGAACATAAACTGTCTGATAATGTTGCTTTTGTAATTATTGCCCCGATTAATTTTCTATTTTTCCTTATTTTATAAGATTAAATAAAAGTAAAAAGCCCCAGAGATGTATTTAATTTTAGTCAGTAGCAAAATATTTCTTTGGGGTTGCTCCCTCTCCCCATCCCTTTAAATGAGGTGTAAAACTTTTCTAGAACAGTGTCTCTATAATTAATATTATACTATGGATATTTGTTTGTGCTTTTGCCAAAACTAAATAAATATATACTTAATGAAGATGAAGGTTGAATCTCAACAACACCTAACTCAAAGCTTTGGGATGATTTCCCATATTTCATTTTACCAACAGCAATTAAAATAAGTATGTTTAGTTTTTTTTAAATCAATGTGCTACTAGACGTTTGAACTTCTAAACTGAACAAGACTACTTATTGCTGGTCCACCCAATATTTAAACTACAACTCAATTATATATGTAGATGCTACAGTAAGGGTGTAAATGTGAAGTACAGACTTCTGATTGGGAGGAAAGGTAAGGACAGGGTTTTACAGTAGTATCTTTTTCTGTCTGGACCCTCTTAATCAGGTTAAGTAGGATTTTTGCGGCAACCAGTACAAAGGCATTCTGGCAAAAGAAAATGACAGAAGTACTATTCAGTATGGTAGAAGATTGATGAATAAGCTACTTATGGCTAGCACACTATTTGTATGCAAAAATAGCAAGACATTGGGCTGGATTGACAAAAGGAAGCAAACCGTGAATTTATTTCTGTAAACTAAAAAGTTTGGATAGGCTGTTAAGGAACCATTTTGACAGGGTTGGAGGAGAGTGATTTGAAAAGTTCTGTATTTTTTAAGCCAGTAGTAGCAATTAGAGAAAGAATTACTGAAGTTTATCTTAACATAAAATATTTTGGTATTTGGTGACATTCATGTAGGTTTTTTTCTCTTTGTAGCCTTTTTTCCTTCTTACTTGTCATTGCCAGTATTGCTTTGATGTCTTCAGTCTTCTCTAAGGCCCAAATTATTATTTTTTTTTCATTTTTCTTTTATTATTCATATGTGCATACAAGGCTTGGTTCATTTCTCCCCCCTGCCCCCACCCCCTCCCTTACCACCCACTCCACCCCCTCCCGCTCCCCCCCCTCAATACCCAGCAGAAACTATTTTGCCCTTATCTCTAATTTTGTTGTAGAGAGAGTATAAGCAATAATAGGAAGGAACAAGGGGTTTTGCTGGTTGAGATAAGGATAGCTATACAGAGCATTGACTCACATTGATTTCCTGTGCATGGGTGTTACCTTCTAGGTTAATTCTTTTTGATCTAACCTTTTCTCTAGTACCTGTTCCCCTTTTCCTATTGGCCTCAGTTGCTTTAAGGTATCTGCTTTAGTTTCTCTGCATTAAGGGCAACAAATGCTAGCTAATTTTTTAGGTGTCTTACCTATCCTCACCCCTCCCTTGTGTGCTCTCGCTTTTATCATGTGCTCATAGTCCAATCCCCTTGTTGTGTTTGCCCTTGATCTAATGTCCACATATGAGGGAGAACATACGATTTTTGGTCTTTTGGGCCAGGCTAACCTCACTCAGAATGATGTTCTCCAGTTCCATCCATTTACCAGCGAATGATAACATTTCGTTCTTCTTCATGGCTGCATAGAATTCCATTGTGTATAGATACCACATTTTCTTAATCCATTCGTCTGTGCTGGGGCATCTTGGCTGTTTCCATAACTTGGCTATTGTGAATAGTGCCGCAATAAACATGGATGTGCAGGTGCCTCTAGAGTAACAGTCTTTTGGGTATATCCCCAAGAGTGGTATTGCTGGATCAAATGGTAGATCGATGTCCAGCTTTTTAAGTAGCCTCCAAATTTTTTTTTTTTTTCCAGAGTGGTTGTACTAGTCTACATTCCCACCAACAGTGTAAGAGGGTTCCTTTTTCCCCGCATCCTCGACTAAGGCCCAAATTAAATGTCACCTCTCTGAAACAATCACTCTTCCCAAAATAAGGGTTGTTTCCCCTTGATTCTGAGTATTAATCCTCAGCCCAGTCCTCGACCTGTATCTTTTATCTCTAAAAAAGTCTTATTTTTTGAGATATTTTTAGTTTCAAAGGTCTATGACCATTTTCTGTGGGTATCACTATTTTAAAAATGAAAGGGACATCCAATCTCATATTCGTTAACCAGCCAATTTCCCCTTAAAGACTATCCAAAATAAGAAAAAAGACTTTATACTGAGAGATAGAACAAAAATACTAAAGAGTTTGAGTTTTATTTGAAGGTGTACTGATACAAAGAACTATTCAGGTTCAACTATGCAACAATGACTTTTAAGAGTTACCATTGTCTTGGTCCAGCCTAATGGTTGCAGGTCCATTATCCCAGCACTTGGGAGAGGGTGAGGCAGGAGGATCATGAGTTTGAGGCCTGCCTGGGTTATATAACAAGACCCTGTCACACACACAAAAGAAGAAAAGTCATCTTTGTAGAGGGTCAGTATTTTTTCTCAGTATGCACATTCTTCAATTTTATGATACTACTTTATAACAAACTGGTAATTTCTAAATGTTTACTTTAAAACTGTGACACTTGTCACTTTTGTCTTCTATTCTACTGATTGCCTTTTTTTCTTATTTAATAGCTAGTGCTTCTGAAGATGTTTTTAATTTTCTGAAACCTCACTTCTTCAGAACTCTGACCTGGAAACCTTCTCTCTCTGAAATATAGGTTGGAACCAGAAAGAAAAAAACTTAAATATCTATAAAAAGAAGAAATTATACAAGTGACATCAGATGCCAAAATAGAATTTTATGTTACAATAAATACAATAATTCATTCTCTTAGTGCCACTGTTGGTTTTTAAAATACTGATCTTTTCATATCACTCTTCCCTCGACCCTGTGAAAAAATTATTCCTTCACAGTCTCTCCCCATTTTTTAGTTTATTTCTCATACTAGTTAGAAATCATGTCAGGAAGACATCTAGGCATATAAAATAAATGCCACAAAGTCCACTAAAATTCCTTCAAGAACATTTTAAAATACTGTTATTTGAACTTAGGTTATTTGATTTCTCAACCCATATCAGAATAAGAATAGGCAATTAGAGGAGAGGCTTACTGCTGGAAGCAAGCCTGATTAAAAGCAAGAAATGATAGCTGATAACCTGGCAAAAAAGAAATGAAGTCTGTGAAATGTAAGACCTCAAAGCAAAGCTATTCAACCCTTAACTAAGGATCATTGTTCACATGTACTTTTTATAGCAACTGAAGACATTGCATTCGAGCTTTATATAAATGTCATTCATAGTGTAATGTTCTAGAGCCCCACAAAAGATTTACTCGTGTGTTCAACATGTTCTGTTAAACAAGGTAAGGCAATACGTGGTAGATGTATGTACACCCACAAAGTTAAGGTCAGCAGTCATTTGGAAACCATAGCTATTCTGACCTCTTCACTTCCTGCAGGTTTCATAAATTCTGTTGTGAGTTCCCACTTAGTTCTGTGTTCTAAGTGATTACTACATCTGAGTCTGACAGCTTAGTTTTCAAGGATATAGATGCCACCAAAGTTAATATGATACGTTTGAACTTCTAAATTTCAGAAATATAGTGTTTTCACCTTAGACCTTTTTTGAATGGATTTTCCACTGTGTTTTTCAAATAGGGTTTGTTTTGTTTTTTTCCCTTTAGATTGGTCGGTCGACTGAAAGTCCTATTGATTTCGTAGTAACTGACACAGTTCCTGGAAGTCAAAGTAATTCTGATACACAGTCAGTACAAAGTACCATATCAAGATTTGCCTGTAGAATCATATGTGAGCGGAACCCCCCTTTTACAGCACGGATTTATGCTGCAGGATTTGATTCATCAAAAAATATCTTTCTTGGGGTAAAAAGCCTTTTTTTTTTAAACAATGCTTTCTTTTATAAAAAGCAAAATAATGCCAAATTATTTTTCAAATTATAAATAAATGAAAAGTCACCACTCTTTTTATAGGAGAAGGCTGCCAAATGGAAGACATCTGATGGACAGATGGATGGCTTGACCACTAATGGTGTACTTGTGATGCATCCACGCAATGGATTCACAGAAGACTCCAAGCCTGGAATTTGGAGAGAAATCTCAGTGTGTGGAAATGTATTCAGCCTGCGTGAAACCAGATCAGCTCAGCAGAGAGGAAAAATGGTAACTACTGAGTTGTAGCTTCTTATTTAACCAGGGTAAACACATGGAATGAGTTGTATTGAATACATTATATGTATTTAAATATATATATATATATATACACACACACACATTGGTGACACAAAGAACTGAATCTGACTATCAAATGCTGACTAACAAATACTGTACTAGAGGAAAATAGCTTTTTTTTGTTAATGGTGGTGTGGTGGTGGTTTTGGCCTCCAAGTCATGATCCTTCTCTTCTGTCTCAGCCTCCCAAGTGCTAGGATTATAGTCATGTATCACCACACCCAGCTTAGTGGATAATATCTAAAACTTTCATTTAGGAAATTCTAAACATTTATTCTTTTGATACATTATGTTAGTATATTTTAAAACCTAAGCTTTCCTAGGGTCAGGTGCGGTGGCTCAAACCTCTAATCCTAGATACTTGGGAAGTAGAGATTGGCAGGATCATAGCTGAAGGCCAACCCAGGCAAAAAATTCATGAGACCAATGACTAGGCATGGCAGTATGCACATGTCATCCCAAGTACAAATGGAAACACAAATAGGATTGCAGTCCAGGCTGGCCTGAGCATATAGGGAGACCTTATCTCAAAAATAACCAGTGCAAAAAGGACTGGCAGAGTGGCTCAAATGGTAGAGCACCTGCCTTGCAATTTTGAGGCTGAGTTCAACCACCGGTACCAGCACACACACACACAAAAAACAAACCAAAACAAAAAACCATATTTTCCTAGATTAAATAGAATTATTACCTTCTACTTCTAGGTATATTTACCAAATTTAAAATATTAGGCTTATATTGATTAGACACATGTTTAAAGTTTAAGTTGCCTTTAGGCTAAAAAGAGGTGATACTGTTCAATACTTTAATCTTTTGATTTTCAAGCTTTCTTTTTTTTTTTTTCTTCTTTTATTATTCATATGTGCATACAAGGCTTGGGTCATTTCTCCCCCCTGCCCCCACCCTCAAGCTTTCATTTCATGACTACTATTAGAGTTTCTTGAATGTGGAATGAATTCCAGGAAATCTCATTTCTTGAGTAAGGAGCTCTTAAAACCAAAACTCTTATGTAAAAGTCCAAAACATAAGTAATGAATATATGATTAGTTGGTTTATTTATTTATTTTGATTCTTGTCTCCTGTAGGTGGAACTTGAAACCAATCAGTTACAAGATGGCTCATTAATTGACCTCTGTGGTGCAACATTGCTGTGGCGTACTGCAGAAGGCCTTTCCCACACTCCTACTGTGAAGCATTTAGAAGCTTTAAGACAGGAAATCAATGCAGCACGACCTCAGTGCCCTGTAGGGTTCAACACACTAGCCTTTCCTAGTATGAAGAGGAAAGATGTTGTAGATGAAAAACAACCATGGGTGTATCTGAACTGCGGCCACGTACATGGCTATCATAACTGGGGGAACAAAGAAGAACGTGACGGAAAAGATCGTGAATGTCCTATGTGTAGGTCTGTTGGTCCCTATGTCCCTCTGTGGCTTGGATGTGAAGCTGGATTTTATGTGGACGCCGGCCCTCCAACCCATGCGTTTAGCCCCTGTGGGCATGTGTGTTCAGAAAAGACAACGGCCTATTGGTCCCAGATCCCGCTTCCTCATGGTACTCACACTTTTCATGCAGCCTGTCCCTTTTGTGCACATCAGTTGGCTGGGGAACAAGGCTACATCAGACTTATTTTCCAAGGACCTCTAGACTAACAGACAGTTGTCCTCCAGAACTACATCATAAATTTATAAGCTAAGCGAGTTGGGTTTTCCAACCTGTTGTACATGTGACAGTTTCTCTGCTCTGGTTATTTGCATTAATATGAAGAATTTTTTTAAACATTTATAATAAATAGTAGCAATTTCTGAGCAAAAATCGTGGGAAATTGAAGCAAAGGAATTTTTGAAAGTACCAGACTTCTGAATTCTGAGTTTTGAAAATATATTTTGAGGAGAAAAAGACATAGTCTAATTTGATGCCTTCATTTTAGTGTTTTTGAATCACTCATCCTCAGTGTTGAGAAATTGTTTTGTATAGCTGAGGGTACTGTTGGTTCAAACTATGTTAGTTTACAGTTTGTTGCAGACATTGTAAAATACAGCAACGTGTATATTAACTTTTTTCTATTTATCTTTATTATAGAAAATATCTTAGAATGTTCTTGATAGAGTAGTATGGTAATGATGGTATCACACCCTTGGTGTGAATGGTAGGTTAGTGAGCACATAGCTCAAGGATTTGCAGAGTTAAGGACAAGAGAGCCTCTCTCCCTATCCACATCTAAATATGGAATTTGGTAAATTATAATAATTTGTAAAAGCAGATTCATATTAATTACCATTGTCTAAGAGGTATTTGTTTTTAACCACACTGAAGTTAATCAGGAAGTTTTTTTCTTTAATGTTTCTCTCAAGTGTAGTACTATAACAAAAACTTAATGCTAAGAAACATTTTATATGCTCCTTTGAATATGCAATTTATTCTAGATTCTATTTTTCTCCCATGATAACTAATCTGTTTTTAGTATCAGCAACATTTGGCAAGTTTATTTTTTGGATATAAACTGTGGTTCATCTGTTCACTGTTTCTAGAAAAAAAATTCCTACGGGAAAAAAAAGCATAAATTAACAAGAAAAGATAGTGACTTTATTTGTTCTTAGAAAAAGAAATGCTTAGTTAATTCTATACTTGGCTTTACTGAGGCATTAGAAGAATCTAGAGATACAAAGGGTTGAATGATAACCGTGCCCCACCCCTTTAACCTAGAAGACCAGCCTTAACTGTGGGCTTGAATCGGGAGAAGAGTTGCCACAGTGTGACTCATGTAAATGTTTGATTGGCAGATGAACACCAGTGATGGCAGAGTGAAGGAACACTCTTGCCAAGGTCTGCTTATTCTCTGACTCCAGTATGTCCTTGGCTTTCAGAAGCAAAAAGTAGTTTCTTTCTCCCCCCAACCTTTTTTTTTTTTGAAAGTATAGACAGTTGCACTACATCAAACCCTTTTTAACACTTGTAGAAATAAGTCAATAGACTTTTAGATTAGACAGAATCATTTTTAGTCTTTTGATTTCCTTTCCTTTAGTTTGAAAAGTTGTGTTATACTTAATTGACTATAGCAAATTTTTGTATGTGGTAGCATAGTATAGCTTTAATTTACCCTATTATAGCACTGTTATAATTGTTTATTTTTGGTTTTAAAAAAACAAAACTTGTCGCTTAGAAGCCATGAACTATTATATTTTACTTCAGTTGTCAAAATTTCTTGTTTTTAAAAATGATCATTTGGGTTCACTCAGGAAATGCATGTCAGGAAATTTGTATTATAAGTTTACTAGTTGTGATGTATCAGTAACTGCTGTTACCCCTTTTTCAAAGAAATATAATTGATTTTTAAGTTTTCTAAATTGTCACATGCTTTGTGACTAATGCAAGGAAATCAAAGTCCTGTGTTGTGTTTGTTCTAGTCATTTCTATTCAGGCTATATATTGTAGCTTAATTTTTATTTGCAATTAATTTATTCAAACTAAGTAAATACTTTTCAAAATAGATATTTGAACTTGTCTCTGTGAGTTCCTTTTTGCATAACTGAGTATGGGAAACCAGAAGTGAAAACTGGACAAATCTACCCTGTACTTTAAAATATTAATTTGAAATACATGAGTTTGCATTTAATGTAACACTTTAATGTTTCTAGTTCTCTTTGGAAATCATCTCTTATTAATAAAGAAGCCTGTTAGTGGTTGAAAAATGAAGCCTTTCTAAGTCCTATTAGGGAGTTGGTTCTTTGCAAGTCGCATACTAGGCTATTTAAGTAGTGCCTCAGTGACTATAAAAGTTTCATGATCTTCCCAAAATGCTTGAATTTTCTCCTAGCAGCAGAGAAAAACCTCATTCATTTTCTGTCAAATTCAGTTTTTAAAACTCAGGCAATGTGAATCATTTACTTGGGTGTTTTCAAGCACTTTAAATATTAGTTCTGTCACTTTGCCTAATAGAACACTCTTACTTATTCAGTTGTATTAAAGAAGTGTCGGTGTTCTAACCAAAAAGGAGAAAGGGCTGTATGTAGGTCTCTGAAATGCTTAAATGCATTCTCAGGGCTGGGGATTTGGCTTAAGGGGTAGAGTAGCAAGTGCAAGGTCCTGAGCTCAAACCCCCAGTACTGGAGGGGAGAAAAAAAGAAAAAAGCACTCTAAAGAAAGATAATCCTTTGTTAGCTCTGTTTCTCTGTTTTATCAGAGTAATTTTCATACTTACAAGTTCCTTAATTTAACTTCCTTCTAAAACATTAGAGTGACAAAACACAACATGCAGGGCACACATTGAGCAGGTGTCTTTTTTTACTAGGTTATCTTCTCGAAGCTCTAATTGCTAACTTCACTCATAAAAACCCTCTGGTACATGTGAAGCAGGGTAGGATAAATAATAATAAAGCAGATGTATAATTGCCTCTAACACTTGATACTGCCACTCTACTTCTCCCTTGGGCTACCTCAAGAACCATGAGTGCCTGGCCTTCTGACACAGACAGAGGGCAGCAGTGAAAATCTGTCCATTTTTCCTTTCCATTTATAAGATAAACATCATTCTAACAATTTGGCCCTTCATCCCAATGCATTTTCTTGTGCTACCCACTGTGGTGGTACTAGGTCTGTGATACATTCCTTTCTCTATGCTTTAAGCATAGACCTGTAGCCAGTCATCAGCAGAGCTACATGACTAAATTATACCACCCTAGCTCACACCCCCACTTTCAGAAGTGCTATTATATAATTCACTTTAATGCTTGCCCTCAAATTTTCTACTGATTTTTAAAATAAGATACTTGAATTCCTGGTGTGTACCAATCCATGTTCTAAATATTAGGTGATATAGCAGGGGAAAAAGATCTCTGCCTTCATGGGATTTGTATTCTAATGGGGAACAAAGGAATGAGCAAGAGAAAGTACAAAATAGGGCATGAAAAGTGAACGGTGCTGGAGGCAAAGCAGAAAAGAGAGATAGAAAATGTCATGTGCCAGGGGCAGGTAATGGCACTATCAAATAGAAGGGCCCACTGGTATCTGAAACTGTCAAAGTTGTAAATATTTCCAAACATTTTTAAAATGAAAAGGCACTATGGTGGGCTCCTCATTCTGCTTTGCTGTTGATGTGACAAAGCATCTGAAGATGTTTCTGAAATTTTGTTTTCAATTTGTAAGGTGGTGGTAGCTATATGGTTATTGGCTAGAAATCCTGACTTAACTGTAGATTATCTGCAGTTTGTAAAAAGACAAAACAACCAATATAGACTCGATGCTCCTTGCTTAGCATTGAGGCTATGAGAAGCCATACCTCAGGGCATGCACTGTGAGGCTGGAAATACTGACACTGCATTTGGGCATTCATTTATCTTCAGGTTGTCTTGTTTTTGTGGAACATTTGCTGCCACTCTTAGCTGTGGAAAAGGAAGGAGACCATCATAAGAAGGGCTTGGCTTACTGGGAAGGTAGAATTTGAGTAAAGATTTGAAGGAGCTAAAGGGACTGCTACTTAGGAGAAGAGCATTTAGGCAGAAAGAAGTGCCAGGGCCCCAGAATGGAAGCTTGCCTGGAACGTTTCTATAATGGCAAAGAGGCTAGTGTGGCTAAGTTAGCATTAAAGGGAAGAGTCATAGGAAAGTCAAAAAAGTAAAATGACAGGTTAAGGGGAGTGATGAGGAGGGCACTAGATCATGAAAGGCCTCCTAAGACCTGTGGCTTTTATTCTGAGTGAGATGGGAGCCAATAGGGATTTGACCATGGAAATGAAATGATCTGGTTGATTTTCTTTTTTTTTAAAGATCTAAACAGACTGAAGTCGAGAGCAGGGAGACCATTGTAGTAATTCCGGAGAAAGATGACGGTGGCATGGATCAAGCTGGTGAGAGTGGAGATAGTTTGAAAGTGGTCAGGACCTTGGATATGGATTTTTGTAGGCATTGGCAGGTTGGACAGCTATGGAGTATGAATAAAGGATGAGAAAACAAGAAGTACACCCCTGGTGTAGCTCAGTGGTAGAGCACAGCCCCTGGGTTCAAACTCTAGCACATGAGTGCAGTGCACACACACAAAGAAAGGCTTGGGTCAATCAGCCTCAGCAGCTGGAGGATAGAATTGTCAGTTACTGAAGTAGAACTGTGGAAAGAACAGTTTAGAGTGCATTGGTGGCAGAATCAGGAGCATAATCCTGGACATTAGCTCAAGATTCCTATTGGACGAGATTTCTGCCAAAAGTGGGATGGCTCCACCTTTTTGCTTTTTAAGACAGGATCTCAATATACAGGCCAAGCTGGCCTCAAATTCACGATCCTCCTGCCTCTACATCCCAAGTGCTGAGATTACAGATGTCTTTGAGCACGCCTGACTTTCCACTTTGTTTTAACTACTATCAAAGTTCTCAACCATTATGATCAGTGTTCTCTGTATACCCCATGCTATCTAAGAAACAAACTGAGACAAAAGTATTCCTCTGGATTAATGGTGGACTTCCTTGCATAGGAACAGTAATTGGGTCAGCTCTCATGTTTCTTTGCTTTGGCTGCCCTCTGAGGAAATGAAGTTATGATTTCAACTGCAGTAACTTCCTTTAGCCAAGTACTCTGATAGTTTTTCTTCCTCCTCACCCATATACATCTTTTTACGTGTCTCTTGCCTTTTTAAATTAATAGTCCTTAATTTCCTTGAATGTTAATTCATTGCTTCAAATCACTTTTGACAGTGACAGCTCTGTTATGTCAAGTTCTATTTTTCCTTGATGTTTTTTCTTTTTTAATATTAATGTGCTTATGGAAAGCAGAATTCTTGAACTTACTTTATAAATCTACATTTTAATATCTGGTTTCCCTGAAGGAAGTATCCCTCTCTTTGGTAATTGTCAACAGAAAATTGAGTACATAAGTTCAAAAGTTTTTCTGGTAATTGTCATAAAGCATCATGTCCAAACATTGCATTAGGTGATATGACAGAAATGCTAGATTCTTTAGGTTAATATTAGATTGTAAACCTCTCTTTAAGTCAAAGTAAAGCCACGTCATAAATTATTCACAGCTAATATGTGAGTGCTCTGTGTCAGCACTGTTCTAAATACACCATATTAGTAATATCGATACTACTTCCAGCTCAGAACATCCCTGTGAGGTAGGCCCTATAATCTCCATGTTACATTGGAAACCAGCCACAGCAGTGTAATTTGCAGGAAGCTCACATTTTCACGTGCAATATAAATTGCACAGTAACTCAGTCTGAACTGCGGACGTCTCACCCATCAGCGTGTGCTTCTTCCACTTATTAGTGATGAGCACATTGAAGGAGTTCATTTGTAAGCTGGCAAATGAGGTGTCCTAGTCACATCACACTTGTTGAGCCACAAGGTAGATGCTCAAAAACTTTCTTAGATCATCAGAGAGAAAACTAAGAAATCAGCCTTGAAGCTACGAAAAATACTCTCTGAGTAGAAGCATTAACAGAAATCCAAAAACTGAAGGTTACAGAAGCTATTTATTTTATCAGAAAATGTGTTTACCTTGGCTTAAACAAGACAAGGGAAAAGGAGATGTACACAAAGTGGCACTAACTGAAGTTTGAGGACAAGAGAAAACCCATGGATGGTGCCAGAAGAGAATAAAAAGGATTATAACCGAAAATATGCCATCCAAATATTTAACTTTTTGAGAACCTATTATTGATGAAGAAAGTCTCAGAAGGCAACCAATACTGAAAGGGAAAATTAAGATTTCTTATCTTAGATGTTTCTCAAGTTATATTACTATATTGATTTTTAAAAAAACAACAGTATAAACTAGAGAATCGAGTTATAGATGAAGAAACCAAGTCTGAGTCAGGTGAAATCACCAATAGGCTATCTGCTATTAGAACCTCAATTCTCTATATCTAGCCTAATACTCTTGATTATCATAAATTTAAGTCACCAAAACTAAGTTATTTTCCCATATATTGATTATTGAAGTGGAGGTAATACATTGCATGTAATAGCTTTTATTTCTAGATTATAAGTGTTTTCAGACTGAAAATAACTTCTTGTTAGGTGAACAAAAGTTCCCAGATATAGGGGATGGTCTGCTTCAGATTTCATTTAGCTAAAAAGCCTCCTAGTTTGGAAATGAAAGGAACAGAGAGATATAACCAAAAGTTCTGCCTGGTATTCTAGTGCACACCTGTAATTCCAGCTTCTAGGGGAGGCTGAGGCAGGACAATCACTTGAACCCAGGAGTTCAAGGACATCCTGGGCAACATAGATCTGCCTCAACCAAAAAAAAAAAAGAAAAAAGTCCAGTAGTTTCATTTGCACCTCTTTGATACTTTACGTAAATCATTATAAATCATTCAACAAACATGAGCATCCACTCAATGACATACTGTTCCATGTTTTGTGAAGTTAGGGCATTATTTTGCATGCCAACCTATAGGAAGGCAATGCATTCAGATACTTTTCAGGGCTGGGATGTAGCTCGGTGGTACAGCGCTTGCCTAGCATGCATGAGGCCCTGGGTTCGATCCCAGCACCAAAAAAGAAAAGACAAAAAAAAAAAACCTCTCCCCAGATACTTTTCAATTTCATTTGGTTTCTTTGTCAAATTCCTTTTAGAAAATTAGTAACTTAAAATGGAGATTGGTAATGAATGACTTAATAAAGTGTTATAATTACTAAATGGTCAAGTAAAAAACATCTTTCTCTGTTCACATTTAGTAGTAATCTAAATACTAAGTGCCTGTAAAGTTGTCTAGATCTTGAGTCATGAGGGGCAAATCGTTAGGTAAAGGCAGGAAATGAAATGGACCAGGAGTACAGGGACAACAGAATGAGAGGATGGAGGGCACAGGCTGTTAAATGTCTACAGCTAGGAGCTCTCAGAGCAAGAATGGCTCATGTGGCAGCTGAAGAGGGGTCATAGGAGGAAGTCCTCACAGTGGGAGCTGGCAGTGTGTTAGAATCCCCGAAGAAATTACTTCCAAAGTTAAGTTTGCATAGGAGGTTGTGAAAGGAGGGGAGAGGCAGCTTCTTGGAGAGAGAGCGCCCCCCCCCAAAAAAAAAAATCTCCCTCTCTCTCATACACACATGCCAGATTTGGGGGTTAGGTACAACTTCTCAAAATGAGTAGTTTAGAAAAAAACCTATCACTTGAGTGTGTAAATTTTAACATACTTGGTGGCGTCATTTCTATATTAATCATACTGCATGAATGCAAATGTTAATTGTGTTTTTTCGTTGATTTTATTCAAAGAACTCAGCCATGGCAGGAATCCCTAAGTCAAGTATATTATGCAAAGCTGGTGTCTTATTGCACAGGTGACATGCACCATGACTCTGAAGCAGTACTTGTGCTGTGATGAAATGAACTCAAAGACACTCGTGGGATATGGCCATTTGCACAGAAGCATTAAAAGTGCTTTAGTGCTTTGTTATACGCGCTAGGATTCTTTGAAGTCTGAGAGTTCACAATCAAGAATTTGTTTGAAGGTGCTTTTATAGTTTTGTGATTGCTTCTGACTTCAAATATAGCCAGATTTATTTACCAGAGTATTTTCATTCCTCTTTAAATACAAAAGGGCCATTGAAAATGTCCAGATGGGGTTTCACAGCTACAAGGAATTCTTCAGACAAGGCATGAGTGTAAGCATTAATCCAGTCTGGCCCCAGATCCTGGTTCTTAGGTGTTTCTTTTTCAGAGTAGGTATTCGCTGTAAATAAATTTGGGACTGAGTGAGGGAAGGGAGTTAGAAAATAGCTAGATAAGCAAGAATGCAGTTGTACTGAAGCCAGCACTTCCTGTAATTTCATAACACACTTTTAACTCCTCAACTCCTTCTGTGGCCATGAACCTCATTACCTGCATCTGTGGGGGAGGGGTACAGGGGAACAATCCAACCCTTTGACATCCGGGAATTAATGCTCATTATACTTCGCCTTAGTCCCATAGGTGTTTGGAGCTGGTCCTTTGTGCGGGACTAGACTTGTACAGCGGGCAGCCTCAGACTAACATTCACAACCTCCTCTTAGGTAGCCTCTTCGAAATACAAGTAAGAGTATGTTAAATGAATTACAACTCTATCTTCAGTCTAGGGACCTTTTAATCATTCAGTGGTTAATGGAAATAATCAGAGCTGAAACACTTCAAAAAGGGTGTCGTTTGAGGAGAGTGCAGAACAGTGACACACCGGATCGAATGACAGATCTCAAGGACCTGTCTTTAGTAAGCTTGTATTGGATCTTATTCATATGTTGACCTTTGACACTATGAACAAAACCTCTGGACAGTGTTTTGATCTGCAAAAAAAATGCTTAGTTGTAATTCAAATTTTCTTTTAAAAATTTGATCTTAATCTTTTCACACATGCCTTCATTGTAATGAATTAAACCTGCTTACCAATAAACTTTACTACAAAATAGGAGAGTGGCGAGTGGAAGAATTGATGAGACATGCAGAAATGTGCACTTTTCCTTTGAGAACAGTACACCATTACCCAAAAGACCCAGCAGTTACTAAAGGAGATTTGCACATAAAACAAGCAGTTCCCACCTCTTGGAGGGAAAACACTTCAGATAATCTATTTTGTTATATTGTTTAAAGTTTCTCCTTATGTGGAAAGGTGATAGAAAGTTTTATTTAGAGAACTGGGTGTAATTAAAAACGGAAACTTGCAGTGACAGTATCATCTTCCTGGCTGGAAAGAACAAATCAACACAAGGTCCCCTTTGTTGTGCTTCTGTTGACACAGTTCATTTCCAGCTAACACACCATTTCTGAAATGCCGGCATTTGCTTTCTGTTTTCTGGTGTTTTGTCTAAGCAAACTACACTTATCTTGGATGCTAACAAGAAAATACCATATTTATATGGAATTCAGATCATTGGTTCTCTTACAAGAGGAGTTGAGGGGGGCTCACTCAGTTGGTTCATTTGCAAATTTAAACTTTCACTCGGCATGGTGGCACACACCTTACAATCCCAACAATCAGGAGGCAGAGGTAGGAGGATCTCAAGTTCGAGGTCAGCCTGGGCTGACCCTCTCTCCATTTAAAAAAAAAAAAGCATAGAGCTGGGCACAGTGACTCAAACCTAACTCAGGAGGCAGAGCTCATGGTTTGAGGCCAGCCTAGGCAAATAGTTCACTATTTGCCTATCTCAGAAGTACCCAACACAGAAAAGGGCTGGCAGAGGGGCTGGTGGAGTGCCGCAAGTGGCCTAGCAAGCATGAGGCCCTGATTTCAAACCCCAGAACTGCAAATAAACCCAAAATTTGATCCTGTTTCTTACCAGATTTTTTGGTAGTACTGGAATTTGAACTCAGAGTCTCACAATTGCTAGGCAAACACTCTACCACTTCAGCCACTCTGCCAGCTGATCCTGTTTTTTAACCAATTATTTTTTCATGGACAAAAATTATTCTATGAGACCAGCAATCTCATAAATGTGCTGAGGACTGATGTACACTGAAGTAATAAGAGAAGGGATTGTGCCATACAACATGATGGCTATTATACAAATAGCTCAGAGCAAAATTCTTTCTGGAATCTTAAGCTAGTGACATGATTTGGACCTGAATGATCTGAACTGAAACTATTTATCTGATTTTATTCCAAATCTTAAAGCTTAGGGGGCCTTTGGCAATAGAATAACTGCCCCCACCTTTTTTTGGCAGCACTGGGGTTTGAACTCAGGGCCTTGTGCTTGCTACTACTTGAGCTATGCCCCCACCATTTTTCCTTTATGTTTCAGATAGGGTCTTGAGCTTTTGCCAGGGCTGTCCAGGTACCACAATCTTCCTACCTATGCACCCCACATAGCTGGGATTACAGACACGAACCACCACACCTGGCTCATTTGTTGAAATGGGGTCATGCTAATATTTTGCCTGGGTTGGCCTTGAACCACAGTCATCCTAGTTTCTTCCTCCTGAGTAACTGGGATTACAGGCACAAGCCACCATTAGGGCCCAGACTTGATTGCTCTTTCTTGAAGGGAGGTCAATGTGAGAGAATAAAATACAGGAGACAAAGTTTTAATCTTTTATAAAACCTAACAGGATTATAGAAAGGAAGAGGATGTCTATCGTATAGTCAGCCTGCAGTTAAGTATTCATTGAGCAGATTAGCATCCTTTATGCATTGAAAAGCTATTTTTAATTTTGTGGCAATCTTGAGATCAGAGGATGGGAGACAGGACCTCCACTTTTGAACAGAGAAGGCAAGTAGTAAGAATCTTCTGACACTTACGACAAACCCTCCTCTCTGTCCTTATCCTTGGGACTCCTGGGCAAACCTCAGAAAAGGCCTGTCAACGACTTAAACTGGAAAGCAAGAGTTGGTTTCAGTTTGATCTTTTTCTCTACGTGACATGACAATTTGCAGTACTCTGTTAAAATTAGTAATTAAAAAATTAAGTGAAGATGTGTAGAGAGGAATTCTTTTCACTCACTGTGAGAGTGGTTGTTACACTGAATATCTCTTAATTGCCTGACTAGTCAGACATGTTTACCCTTAAGAAACTGACACGTGTGTTGAATATTGAATCCTATTCTAGATTCACTTTCTCAGTAAGAACATATTGAGCTAAGTGAGAAGCACTGGTGACAAAAAAGGGTAAGGTAGATCTGGTTCCTCCCTCACAGTGCCAAAAACCAAGGTGAACAAGCAGCTGATTTGGTGTGGTTAAGTGCTGGGGCAGAAGTGAAGTTCCTTTGGGAGCACATAGGAGGGCACTGAACTGGACTCGAGGTTGGAGAAAGAGCTGTAGATGAAATGATGGGAATCAGGGACCTAAGGAAGAGGGAGGGTACCAAGGGTGACACAGGGTGGGCAAGTGGGGACAGTGGGAAGAGCATTCCCACTCCCTTATGCAGAGGCTCAGCACAAGCTGAGCCAAAACAGAGACATGTGTATTTGAGAAATGTATAGAATGTGGCCAAGAAGAGAGAAAAAAGGAAGGGAGCAGGAAGAGAAAGGACAAAGATGCAGACAGGAGACCTCCACAGGGCTTTTGTTGTCACATTAAGAAGCCGAGCTTTATCCTAAAGGCTAGGGAACCAGAGAAGGACAGATCAGATCCACTTCGGAACAATCACTTGGGCTGCATTGTGGAGAATTGGTGTGCAAGACTGAAGGCAGAGAAGTCACTCTCATCTTTGGAAAGGGTCTTCCAAAATTTGGTACCTGTAAATAGAAAATGCCACTCCAGCTGCTGGGACCAAGAGCAAGGCTGGGACCAGGAGCCATCTCCAGAGATAAGAAAGCATAGAGAGAAGCTATATAAAGGTATATTCTTCAACTTTTGAAACCTACTCTACAAAGGCCCAGCACAACCCCTTCCTGTGCTACTAAACACAGCATGATGACCCCCGGACAGTGGGGTCTTTACAAAACAGTACTATCCCAGGACACACCTCCACACAGAACTCTGCTTCCTCTACTGGTTCCATGAGCACATGCTGGATCCTCAGGAGGACTGCCAGATCACCTGGTGGATATCCTGGAGCCCCTGCTCTGAATGTGTGGACAAGGTGGCCAGGTTCCTGGCCACTCACTGCAATGTGAGCCTCACCATCTTCTCCACCCGCCTCTACTACTTCTGGGACTCCGCGTACCAGAGTGCGCTTCACACGCTGTATCAGGAAAGGGCCCAGGTGAAGGTCATGTCCTTCCAAGAATTTGAAGACTTTTGGGAAAAGTTTTGTACAACAAGGGAGAGTCATTCAGGCCATGGAAAGGACTATCTAAAAATCTTAGGTTCCAAACAAATGAATTTAAGAAGAGCCTTGGGTGAGGGGCTCCTTGTCCCTGGTCACCTCTCCTTGCCCCTCTTGCCCACTCTCCCCTGGCCTCCCCTGCTCAGACTAGAACCCTCCCTGCCTGGCCTCTTGCTTCCTGCTCCTGCCCTCTGCTACTGCCCACACTGCCTCCCCTGTCCTCCCTGCCTTCATGCAGCCTCCTCCAGGCAGGCCCCCTCCTCCTTCCAGCACATCTTTCCTTCATTCCCAAGGTCCACTTTCCCCCAGCCCAGGAGCCCCCCAACCTGGTTCCATCAATTACAATGTGGTAACCGAGTCTTGTTATTAAGCTGAATAAGTGGGTAGATGAACAAAGAAAAAACAAGACTGAAGACAGAAAGAAGGAACTGCATGCAGGAAACACAGTGGGGGAGGGAGCTGAAGCAGTAGAACATATTTAACAGTAAGCGTTAGGACTTTAGTGATGACTGGATGCAAAAGTAGCCATGACTTTGGCCGGGGCAGAGGTGGATGGTTTATGAGGAAAGAGGAGAATCCATGAAGCCCTTCTCTTGGCAGGTGGATTATGAGTCTAAAACCTCTCCAAAAACATCTGCCTTAGAAATATGGATTTGGGGACCACTAGCCTGAGGCCCTACAGTGAGTGAGATCTCCTTGGAAGCTATAACCTAGACAGATGGAAGATTAACATTTAAGGGAAAGAGGTAGAAAAGAAACCCACAACCAAGACTGAGAGAAAGCAATGTTAGGAAAAAGACAAAAGCCAGAAGAGATCAATGGTCCAGAAGCCAAAAGAAGAAAATGCTTTAAGGATATGTGGTCTACAGTGACACATTTCTAAGAAGCAAAGTAAGTTGAAGACTGGGAAGCATCCATTGGACTTAGCTACAAAGAAAGTTGTGGACTGGGGACCTCCCTCAAGAGATAGAGCACTTACCTAGCAAGCCAAGGCCTTAGGTTTGATCCCCAGAACTGCAGGGCGGGACAGCAGAGAGTGTTGTGACCTTAACAAGCAGAAGCCATATTCCAGGGTTATTTTGGGGGTTTTGTTTGTTTTCTTTTTGCAGTGCTGAGGATGGAACCAGGCCCTGCACATGCTCAGCAAGAGCTCTACCTCTGAGCTACACCCCGAGCCCATGGCAAGCGTTTTAAGAAGATGCTGAGGAACAAAGAAGTGAAGTCTCAGTGCAGTCAAGTATCTTGGCTATAGTGAGGAGAAAATGGGGAGGAGGGTGGTGAAGGACAGGACAGAAGGGAAGGAAGCAAGGAAGGAAGGAGAGAAGGGGAAGAGGATTCAAGGTTGAAGGGAAAATTGTAGTTTTTGTTTTTCTGTTTTCAGATGAGAGCTACTTAAGGGTGTTTGAAAGATGAAAGGAAGGAGCCGGGGGAGCAAGGGAGGAAGATAACGGGTAGAAGGTAGTACCTGGGTAGGATGGCGGGGATGGGATCCACTGCACAGGGGAGGAATTAACCTTAGGCAGGATAAGTACACCACAACCGGACGAAAGGAAAAAGTGAGGTGGTTACAGTAATCTTGGAGGTGGGCAGTTGAATGGGGAGTTCTTATTTTCCCTCTGAAATAAGCAGAGGTCAACTGCAGAGAGGGGAGGTGCAAGAAGGGGGAGTGTGACAGGCTTGAGCAGCATGAAAGAGACATGAAGTTGCTATTGGAGAGAATGGAGAATGCTAGGCAGCACCAAGAGCCCAACTGGGGTTGGAGAACATGCTTGACATCGGTGCTGAGCTCTTGGTCATGTGCTTTGAACACCAGTATTTAGAATGCCCAATATTATACTTGCCCGAAAGTGACAGAAAAGGCCAAACAGCAGCTGCTTAAACATGAAAGACATGTTGATTACTCTCTCACATAAAAGTGCAGGTACACGAAAACGGCTGGAATAGAGCTCCGGGGTTTCAGGAATTCAGTCTTCCTAGCTCCTTTCTTCACCATCCTAGGATTAGGCTCCATGCCATGGTTTAGCATGCTTTCTCCAGTCCCATCCATTTTGTTTGCATTCTAGCTAACAGGAGGAAGGAAGAAGTAGGAGATGGTCATGTGCCACTTCTACTGACCAGAGCTTAGTCCCATGTCACACTAACTGTAAGGGAGACTGGAAAATACACTCTTCATTATTGATGGCCATTTTCTTTTCTTTTTGGCAATAGTGAGTGAACTCACACTTTCTAGGTATGCACTTCACCACTTGAGCCACAACCCTAGCCCTTTTTTGCTTTCCAGATGGGGTCTCACATTTTTGCCTGGGCCAACCTCAGATTGCAGTCCTCCTACATATGCCTCCAGCATTGCTGAGACCACAGGCATGTTCCACCACACCTATTGTTGGTTGAGATGGAGGTCTCACTAATCCTCCCAATCCCCAGTAGCTGCGGATAGCAGGCTTGTGCCACTATGCCTGGCTCTCTGAGCCCTTATTTTCAAGGGAGCCTGTGGGACATACCAAAAGTTACTGCCACAGTAGGGTTTTCTTGGATAGGTGTAACAGAATAGGGTTAGGAATTAAATGATAGTGTCAAGAGGGTAAAGTAAGGTAATAGCAAGACTTGAAATTTAAGTGAAGACATGGGGAACCAATAAAGATTAGGAAGGAGCAAATCTGAATGGTCTAGTCATTTTGGTTCAGATATCTATCATATCCCAGTGTGACTTATGTACTTCAGGAAAGCTGAATCTCCAGCTTCAGGTTCCTTATAGGGCTTCCTTTGGAATTTTTGGCAGCTAGGTCTTCCTTTGCATAGCACAACATTTGGCTCTCTTAGTCTCACTACCATCACCACCTCAATGCCAGTGGCACCCTCAGGCACAACATTTATAACTACAAGCACGTGTCACATAGTGACACTCTCAGTCAGATGCGTATTGATGGTGGTGTATCACATAGCCTAGGTATGCAGTTGCTATTCTTGGGATGTTGAATGTTCTCCAGAGGCCCATAACTTGATCTCCAGGATGGTACTATTGGGAGGTGCTGTCTACACTTAGGAGGTGGTGCCCTATGGCAGATCCTTAGGTCATGAGGGTATACCTTGGAAGGGCATTGCAAGGCCCCAGTCGCTTTCTCTTCTGCTTCTTGACTCATAATGTTGGCTCAGGCTGTTCCAGTTATTGAAAAGTCAGTTTTTTGTTTGAAAGTTGAGGACTCATTCCTTCTCAGCCCCTCTGGCAGTTGCTGCTCTAACATCTAGCCTGTATAACCTCTGGGGAGCCAATCACAGAATGAAGCTGGCACCAAGGCAGGTGGAGTAAAAAGACAAGGACACAAGATCCTTGGAAAGTCTGAACTGCAATCAACCCCAGGGCCCTTGCCACTACTGAACTTTTAGTTATTTGAACCAACAAATCCTTTTAATATTAGGCTTGAGTTTCCTGTCTCATAGGGGAAAAAAAAAGTATATTAATAAAAGAGGGAAGGTTGAGTCAAAGGAGTGAAATATGTGTGGGAAAGGATGTAAATGAGGGTAAGGGATATGATAGGTGAATGAAGGGGCTTATGTTTTAGGTAGAAAGTGAGGACAAGTAGGGAGAAAAGGTATGCTGAGTTGGCCAGATGCACGATTTTATAAAAATTAGTCTCTGTGCTCTTGGGTGGGGGCTTGCGGGTAATCAGAACAGTTCTAGCATTGTGCTAGGACAACTCAGTGAGGTTTTTATTACTCCAATGTGTAAAGGAAGAAATTTGAAACTCACCCAAGGACCTAGAGCTAGTAGTTGGCAGACATAAGCCCTATTGAATTGGACGGACTCTAGGGCCCCAGTTCTTTCCACTACCTCCCCATTGCCAGGTGATACCAACAGGGTGGAAAGAATTAGAGAGGAGACAAAGCCTCTTATCAGTCCTTCCAATGCTTCCATGCAATACAGACTAGGTCAGCAGGACTACAGTATTTCCCCTGAAGAAGGAAGAGATGCCCACTTACAGGGTGTGTGGAGCTGCATTAGGAGTACAAAGCACAGATGGGTCGTGGGCTAGCTGGAGAGGCAAGACAGACAGCTTACAGAACCAACAACAACATGAATGAGAGGAATAACTAAAAGGTACACTGAGAAGTGACTCAAAGATTCTGGTGAGATGAAAAGTAGTTAATGCTTGTCAGGTGCTGATGGCTCATGTCTATAATTCTAGCTACTGGGAGGCAGAGTTTAGGAAAATCACAGTTCAAGACCAGCCTGGGCAAATGGTTCACAAGACCCCATCTCCAAAATAACCAAAGCAAAATGGACTAGAAGTGTGGCTCAAGTGGTACATCACCTTCCTAGCAAATATGAGGCCTGAGTTCAAACCCCAATACTGCCAAAACACACACAAAAAAAGTAGTTAATACTCATGAGCAAGCACTAGGCTGTCAGATTTCACACATGGACTTTCTTCATTGCAGGAACCTATTTCTCCCATTTTACTTTGTTTTTCCAAGAGTTAATGCATGCAGGTGGAACAATGGCAAGGGGCAGAAGGTGCTCAATGAAAACTATGCCTTTCTCCTTTCTTGTGGCTCCAGATACCCTTCCTGGAGGCAATCACTGATGACAGAATCAATCCCTGTCCTCCTGTCCCCTTCCCCCTTTATCCTCTATAGGCAGAGGTACATCAGGCTCAGTTCTCTTATCTAAACATACAGATCTTCCTAATTTGGCAGAGTTGAAATGTATCCATTAAAAATCAAATATGCAAGCTGAGCATGGTTTTACACACCTGCAATTCCAGCACTCAGGAGGCAGAGGTGGAAGGATCAAGAGTTCAAGGCCCACCTGGACTACATGGTGAATTTCAGGTCAGCCTGGCCTACAAAGGGAGACCCTGCCTTAAAAAAAAAATCAAATATACAAATACATACATATATACATATATATGTATGTGTATGTATTTTTTTTAAATAACATATTTTGATTGTAAAAAGAAGTTTCATTGTGAATTTCCATACATGCATATAATGTACTTTGATCAAATTCACCCCTTCTGTGACTCTTTCTTATCCACCCTCCCCCTTTTTGAAACAATTTTGGACAGGTTTCATCAGTCCTAATGTTCTCCCATTGGACCTTCTCAGACCATGAACAGGCCTAAGGATTGGAAGCATGAGTTCAAGTCCCGTCATTATCTATCACAGCATTTCCACTTCTCTGTAGTTGCCCCAGTTCCAAATGGAAAGTGGAGTACACACCTCTTTACTTAAGGGCTCCTCCTCCACTCTTCTGGGGGAACCCTGGGCTCACTTTCTGAATCTCCCAACTTCATGCCTGCTGCTCAAACTTTCACCTTCCCATCCAACTTGGGGAAATGGTGCTGACAAACATCCTGTTTCTACTCAGCTCTGTGATCTGTGCAACTGCCACTGTCCCCCCAGCTCTGTGTCACTGGGGTATACACACACATTTTTTCCTTCCAGTGAAGTCTGGTTTTTGTTAACCAAAATCACATGATTTCAAACTATTGTCTTGCTTTCAATGTTTAAAAATCCTATTTTGAAACTCTAAGCTAAGGGATGACTTACCCATTTTTGGCTGGGTTTTTTTTTTTCTCCATGACTCAATAAGAGTCATTGACGCAATGGGTGGGGGAGTCATGGGGACAGGGCTTTTGCTGGGAAGGCAAATACTTTGGTTTAAAAGGTCACAAATGTTATCTCCATGACATCAGCATAACGTTTCCAGTGCCAGCTGAAGGGAAGCCAACATCAGCGTGGTAGGCGCTGCTGATTTTCGGATGCTGATGTGGACCCACCACTGTGCAGGAGGGAGACTCATGGTCCTCCAAGAGCACCATCAAAACAGAGCTACTGATTCTACCACTCTGCACCTAAACTACTCAGCTGCACACTCCATTGTGCTGGAGTCTTCTAGTCTTCACACATCCCCACAAGTCATCTCTCTGCAGGGCAAGGCTACTACAGAGAAAAGGAGACTTTTGCTATTTTCCCAAATGCACGGTATGGGCCAGCAAAGGCACAGTACTGACCAGAGTGGTCTTGGGTTTGGCATTTTGGTTGGTTTTTTGTTTTGGTTTTGGTTTTGGTGGAACTGAGGTTCGAACTCAGAAATTCCTGCTTGCACCATACCTCCTGTCCTGCTTTTGGATTTTGTTTGGTTTAGTTTGGTTTGGGCTTTTTTGAGGCAAGGTCTCACTATGTAGCCCAGGATGGCCTTGAAGTTGAGCTCCTCCTGCCTCAGTCTCCTGGCATCTGCCACCAAGTCTGGCCTTCAACAGTGGCCTTGTTGCTGAAACCCCAGGCCAAGCCACCAGACTCTGTTACCTGGACTTCCACCATATTCTCCTCCCTGGTCTCCCCACTGCTTTGTTTGACCTCCTACAATCCATTCTCCGCAAAGTAGCCAGAGTTATCTTTTAAACGTGGAACTCTGGTCCTATCATTTCTCACTTTTCCTGCTTCACATCCTCTGACAGCCTCTCATTCTTTTCTGGCAGTACTGAGGTTTGAACTTGTTGCCCCCCCCCCCCCCCCCCCCCCCGCAACACACACACCTTTTTTTTTTTTTTTTTTTTTTGCGGTACCAGGGCTTGAACTCAAGGCTTACACCTTGAGCCACTCCACCAGCCCTTTTTGTGTTAAGTATTTTTGAGATAGGGTCTCATGAACTATTTGCCCAGCTGGCTTCAAACTGTGCTCCTCCTGATCTCTGCCTCTGAGTAGCTAGGATTACAGGCGTGAGCCACCAGCTCCCGGCAGGGCTTCACGCTTGCTGGGCAGGTGCTCTACCACTTGAGCCACTCCTTCAGCCCTTTTTGCTTTTGAGGTAGGGTCTTGCATTTTTGCCCAAGCCAACCTGGACCGCTATCCTCCTAGTTTTGCCTCCCACATAACTGGGATGATAAGTGAGCTACCAGGCCCAGCTTAAGTGATTAAGATGGGCTCTCAATCACTTTTCGCCCAGGCTGGCCTCAAACCCCAATTCTTCTGGTCTCTGCCTCTCTAGATACATGAGCCACTGTGCCCAATTTATCTTTCTTTGACCCAGCTCTACCTTCCTTTTCTGGCTCTTGTTCTTCTCATTTCCTCATCTATTTCCAAGCTTTCCCTCTTACTCTGCTCCAGCCACATCACCTATCTTGCTGTCCTCAAACATATAAGGCTCATTTCTACCACAGGCCCTTTGCACGTACTTACTGCTTTTTTGCTAGCAGAGCTCTTCCCCAGAGTATCAGACTGCATTCTTCTCAGTTTGCAAGTCTTGTCAGATGTCACCAGTTAGTCATACCACACCCCAGGCATCATCTGCCATATTGTCGTGTTTTATCTCCTAACTGCCCTTAGCTATTGAAATCGATTTATATGTTTACATATTTATTAGCTATCCCCTCCTCACTTGGAATGCAACCACCTTGGACAGGGACTTGGTTTGTCTTCTTCAGCACTGCCTGGCTCATGGTAAATACTGATGGACTAAAATCGACTCATTTCAACCAGAGGGGAAAAGAAGGATGACAAATAAACACAGATTTTTGTGTGTGATGCTGGGAATTGAACCCAGGGCCTTGCATATGCTAGGCAAGCACTCTATCACTGACCTACATCCTTAGCCAAAGACAATTTTTTTTTCGGAACAGGGGTTTGAATTCGGGGTCTACACCTTGAGCCACTCCACCAGCCCTATTTTCATGATGGGTTTTTTCAAGATAGGGTCTCACAAACTATTTGTCTGGGTTGGTTTCAAACTTCAATCCTCCTGATCTCTGCCTCCTGAGTAGCTAGGATTACAGGCGTGAGCCACTGTGCCTGGCTATTTTTTTAAACTAGTGGATAGCATTCTATTTTGATGCTGTGTCATACTAATTTCTAAAGACATCCTTAAATTAATGTGGTCTTCTAGTGAGAGATTTGGCTGAAAGACAGAAGTAGCATCTATAATTATGCCAGGGAAAAGCAGGGTTTGTTTTTTCTTTTTTCAAATAAGTCAGATCAAAGTATAAATTGTTAGCTTTATTTGGCAGGTACAAAATCTGGATGATTTGCATGTGTGTTGGTGTGAGCTTAACCTGCTGCAGATCGCCTGCTATTTTAGGGTCCCCTGATTGCTGAAAGTTGTTTACTTGATTTCTTTCAAGTGTAGCTGAGGAGGCAGTGCTGATCAGAGGGAAGAGATAATAAGAAATGCAATGCTAGTGATTTTTCAGGCATATTATAAAACAATCACTGACAATTTTTAGGTATTTCTTGTACTTTCAAGACTGAAAACTAAGCTCTCCTTGCTATACACTTTGAATAACTAGTAGGTACACTGAGAAGTCTTGGACAGCTGTACAAACATCGAAGCAAAGACTTTGTTTATTTTAAGACAGCTTCTAACTATGTAACGCAGTCTGTCCTTGAACTCTCAGTCCTCCTTCCTCAACCTTCTGAGTGCTGGGATTACAGGCATGTACCACCACTATGCCCAACTTGAAGCGAAGACTTTGAAATTGTGCTCCAGGTGACCTGTTTTTGAACAAAGATGCAGGAAAACTAGTCTTTGTCTTGACCAAAGTAGATGAGGCTGAACATCCTTCTTCAGTCCTGGTGTCACACTGTCTACAGTTTCTACCGTCATCTTTTTATCCTGAAGTCCTCTTTGGAATGCATGCATCCCTAACAATATACTAGACTAAATCCTGCAGACATTGATGCTAATTAGATTCATGTTCCTCCCTGCAGGAGAAACAACCAGTGAGAGATCCCTGAGAGAGAAAGAGATGTGCTGGGGGAGGTGAGAAGTGCCGTCTCTGAGTTTTCTGAACCAAGAGGGACCCAGTAAAGGACGGCAAATGACAGGACAATTGTTGTTGATAATGATAATGTGGGGTGAATGTTTATGAGTAAATTCTGTAATGGAAGTTACTTCATTTGAGAAAATGAATTTTTTAAGTGTCAAGTGTTGCTACGAAATAAGAATTTTGATTTTTTTTTTCCATTAGGGTCCCAACAAGAGACAGATGGCACCCTAGATTAAGATAATTTGCAAAGAAGTTATTTCCTTTCTCTTTTTCTTCTTCTTTTTTTTGTTTTTTGTTTTTGTTTTTGTTTTTTTTTTTTTGGTGCTTGTGCAGGCTAAGCATGTACTCTACCACTGAGCTACACTCCCAGCCTGAGAGGCTATTTTCAAAGGGACTGTTTACAAGGGACCAGCACAAGGACCTATCTGGAACCTAGGGCTCTGAAGCAGAGCGGCTGACACCCTGGTCTGAAGACTGATTATCAGAACCTGATAAAGGAGTGTCATTTGGAACAACCTTTCCTGGAAAGCAGCAATGACCTTTACTCAAGGGACACAACCAGCCACTGGCAACTTCACTTGATCTCACTCTTCTCCAATCCTGTGGTCTTCTGCCAGGGCTCCCCATTGGCCAACCCAACTGGAAGCCACAGGGAAAGGGAGTAGATCCATGTGAACCAGCCTCACGAGACAAAGCAGGAGGTGGAACAGGGTGGAGAGCAGATCTGGAGGAGCAAATGGAAGTTTCCCACTATAATGACCCTATTGACCCCCATCTGCTTGACAAGAAGGGCCAGGAAAAGCCATACACACCCTGCCTTTCACCACAGTGAGCTTTTGGAGTGAAGCTGTCCCCAGCTGGAGTAGAGGACAAGATGTGTCCTTAAAGTCAGATTTGGAGTTTTGATTCATATCTTACACTGGACATTCTAACTTCTGCATTGAAACTGTTTGTAACTGACAGTCTATGACTTTAAGAGGATGGGCATTTTAAGGGCTTGTCAGAATTTTCATGTCATAGCAGAGAAGATGATCCCATATGCACTTTATATATGTGTGAAGAGACAATGGAGGCCAAAAAAGCGGCATTTTGATCAGGTCAGAGAATAGGGCTCAGTCAGCATACCACTTACTTAATATTTTCTACGTTCCCACTTTCCAGGCAATGAAACTGACCTCAGACAGCTTGATTCACATGTGTTATATCACAAGCCATATTACACCCAAACCCAAACTACAAGCATGAATTTATGCATGGTAGGACATGCAGATAGGGGCTTACACAAGAATTTTGCACTGTGGCAAATTTCAAACAAAGTTCAAGACACTAGTTAGCAGTCTTTGTGCTGCTAATGTCCCTGTAGACATTATCCTTAGGTAGTACGGTGTGTGGTAGGTTGGGGACATCTCACTTGTCAGGTTGAACTTCCTTGATACAATGACTTATACCTCTGCTCTGAGGTGTATACCTCAGTTTTGTGATTCAGAAATTCAGTTTCATCTGTTCACTAAATAACAATGTGATAAAATCTTGGCATCATAAAATTTTGATTAGCCAGAACTGAATTAGAATCTTTAATATAAAGGCACTTTTTGTATACATGTTCCAGTTATCAATGTATTTCCTCTCAGCTCCAGCCTGCCCTTCACTGCTCTGCTCTTTGCTGCTGGAGCAGTGAATGCTTCTCCTTTGCAACCTGAAGGATGCTCAACTTTGTAGGGAGCACTGAACAGCCACCACAGGAGGAAATTGCTTGTCTTGTGTGTGTGTGTGTGTGTGTGTGTGTGTGTGTGTGTGGTACTGGGCTTTGTGCATGCCAGGCAAGCCTTCTACCATTTGAGCAACACCCCAACCCTTTTGTATGTATTTTGCTTTTGAGATAAGGTCTTGCTATGAAACCCAAGCTGATCTCAAATTTAAGATTCTCCTGCCTCTGCCTCCCAAATAGCTGGGTTTACAAGTGTGTACCACAACGCCCAGCTAGGAAAGTGCTTCTCTTATTTGTTTTGAGGTGCCTTTCCTTCTCCTAGGCTGTACTGATGTACCAGCAGGTGCTGGAATCTGCACTGCACTCAACTGCCAGTGACTCTTGCAGGCACCCAGCAGGTGTTTCTTGCTTTCTGGCCTTGACTTATAGCACCTCAGGGAACTTCTTTACCATCCAGTGGGTGGCAACCACATCTTCTACAGGGAAGTCAGAAGCCTGGGGAGGATTCTTTCCCAGGTTTTTCCTTCCTTTGGTACTCAACCTTGCCCATGTTCGCAGTGGTGGGTGAAGATTGGTTATTAGTGGGATGTGTGTGTGTGAAAAAAATCTGAGATGATTCCTCCACAGGGCCACAGTACAAGTACACATGCAGATATGCAGGGGACCTGTAAAGTTAAAGTTTCAGGTATGAGGGGTGGTGATAAGAAAAAAGTGTCTAAAAAGCCTTAGAAGTAGTAGCTGCTTTTCATTCTACCATTTCTGTATTCTTTAGAGTTCCCTTCCCCTTTGTAGCTAATCCCATTCTAGTCAATTTATTTTATATTAAAGTTTTCCTGTTCAAAGTTAGATGTGGTGTTATGTGCCTGTGGTCCCAGCTACTTGGGAGGCTGAGGCAGGAGGGTCACTTGAGCCCAAGAGTTCAGACCAGCCTGGGTAATGTAGTGAGAGGTCCCATCTCAAAATTAACAACAGAATAAAAACTTTCTCTATTCAAATTTCTAGTAGGTTGTTTGTTTGTTTTGGTGTTGGATGGAACCCAGGGCCTCATGCATGCTAGGTAAGCACTTCACCTCTGAGCTACACTCCCCAGAGCCTGTTACTAGACCTTGACTGATGCAATGTGCTCAACTTCTATGAAAGAAGGAACAGAATCATTGAAATTATGCTGAAATCAAGGGCTGAGGGGTTTTTTTTTTTTTTAATTCCAGACCATTTTACAAGGCCTATAGAGTTTAATCTCCTCCCACCTAGATCTTGTACAGTAGGAATTTATGTTCAAATTGGTGTTGGACCATGGCAGATGCAGAATGGCCAAAGAAAGGTTGTTAGTCCAAACTGAGTAAATCAAAAGATCCATTAAAAACAAGGGTTGAAACAACACAGGTTTTCTGGATAGCCCCGATTAGTGCAATGCATACTATAGGTAACTGAACATATGTTCCAGTTACAACTTTACTAAGTGCTTAAACGTAACAAGCTCAGATGGTTTATTGGGCACTTTCTATGTACCTGTATCATTCTATCACTTTGGCAATAGGTCTGAGAAATGGAAAGGAAAAAGCCAAGAGTATAAGCGAGGAGGTTCTCCAGAAGTTCAGGCATGAGGTGACGGGGGCTTGGAGTAGGGGATGGCAAAGGACAGGGAGCATGCAGTTTCCTGATGCCCTGGCCAGAGAGGGCTCTTGGGCCTCCTCAGCAAGCACACAGTGTCATCACAGAAGTCATTTGGTTCTCTACCAGAAAAAAAATGGCTACAGATGGAAACAGAATTTTTCACTTATTTAAGTTCCTGCAGTGTGACCAGTATTGGATTATACAATGTTAGGGGCACTCAATAATCATAATCACAAATTTGTAGTATCTTATAGCGCTTTTAAAACTATAAAATGATTCAGCTAGTAGAGAAAAATGTAGAATGTATTTGAGACTTTGGGGTGGAGGAGAACTTTATAAACCAGACCCAAAAAAGCCTAAGCCATAAGGAAAAAAATTGACAGATTTGACTGCACCAAATTGAGAATTTCTGTTGAGTGAAGACCATCATAGACAAATTTAGGCAGATGGAGGACTATATGGAATATTTAGAAAATATCTCAAACCAACAAGGAATTAAAACCTAGCAGAAAGGAGCTCCCATAAGTCAAAATAAAGCCCCCAAAGAAATAATGACACAAAGCATGAATAGCCAGTTCACAGAAGTGAAAACCAAAAACCTAACTAAGAAGGGATGAAAGAAGTTCAATGCCAATAATAAACAGAAGAATGCAAATTCAAAGTATTTGGGATACCACTTTACACCAGATAAATTTGTAAAAATTTTCTAATTTTGTACAGTCTTGATAGTCTTGAAAAAGCTAGAACAAGAGCCCTCATGTGCTGGCGGTAGGACTGATCATAGACACAGCTCTTTTACAAAGATCTTTGCAGTATGTCATTTTGTGTGTGTGTGTTTGTGTATGTGTATATATACTACCTATGACTCAGGAATCCCTCTCCACACAGGATCATGGGGAGATATGCATAAAGATGTCTACTACAGGATTGTTTGTGGTACAGGGGAGTTAGAGGCAGTCTGGGGGGCGGGGGGCACCACTGGGAGATGCAGGTTAAAAGCACCTGACACCAGTATGGAACCTATCTAGCAGTTAGAAGACAAGAGCTAGATGTGTGTAAGGGAACACAGGTAGAACTTAAAACAGCACTACGTTAAAAAAAAAATCAGAATGAGAGCCACTGAACATTACAGAATTTAAACATATGCACTCATAAAAGAACATTATATATATATTTTAAAAAACCCTCAGAGATACATGCATAGCCAAATACATTAGAGTAGCTACCAAAGCTTGAGATGAAGGAGGAAATTATAAAGTAAAATAAGATAGGAAAAGGCTTTGCATGGATGATCATTTACTATGATCTGAACAGAGAATTAACTCAAATGTTTGTACTTAAATCCCAAAAGAGAATTAAAAAAAAAAAGCTCTACCTCAAAGGTTTTTCATCCCACAAACAAGAAGCGATGACTGGTTTTGAGGTCATCCATGTGAACAACTGAGAGAGCAGCAACTCAAGGCTCATCCATCCAACAGTGTACAGGATCCCCTGTAACTTTACAGACCAAAGCTAAAAGCAGCATCATTTATGAAACTAGAAACGCAGCAATCACATCAGTGACACTAGCTTGGTTATTTCCATTAAGCTAAAAGACAGGTTGTTTGAAATAATAGTATGTAACTCTGAAAACAGAATAGAGGAGACAAACAGGTATCTCCAAGTCATCTGCAGACAATTTCATTGGCAAAGATAGGTTATTTGGCATCACTGGGTAATATAAAATGCCTATGTGTGTATATACAAAAAAAATGTTTAAGTGAATTGATCTCAGGATTTTGTTTGCTTCAAATTTCTCTCAGCTAAACAGGAAACAAAAGACTCTGGTTTGATTCCAGGACTCTTCCTTTTTAAGGCTGCCAGGTCTGTCCTCTTGCAGGGAATGAAAGCAAACAAGGCTGACTACTTCTCTGTGCCGCTGAGAAGGCCTTTCTGACCCTCGCCTTGCAGCTGCATGCACCACCTGTGGAATGAGTCTGTTGCCCTTTTTCAGTTCATTCTTTCTCATCTCCAACTGCCTGCCTCCACAGATGACTGCTGGGAATTCACATGTCTTTTGTTTTCCTTAAAACCATAGCTGCCACTTAAATGACTCTAAGAAGTCTAAGAAGGAACTAGTTCTAAGAAGGAATTGGTTCTGAAGGATGGATTCTTGATTCTTTGGTGCTATATTGTCACTTCATTCTTCCTCTGAGTTGCCTTTTATACTTAAAAATCCCTTTCTTTTGGCCACTAAAGTGAGTGATTCTGTAAACTGTACTCACTCAGGGTACTTAGACAATTGAAAGTATTTTTAGCTACCATTTCATTTGGCTATCATTCCATACTGGACTTACCTGCAGATTTAATGAATTTAATGAAAAGACTCTTTAGCAGCACACCAAATTTAATAAGAAAACTAACTTTAAAATGTATGTAAACTTCAAAGCACATAACTTCTTAAAAGTTTATGGAGATCTATGACTAAGCTAAAACTATCAAAAAATTTTAGAATTATGTAGGAGAAAAGAACCTTAGCCATGGCTGGCCAGTCCTCAACTTTTTTCGCTGTCTCCATACTGTTTACATTTGTAACAGGGCTTCTACTTAATCAGTCTCATCTGGCAAGAACAAACACTGCGGTAGTTTGAAAGACTGATTTGCTCTTTCCCAACGCCAGGGTTATTAGTTTTTAGAGACCATGTGGTGTTAACTGATGATAAAAGTAATAGTGTGAGTCACAGACTTTCCCTGCTTTTTATCTAGCACACCATACCTCCCTTTGAAGTGTATGACATGATACAGGGCCATGACCACAAATGACTGAGTCTTTCCATCTGCAGAGGAACACTGAGTTTCTAGACACTGTGTAGTGTCCTTTTTAATTAAATCCCACACATATAACAAAACTATAGCCTTATCATTATAACTAAACCTTATAATTAAATTCCATACATCCCCTATAATTGCTTGAAGTATTTAGCACTCGGAAGTATTTTTATTTGCCATTAGTATTAAAAGTATTTACTATATTATCAAAAGCCAATTCACATTTTTATGATACAATGTCTAGCTTTGAATTTTTAGTTTTGCTATACATAATCATGTAGAAAAGTTGTAAAACACTAACAGGTAAAGAATTTTTCGTAATCTCACCTTCTGGAGAAAACAACATTTTCTCATAGATACTTTCAGTCTTCATTTTCATCTTAAACAAGAATATTTCACTTTGAAATATTCACCCAAATAGACTTGTTTCTCCAAAGGTGAGCTTCTGAGAAACCAACTTCCCTTGTGCAAACAACAGATTCTGCTCTGGGGAAGGGAAGTGGTTCACATCCTGGCTAACAGGGGGTCATTGTTACTCTACCAAACTGGCATAAAGCCTTCTAAATCAGCCAGAAAGACAATTATGTGTCAGAGAGCCTAAGAGTTGGGCCTGCCTTGAGGAAAAGTAGCTGAAGAGCAAATTTTACTCACATTCAGTGAGCTATTTTCTTTGTTAAGTATTACATCCCAGAAAGATGTGGGGGGTTGAACCCCAGCTGTTCTTTACAAGTCAGGTAACCATGGATACGTTACTAATGCCCTTCTCTGCCACAGGAGCCTCATGGGAGAACAATAATAGTGCTCCCCGCTTCAGTCCTTGCAAAGACCAAAGAATTGTGACATCAGAGATTAGTGCCTGCCCTGTAGTAAAGAGGTTCAACAAATGTCTGCAGCATAATTGTGGTTGTGAGTTTGTGTGAGGATTAGGAAAAACTCTTATTTGAAACCCCTGTCACACTTAGGAATTATTAGTACAATATCATTATTACTTTTTTTGTGTGTGGTACTGGGGTTTGGACTTAGGGCACCAGCTTGCTAGGCATGTGCGCTGTTTAGCCCCACCCCCAGTTCTAGTACAATAATTAGCATTACATTACTTGGCTATGCTTTCTGGTTTTTAACTCTAATCCAGTGCTATTCAATAGAACTTTCTCCAATGAAATAGTCAATAATCTGTGTTGTCTTAACTGGACTATATACATGGCTACTGAGCTCTTAAAATGTGGCTAGTGCAACTGAAGAAATGAATTTTTCATTTTAATTTTATTTAAATTTCACTAGTCAGAGTCAGTCTCTTGATTTCTATAGGCTCCTTTCCCCATTCCCTTTAGGCACAAAGTGAACCCTTCTTTGGAGACTTAGTACTTGTCTCATCCACACTGTTTCAGATAACAATGTTTTCTACATAGCACTTTCTTGATAAGTGATAAGGACAATCCTACCATCAAGGAAGAAGAAGCAAAGTGGATCTACTTCCAGTGTCAAATTCCCCACCAAATCTGACTTTTCATTAAGCACTTTGCAAATTTGTATGCAAAAGGACATTTTTTTTTTAAATTGGTAAGTTAGTTTTAAAGGCTGTTTTAGAGATCTGGAATGAAAAGGGGGTATTTCTGCTGTCAGATACCCTCACTCGTGATACAGCAGGGTAATTCTTGTTCTGCTCCATTCCATGTCTTTGAGGCAGTTCTGAGCCTCCCTGTGTACTCTTGTTCAGAGCCCCATTCTGAGTCTCAAGCCATGCCTAATTGTGTCTGAATTTGATCAGACTCCCCTAGGGCCACCACTGATTTCCATAGACTCAGCAGCTGTGGGACTGGACCAGAAAGCAAGACGATGCTCCCCTTTTCCGGGGTCCACGTCCCTGCTCCTCTTCCCTCTGTGATAAATCAGTCTCTACTTCAGGTCCTAGATAAATTACCTGACACTTATTTCAGGGACATCTAAAACTAAGCTATAAAGCCAAAGTCAATTTTGCATAAGCTCTTCCTTCTCTCCCAGGGAAAGGCTGCCACCTGCTGTAAAGCATCAGCATTGGGCTTTCCAAAGTCACTGAACAACCACTTCCTCCATACAAAATTTACACATGCACTACCTCACTTGCCTTCACCTCTGGGGATCAGGAGTGGAAACAGTAGGGCAAACCAGGAGGCACTGAACAGGGTAAAGGGGAAGCTCACCCATGTGCATGATACCCAGAAGGAAGAGGCATCACCATAACTCTGGAAATAAGAGTATCCTCTCTGCAGTAATGTGTTTCAAATTAGCTCATAGCAACCTTCAGAAAACTCTATTGACAGACTTATTACTTCTTCACGTCTTTCCAGTTCTGTGTATCTTTACCTGTCCTCCACAGATGGCAAGTGTTTGGCAGGTGTAAGGATTTGACAAGATAAAAAAATGAGTATCTTCAGGGCAGCATCTCTGAGCCCTGATCCTGACTTCCTTCAAGAACCCCAGATGGCTCCTTGGAGACCCAGCCTAATACAGAGCCTATCTCATTATATAAAAGTGTAGTTTGTTCTCAGTCTTCTTGGTGGGGTCAGAGTACCCAAGAGAAGGAAGAATATTTTCATGGCTCAGACAAACAAAGTGAAGGACTTTGGGACATACTACCTCAAAATGTGTTACTTGGCTATATTGATTATTTTGAGCTGAAAGCACTTTAAAAAAACAGCAAATGTGGGAGAAGCTTTGTCTGAATCTCTCTTACCTGCTTAAAGATAGGTCTTCCAAAAGGAACTTAATGCTCATAAATCTCCCCTGGGAGTTTCACCAGTGAGAAAAGATTGATCCTTATAGGAGAGGAGACTGGAAGTTGACACCACAACTAGAAAAACTTTGTCACAACTGTATCTCTCATCTGTTCTTCTAAGGGCCCTTTGATCTTCCCCCAAATAATTTACTTCCCTCTTTTCCCAATGAAAACCATATATCAGCTCCCAAATCTGCTTTCTCTAGGTATTCACTAGAGAATAGGACAGGATGCATGGAATAAACTTACATGCTTTTTCTCCTGCTAATCTGCCTGCTTTCAGCTTATTTCATAGACCTAATTATTGAATGTAGAAGGGTAGAGGGAAAGTCTCCCCATTACAAAATCCAGAATGAAATGCTGGCACAGGGCCCATCATTTTACTACCCAGAGCCCCCTTCTGCCTTCTCCACTCCCGCTCTGAAGCTATTCATCACTACCAGCTGCTGTGTCTCCCTCCTCACTCACAACTTTTTAGAGTAGATTTTTGCTCACCATTATCTCCCTTTCCAGGGTACTCCCCATTCCCACCTTCTACTGGAACATGCCTTTGCATCTGGGAACTTATCAAATTAAAATAATTACTTAAGATTCCAATCTTGAGTAAACCCAAATTTAAATGAGTTGATATTTACAACTAAATAGTTAATATCCAAAAAGTTTGTAATATAAGGAAGATAGAAACAAATGCCAATAACTTCTGAAAAAAAATAGCACAAGGAAGAATGCCTCCCTGCCTAGTTTCAGTCTTGCTGAGTTCCTGGCATCAGTGTGGCTGATACTGTCATAAATGACCTGCACAGCATTTGGCTGTCTCTGGAGAGTCAGTGTTAGTTTCTTCCCTGAAAACTACTGGGGAGCTCTAGATTGCCACCCCAACATCTCCCACTTGCATTCACAGAGACAGGAAGAAATAGACTTTTAATACAAGCAGGAAAAGACAAAAATGTTTGTGGGTGTGAAAGAAGGCTTTAAAAAAAAAAAAGGTTGCATCAATAGCCAAGGAAATGAAATGAACCCTTGTAGGATCTGTTTCTGTAACACATCTCTCTGTGTGTGGTTTTCAAAATAAGGTTTTTGTTTGTTTGGTGGGGGAGATGTGTGTTCTGAGACAGAATCTCATTATGTAGCCTAGGCTAACCTTGAACTAGAGAACCTCCTATCTCCACAACCAGAGTGCAGGGATTATAGATGTATACCACCACACTTAGCCACTGAATAAGATTTTTTAAGGCAACATTTTATTTATCAAACTATTATAACAATACTAAATGTTTAAAATTCTACCTCCTAACATCTATTTCATTTTTCTGCTTCTACAGGGTGTTTTTTTTTTCATTTTAATTCATTTTACACTGAAATAAGTATATTTTTGGAAAGATTTTTTTTTTTTTGGTAGCACTGGAGCTTGAACTCAGGGCCTCACATTTACTAGGCAGGCACTCTTACTGCTGAGCCACTCTGCCAGCCTAGCTCTTTTCCCTTATATAATCTATCATCCATTACAGTGAGGAGTAGATGGCAAATGCTCAGCAAATATTTGTTGTATATGTAAATTATTTGTAATCAATTATCAGAAATAAGAATATAGAGTCAAACATTAAAACGGTTCTGGTATAAACAAACAGAAAGTCTCTTGATACAGAAGACTAAATGGCTTTCTAAAGGAATTTTGTTTCTTTGCAATGTCAATAGATAAGTTAACACATCCTTTCCATTGATTTACCTTTTTAAGTCTTGTTGAAAAACAAGAGATCCAGATGTGACAATACTGCTGAAACCAAAGGACATGGAGAGTCCGAATCAACACGGAGAGTGTGGCTCATGTTTTCAATTGCTCTTAAAGGTCTTTATTTGGCTATTGTTTACTTTTCATTTCTTTCCTTTTTTTTTTTTTTTTTTTAAGTACTTAGGGCCTCATGCTTGCTAGGCAGGAACTCTACCACTTGAGCAACTCCACCAGACCTTTTTTGTGTTGTGTGTTTTTGAGGCAGGGTCTTGCTTTTGTTGTCCAGGGCTGACCTTGAACTGAGATCCTCCTTATCTCTGCCTCCTAACTAGCTAGGATTATAGGCATGTGCCACTGGCACCTGGCTAACTTTTCATTTTAGTTGTTATTCTAACTTGCAAGCAGAGCAAACATGTAGTAGGATCAGTTAACCATCTAGGTGCAAACATCCTAAGCAATTTGGACTTAACAGTTTTAGGCCAAAGGACTACAGTGGGACAGAATTTTTTATAAAGTGAAGTGTGAGCTAGAGGGGAAAAACCAAGAGGTCACAGGACTTGGCTACTCAAAGTGTGGTCATGAGACCAACTGCATCAGCTTTACCTGAGAACATGTTAGCAGTGAGCATCATCTGTGCTTCAATCCAGACCTACTGAAACTGAATCTACATTTAACAAGAACTCTAGGTGATTTTTAACACACACTAAATTGGAGAAGCAGTGCTTTAAACGGTGAACATTGCTACTGCCTATTGTCTATAGGCTTTAACAAAAAAGAAAGCCCACTGTGAATTTTGAAAATGTGAATCTAAAGCTAGAAAACAGCCTTCTGTAATTTTAATTAGGCTAGTTCTATTACAAACATTCTTAGTAGTATACCCTGACTTTCTAAAAAGTCAAAATGGAGAGTCAGGTGCTGGTGGCTCACTCCTAGCTACTTAGAAGGTTGAGATTGGGAGGATTGCGGTTCCAGGCCATCAGAGACCAAAAACCTTACAAAAGGCCTGCCTGGGCAAAAAATAAGACCCTATTTACAAAATAACCAGAGCAAAAAGGACTGGAGGTATGACTCAAGCACAAAGCCCTAAGTTCAAACTGTAGTACCACCATAAAAAGTCAAATGTATTATGAAGAGTTTTAAATATAAATTCAGACCCATCTCTTTTTCAAGTAGAGGTTTTATTTAAATCATCCTAGCAGATAAAGACTGTCCAATTTCTAAAATCCTCCTGTCACGATTTTTCAATACTACTAAAATTCCTGTCACCAATTAAAATTACTTAGCCTTCCATGAGAGTTCCTTGAAAGCAAGGAACTTATTTTTAGAGTCCCTCTCTCTCTCTCTCTCTCTCTCTTTTCAGGCAGTACTGGAGTCTGAACTCAAGGCCTCACACTTGCTAGGCAGGTGCTGTATTATTTGAGCCACTCTGCCAGTTATTTTAGAGTTTTTATAGCCCTTGATCCACTTGCATCAGAATTATCTATCCTTGGGTGACAGTTAAAAATGCAAAGATTTGAGCAGATTCAATCAGAATCCCTGGAGGTGGAGCTTAAGAATCTGCATTTAAAATAAGCAGACCAAATGATTTAATGTACAACCAAGTCTGAGAACCATTGTCTTCAAGTTTTAGCAGAAAACTGAATACCTGAACAATGGCTTTTAACCTTAGACAGCCACAGGAAACACCTGGAAAACTTAAGAAAATAAAACCTAATTTCCACCCCTCTGACTATTGAATTTGATTGGTCTGGGGTATATAGTCTGGCATTGAGAACCACTGACTGGGTGCTTCAAGAAATCCCTATCTCATCATACCTGTCATCTACTTTGTGTGAAAAGAGAAGTGGCCAGAGATTAGAACATAAACAATCCTGAGCAGTGGGAAAGGGTCAGGGCCTGGCACAGGAGAGATTAGAAGATCAAGGATGTGGAGTTCTGGAGGAGGGTGGCCATGTGGAAGTGATTACAAAGTGGGTATGAAGATTGCGTGTTAACCCCCTGGGAGAGCACCTACCACAGAAGCACCAAACAACCAGGAGGCAAAATGATTTGGCTGGTTGACTTTGGCTAGCCTATTTCATTTGCTTCTAGTGCTAATATGATATGAACAGAGTGATGGGGTAGAGGCTATGCAAGGGTCCAAAAGCATCGGCTCTCTATGGGCTTAACTGAAGCATTGGCTGAAACGCATCATGCCTCTGCCCCTTCCTTTCCACAGGTGAGGATTCCCAATAAACTCCCTGTGTGATGATCCCCTCCTCAGAATCTATTTACCAGGGAACACAGCTTGCAAGAACTGGCAAGTTTGGATGACATCCAAGTTTGGATGACAATGTGGTACAATTCTAACTCTCCTACACTGCTTGTAGGACTGTAACTTCATACAAGCATTTTAGAAAACTGAAAGAATGTACTAGAACTGAACATAGGCAATACCCGATGTTCCAGTGATGCAACTCCTAGGTATATCAACAACAGAAATACTGCAAAAGATTTGTATAAGAATGAACATAGTAGCAATATTTGCAATAGGCAAAAATGGAAACAACTCAAATGTCCATCAATAGAATGGTTGAAATCTATGGAATATGTATACAATGAGAAATATGGATTCTCTACTGAGTATAAGTAATCCATTTACTACAGCATAGTGAATACTAACTGCTGCCTTACACGGCAATATGGATGAATCTGGAAAGTGTAATGTTGAGTGAAGTGAGCCAGACACCAAACAATATGATACCCTTTATATGTAAAATTTATGAAGTAATTCTATGTATATGAAGTTAGAAAATAGGCAAAACTAACTGGAGCTGATAGAAGACAAAATAGTGCTTAACTATGGGTGGTGACTGGGAGAGGATAAAAAGGTGGCTTCTGGATGGTTGGTGATTTTATTCCTTCCTTTTTCTTTTTCTTTTCTTCTTTGTTTTTGGTGGTAATGGAATTGAACCCAGGCCTCATGCCCACTAGGCAAGTGCCCAACTGAGCTACATCCTCAACCCAACCCATATTTTTTGATATGTGATAGGGTTACATGAGTGTTTTTATTTTGTGAAAACCAACTGAACCAGCCATTTTAATGTACTTATTATACCTCAATAAAAAGTCTTCTTTACCTGTTCGAAAACATACCAAAGTATTAATAAGTGAAATGATATGACACCTGAGATTTTCTTTAAAAGCTTCAGAAAAACAATTAGGTATGGGATAGGTGAAACAAAAATGTAGATTATTAAGAATTTTTAATTTCTCTTTTTTTCTTCTTTGGTGGTACTGGGGTTTGATTGAACTCAGGGCCTTGTGCTTGCTAGGCAGGTGCTCTGCCACTTGAGCCATGCCTTCAGCCCTTAGACTGCTAATAATTTTTAAGCTTGTGGGATAGATACATGAACATTTACTATTCTATTTTTTTCTATTTTGGTGTATTTCAATGTTTTTATAATAGAAAGTTTTAAAAACCTATGGGTGAAATTTTTAGAAGGACGTAAGCACTCAAAAGTCATAAACCAAAAAAATAATGATGGCTTCAACATAGATTTGAGTCCCCACGGCTCCCTACCTTCCATTGTAAAGACTGTGAAGCAAAATGCTGACTTTACTGGTTCCCTAGCACCAAGCCCACCCCTGTGACCTAACACTGGTTCATGAAGAATGGAATCACTGGAAAACTTTAATGAAACACTGAGACCAATGCAGATAAAAAAAACAGTAAAGTAGGGGCTGGCTAAGTGGCTCAAGTGGTAGAGCACCTGCCTAGTAAGCATGAGGCCCTGAGTTCAAACCCCAGTACTACCAAAAAAAAAGTACCATCTGTTTTGTACCTGTTAGATTGATAAAGAGAAAAAAATTAATACCAAGTTTTGTTGACAGCTTGATGATGCAGTCATTCTCCTATACTAAAAATTCATGTAAAATCATTTGGAAATAGCTATCAAAATTCTCCTGAAAGCAGAAGCAACATTTTGAATGGTAACAGTGGGAACAGAAAGGAAGCAGCAAGTATGAGACTAAGCAGTGTCAAATTTAATTAATTAGATGACTGACTAAATATGGAATAAAATGCCACAAATTCCTAGAGGCATTCGTAGAAACAGAGAAGTCAAGAGGAGCTTATTTGGGCAAGCAGATGCATAATTCAGTTTGGGATATGTTGTTTTCTGTAACTTTGCAATGAAGACAATTTCTGCATTCCCTCCAGATGTAAAATCTAGATGTTAATATACGTTTATATATAGAAGATCTGTAATTTTATTGTATATTAATCCAGAAACTCAACAGGGAACAGAGACTGTTACTTGGCCTCAGCTACAAGTAGGACTTAGTTAAAGAAAACATGCACTGGGGGTGGGGGGTAGAAAGTGGCCCAAACAATGTATATACATGTGAGTAAATGTAAAAACGATTAAATAAATAAAATCTAGAGACCCTAAAAAAATACACTCCAAGTAATGCTGAAAAACTTTTTTTTTTTTTTGACTAGCCAACTGACAAAGACTTTTAAAAAAACAACCTAGATTAGCGAAGATGTAGCGAAATAGTGGGAGTATAAGTGGTTACATAATTTTTGGAGGATAATTTTACAGTATTAGGAAAAACCTAAAAAACATTAGGCCTTTTGAGCCAGCAAATCCAATTCCATATGAAAAATATATGCCAGTATTTTTAAATTACTTTTTATTAAAGCAATATACACACATGGTATTTTTAATTAATTATTTAAAAGACTTTGATGGGGAAACAGTGAACCTCTGCTCCATCTCTTACCCTCACTGCCCTCCAGGCTGTCACTGTCACAAACCATGTAGTTGTTTCATCTACTATTTACTTCTTAAAGTTTAAATAATTTGCTCTTTCAGCCTTTTCTTGATTTATCAATTTATGAGATTATCTATTGACAGACATCCTGTTAGCTCAGAATGTAGTTCTTTCACTCAGTCTCCACCTCTACTTCCTTTCTCAACATCCTCTTACTATAGCTTTTTGTGCATGTGTCATTCTGGGGATAGAACCCAAGGCTATGTCCAAACTAGGCCAGTGCTCTACCACTGAGCTACATTCCCAGCCCCTAAATTTACCTTTTCTCTGGACTTTTTTTTTTTTTTAAAACAGGGTCTCACTATGTAGCACAGGTTGGCCTGGAACTCTGAATCCTCCTGTCTTAGTCTCCCATGTGCTGGGATTACAGCTGTGTGCCACCAGGCCCAGCATTTCTCACTATCATTTTGTCATAACCTTTTAATGTCACATGGAAGGACTTTTGGTAAACAAAAAATCAAAATGTTTTGATTAATTCTGTAACTGGTATTTACATAATTATGATGATGTAAAGATTTCTAAACATCAAAGGGCTAGCAATATTTTTTCCAAACCTTAAAACTTAAAGCCATCTGACAACCAATCAGCTGGATGTCACCAACTGCTGGCGGCATATTTTAAAATTTCCAAATGCTTTCTAAGAAGAGTTTTCCTCTGGACCTTCAATCTTCTTGGTTTCCTTTGAGTTCTTTTTTTAATTTGTTGTCACCTGCAATATGACATTTTCTTAAGATCTTGCTCCCATATCCCATTGTCCTCTTGATCTATTCAGGACTGATGGCACCCTAGGCTTGGGACATGGTTGTCATTCTAGAATTTTCCTTACCATACTCTTCATGACCCCCACATTTCCTGGACTACTTTATTGGTTTGCTCTCTGTGTTTCCAAAATAGTAATTTTCTAAGAAAGGGTGAATAAAAGTAAAAGTTTGAGTCCTTGAATCTCTGAAATGTCTTTAATTCTACCCTCACACTTTAGTGGTGGTTTGGAGGGATATAAAATTCTTAGCTGAACATAGTTTTGCTTCAGTATGTTGGAGATGATACTCCCTTGTCTTCTAGAATCCAGTGACTCTGTTGAGAAGCTTGGAGTTATTGTTTCCCCTTTCTTTTGCTATAATCATTTTCTGCTCTCTTTGGAAACATTTATGGTCTTTAATCTAGTGCTCTGACACTTCATATTCATCTTCCGAGGCAAATCTTTTTTCATTCATTGAGTTGGATACTAACCTGGAGACCCATGTTCTTCAGTTCAGATAAATTTTGTTGGATTTCTTTTATAATTTTTCTTCTATACTCTGTGGGACCGTAGCATTTCTGGTTGATTTTTTTTCACCTTTTTTCTCCAGTTTTTAAAACCTCTTTGTCTTTTCATTTGTTTTCAGTGTTCTCCTGGTTCTTGGGGGGTATTTTAAAAAATTGTATTTTTGATCTCTAAATGCTTTTTAAAGTGTTTGTGTACCCTGTGTCACCTTGGTTTCCGAGTTCCTCTTTTGCTTATTGTCACCCATGGTATTGTGGGATTTCTCGATTGTCTGGAAAATCTTAGGTCTTTCACTTATTTATTTTTTTACATGAGAGATGTCAACTAAAAATGTATATTGAAAGCCCATGCTGGATCAGGGAGGATAGTCAAATGGTAGGCTTCACTTAAGGTGATCACTTGGTACAACAGCTTCTTTACAAGCCAACTACCAAATGTCTGTGTGTGAAAGTTTGTTTTGTAGGTTTTGGCTTTTTGAGACAAGGTCTCACTATGTAGCCAAGGCTGGCTTCAAATTCACAATCCTCTTGCCTCAGCCTACCAAGTGCTGGGATTACAGGTGTGTACTACCACCACCATCTTAAAGTTGTTGTTGTTTTATTTTTTGCTTCTATTTCTATTTAGTTTCTTCACAGAATCCTCCATTCTCCTATCTTATGTTGCATTTGTGAGTAAGGGTAATAGTGGATCTCAGTAGTAACATTTGAGTAATAATACTTGTTGACCTTGTTTGTACATTTAGGCTGATGCAACCAAGGAATATGCAATTGAGCTTACATATTTGCAACATGTACACCCACATTAAAAAGTAATCTGCAAGTACATATGCCCAAATGATAAAATGGTTTTCTGTTAATTGTGGATTCATGGGAGATTTTTATCCTTTCCTTTTTCTTATCTGTATTTTCTGTTTTTCTACAAAATTAATGCTGTAATTTTTAAAATATCTCAATTGAAAGCAAACCATCAAAGCAAACCAATTTTAAATATAGACAAAAGGACCAGGTATGCTGGCACACACCTGTAATTCTAGCACTCAGAAGACTGAGGCAAGGGAATTGTGAGTTTGAGGCCAATCTGGGCTACATAGTGAAACTGTCTCAAAAAGTACAAAGAAAAAAATAGACATAAGATTTCACCAAAGAAGACATTCAGATAGCAAATAGGCAATGAAAAGATGTGCAATATCTTCAGTCATTAGAAAAACGCAAATTAAAACCACAATGAGATATCACCTCACACCCATTAGAACGGCTTTTACAAACAAAGATTATACTACCAGGTGCCAGGAATTTGATGGGAGTACAAAATGGTATAGCTACTTTGGAAAACTGTTGGCAGTTTTCATGCAGTTAAGCATATATTTATTATATGACCAAATAATCCTTCTCCTAGGTATTTACTAAAAAAAAAAATGAAAGTACTTGTTCACACAAAAACCTATATATGAATACTTATTGCATTCACAATAACCAAATAATGGAAACAATCCAAATATCCTTCAATTCCAATACTGCCATACTATGAGTACTACTTAGCAATGAAAAGGAATGAACTATTGGTACATTTAACAATATGATGGAGTGTCAAATATATTAGGAAAGTCAAGGGAGCCAGACTCAAAAAGCTATTTTAGATCTGATTCCATTTATATGACACCCTAGAAAAGGTAAATATGTAAGACAGAGAGCAGATGGTGGTTGCAAGGGGTAAGGGTAAGGGGACAGGCTACAACACACAGTATGAGAGAATTTCCTGTGTCTGGAACTTTCTGTCTCTTGATTGTGTAACTGCATTTTTCAAAATGTATAGTGTTCTGCACTAAAAAAGAGTGCCTTTTATTGTATGGAAATTAACAAATAATTTTTTTAAATACAAATATAAAAAAATGGCTCTTATGGTCATACTACCCTAAACATACCTTATTTCATCTGGTCTCAGAAGCTAAGCAGAGTCAGACCTGGTTAGTACTTGGATGGGAGATTGCTGAGTAATACCAGGTGCTGTACGCCTTTAAAAAATGACCTTCATGTAGTAAAATCACAGCTTACAAAATACTTAAATTAGGAGTTAAATATCTCACAGGGATCCTATATTTGGTTCCACTAAATAGCAGGAGCCCTGTAACAATAAAATATAATTAAGTTGGTCAAAAAGAATCTGATATGTGACAGACAAAGTTACATCATTACAAGTCCATCCTACTATTTCATTTGTTAAACACATAACCTATAATTACTTACACATGTGTGTTAGTTGCTTATTATGTAAGAAAGTAATAATAATGTGGAGAACGCACAAACAAACCACGAATCCTGTGCCTAAGATCAAGTAGAGGAAATTAAGCATATAACAGATACCCACATTTCAAAGCAGAAAATGACAAGTGTTGCAGGAGAGGTAGAGAGGAGGGATTCAGAGATTTCTTTCTCTTAGCAGTGAGGTCAGAGATTGTTGCCCGATTAAACTGCACTTTAAAAAGGATCTTTTAAGAAGAGTTCAAATTCGGACATGAAGAGTTGAGCATAAGAAAGGTAGGAAGGTCCCAGAAAAAACAATCAGGCAAAGGAGAAAAACAGAACAAAATAAAGTGAAACTCAGAGGATTTTTCTTATGAGTAATGGGGAAGTAGCTATAAACACATCAGTTGTCACTATTGTCAATGTCATCATAATAATTTGTTCCGAACCTTATTCTAATAGCCATTGTCATCTTCCAGCAGAATCTTCAGTGTTATATAAAAAGGTCTTGAAATTTTGTTTTTGTTCCATTTGCCATTCAATGTTAAAATGTGTGATTACTCAGTTGAAAACATACATCTATGTCAACCTTTTCTCTATGCCCCTTTGTCATTGTGAATAATGTCCTTTTAAAAATGCCACAATTTTTAAAACACAAACTCATACTTCTTTGCTATTCTCATTAATATTAAATTTTATCTTAAGTTGTTTTGTTCCTGCTTTGTTCAACCAGATCCAAAAGTGGAACAAACAGATCAATATTCCTGTGCCCTCTGTAATTGCAGTCTTCAGTATCTCAATCATGCCCCTTTCTATTCTTCTCCTTGTAGGTTAAATAATCACTTGGAGTCAGTGCTGCAGCGAAACTAGAAGCCTGATCACTGAAGCCTACAATTTGGCAGAAAACAAGGTTCACCAGGCTCTTCTGCACCAGCTACATTTTGAGAATCCCAGTCTCTTCTTAAAAGTACTCTTATGCTTGTAGTCAGTTTAGTTCTACACTATAATCCATTCTTAAACAACTTTGCAAAGTTCTTGTTTTTAAAAGAATATTATAATTCATGGACTGGTGGTGAGGTTCAAGTGGTACAGCGCCTGCCTAGCAAGTTTGAAGCCCTGAGTTCAAACCCCAGTACCACCAAAAAAAAAAAAAAAAGAATAAAATATATAAGAAAAAATTACATAAGAACATTATAATTCACACCTACCCACAGCTCCTAGGTGGTTACCATATAACACTGCTTAACCATTACTTGTAAGAAATAACATGGCCAATTAAATAATTTTCTGATGAAATCTTTATCTTTTGATCTCATTGCATGATTCATAATTTTGAAGTGCCTCATTTTTAAAAATCAGGCCGTTGTTGAGGACACGGCATGTACCACTGGTTGTTGTTCTGATATTATTTTGTTGCTGATGTCATTTGTCTCTTCCTGCCAAGGACAGATCCTCTCTGTCTCTGACTCTCTCTTTTCTTCCTTACATGCTCCCTTTCCATGTGTGTAATTGAAGATGCCAATTAATGTCAATTAATCAGGTTCTAGTTAATTTGGGGTTTTACTGTCAGCAGACCAAGTTAGCTCTAGAAATATCTGGGATACATCCCCTTATGTTTCTTTTCTTGGTTACTAGTCCTTCTAAACTTAAAAAATAAAAAATCACAAAGTTTTATCTTCCAACAGTTTGTGAAATCATATTATTAGCAGCTATCAAAAGTACTTCTCTACTTAAATTTGCCAACTTGATAGATCTGAATGTATAAAATCCCTTTGGTTATTGTGAGAGAACAATGCCTATGGAATTTGAAGAAGGAGGGAAGATCTGACAAAAATTTGCACAGTCCTAGGCCCTAGTCACAGTGGGGAAAATGCTTGGTATACCAAAAAGGGACCACTGCTACCATTAATTCATTCAGTTTTTGTTTTTTTTCCAAAATTAACCATGTACACAACATTTTACTAGTGGTTATGGATAGCATAAAGCCATCATTCAGTAGTCTAATATGGAAACTAAGAGGCTCACCAGTAGCTTAAAGAGAGCTAGCATATCATAAACGTCATCTACATGGCTCAAGAAATAAATGATATGACAATTCAGAAGAGGATGTCACTTCTGGCTATGTGATAAGAGAACACTTTATAAAAGAGATGATGTCTGAGCTTGAAGAAGGGAAAAATTTTAATAGGCAGAGTTGATAGAGTCTAACAAAAATGAAAAGGCAGAAAAGCCCAAGTCTTTTCAGGATCTGTGGAGAAAGATGCAAGAAGGTAAATAATGACAGGAAGGCAAGTAAGATATCCAATTAGGATAACAGCACTCCAGTTTGAATCTTCTTTCAAATAAATGAACATTTTGGACCAAGGCAGTGGTCAAGAGCCCAGGCTTCAGCATCAGATAGATTTGAACTCTAATCCTGATTCCACTTCCTGTGTGTGATCTTGGCAGGTCACTTACCTTACGTTACCTCTCCAAGCTTCTGGTTGGTCATCTCTTTCTCATAGGTCTGTTATCAGGATTAAATGTGGTTGCTACATGAAGCAGCCACTCATTCAGAAAGCACTTAGTGACCTCCACTGTGTATGCCCCAGACACTGAGCTTTGTACTGGTGATACAGAGATAAAGGCAGAACCCTGACTTCAAGGAACCCATGGTCAAGACAAGTAAATAGAAACTTACAACACAGTAAGAGTGAGCTCAGAGCTGAAGGAGCTCAATAACTTAGATCAGGAAGGGGCTGGGTAAGGAAGCTACCAGAGACACTTGAAGGGAGCCTTTTCAGGTAGGTAGAAATAGGACTTATTTTCCAAAATCTGATTACTTTTTTTAACGCTTATGCTACATTATAATTTCTAGCAGAAACAAACCTTTACAACTCTAAATGTTGTTATTGTTATTTCGCATTTGTCTAGTTGATTGGCTGTAGTGTATTTCAAAGTTAGAAAAATAGAGATGGAGTAAAAGAGAGTGTTCTATTTCTCAAATGACCAAAGGGAAGAAGAAAGAACCTACTTGCAGTCACTATAGCAGTGGAAGAACTAAGCCAGCCCACATGTCTAAGATGTGATCTGGTGAAGTGAGAGGGATGAAAGGGAAGTTGGCTAACAGGAAGCAGCAAATCCGAGTCCTCACTTGCAGAGATCTGTTATGGACATTTGTTGGGTAAAGGTTCAGTCCACATTTATTTCCTGTTCTGAAACAGGGACATAGTTTCATTTTGTTTCTGGAGACTAACATCTCTCTTTATTTTCATTTGATGTGTTTTGGTGAAGTGGACCCAATTATATTTGACTTCAGAGATTGGCTGTGATTTAAGCCTGGCCAATCAGAGTCTCCCATTGGTCCAGGTGACTGGTCACGGATGGATGCATGACCCAATCAGAGCCAGTGAGAGGCAATTTGGGACTTTTGCTGAACTTGTAAAACAAGTGTGTCTTGGCTTCTGCTGGTTTGAACATGGGAAGTTGTGGACTAGGAATTGCTACCAGCCATCTTCCCACCACATGAAGCCTGAGACTGAAGCCAGTCAACATGGAGGAGAGCAGGGATCCCCTCAGTAGATTATAAAGCCCAGGAAGGCAGGCAGTTTATATTAGTTAATTAATTAATTAAATTTATTTATGTATTTATTTGTTGCTTTTGTTTCTTGCTTACTTTTCTTTTTGAGACAGGGTCTCATTTTGTAGTCCATTTTGATTTTGAACTCTCCTCCTGCCTCAGCCTCTCAAGTGCTGGGATTACAGGCATGTACCACACCTGACAAAGCTTGGCTTTATTTTTAAATCTTTCTTATTGACACATCACTCATATACAGGAGAAAAAAATGCACAAAACACATGTTTGGGTCAAAAGCTAGTAGTAAGTGAACATGCCCAAGTAACTATCACCCAGATTAAGAAATAGAACATTAACCACCAGACACTGCCTTTTCTGTCCTCTTAACTGTCACACAACAGACTTGATAGGATTTGAGTGTACATAAATGTGTATCTGGCTCTGTGCAATGTTATTGAAAATATCCTTGGTGCATATTTGCTTGTGTTTCTCATGGTTATATCCCTAAGAGTAGATAGGTCATAGACTGTGTGTGCTCTGCTTTAGAAGAGAGTGCCAAACTATTTTTCCAAAGTGGCTGTGCTAATTTAGTCTTCTAACCTAATACGTGTCTATTGCTGCACATCGTAGGCAGCAATTTGGTGTTATTGGTGTTTTAAATGTGGATGTGTAGTATATTATATTGCATTTACCTACTTACTAATGAGGTGCATACTTTTTCATATGTTTACTGGCTGTTTGTATATGCTTCTTCATGAAGTACCTGTTCAAGTGTCTGGACCATTTTTCTACTGAGTCACCCAGTTTTTCTTTTTGATTTGTAGGAGGTTTTTAAATTGTTATCTTTCAAAATATTCCAAATATAATCCTTTTTTAGTTGCATGTATTACAAATACCTTCTCTGACTCTGTGGCTCGGCTTTCCATTCTCTCGATGCTGTCATTTGATGAACAAATGTTCCTAACTTAAATGGAATCAAATTTACTCAACGTTTTCCTTATGGTAGTTCTTTTTGTATCTTAGAGTAAAACGTTCTACATTATTATCTATAAGCTTCATTATTTTTCCTTTAACATTTACATTTATGATACATATTGAATTAATTTTTGTACAGTATAAAGTAGGGACTGAGTTTCAGTTTTTTTAATCTAATGATTATCCAGTTTACTCAGACTATTATATTGAAAAAAGACCATTCCTTTGTTAATGCTCTGCAGTGTTGCATTTTTCATAAATCAAATATCTATAGATTAATGAACATGTTTCTGGTTTCTCTGTTGCCTTTGATGAGTCTATTGTCTATCATTGTATTAAAACCTTACTATTGTGATACCGTACCATATGCTACCATAACAAACCTTGGTAACAAGTAGAGTAAGCCCTTGTACCTTGTTCTTTTTTAGAACTGTTTTGGCTATCATTGGCCCTTTATGTTTTCTTATACATTTTAGAATCAGGTCACAGTTTCAACAAATAAACCAGTTGGCATTTTCATTGGAATTGCATTGAATCTGTAGACTAATTTGGAAAGACTGACACATTTTGTTTGTAAAATATGTTTTGTTGTCCTTTAAAGGTCTTGGGGTTTAGTTTTAAATCAGGCTGCTTACCTTTCTTCAGCCTGACATCTCTCACCATGTCAAACTGGCTTCAGCTAGCAATACTTCAGTAAATCCAAAAGAAAAAAGTTGTTTTGGTTTTGAGGGAAAAATTCAGGTCTGAGAACAGTTAACATTAATATGCAATTTAAAGCAAAATGAGGGATAATATTTCATGTTGCTTTATACACCTTCTTTTCACACAGAAGCAGGAATGTAATTTTTTGCAACTCAGGCAGGCATTGATACTGATGGACATCGCATACACATATGAATGTGTACCCACATGCACACACTCACAAACAACAGAATTCAGATCATAGTAAATGGAAAAGGTTTGTGATGGTACTGATCAAAACTCTTGGAGTCAAAAGTGTATCTGAACATAGAGGGTAAGATGTTTTGATCTTGAATCTACTTTAAAAGAATCTGTTGTCATATTCAAAAACAAAATAATTTTGGATAGCACCATCATTTTTACTTTAAAATTCTAGAGACAATCTTGTTTTTTTTTTTCCAAAAATTGAGAACAGGAAGGCAAAACAGGTCCTGTCCTGGGGGTTGGTACCAACGAGAAGGGGGAAGATGTATGGAAAGGGTGAAGGAAGGTAAATATGTTGGAAATATTATGTACACATGTATGAAAATGGAAAAATGAGACCTGTTGAAACTATTCCGGGATTGGGAGGAGGAGGGATAAAGGAGAATAGTGGAGGGAGTGAATTTAACTATGATATATTGTAAGAACTTTTGTAAATGTCACAATGTACCCCTCAGCACAACAATAATTTTTAAAAAAGAAAATTCTAGAAACAATCTCAAAAAACATTATTTTTCATTTTCTTGGATGAGGGAGGAGAGAATTTCATTTAGTTAAAAATCACACTTCAAGGTCAGTGCAGGAAAAAAGTTAGGGAGACCTCATCTCAATCAATAAGCCAGGTGTGGTGGTGTGAAACTGTGGTCTCAGCTATGCAGGAGGCATAGGTAAGAGGATAATGGTCCAAGGGTAGCCCAGGCAAAAACTCAAGGCCCTGTCCAAAAAATAACTAAAGAAAAAAAGAGCTTGGGAGTGTGACTTAAGCCATAGAAGGAATGATTATCTAGCCAGCATAAGGCCCGGAGTTCAAATCCTAATACCACAAAAAAAATTGAAATAACTCCAGCAATAGGAAATAGGCACTTCACCTAGCCAGTCAACACCTGAGATATCATTAAGGTGAGAAGAGGTTTCAGTCTATTCCTACTGGTTTAGCTATGCTAGCAAAAAAAGGAAGCTTATGACTCTACACAGTGAATCCTAGCAGATGAGATGACACTAAGCCTGCATTCAGAGGCTTAGAAGCAGGGCACTAGTAGGTATATAATATTTAGATGAGAAGGGGACAAGAGCCCCTGGTAGTGACCCTCTACTCACTTTTCTATGCAGTCTGGTCCTAACTGCTTTCCACAAATGAGAAGACAGCTTTTCTAGATCAGCACATGGAAGCCAGCAGAGAATCTGTAAAAATGCTCTGACACCATTTTAGAACTCATCGGGTTATTTGATGTCTCTCTTCTCCCTGTTATAGCCTATGGACACATACTAGGCCTCCCTGGTTCTGAACAAGTGATTTTTTTTTTTTTTGAGATTGACATATTTCTAAGATTGAAATTTCCAGTCCATGAACATAGTATTTATTTCCATTTATTTAGATTATCTTCAATTTCTCTTTATAAAGTTGTATAGTTTTCTGCATAAAGGGTTTGCTATGGTTTGATTTTAAGTGTCCACCGAAGATCATGTACAATAGACTTGGTTGCAAACCTACTGTCCCACTGGGAGGTGGTAGGATGAATCATGAGAAGGTAGGGTCTAGTGGAAGGAAGGGCATGCCCTTGAAAGGGATATTGGGACCCTATTCCTTCTTCTCTCTCTTTTTACCTCCTGGCCACCATGATGTGAGCAGCTTTGCTTCACCATGCGCTCCTTGATGTGATGTTCTGACTCGCCACAGACCCTAAAGCAACAGAGCCAAGCAACCATGCACTGAAACCTCTGAAACCATGAGTCTACTGTGATTATCTCAGGTATTTTGTCACATCAATGGAAATCTAACACAGGGGTCTTGCACCCTTTTATTAGATTTATTCCTGGGTATTTGACTCTTTTCTGGAACTGTAAATAGAAACTAAAAGTTTTTTTTTTAATTCCGTTTATTGCTAGTATATAAAAAACAATTGAGGCTGGGGACCTCTCTACCAGTTGAGTCATTCTGCCAGCACAAGAGGTTCTTCTTTCATGCTAGCTGTCATCTGGCAGCCACTCTCAGTTTTCTAGAGGCTACTGCAGTTTCCTGTCCTGTGGCCTTCTCCACATCTCACAATTTGCTTCTGGAGGCCATCAGGAAAACATGTCTCTTGCTTCAAATAGCTCTTTGAAACTCTTTTTAAAGAGCTCACCTGATTAGGTCAGGGTATGAAGATGATCTCCCTTTTGATTTGCTCAAGTTCAATTGATCTTGGTCCTTAATTGTATCTGCAAAATTCCTTTATCTTCACCATATAGTATAAACCAAATCTCATAATATTCACAACTATACCCACACTTAAAGAGAGGTGATTACACAGGGTGTGCATTTCAGGGATTTGGAATCTTGGGGGACAAATTAGAATTCTACCTACCACACCTTGTATACATTCAACTTACTAGTATCGCTTATTAATAAGTGGTGTATAATAAGTGATAATACAGTTATATATTCACTGGGATTTAAAAATATACACACGCATATTATCTAAGTATACTAAAGTTTGTTTCTTCCTCATTTTTGTTTTGCAGTGCTGGAGATCAAACCCAGGGCCTTAATGCATGCTAGGCACAGACTCTGCCACTGAGTTACATCCTGGCCCTTGTCCCAATTCTTATATGGTCAAAATTTCTTTTTCTTACCTTATTGCACTGATCAGAACCTCCACTACAATGCTGAGAGAAGTCATGACAGTAGGCTTGCTTTTATATAATTGTGTCTCCAGTGCCTAAAATTAGGCATTGGACTTAGTAGCTTCTCAATAAAAATTTTAAGTAAATGACAGAAAAGTTGAGAGATGGGGAAAGATTGGTTACCACTTGATCATTTGTGAATCCCACCCTGTCCTAAGCCATTGCTACCCTTGGACTTTTTTATACCAAGAAGGAATAAATTGTCTTCTCTCTTTTCTTCTTCTGCTTAAGTCAGTTTTTTTTTTTTGTCAAATTCAATCAAAAGTTTTAAATGACATTGAATCTGATGACAATAACATAAATAATAACATGAGCAAACAAATATTTGAGGAAAATCAACCATGATGTCCAGCAAAGTTACTTTTCTTTTTTGAAAAACACGCCTGCTCTTTTCCAAACACATGCAAATATCTACCACATTAAGAAAATCCTCTTTAGAGCTCATACCCCCTTCGACCGAATACTACATCTATTACTTTCTTTTCTTTCTCTTCTTTTCCTTCTTGTTATTCTTTTTGTTCTTTTCTCCTCCTCCTTACTCTTCTTCTACAACTAAGCTAGAAGTACTTTACCCATGCTTTCTCATCTCCATACCACAGTCTTCAATTCAGCCTCCAGTTCCAAAACCACCCACCAAACTTGTCAGCTAGGATCAATAGTGATCCTCAAGCTGCCAAATCTAAAGGACAGCACACATCTTATGAACCATAGTTGACACCGCCTAGTTTCCTAAAGGAAGTTTACTTCCGTTGTCTTCTGTGATGCCATAGTCTCCTGACTTTCTTCTTATTTCTCTGGTTCCTCTTTCTAGTCTCCCCTGGTTGCTCTTCCTCCTCTCAGACCAGTCCATTAACCGGAGGGATGTGCTAACCACTTGGAAGCAAGCAGCACTACTGGCACACATCAGTGAGCCCAGTTTAATCATGAAGACAAAACCATTTATTCAAATGTTTTTGTTAGCTATTGATTTGATATGTAACAGTATGGATCTGTGGTCACTCTCAGGTCCTCTTTCTTTCTTTTTCTCTCTGTCTATGTTCTTTCTCTCTTGGGAATCTTATATACATCCATCTTTTCAATTATTAACTATGTGTTGACAACTTCTGAATTTATATCTTTCTTCAGGCTTCTCTTCTGAACTCTAGACTCACATATTAACTTCCTCCTTAACATTTCCAGGTAGTTCTTGCCTAAACCTATGACACTGGATGTGTCCACTTATCCAGTGTTTCCTACCTCATTAAGTGGTTCCATCATCCAGTTCCTCATGTCAGGAACTTATTTCTTAGCCTCTTTGTCCAACTAACTGCCAAATACTATCAATTTTTATCTCCTAGGATACATCTCAAACCTGTTGTTATGGACTAAATGTTTGAGTCCCCTCAAAATTCTTATGTTAAATACCTAACCCTCAATGTGATGGTATTTGGATTTTGGATTTGGGGGTGGCAGTGATTAGGTTCAGTTAAGATCATGATGGTAGGACTCCCATAGAGAAATTAGTGTCCTTCTAAGAAGAGGAAGAGACTAGAGTTTGTTCTTTCTTCACCATATGAAGATACAGAAGAAGGCGGCCATTTATAAGCCAGAAAGGGAGCCCTTACCAGAATCTGATGCTGATACACCAATCTCAGACTTCTGCCTCCAGAACTATGAAAAAATACATTTCTATTGTTTAAGCCAGTCTATGCTATTTCGTTATGGCAGTTCAAGCTATTTTTCCCTAGTCTTTACTACCACCATCGTACCTGATACCTGGACCACTTGGATACCCTTTTAACTGCTGGTGCCATACCTTCTCTTGGTTATACCCACTAATTTTTTCTCCAGAGTGGTCAAAGTAATCTTTTAAGGGCATGCTTATGTCCAGTTGTCCAAAACCCTATTACAGTTTATGATAAAGTTCAAACTCCAATATCACCTAAGGCTCCCTTATGGTCTGGTTTTGGCCTACTTGTCTCATTGCATGCTGGCCACCTTGCTCCTTTTTCTGTTTACTTTGCTCACCTAGCTCTTGCATGCCTCAGAATCTGTTTCTGGAAGTTCTGTCAGGAATTCTTCACCACTACTACTCCGCTGCCATGGCCAGCCTTAATGTAAATGTTGCTTCCTTGGGAGAGGATTCTCCATTTACCTACATGAAATTACACCCACCTTTACTGACTTTCATCTATTCTACTTTACCATGACAGGAATCCCAACTGTCATCAAACAATTCCTGTAATTGTTTAATGTTCCAGATTGTGAGTTCCACAGGAGCACAAACTGAATCAGTTTTGCTTATAGGTAGCATATAGAACCCAGAAAGTCCTCGATAAATATTCATTGGATGTCTGGATGTTGAGAATGAGAATGGCGTAGAAACATCTTTCTTACCTCAGGATCAGAAGACTGATTCTGCCATTAAGAGTAATCACAATTTTGACAAAAATTAGTCATGAGTAGCTGCGTTAACCTCCAATATATTGGGTCAAAAATGAAAGTATTTAAGGCAGGCAGTAGGGAATCAGACAGAGTGGAGAACAAGTTTCCTCTTGGATACCACTAGCCACAGAGCTCTGCTGACCACTTGGAATCCAAGCAGCATTCATTGGTACGCATCAGTGAGCCAGTTTAGTCATAAAGACAAAGCCACTTATATAAGTTTTTTGTTTGTTCACTGATTTGGTATGTGCTTATTGTTGAGATCTGTGGAAAAAAAAACCTCAGTCATCTGACTTTGAACTTGTAATAGACTTTATAAATGTGTCTCTTATGCTCATTTTACCATTTCTTTTGCTATGCATACTAATCTGCAAAGCAAGTTGGGATAAACTTAGAAAAATAGAAATAGGCTTTTGCATATTTATAAAGGAGGAATACACAAAAATAAGAAATACATTTTCTAAAAAAACTGGACTCTTGCAAGCAGATATGGGAACTGTCACTTGGATTTGAGAACTGATGAAGAGTACTTAAAGTAATAACAATCCACATTATTATTTCCAGGCAGATGTTTTCTCGTACAAGTGACTAGGTGCTTCATATTTCATATTTAAGTAAAAGTCCTAACTTTTCTGTGGTTCAAATAGTAGGTACTAGAACTAAATACGCTCTTTACTTTTTCAGTAATGTGTTGATGTAGCATTTCCTTAGAGTAGTGTAGGATAAGGAGCACTGGACTGGAAGCCCTTAATCCTGGCTTCTGATTAGAAATCAGCATTCTACCACTAAAACATCACTGTCTCAGCCTTCATTTCCTTATCTGTCAAGTGACAGTGGTCTTCTATCCAAAAGTCTGCATTCAATAATGTTTTCCTTCTTTTGAGTTTATTATTTTTATTTTATATGGACACTTAAAAGCTAATAAATGAAAACATACAAGGGAAAATGTGATTCTAAATCTAAAATTAGATTTTTGGAATTAAGCCTTCTAAATTGAAATCAGAGTCTGATTGAGAACTTTTAAAAATTCAAGCCCAGAATTCATAGACGTAAAGAGAATAAGATTAGAAAAGATATTTTACTGCCTGGTGGGATAAGAACAAAAATGATTAGTGGCCTGAGAATTAAATGATCTTTATAATGCATTTCAGTATCTGAGGAAAGTCAGTATGTAATGCATTCCATTGCTACAGTAAAAAAAATTGTTTTTGAGGCAAGGTCTTGCTATAGCCTGGGCTGGCCTTGAGGTCTAGATCCTCCTGCCTCAGCCTCTCAGGTGCTGGGATTACAGCTGTGCACCACTATACCTGGCTTGCTATAGTAATCTTTTACTTTGGGTTATGTTGTGAAATTTTCCTGGCTTCACGATACTCAGTAATGGTTTGTTTATTTTTCTTGTAAAATATTCATATACTGCTTGATTTTTTTCTGTATTTAAAAATATTACATAGTGGTGTCAAAAATTTGTATTCCTACTGCTTAGGGAGCTCTTTCTAAGCAATGGCTGGTGTTAAATCATATCCAATTAATGTATAAAATGTTTCTTTTCTCTCTCTCTCTTTCTCTCTCTCTTGATACTGGGGTTTGAACTCAACCACTGGAGCCATGACCTCTATAAAGTAGTTCTTGAAGAAATCCCTTGAGGAGCCAACAATGGCTTCTGTTTTTCTGGAAATGTATCTTCTAAATTGTTCATAATTTTTCTAGAGAAATTTTAAATGAAATTTCTCCTTTTTTTAGAGAAGTTTTTAATGAGAAAACTTTTTCTTAATAAATGTTTGACCATCTTGTCCTACTTCATTATTGTAATTTTTGATGGCACTTAAGTTTGAACTCAGGGCCTCATGCTTGCTAGGTAGGTGCTCTATCACTCAAGCCACTCTGCCAGCCCTGTTTTGTGTTGGGTTTTTTCCAAGATAGGATCTCCAGAACTGTTTTTCCAGGCTGGCTTCGAACTGTGATCCTCCTGGTTTCTGTCTCCCAAATAGCTAGGATTACAGGAGCGAGCCACCATTGCCTGGCTCTACTTCATTATTTATTGAGCTCTCACTTTACACCAGGAACTGTTCCAGGTGTTGGGACAGTGTTGCAGTTTAAGGGGTATAAAAATAACAAATAAAACTCCCTGCCTTCATGGAGGGACTGGGAACAGACAGACAATAAGTATAAGTGGGGTAGGTAATAAAAAAGCTAAGGGGGAAAGCATACACAGAACATGATGTTGCAATGAGAAATACAGGTGTTAAGGAATGCCTCATTGAGAAGGTCAGATTTGAATCAAGACCTGAAGCAGATGAGGGGGAGCCTAACCATGAGGATATCCAGGGGGACTGAGGACGAGGGAAGAGCACACACAAATGCTTTGAGGCAGGAGCATGCCTGGCATGTCCCAAGAAGAGAGGATCTTTACGTGACTGGAGCGGACTGAGAAAAGGAGAAGCAGGAGGAAAGCATGATTTGACTTAAGTTTTAAAAGGATCCCATTGACTATTGTGCTGAGAATAGCCTGGTAACACAAAAAAGCAGAAGGGAGATGGGCTAGGAGGCTTCTGCAATAATCCATGGGAGTGGGATCATTGGGTGCACAGCTCCAGGAAACATTGCTTACACTGCAGGCTCTGTGAATGGCGTTTTCTGTAATGAGCAATGTATTACAGCCAGAAGCTGCAACTGGGGCCTGGGCAGCTAGGGTGGATGCAACATGAGTGGTAAGAAGTGTTTAGTCTAGATACATTTTCATGGCACAACTCATGTGATTTTCTGACACATTAGATGTGATATAGGAAAGAGTTAAGAATGATTTCAAGGTCATCCATTAATTTCATAAGTTATTAATATTTATTATGCCAAATACCATTTACTAAAGGGGAATAATTCATTTATTTTTAATTCAATAAGCATTTAGTGAAAGTCTACCTTGAGATATACTGTTCCAGATTCTGTAAGGAATTTTTTTTTATTTTTTACTTTTTAAAAAACATTTTTTATTACCAAATATTAGTTTTATAGGGGGTTTCATTGTGACATTTCCATATATGCCTAAAATATATGTTGGTTAGGTTCATTCCCACCATCATTCTCCCTCTTCCCTACTTTAAATAATTTTGGCAGATTTCATTGTTCAATTTTCACACAAGTATATACAGGACATCAACCATATTCACAGGAATTTATTTTTTAAAAAGTACAATGTCATCAGCAACTGGAAAACTTGTCCTGCGAGTATTTACAATTTAGTTTTTTAAGCAAAATCTTCATATATGAAAGAACAAATGAAACAATAAAAGAACCAAATACTGTATAATGCAACATAAAACAAAAGTATGATAATGGGACTAACAAAATGTTATATAACTACTTCTTTAGGGAAATGGTTCAACTTTAAAATAATTTTACATTTGTTCTGTGTCTAATAAGGATCTTTCTAATGTTATGGAATTATCATTGTATTAATTTCTCCAAGCTCAAGTTGAAGATAACACTTGTAATACTGTGAATCTTATTTTTAAAAGTATTGACAATAGAGTTGGTTTTGAATGACCCTCGACACAAGTCTAAACACAAATATACACAAACTCTGGTCACAGGATAAAGAAGTAGAAGTTGAAGGGCTAGCCATTCCAGTGGACTTCTGGTAGATCAATATCAAAATAGACTGCTTGGAGGTATGGCTCAAATGGTAGAGAGCTTGTCTAACAAATACAAAGCCCAGAGTTCAAATCCCAGTACTGCCAAAAAAAAAAAAAAAGATCAAAATAGAAAAAGAGGAGGGGGGGAAGAAAATGAACAAGTATGTTTAATGTTACCCGTTACTGTAATAAAATGGTAACCTCATCCTTATAACAATTCTATTATTAGCCTCATTTTACACAGGAGGAAAAGAAAGTGTTAAAGAGGTTATTGCCCCTATTTACAGATAAAGAAATTAAGGGTTAGAGACTAAGATCGATGTCATATAGCTAAAGTGTCAAAACTGAATTGAAAATCCAAGGTTAGCTAAACTCCCAAACAGACAGAGAAGAGGGCAGTTCCCTATGATTCCTATTTCCTGGTGTTCCCACTGTGTGCAACCCCCTCTCTTGGGTCTGGTTTCTCAAGCACAGAGTGTGGCTTCATGTTCACTTAGAAATATTAGAGACACTCCTCATTGGCTTGCTGTTAGGAACACTCACGGGTTGAGGATCTGCAGGTGGCTTCTAGGAGTTGAGGGCAGCTTCCAGTCAGCAAGAAGTCAGGGCTTGGTCCTGCACGTGCAGGAAAATGAGTTCTGCCAATAACAAGAGTGAGCTTGGAAGGGGATTTTTCCATAGTCAAGCTTTCAGATAAGAACCAGCCTGACTGGTGCTTTGATACAGCTTTACGAGATCTTAAGAAGGAGACAAGCTAGGCTGTGCCCAGACTTCTGATCCACAGAAACTATGACATAATAAATGTGTCCCTCTAAACTGCTAAGTTAGTGGTAATTTGGATACACCAATAGAAAATGAATCCACCACACTATCTTGGTTTTCCCTATGCTTGGAGTGCTGTAAATTCTGAGTAAATGCTAGCTGCTTTTATTATCATAATCAAAATAGAAATTTGGAATATTAGAGCCAAAGGGAAAGGCAACAGAGAAATTTGACAGAGTTAAATAATTGCTCCACAGTAATCAAGCAGCTGACACAGAAGAGAAAACCAGATGGTATGTTGAAACTTGTAATTATTGAGTGCTGTTATCAAGTGGAATATTATAAAATCCATAGTGGTGCCTGCTTATATGCACATTTAGTTTTAACATCTTATGTTATACTCAACACAATTTGGAAAGTTTCTGTACATACGATAGTCCTGGTAGACTGTTTACCTAGCATGTAGAAGGCCCTGGCTGAATCATAGCACTGAAAAAAAAAAAAAAAGATAGTACTACATTGGCTATGAGAAATCATTAAAACATAGTTTCAGATTAGAGTCATACTGTTATAAATTAAGATTTTAAAATTTAATAATTGCTAAATTGATGGATGACATAATTCAGGTCGTTGGGTCATAAAAGCAAATCCTGATAAACAACTATTAGCATAATATTTTCAGTTCATGACTACATGTGGATTTTGCTTACCAAAGATAATTTATTTATACTAAACACACAACGTATTTACATATATTTGGCTGAAGTGTAGGTTAGAGAACTTGGATGAGTAGAAACTCAGATTCAAAGTTTGTTATTGTAAAAAAAATAGGGGTTAGTACTCATATCTTAATTTTCCTCTTGCTCCTTGTACAATACCTACTTGTCCCTCTGTATTTATATTGGCACACAAATGTATAGTTTCTGTCAAATGAGTCCTTAAAAATGGCAGTGTTCATTGAGTAGAAATGTTAACTTTACTATTGCCATACGCACAAATGTGCACTGAACATACAGTAAACATATGCGTATGCCTTTTATAGGTATTTTGGCATTAGAAAACTTGCTATTCTCCCTTGCATGATTTTGTGTGTGTGTGTGTGTGTGTGTGTATGGTGCTGGGGATTAGCACATGCTGGGCAAGCACTCTACCACTGAGCTAAGTCCCTAGTCCTTGTTTTTGTTTTTTTTTCCCTTCTTTTTTTTGAGATGGGGCTACTATGTGGCTCAGGCTGGCCTTGAACCTCTCATCCTCCTGCCTCTGACTCCCAACTGCTGGAGTAATGGGGGTACCACCATACCTGGCTTCATCTTATTCTTAACATGCCAAGTATAGTGTTAGTAATGTGCCAGCTAACTATGTTCTTCATATTTCTTTTGAGGTCAATGATAGACTTTTCTATCAGGTTTTCTTAATTTTCTGTCATCTTGATTTATAGAAATGAACACTAATAATATATCTACACATATTTATAATTTGGCATGCCTAATATTGAAAAGACTCAAGTAATAAGAGTTGGACCTCTTATATTGAAATTTATTGATTTACATTAAATCAATAAATTGTTTTGCAAATCTGATCAGTGGAGTTTTCTTTGTTGTTTAGATTCCAGATTATGAATTGTTCTGTGAAAAAGTAAAAGTAAATATCATGCTGGATCCCTAAAGGAACTAAGCACAATACTCAATGTGTATTTTCTTTTTTTTGATGCTGGGATTTGAACTCAGGGCCTACACCTTGAGCCACTCCACCAGCCCTTCTTTGTGTGGGGTATTTTTGAGATAGGGACTCTTGAGCTGTTTGCCTGGGGTGGCTTCCAAACTTGATCCTCCTGATCTTCGCCTACTGAGTAGCTAGGATTACAGGCATGAGCCACTGACGCCCAGCTCAATGTGTATTTTCTTCCTATGGCATGTTATCAACAGGTAGATAACCAGGAAGCAAACCTGTCTGTCTTGTTCTAGTGTCTGGGAACCGCCCAATGACTATCAATCCAAGCGCAAGCTAGAACTTGGAGTCTTTTTTGGAACAAGGTGAAGTATAAACACATATTAAAAGGCCAAACTTGCCAGGCTAAAGGCAGCTTTTCAACTGCCGTTGACTTCCTGAAGCGGGATTAAAATACAGGAACTTGATAAATCCATTTCTTATTATAATCTATGAACTGATTCTAGTCATAAGGTAAAATTGTTTTCGTCTTTGACCTTAGATTAAATTTGGCTAATCCTCTCCTTAATATTTTCATCTGTTTTAAATTTTTAAAAACCTGACAAATAATTGTATAAATTTATGGGATAAGTGTGATAAAATGTCTCTATACACATCTTGTAGAATGATTAAAACAAACTAATTTACAATCTACTCCTTAGCAAATACACATTTATACAGTGAAATACACATTGTTGTGCAACAGACCAGTAAAATTTACCCCTTTTGTCTAACTGAAACCATCCATTTGACTATCTCCCCGTTCCTGTCTCCCACACCCCTTGGTCTGGTAAATCATCATCCCACTCTGCTTCTGTGTAAACTCACTTGGTTTTATAAGAAGTCAGGAATTTAAGAGGACTTCTTTATTATTTTATGTTACATTTGTTTCATATTGAGGTTTTTCTTACTTGTAAAGAACTGAATCAGAAAAAAATAATGTAACAATTTCCTTTCCACTACTTTTGTTATTTCCTTTCTTTTCTTAGTCCTCTTTCCTCACCTTTACCTTTACCCCTTTGGTAAGTTGTGTTTGCAGTTTTCAAAGTGACTTCTTAGAAGTGAAACTTGCATCAGTTTTTTTTTTTTTAACTTCCAAGTTACATTTTCATTTTTGATTTGTTAAAACTTGCTGAGTGTCTTATAAATGCTTGAAACTCATTTTTAGGTAAAAAAGTAGTTTCAAAATAGAATAAAGTCTTCCTGAAATTAAGACATAAATACTTAAATACTGAGGACTTTTTTGTTTTTTTTTTTTTGAGATAGGGTCTTGTTCTTTAGCCCAGGCTGGCCTAGATTTTGGAATCCTCTTGCCTCAGCCTCCTAGTTAGCCACTGAAGACTTAAAAATAATTCTAAGACATTCCCTTTCTTTTTGCGGGCTGTATTTTATTAGTTTAAGATTCTCAAGTCTCCTGAAGTCAGGCTGAATTGGAACACTGTTAAGAGTCAGAATTAGGAGGCATGAATGATAAACACATAAATACTCAAGTTAGTCAGTCTTCAAAACTACCAGAATAACTGGTTTCAGCGCCAGGCCAGGATGATGGGTCCCTGCAGGGGAGGAAGGCCTGGAACTTGGGGAGGCTTGGAAAGGCCTCAACGTACTACCTTGAGTCCACTGGGTTCTTGGGGGTGACCTTCCACCTTTGCACGGCAGGGACTGGGAGTCTGTGCAAGCGTCTGCTTTCACAGGTGTTGGAGTCAGTTGGCCTGGGGTGGGCGAGGGCCAGGCTGGGGGTTCGGGTCCCGGAAGGCGGCACCTGGGTGCTGCAGGGAACCCTCGGTGGGGGGCAGGGTCGTGGGGAAAGCGGACTGGAGCCGGGCGATTAGAGGAAGCGCAGAGGAGCCGCGCGGGGTGTCCCCGCCCTTCCGACCGCCTGCCGGGGCCGCCCCGACCCCTCTTCCTGAGGTGGCGGCGCCCCCCGCCCCCCGGCCCGGGCCGCGGCCCTCCCGCCCCGGCAGAGCCGCGCGGTGGATTGTGGGCCGGGGGCCGCAGCGGGCTCGCGGCAGCCTCCGGCGCGGTCTCCCCGGACCCAGCCGGGCCCGGCCGGCAGCGTGAGGGGGAGCGGTAGCGCGAGGAGCAGAGGCGCGGAAGGCCGTGGTCGCGGCGCGGCGGCGGCGGCTCCCCTGGAGGCCGGGGATGTGGGAGAGGCGGTGGCAGCAGCGGCGGAGGCGGCGCTGCGGACCCGGGGGAAACTGCTGGCTGACAGGACGCCCGGGAGAGACGTGAGGGAGCCGCCGCTGCCGCCTCGTACTCCCGAGCGGAGCCGGGCTCCCTAGGGCGGCCCTGCGCTCCCGGGCCGACGGGCCAGCCGGCGCGGCGCGGACGCGGGCAGCCGGGCTCGGGCCTGGGCTCGGCCCCGCCGCGGAGCAGCAGCCTCGGCGCGCCGGCGAAGGCTGGAGGCGGCGGCCATGCACTAGGCCCCGTGTGGGACGGCCGCCCGGGACCCGCAGGTAGGTGTCGGGTCACCGTCCGCGGCGGGGAGGAGGACCGCGACCCCACCCCACCCCCTGGTGTCCTCCCCGGGCCCCAGCCCCGCGGGCCGGCCGCCGGGGCCGGGCGTCCATTTCCCCGCCGCCCCCCTCCCTTCCTTTCCTTTCCTTTCCTTTCCTGCCACTCGCCCTCCCGGATCCGGCCCGCAGCCGGGCTTCATCCGTCTCCGGCGACGGTCGCCGCTCGGAGCCCGGCTCGGGAACTTCTCCACTCCCCCAGCGCGCCGACCCCAAACTTTCCTTCCAGCCCGGCCCGTAGCCCCGGGATAATTTTAAAAAAGCAGAATTGTCCCCACTGGGGAAGACTGTCCCAAAGAACAGCACGGTGTTGTGCAGTATGACATTTTAGTTTAATAATTAATTTCCTCCGGTTGTGCCTCCTTCTGTCTCTGCACAAATACAAAGGCAGGCTGTCCCTGCCCTCCTGTCGCTGCTCGGGAACTTTTGCCTGACCATTATAATTAGCCGCTTGGTTTGTCCATGTGTTGTGCAGGATGGTATTTTTAGGATTTTGGCCCACTAGAGTTGCCAAAAAAAAAAAAAAAGATCCTTTTTCAAAAAATTTTCCCTTTTAACCCAGCTTTATTTATTTATGTATTTTGGTCTTTACAGAGGCTCCTCTTACTTTCGAAGAATTAAATTGTTCGGAGTGTTTTTGTTTCTGATTGGCTCTGTTTCCGGTTTGTCAAATCCAGGGAAGTCTTGATGCTTATTGGGCAAGTGATATCGGATTCATTATTAGTGTGCGAGGAAGTGTGTGATGACTTAGGCTGCAGATTTTGATGGACATTGACTTTTATAAGTAAGATGGGGGAGTTCTAATTGGAAAAGTGCCTGGAGAGCCTACATGATTTCTCAGCTGTGGAGGGGGAACAGACGGAATGATGGGATTGGTTTGTTTGTATTTGTGTTAGGTGAGTCTGGTTTCCTAGAAGTGGGCGTCGGTAGTTCACAGTGATTGAACCATGATAGATTTGTAAAAATGATCACTGGGTGCAATTGGTAGTTGTGGTTTAGGGGATTAGATGTTGGCAATTTTATTACGATTTAGCTATTTTAAAATCATGTTCTGGTAACTAGAATTATTGCAGTCAGCTTGTTCATAGTAAAACTATAAAGTTTTTCCATGTTTTGTGGTTGTGGATATTAGTACTTTTTTTGTGTGTGGGGGGAGGATTGGGGTTTGAACTAAGGGCTTTGCCCTTGAAAGCAAGCACTCTACACCTTGAACTACGCCTCCAGTCCATTTTGCTCTGGTTATTTTGGAGATGGGGGTCTCGCAAAGTATTTGCCCGGGCTAGCCTCGAAACTCTTATCTTCCTCATCTCAGCCTCCCAAGTAGCTAGGATTATAGAAATGAGCCACAGCACTCAATGATAGTCATATGTTTTGTTCTCATAGAGATATTACTATTAGTGTTTGGCTTTCTGAAATGTTTTTCCATTGTTTTCAAAATTATGACTGATGAAATCCAACATTTACCAGGAAAAGGTGATTAAATTTGGAAATTTTATGTTTTCTGGAACAGTTAGAATTTATTTCAAATAAGATAATTAAGTTTTTATGTCAAAATTCAGATCATATAACCCAGGAAATGGCAAACTGCAGAATTTGCTCTTAATCACTCGCCTTTTCCTATCCATTAAAGTTGATTAAAATTCCTTTTTTCTTTTTAAAGACAGCTTTATTTAATTATAATTAACACACCATAAAGTACATCCATTCAAAGTATACAGTTCAGTGATCTTTAATTTACATATTTTTTTCAGCCACGCTGAGGATGAAATCCAGGGTCTCAAGCATGCTAGGCAAGGGGCTCTTCTCCTGAGCTATATCCCTAGCCCACTGTTTAGAATGTTTACTCAGTCATGAGACCATCACCATAATCTAAGTTTAGAACATTTTCCTCAGGTCTTGCTTCCCAAGTCACTCTTGTGCCCATCAGCAGTTACTCACATTCTCCCTGCCTACCCCTTGTCTCTAGACAACCATTAATTTACTTTCTATCTCAATATTTACCTAATGTGGGACTTTGATATGAATGGTATGGACTCATAGCTTGAAAAGTTATTCTTTTAAAATTTACTTACATGTTTAACTTTTTTTTTTATTTGGGTCACGGAATAGGCAGCTGAACATTTGTATTAAAAGGGATATTGTAAACAACTGATACACTATTTGGTTGTATCAGCATACAGATTGGATGAAAAAAAATTAGTATGAATGGCTTCAGTGACCTCAAGAGGTCATCTGGGAGTCAGTAGGTAAGTCAGAGGAGTATTTTTGCCATTCGATACTTAGACTATCAGGATTGAAAAGACCTTAAAGGTCTTGTGTTTACTTCTCCTTGCCTCACAAATAGCAGGAACCAAATGAAGAAATCTGAAGGAAAGGAGCTGAAATATATAGATTGAATGGTTTCCAAATAACAATATGGTCATGTAAAGTAAGAATTGGAGATTGTGGGGAGTGTGGGGATGAGTTGGGTGTTAGAACTGTTCAGACTCTTGTTGTATGCAGGTATTTGACATTTTACTAGGAGAGCTGGGGAAGAACTTGACATTTCTCCAATTTTGGAACAAATGGCTGACTTTGGTATGGACAGAGATGAAATCCATGGTAGAAAATCTTCTAAATTGAGGATTGGCAAACATGTTATTTGGATATTTTCTTGTACTGTTAACATTGGATTTTTAAAAATCCAAAATTTAAGAACAAATTTTAATTAACAGGACTAATTTGAAAGTTTCCTTTTTCAAATATTTAGGAGCCTAATGTCTAAAACAATGGTTCTCCAAGGGTGATTTTGACCTTCAAGGGACCTTTGTCAATTTCTGGAGATGTTTTTGGTTGTCACAACTGAAGGGGATGGGGGTTGCTACTGCCATTTAGGTGTTGCTAAATAGTGTACAATGCACAGGGCATACTCCACCTACACAAGAAAGAATTGTCTGACTCAAAATGTCAATAATACTGTTGTAAACCTGTGGTTTGTATGATTATGGTAAGGACATTAGCTAGTGTTCTTGACTTCCACTGGGTGGGAAAATAACTCTCAGTGGGCATTGCTTAGTAGATTAGATTAATACTTCAAATTATCTAGCAACTTCTTCTTTGCAGAGGGAGACCTGTTGAGGGGAAAATAAAAGGAAATCTATGACATAGATTTCTTTAGTCTGTCTTCTAATCTGAAGAAAAGTTTCTTTTTCCCTCTCAAAATGGCAGTCTTATATTACTACAAATTTAAATACCATTATGTTTGAGTTGTTGGTTATTACTGCAATTGAAATTACAAATAAACATATGGTAGTATCTTCTTTAGCCAGAGTGATTTTTTTTCTGGTAACTTCAATTGCCAAGAAAGAAGTGAGATAAGTGTTAAATTAATATATGTATATATTTACACAAATCTCATCTTTTTTTTTTCCCCCTATAGGTCACACTTTTGACTCTTTATTTCTACCTGCCTCTTCCCTGTTGGTCTGTCTGTCTGTTTGTCGCTCTCTTTTTGGTTTATTTATTTATTTATTCATATGTGCATACGTTTTTTGGACCATCTCTTCTTCCCCTGCCCCCCCCCACTCTCTTTCCCCTCACTCCCTCGCTTTTGTCCTCTTCTCTAGTTTTGTTGAAGAAAAGACATAAGCAACAATAAGAAAGGCATAGCGTTTTTGCTCGTTTGAGATAAGGATAGCTATACATGTATACATGGTCTCTTCCATGCACATGTGTATTACAACCCGAACTGGTTCATCTCTACCAGACCTCTTCACTACTTCTGGGTCACCTTCCCATAGTGACCTCTGTCAGTTTAAGATTACTATATTAGCTTCTCTACAGTGGGCACATCAAACACTTTCAGGTTTTGGGTTTCCTGCCTTTCCCTATTCCTCCTGTATGTGTTCTCCCCTTGGCGTGTGACCCATGTCCAATAATATTACTGCATTTGTTTTAGGTCTAAAGTCTACATATGAGAGAGAACATACGATTTTTGGCCTTCTGAGCCTGGCTAACTTCGCTTAAGATGATATTCTCCAGTTCCACCATTTACTTGCGATTGACAAGATTTCATTCTTCTTCATGGCTGGGTAAAATTCCATTGTGTATAAATACCACATTTTCTTAATCCATTCGTCAGTAGTGGCGCCTCTTGACTGTTTCCATAACTTGGCTATTGTGAATAGTGCTGCAATAAATGTGTGTAGGTGCCTCTGGAGTAACCTGAGTCACATTCCTTTGGGTATATCCCTAGGAGTAGGATTACTGGATCATATGGCAGATCTATATTTAGATTTTTAAAAAATCTCCAAATTGTTTTCCAGAGTGGTTGCACTAGCTTGCATTCCCGCCAGCAGTGTACGAGGGTTCCTTTTTCCTCAGATCCTCTCTAACACCTGTTGTTGGTGGTGTTTTTTTTTTGTCTTTTTCTTTTTTGGTGCTGGGATCGAACCCAGGGCCTCAGGCATGCTAGGCAAGCGCTGTACCTTGGTGGTGTTTTTGATGATAGCTATTCTAACAGGGCTGAGGTGGAGTCTTACTGTAGTTTTCATTAGCATTTCCTTTATGTCCAGAGATGGTGAGCATTTTTTCATATGTTTTTTGGCCATTTGAATTTTTTCCTTTGAAAAAGTTCTGTTTAGTTCAGTTGCCCATTTCTTTATTGGTTCATGGATTTTGGGGGAGTTTAGTTTTTTGAGCTCCCTGTATATTCTGGTTATCAGTCCTTTGTCTGGTGTATAGCTAGCACATATTTTCTCCCACTCTGTGGGTGGTCTCTTCAGTTTAGAGACCATTTCTTTTGTTGTGCAGAAGCTTTTTAATTTCATTTGTCCATCCTTTCTCTTAGTTGCCGGGCTGCTGGGGTTCTATTGAGAAAGTCTTTGCCTATAATTATTCTTCCAGAGTATTCCTTGCTCTCTTCTGTTTTAGCTTCAGTGTTAGGTCTGATATTAAGGTCGTTAATCCATTTTGAGTTGATACTAGTACAGGGTGATAGACATGGATCAAGTTTCAGTTTTCTGTAGGCAGATAACCACTTTTCCCAGCAACATTTGTTGAAGAGGCTATTTTCCATCATATGTTTTTGGCACCTTTGTCAAAAATAAGGTGGGCATAGCTGTGTGAATTCATATCTGGGTCCTCTGTTCTGTTCCACTGGTGTTCATATCTGTTTTTGTGCCAGTACCATGCTGTTTTTATTGTTACTGCTTTGTAATATAGTTTGAAACCAGGTATTGTGATACCTACGGCATTGCTCTTTTTTGGTAAGTATTGCCTTGGCTATTCGAGGTCTCTTGTGTTTCCAAATGAACTTTAGGGTAGATTTTTCAATCTTTGTGGTGAATGTCATTGGGATTTTGATGGGAATGTAGATTGCTTTTGGTAGTATAGCCATTTTTACTATGTTGATTCTACCAATCCATGAGCATGGGAGATCTTTCCACCTTCTGCAGTCTTCCTCAATCTCTTTCTTTCAGAGGTTTAGTACTCCTTGTAGAAGTCATTCACATCCTTCGTTAAGTTTACTCCTAGGTATTTGATTTTTTTTTTTTGAGGCTATTGTAAATGAAATTGTTTTCATATATTCCTTCTCAATTTGTTCATTGTTGGTACATAGAAAAGCTAATGATTTTTTTAAGTTGATTTTGTATCCTGCCATATTGCTGAGCTGTTTATGGTGTCTAGGAATTTTTGGGTAGAGTTTTTTGGGTGTTTGAGGTATAGCATCATATTGTCTGCAAATAGGGATATTATGACAGTTTCTTTACCTATTTGTATTCCTTTTATTTCTTCTTGCCTTATTGCTCTGACTAGGAATTCTAGGACTATGTTGAATAGGAGTGGGGAGAGTGGGCACCCTTGTCTCACTCCTGATTTTAGGGGAAATGGTTTCAGTTTTTCTTCATTAAGTTTGATGTTGGCTATAGGTTTGTCATATATAATACTGAGGTACATTCCTTCTATTCCTGTTTTCTTAGAGCTTTTATCATGAACTGGTGTTGAATCTTATCAAAGGCTTTTTCTGCATCTATTGAGATGATCAAGTGGTTTTTGTTTTTGCTTCTGTTAATGTGCTGTACTACATTTGCCTATGTTGAACCACCCCTGCATCCCTGGAATGAAGCTCACTTGGTCGTGGTGAATGATCTTCCTGATATGTTGTTGGATTCAGTTTGCCATTATTTTATTGAGGATTTTTGCACTGATGTTCATTAAGGAGATTGGTCTATAGTTCTTTTTGGAGGTGTCTTTGTCTGGTTTTGGGATGAGTATAATACTGGCTTCATAGAATGTGTTAGGCAGTATTCCTTCCCTTTCTATTTCATGGAAAAGTTTATTCTTCTTTAAAGGTCTGATAGTATTCAGCAGAGAATCCATTAGGTCCTGGACTTTTCTTTTTTGGGAGATTCTTTATTGCTGCTTCAATTTCATTTCATGTTATAGATCTATTTAGGTGGCTAATATCCTTTTGGTTCAGTTTTGGATGGTCATAAGTATCTAGAAATTTGTCCATTTCTTCAAAATTTTCAAATTTATTGGAATATAGTTTCTCAAAGTAGTCGCTGGTGATTCCCTGGATTTCTGTGGTGTTTGTTGTTATCTCCCCTTTTGCGTTTCTGATTTTATTGATTTGGGTTTTTTCCCTCCTCATTTTAGTCAGATTTGCCAGGGGTCTGTCAATCTTGTTTATTTTTTCAAAGAACCAGCTTTTTGTTTCGATGATTCTTTGTATGGATTTTTTTGGTCTCTGTTTCATTAATTTCGGCCTTTATTTTTATTATTTCTCTTCTTCTGCTTGTTTTGGGTTTAGCTTGTTGTTTTTCTATGAGTTTGAGATGTAGCATTAGATTATTTATTTGAGATCTTTCTGTGTTTTTAATATATGCACCCATGGCTATAAACTTTCCTCTTAGGACTGCCTTTGCTGTGTCCCATAGGTTCTGGTAGGTTGTGTTTTCATTTTTATTAACTTCCAGGAACCTTTTAATTTCCTCTTTTATTTCATTGATGACCCACTGATCATTGAACAATGTGTTGTTCAGCTTCCAGTTATTTTCTGCTGTTGTTTTTGTTGTTGAGTTCTAGTTTTAATGCATTGTGATCAGACAGATGCATGGGATTATTTCTATTTTCTTATATTTGCTGAGGCTTGCTTTGTGCCCTGAGATATGATCAATTTTGGAGAAAGTTCCATGGGCTGCTGAGAAGAATGTATATTGTGTGGATGTTGGATGAAATATTCTGTAGCCATCAACTAGGTCCATTTGATGTGTGGTGTGATTTAGTTCTAGAATTTCTTTATTGATTTTTTGTTTGGATGACCTATCTATTAGTAATAGAGGGTTATTAAAGTCTCCCACTACCACTTGGAGTCTGTATGTGCTTTTAAGTCCTTTAAAGTATGTTTGATGAAATTTGGTGTACTGAGATTGGGTGCATATAGGTTGATAATTGTTATTTCCTTTTGGTATATTTCCCCTTTTACTAGTATGAAGTGTCTTTCTTTATCTCATTTGATCAATGTAAGTTTGAAGTGTGCTTTGTCTGAGATCAGTATTGCTACTCCTGCCTGTTTTCAGGGGCCATTGGCTTGGCAAATCTTCTTTCAGCCTTTCACCCTAAGCCAGTGTTTGTTTCTGTGGTCTGTCTCTTTTTTTATTCTTCTTATTTATGTGTTGGTTCTTTTATTATTTAAGTCTATAGACTAGCTGAAAGAAAAGTAAACACCTAATCACATACACACACGCACATGCCACACACATTTCTCTAGAAATGTGTCTACAAAACCTAGACAGAGGTTGTAGATGGTCCTCCTCATCCTTAAGCATGTATCTTCCATTTACAAAGACATTCTTCTATTCAGTTATAACATTTACTTAACAACATTATTTGGCATTATTTGACATATGTTATTTAAATTTGCTCCCAAAATCTTTATAGTCCTCCCTACTCCAGAATTCAGTCAAAGTTCATGCATCGCATTTGTTTGTTATGTCTATATAAATCTCTCCCAATCTAGACTAAACCCACTGCCTCTCTCTGTTCTTTAGGTTCCTCTGGAAAATGTAGAGTCCATTTGCCCTAGAGTATGCTCCACATTCTTAATTGTTCTCTTTTCTCATATTAGATTCTAGTCAGACATTTCTGACAAGACCACCACACAGATAATGTGTATCTCTACTGCTGTATTATAATGTGTATCAGGAGGTGCACTATGTCAGACAGCCCTAGTTTTGGTAATGCAAGCTTGGTCGCTTGATAAAGGTGGGGACTGGCAGATCTCTGTATTTTTTAATTAATATATAACTGATAGATAGGGTGGTACTTTATGGACAATTAAATATCCTGTTCCCTAACTACCTTTTAATCAATGGTTTTGGTGTTCATTAATGATCCTTGCATGAATCAGTCATTACCTTGGAGAAGTACAAATGGTAATTTTCGAACTTTTTCATCCCTCTATTTTATTGCCTTTATTGACTTTTGAGGGCAGTGAGGTCAGGTTAGATGAAGATTATATATAGATTACTGGATTTAGAAAACAGATCATTTTTGATTTTCTTGAGCCAAGTGAATAGTGAAAATGGAAGACATTTTGTTAGGGACAAAAGAGACAGAATTGAAGGAAAGAATTTTAATTTGATACTTGAGCCTTCCTCCCTCCCTTCCTTCTCATCCTTCCTTCCTTCCTTCCTTCTCATCCTTCCTTCCTCCCTCCTTTCCTTCCTCCCTCCCTTCCTTCTCGTCCTTCCTTCCTTCCTTTCTTTCCGTCTCGTCCTTCCTTCCTCCCTCCCTTCCTTCCTCCCTTCCTTCCTCCCTCCCTCCCTCCCTCCCTTCCTTTCTTCCTTCTCGTCCTTTTGTTCTTCTCTTCTTTGGTGGGCTGATGTAGAGATTGAAGATAGGAGTGTCAGGGAATAATTAATAGAATAAGGTCCCAGATGAAGTGGAAAGAGGTGAGGTCAAGAACAGTTAGTCAGGGGGTTAACCCTGAAAAGAACAGATGCCTACAGTCTACCTTAGAAAGTTGGGAGTTGTGTATGTTGAGAATAAGGTACATTTGCAATATGGAGAGAAAAATCATGTAAGAACTTTTTTTTGTTACTTTTTTTTTTTTTAACACTGTGTCCTTGCTTGTGTCTTTTATTCAACAAAATTAGTAATAAGGGAATAACAGGACCTGCCTGGAACTGAGGGGGGGCGGGGGAAGGGTAGGAGAGGGGGTTGGGGGGAGAAATCACCCAAACAATGTATGCACATGTGAATAAATGAATAATTAAAAAAAAAAAGACTGTGTCTTTTTTTAATTTTTATTTTTTGGCAGTGCTGGGGTTTGAACTTAGGGCCTCAGCTTCCTACACAGGTGTTCTACCACTTGAGCCATTCCACCAGCCCTTTAAGTTACTTTTAACCATAGGGTCAATGGAGGTAGACTAGGGGAGAGGAGATGAGGAAAGTGATGATGTGGGGATCAGGAAAGAAGTGTTTCAAGATGAACAAAAGGGTTGCTGAGCAACATCAGGGGCTTACCTGAGATGGAAGCGCATAAATTTGTAATCAGCATGTCTTAAAGTTTTGTCTGGCAGTGTTCTGCTAGGAGTAAAGCTAAGTCAGATTGTGTTGAAAATGGATGATGGGAGAGAATAGAAGATGCAAAGGAGATTGTGAAGTAATTGACCATGGGATTTAGGTTAAGTAGAGAAGCTAGTAAAGCAGAACCGGCTAAGACCCAAACAGTAGGGAGAGATGTAGAGATAATTCCAAGCAATAATTAAGTAAAATAGTAATTTATTACTGGCTTGGTTATAGTAATAATGAGCCTTACACTTACTTACTTTTTCCTTAAACTAACATTTAACATTTTCATTCTTGAACCATTTACTGATATAATGCAGATGTTTCTATCTACCTTGCTTTATTTTCCCTAAAATGAAAATTCCTTGAAAGCACCATTTTTATTCTTGTATCTTATTTCTTACATTTATTATTTGTTTAGATTATTTGTAGATCTTGCTCTTAGGGATCTAGATATATCTAGACAGTGGATAAATCCAAGTGTCATTCTTGTTCTTAGGAATATGTTAATACATGATCTCTTTTAGCAGTTATTTTCAAAGTAGAATAGATTGTGCAGATTTTAACTTTATTTTTATTTTTAAATAATCATCTAATGGTGTACATATTTGAGATGTAGTTATTCTTCAATAACATTGAATGAGTGATTTTAAGATTTACTTGCTAATCTTTGACTAGGCCACCAAGAACACAATATCAGTGTTTTAATCTGGTTCACTTTGGTTGACAAAATTTCACTAACAATACAGTTACATCAGTGACCCAAAGAGTAAAAAAAGCATCCAAGCTATTTTGGGTTTTCACTGAAATTTTTACATGTTCAAGACAAATTAGACCTATAATTCAATTAATTTTAGTAGCTGCTGTAATGCTGTAAGTCTCTGATGAGTTCTAGGAAAAAAGATTTTATTTTGAATATTATGTAGGTTTTACATTATGTATTATTTATATAGCATTATATACTGTTTAATGAGGATATTTATTCCCAATAAAAATGTCATGAATTACACTTGTTTTATAAGCCATTGGAAATATTTTAAATCTGATACTACAAATAGTTATAATTTTTATCCTAACCAACATTATCTCTTATTGTTATTATCACTAAATCAAAAGTAAATAAGAAACTTTAGGAAGCACTTGGATCCAGAGTTTCTGGCAAGGCTGAAGTTCTCATAAATGTCACATGGGGATGTAAAGAAAAAGCAATTTAGATTACTACAATTTTATTCTATTTTCTGTGTTCCTTTAGCTTTTTCCATACTTCTTTAATGCTCAAGATGAGTTTGCAAGTACTTATGTGACAGCCTAGTTAGTATTTCTTGAAAGCCCATTGGTGTTTACATTTTAGCTTCATTATTGAGATCATTGTGAGCAATAATGTATCTAATACACAATTTAAAAAAAATTTAAGAATTTGAAATTATGATTAGAAGACTTTTTCAAATAAGTATATTATTAGTTGAATCTGGTTTGTATGAAAGAAGCTTAACTAAACCATTTACCAGAAATTGGCTCTTAAAATTCTAGAAATATAGAAGGTGCTTCTTAGAATATGAGATATTTGAGGAATTTTGTAGGCAGACAGCAAGAACCCAACTGAAGGTAAGACTAAAGAGGAGTAAGAAGGTATGGAGAAAGAGTTTTTACAATGATAAACAAAGAAACAAAATAAAAGCCTGTTTTGATTTCTACCAAGCTGATCTTCTTTGGAAGGACATTGTAGTATGATTTTTTTTCCTTGTATATTTAGTTACTTCTGAAATTGGGGAAATGAAGTTTGCTAGGTTTTTGTTGTTGTTGTTGTTTGTTTGTTTTTAAAGCAGTGAGTATTGATTCTTTCTTTTACTATACTTAAATCCAAAATTTATTTGAAAAGTTCCCTGTCCAGCTCCAGTTTAAAAAAAATTTTTTTCTCACATCTTCTCAAATTACAAATAGACATGTTGCCAGGTGCTATGGCTCACACCTGTAATCCTTAGACACTTGGGAGACTGAGATTGAGAGGATCTGGGTTTGAGGCCAGCCCAGGCACATAGTTCATGAGATCCAGTCTCTAAAATAACCAGAGCAAAATGGACTGTGGCGCAAATGATAGAGCGACTGCTTTGCAAGCACCAAGCCCTGAGTTCAAACCCCAGTCTTACCAACAAAACAGAAAACCAAAACCAAAAAAACCCCCAAATAGATATGTTATAAAAGATCACTTGTAAGTCAGTTACTTGGAATTTAGAATGTACTTCCTGTTGAAAGTGTTAAGATGATTGTCCAGAGTAGCCTGTTTATCCTGCATTGCTGCTGAGTGATTAGAAGAATACAGTAAATTATCTTTTTTTTTAAGGAATAGTTTTCTAGGAGCCCTAGTCTTAGATAATTCTTCCTACAGTTAGATACTAATGATTCCTGCCATTTAATAGATGATAAACATAGCTAGACCTAGTGGCGTATGCCTATAATCCCAGCACTTGGGAGGCTGAAGCAGGAGGATCTTGAGTTTGAGGCTACGTGGTGAGACTCTGTCTCAAAAAAAAGGTAGCCATAAGTAGTAGTTGTGAGAATAAATATTACCTATCAGTAGTTGATTTAGAAAAGATTGGGTGGCTGTAATAGGTGGGAGGTAGTAGTGAAATAATTTAGATCTTTTTTAAACTGAAGAGGTTGTGTAGTACAGAATCAGAGGTATGAAATTTGGATTCAGAAGATCTGAATTCAAATCCCATCTTCACAATTAGCTGTCTAAATATTTGGAAACCAAATTATTCTTGAACCATATAGTGGAGATCATTGATACATTCACTAGATTGTTTTGAAGACTAACAAAATAATTTCAGGGAAATCAAGTAATTATGAGCTTCATAGTATTTACTCAAATATTAGTGATGATGTACTTTTTCTTACTGTTTTTACATTGTTTCCTTCCTTGTCATCCTTCCTTTTTTTTCATTAATAATATACTTTTACTGTCTTCTTGATCTAGGACTTCAGAGAACCCTGAGAACTAGTTGTGGGAGTGAAGTAATCCAGTTTTGCCCAAGTCTTAGCTGATCTCTTTCTCCCTTCTCTTACCAGGAAAGGGCATTGGGCCCAGGAGTAGAGGATGTGAGGCAACTAATTGTTTTTTTTGTGAGGGCGGGACTGGGGTTTGAACTCAGGTCTTGCAAAGCAGCTGCTCTTACTGCTTGAGCTACACCTTCAGTAGGCAAAGGTCAGTTTGCTCAGTTGCCTAAGTCCTGTTCTTATCTCAAAAACAATGTATGCACCTATGAATAAATGAATAAAAAAAAAGATGAGGCATAAACTTAAAGTGCTTCATAATCCCTGGGTTTGATATTCTTTCTTTCTCAGCTTTCCCTTAGCTTCAACATCAGTTTCCAATACTTTCCCCCTTCCCTTTGTACAGGCATGACAGGGAGAACCACTGTTCTATTCTTTGGTTACTTTTCTAGTAGTAAATTATTTCAGCTCATACTGATTTGCTACCTTTTGTCAACTCTTTCCCTTCCTTTTCCTACTTCCCACACCAGGAATAGGACCAAACAAAGAAAAGGACAGCAAAAGAAGAGACCCAGGATCTTGAAGTTTAAATTGATTTAAAAACTTTGTATGGTGCAGTTCAAATGTTAATGCTTACTGGCTGTTTTTTATTATCATATTATTGTTTTACTGGGGGTACATTGTGACATTTACAAGTTCTTATAATATATCATAGTTGAATTCACCCCCTCCATCATTCTCCTTTATTCCCACTCCTGGAATAGTTTCAACATGTCTCATTTTTCCATCTTCATACATGAGTACATAATATTTCAATTACATTCATCCTCCTACACCCTTTCCTTATATCCTCCCCCCTCCCACTGATACTAATCCGCAGACAGGACCTGTTTTTTTTTTTTTTTTTTAAGTAAGATATTAGTATTGATGGTGATAGTAGTTGCAATTATGTATTGTGTACTGTACATCAATTATTGTGCCATGAGCTTACATAGTTATTTAAATCTTTCAACATTTCTACAAGGAAGATACTATTGTTATTCCATTCTGCAAATGAGAACACTGAGACATGTGAAGGTAAGAAAGTTGTCAAAGGTCATACAACTAATACATGACAGATCTAATAATATGGATGACAGATCTATATTCCTTAGCAATATATTATTTTATGTTTCAGGAAAGGTAGAGATCTAGAGTCAAATTTTAGAAAGTCAAGTAATGTTTTACAAGTCAAGTATATTTTGGATTTATATTTTTGTATTATTTTGAGTATATGTAAACCTATATGAGACATTTTTAGTGGCTTGTGTGTCCTTCCCTCCTTTTCCACAGTATTGGAGGATGACAGGATGAGAATCTTCCAGGAGACTAATCCTAAAGCTCTTCATGGAGTGGTTTAGATTGGAACTAGATAGACCAGTTAGGAGACCATAGAATGATGGAAGCATGATAGAGGGCAGGCAAATTTAGATTTAAAGTAAGATACCACTTACGATAAATAGGAGAAGGGAAATAAAATGATAATATATCTGTGTAACCTTCTAGTAAGGTGTTTTGTTTAGATTGAAAATAGTAGGCTAAAATGAAAAAAAAGACTTTTGTTATTACCTTACCTGTGATAGACAACCTCATGGATAATTCAGAGTTGACTGCAAATAGTTTTGTAATATAGTGTTCTCTATAAGCAATAACTTACAGTGTAGAAGTACGAGAAGAAGTTTTTTCAGTCTGGGTAATGCTTGTGTTAAGTCTCAACTGTCTCCTTATATTTCCAGTTTCTAAATATTGTATTTTCCTTCTGCAACAAAAAACTTCAACTGAAATCTATTTATATGTTTTTTTCCATATTTGAAGTTGTACAGTAATGCCATCTTGAGGTAGATTAAGTAACAGTTACAACTTGAATATTTTTTCTTTTCTTAGATACTTTGTACTACTTAATATTTGACAATATATAAAGTTCTCCTTCAAAATTTACTGTGAAAAATTTAAAACATGTAGAAAAACAAAAGAAGATATAACACTGATAGATATTTCACTTAGACGGGTTCAAACATTTTGCTGTTTTTGCTTTATTTGTGTGTATTTTTTGCTGAATCATTTAAAATAAGTTCCAGATGATTACATCGTACTTCTCTTTTAAATACTTCATTTTTTTACTCTAAGCACGAGGACCCTTTTTTTCTTTTCTTTTATTCTCTCTTAATTCATATATTCATATGTGCATACATTGTTTGAGTCATTTCTTTCCCCCTGCCCCCCACCCCCTACCTCTCCCCTCATGCCCCCTCGCTTACAGGCAGAACCTGTTCTGCCCTTCTGTTTTGTTGAAGAGAAGACATAAGCAATAATAAGAAAGACAAAGCGTTTTTGCTAGTTGAGATAAGGATAGCTATACAGAGAGATTCCAAACATTGCTTCCATGCACAAGTGTATTAAACCCGAATTGATTCATCTCTACTTGACCTCTTCACTACTTCCTGGTCACCTTCCCATGTTGACCTCTGTCACTTTAAGGTTACTGCATTAGCTCCTCTACAGTGGGAACATCAAACACTTTTAAGTTTTGGGTTTCCTACGTATATAAGGACCCTTTTCAGTCTCATTAATATACCTAAGAAAATTAACAATTTCAAAGTATCATTTAACATCCTGTTCATATTTAGAATTGCCCAGTTGCTTAGAGAATATATTAAAGCCAGTTTTTTTTCTTTTTAAAGTGGAATTCAGTCAAGCTAACAAATTACCTTTAATTGTTGCCTCTTTATTTTAGTCTAGAATAATTTCCTACCTTGATAAAATGACTAAATTACCAGGCCAGTTTTCTTGTAGAACTTCTCATGTTCTCAATTTGTCTGATTGTTTATTCATGTGGTTCTTTAAACCTTGTTCTCTTATTTTACTTTTTTTCCTGTAAAATGAAAGATTTATAGCAGGTAGGTCTGTAAATGTAGACTCCATGACTATGGATAGATATAGATATGGATATCTATATCTATATCTATCTATCTATCTGTTTATTTTGGTGGTACTGGGGTTTGAACTCAGGGCTTTGTACTTGCAAAGCAGGTGCTCTACTGCTTGAACCACACCTCCAATCTGTTTTGCTTAGTTATTTTGGAGATGGGGTCTTGCAAAGTGTTTGACCAGGCTGGCCTTAAACTGCGATCCTCCCAATCTCAGCTCCCAAGTAGCTAGGATTATAGGCATGAACCATTGGTGCAGGCTATAGTCTGTATTTCCCTAGCAGCTTTTTTCATATCTAACAAGTTATGTTTCCTTTGCATTGAAAGTACTGAGATGGATATGCAAGGAAATCTAAGAAATGTAATTCTTAACTTTTTAGAAAGCTTGAAAAAAGTTAGAGTAAATGAGCTGTTTGCCATGGGTCCTAGCTTTGTAGCTCTGCTCCTTTTTTCCTACTCTTATTTTTCTTTTCACCAGATTTCCTAACTTGACTTTTTAAAGAAGAACTTCACAAAGCACATAATTTTTCTGGACCTTGTTGTACTTATCTCTACTGTGAGAGGACTTTAGGTGATCTCTGAAGTTTTCATTAATAAAATACTGAAATAATCCATATTCTTCTGTATTGTTTTAGTATTGCTTCATTTATAAAGTCTTATCTGATACTGTAGCCCATACTATGTTGTTTTGCCCCACAAATTCTTTCAGTGCTTATTAAAAAGTACAAACAAGCCGAGCATGGTGACTCACATCTCAAATCCTAGTTACTTGGGATGATTGTGGTTTGAGGCCAGCTAGGCAAATAGTTTGTGAGGCCACATCTCAACCAGTGGCTGGAAGCAGTGGTATGGGCCTGTCATCCCAGGATAGCAACTACTGCAGGAAGCGTAAAATAGGAGGTTTGAGGTTCTGGGCAAAAAGTGAGATTCTATATCAAAACAAAAATACTAAATGTTTGTCGCAAGTGTTGAAGCACCTGCCTAGCAAGCATGAAGAATCCCTGATGAGTTCAAACCCCAGTACTACCAATAAACAAACACACAAATGCATAATATATACAAAATACACACACACATAAACATAGGTTAGCCTGTGTTTTACTTATATATATTTGTTTTGATTGCTTAATGGAATTGTAAATTCCTTAAAGAACACCACTTCTTTTATAATTAATGATTTTATAATCATTATATTACTATGTGGCAGTCACATAGTAAAAATAGTTATAACGATAATAACTAACATCTGTAAACACTAACTTTTAGGCAGGCATTCTTTAAAATGTTTTACATATGTATTCCCATAATTCTTAGCAGATGCTTATGAGGAATCTGGTGGTGACTTGCCACTGTAATCCTAGCTACTCACCCCTGTAATACTAGCTACTCAGGAGGCAGAAATCAGAAGGATCACTGTTCAAAGCCTACTTGAACAAATAGTTCTCCAGACCTTATGTCAAAATATACCCAATACAAAACAGGGTTGGCGGAGTAGCTCAAGTGGTAAGAGTGCCTGCCTAGCACCCGTGAGGCCCTGAATTAAAAAACCGCAGTACTGCCACCTGCCTCCCCCCCCAAAAAAAAGAAGATGTCTATGAGGTATGATCTTTTTTCACTTCATTTCACAGAAAGGTTAAGTAAATTTCCTCATGGTTATACTGCTGGCGAGTGATGGTGGGTTATGAACCCTGCCAGGTAGACTTCAACAACTTAAGCACTTAACCATTTTGCTATAGTGCGTCATTACTGCATATCTGTTTGATGGAGTGTTCTCATTTTTAATATACAGGATACAGGATTTGTATCTATTTGTACTTTGTATAAAAGACTAAGGTTGTTTCACCTTGGAGGAGATTTTTTTCAAAACAAAAACAAATAGCCTCCTTAGCAAATTAAATAATATGAACAACCTTTATAATTAACATCAAATATTCAAATTGCATATTTACACTTTGAGGGATTTTGAAAAAAATCTCTGGTTTTGAAAGAAAAATTTGTGATGTTCATAATACCTATGGATAGATTTTGGTTTGTATGAAGTGTCTTAATTATTATTTGTTTCTTACTTGCTTTTAGTTGAGTGGTGATTTTATGCAATGGCTTCAAGCCACAGTTCTTCACCAGTGCCTCAAGGAAGCAGCAGTGATGTTTTCTTTAAAAAAGAGGTAGATCCAGCAAAACACACTCGACCTGTGCAGTCACTGCCAGATGTGTGTCCCAAGGAACCCACAGGTAATGCTTTATTTTTATTTTAGGGTTTTTCTGATGATTTGCATTATCTTTAAATGAGTAGTCAGGTTTCATAAACTTTCCTTAAAAGAGTAAATTTACGATGTTAAAAATAGATAAGTAATGTATAAATAAACTGTTTGAGAAATTGAAATACAGTTCTTTTCATACATTTCCATAAAAGAAGTTACATAAGACAAAAGATTGAAAGCTATTTGGTTAAAACATATAGTATAGTCAGACTTCATTATTTGAAGATTCTGTATTTGCAAATATTCCTGCTCTCTAAAATTGATTTGTAGCCCCCAAATCAATACTTTTTGCCTTCCTTCCTTCTTTCCTTCCTTCCTTCCTCTTCCCTCCCTCCCCCTCCCTCCCTCCTTTTCTCCCTTCCTTCCTTCCTTCCTTCTTCCCTTCCTACTTTCTTCCCTTCCCTCCCTCCCTTTTTTTTTTTTTTAAAGACAGTGTTTCACTATGTAGATGAGGCTGCCCTTGAATTTATGATCCTCCTTCCTTGGTCTCCCAATTGCTGAGACAGGTGTGTGTCACCATAACTGGGTTCTTATGGTAGTTTTGTGGCCATTAGCAGATATATGCCAAGAAATGAAAAATTTGAGTCACCTGACCCATACCATGTTCCCAGCTTTGGTTGCACAAGATAGTGCTCTGCTTTTTTTTGTTTCAGATCTCATATTGTAAACAAAGAGTTCTTTTTGCAGGCTGTTTAGTGCCACATATTTTGCATTTTTGTGCTTTTTTGTTGATGCTTTGCTATTTAAAATAACTGTCAAGGATAGTGCTGAAGTGCTGTCTGGTATTGCTAAACACAGGAAAGTAGTGATGTGCCTCATGGAGAAAATACACGTGTAGAAAGTACACGTGTAAAATAAGCTTCATTCAGGCACGGGTTATGGTGCTATTAGCCATGGGTTCGATGTTTATGATCAGTGATATAGAATGAATAAATGTCCTTTAATAGAAACATACATAAAATAAGCCTCTGTATTTTATCAGTTGATGACAGTATTGTGCCAGAGGCTCACAAAAATCTAATTCTTTCGTTCTCCTAAGAGCACTAATTTAGTATTTGCTGGTTAGTTGTTCACAGTGACTTTATAGGAAAAAAACTGTAAATAATGACAGTTAACAGATTATTCATCTTTCCTCTGTGGTTAAATGCCACAGCAACATTATATTACCTGATTATAAACTAAATAAAGGTTATTTGAATTAGTAGTGCCTGCTCTAATATAACAGAGAAAAGTCTTACCTCTTAAAAAACTGTGGTATTTTCAATTTTTGAAAAAGAGAAATTGTACATTAAAAAAATGAATTAATGGAAATTAATGGAAAGTTTTGTTTTTTTTTTACATCCACCCCACCTGACAATTTAAAACATTCATATTTTGCGTATTCTTTATCTTGTACGTGTTTTTCATCCCTTTGACAATTGAGGTTTGAAGATGAAGATTAATCAGATTGATTTTTATTAATTTATTATGGATGAGAGAGTTTGGTTGGTTTGTGTTAAATATAAGCATTTTTACTTTTCTGGATACCCTTGCAGACATAAAACCAATTTCATAGAGTTCTCTTGTTTGCTTTTTACAGGTGATTCAAATAGTTTATGTGTTGCCCCATCTCTAGTTACAGATCAACATAGATGGACTGTATATCATTCCAAAGTAAATCTCCCAGCAGCATTAAATGATCCTAGATTAGCAAAAAGAGAATCTGACTTCTTCACAAAAACATGGGGATTAGACTTTGTGGACACCGAAGTCATACCTTCATTCTACCTCCCACAGATCAACAAGGAACATTTTACAGCATATCAACAGGAAATCTCTCAGGTAATATCTAATCTTGAAATTAGTTATAGTCAGATCAAAAGTAATAGAAATATTTTAGTTTAATTTATTGTAGATTTTTGACCAATAAGTGCTTCTTTCCCTTCCTTTTTATCTGTAAGAGCTTTAATAATAATCACATTTTGTTTTTCTGTTGGGAAAAAAGTGACAATTTGAAAAACAAAACATGTATATTCCTCTATTAAACAAAAGTTTATTCAGTTACTACATACACCAAGTATTGTAGGAAGTATTGCTTTTCTGTCTGTCACTGTCATGCACTGCCTAGATTTCCCTCTGGGACCCCTCACCATTAGGAGCGCTGTGAATAAGACAGCCCTCAGCTATCAGTCCCTTTCAGGAATTGCCTTGGTAGAAGATTGTTTTTCCCTAAATTGACCAGTAATCCTTGATGAATCTATTATATTCTTATTTGTTTATACAAATTCTACTGTCTTGGATTATGATTTTTCCTTAGATATGTTTCTCATTTATTGTAGCAATTTTTTAGAATTACACAATCCTATTAGTGCTAAGTTTCAATATGAACCCTACTCCAACCAAGGCAAAAATGGTTCTATTAGGCTTATAAAGCCAAATGATTTGTGAGATTTAAGAAATTAGCAGAGTAGAACTGTTTGTATGTCTCTGATTTACCACAGACAATTTAATAGAACATCTTAGCTCTAGCAGGTAGTTTATGTCTATATCCAGACATAATCAGTACATTGCTTTGGGTTTAAGAGCAAGAATGGACTACAGTGCTAAGTTTGAGATGACCTATTATTCATTTTTTGATTGTTAGTGATGGCTACTATCAATATAATTTTAGTAACCATTTTAGCCTTTTTTTTTTTTTTAGATCAAATGGTACAGGGAAGGTATGTATGTTTATCAACATAGAAGAGCTATGTGTGTGTGTGTGTGCGTGCGTGCATTTTTTTGCTTTTTTTTGGTGGTACTGGGGTTTGAACTCATGGCCTCACACTTGCTAGGCAGGCACTCTACCACTTGTGCCATTCCACCAGCCCTATATATGTCTCATTGTGTTGCCCTGACTAGTTTCAAACTCCTGGGCTTAAGCAGTCCTCCTGTGTCAGCCTCCTGAGTAGCTGAGATTATGGACATGTACCACCATGTTCAGCTCAGTACATATACATAAACACACACACACACACACACACACACATACACACAGTACTAGGGATTGAGCACAGGGCATTGAGGATGCTGGGAAAGCACTTTACCACTTGAGCCACATCCCAGCACTGTATTTATATTTTTATAACTATTCCTTTCAGTACTTTTTCATTTGCAAGCCTAATTTGAATTTAGCTGATTTTATTTTACTTGGTTACTTTCTCTTTTTATTGTTTGGAAATAGGCTGAATATGGCATTTATACTGTACAGACTATCTGATTCTATCACATTTTTTGTATAGACCCTACAAATGGCAAATCTGAACAACGAGATGCCACTACATATCTATTAGAATGGCAAAAAGCTCAAAAACTGACAGTATCAGATGTTAGTAAGGATATGGAGCAATAGGAACTGTCATTCATTCTTGGTAAAGTACAAAATGGTGTAGCCTCTTTGGAAAGCAGTCCTGTAGCAACTGACAAAATTGCTACCTTAACTCTGAACACTGGTAGCCAAGTGTTTTCTTGTCATCAGACTCTACTTTCCCAGGTGTCCTTTCAGTGGCATCTCTGAAAAGATAACAATGTTGTCAGTGGCTATTTAATCCCAATTATAAACTAGAGTGAGATTTTTTTCTTTTTGACTCAAAGAGAAAGTGGCAGTAATTAATATCTTTCTATCTTGTATACATAGGTTTTTAGATTTACTTCCTTGATTTAAAAAAATTAAATCATTTCTGTTGTGTAAATAAAGATTTTCCAGTTACTTTTCCTCTTCATTCTATATATGGAGATTTTATTATAATTGCATATGAGGAAGTAAATACAGGTATATATTCTATTTTTGTGTTGGGGATCTAACCCAGGGCCTTGCACATGCCAGGCAAATAACTCTACCACTGAGCTACATCCCCAATCCTTCACAGTGGTATTTGGCTTATAAATCAGACTTGTTCTTGGTATTCAAGTTCAGGAAGGTAGTGATTTCATGTTAAAATTGTAGAACTAATTTGGTTTATTTTAAAATTCTGTTTTGAAATAATTTGATGCTTTGAGTACTCCTATTTCTACAGAGCATTGATCACATTATTTAACTGTCTTTTTCTTAGAGAGAGAAGATTCATGAGAGATGCAAGAATATTTGTCCTCCTAAGGATACATTTGACAGGACTCTTTTACATACTCATGGTATGAATATGTGTTATTTGTAGATAATAAAGCATAGCATGAATATTAATGAATAAATCTTAATTTTGGACCATTGTTTCCTGTCATATCTTTAATTTTTATTTCTAGCTTTTTGGTTGGCATTTTGTTTTCCACAGTGCTAGAGATTGAAACCAGGGCTTTATACATGCTTAGCAAGCACTCTACTACTGAGTTACATCCCAGCCCTTATTTCTAGTATAATTTTTGTAGCCTAATATCATAATCTTTCTAAAAGCTTGTAAGAGAAAAATCATGGGTCTGACAGTAGTGTAACCCTTCAGTTTGTCAAATATTTAATATCTTGGTGCTTGGTATTTTGTTTATTGTTTAAAGAATAGATGAATAAGAAATAGTGTCTGTTCTGAAGCAGCTGATTATCTTTTGAGTAAGGCTAAAGAAATAAACCAATAATTGCAGCACTGTATATTAAATAGTAAGGTCTGGATAGTAAGGTTGTACATACATTTGTAATTCTGCTTTAGAAGGCTTCCCAGAGTTGATGATGATTACATGAGTAGTTAGTGTGAAACATTCATGTGTTTAATTTGCACTATGTATTTCTTTGGAATATTTATTTATTCCCAGGGAAAAGGAAGAGTTTCTACACTGCCATAAAGTAAAGAGAGAACATAGCATGTTTAAAGAGTTGCAAGAGTCTAGTATGTTGACTGTACTTGGAATAAGAGATGAAGCTGAAGCAATAGGCAGGGGTCTGAAGACCATGCTCAGAAAATTTACTTTTTCTAAGGGCAATATAGAGCTACAAAATACTTGTAGGCACACACGATCAGATTTGTAATTATGCATTCACTGTGGAAACAGATATGAATCATGAATTTACAGATGATAGTAAGACTGGAGGCAAGGAAACAGTTGGAGGTTACTGCAGTGTTAAGTGAGAAATGACGTGGTCCAAATAAGAGTTGAACTGGAGAGGAAATTAGAATCAGATCCCTCAGAAATCTAGGCACAGCTTTCGATGGCCAGTTAGTGTTTGGTAGTAAGAAAAATGATTTAAGGATGACTGCCAGATTTCTTCCTTGGACTTAGGTAAGAGGTACAGTTCATTGTAGGAGGAGAAATTTGGGAAGAAATGGAGGCTAGTTTAATTGCAGATTTGCAGTTAAGGACATGTCTGGTTGGCAATTTAGAGCTTAGGAAATATAAACTGAAATGTAGGTATGGTGGATGGACATTATCAGAGACAGTATCCTAGACAATAGTGTAATAGTTGAATGCAAGGACACAACTGGGATTACCCAGTGAGGTTGTGAATAGTGAGAAGGAAAGGACTGATACTAGGACACTAGGAAGCTACCACATTTAAGGGGCAGACAAGATGAGATATTTGTTAAGGAGACTAAAAAAAATGGTCAGAGGGACAGGAGAGTCAACCTGGAGAGAATTCTATCTTAGAAAAGAAACAGTTTCAGAGAAGTAAGAATGATTAATCTACAATGTCTAATACTTGAGGGATAGATCAGTTTGCACACTGAGACATCTCCTAAGATTTGGCAGTTAGGGGATCTTAGGGAGAGCATTTAGACTGGAGCAGACATAGAAACCTCAATTCTACATATTAAGGAGTGAGTACAAGAGAAAGAAATGCAGACTACTAGTAGGGATATGACTTGAAGATTTGAGATGAGGGAGTAACTGGAGAGAACAGAGTGGAGGAAGGTGTTTTCAAGGCCAGGACTCAATGAGGCAAGAGAGGCACTTGCATAACCGTGAGGCTGAGTTCTTCATAGATTTTGTACCTGATGTGATTCCCTTGCTTCAACCCAGTCCTAGCCCTAGGTTTTATCTTTTTTTGTTGCTATTTCTCTGTTTGTAAATGAGAGAGAACCAAGCATATTTATATGCAAAGAGAAGAACATTAGTAGAAGGGAAGAGGTTGATGATAGGGAGGGAGGTGAGATAATCAGTGAAGCAAGCTCACGGAAGAGGTAGGAAATGGAATCCAAGTACAGAAAGGTTAGTTTTGGAATAGAAAGGGGTATTTCATCTGAGATTGGATTGGCAGGATGAAGGTAAAGAAGGTTCATTTTTAAGTTTGTAGATAATACAAGCTAATATGTCTGAGAAGAAAATTAATGATATAGAAAAGTATCTTTGATCATAAGAAATTCTGGATGTGATGGGTATTTTGAATAATAAAAAGTATGTTTACAATTAATTCATTTTCTAATACTATATAGCACAACATACTAATTTTACCAAAACTTTTAAGAGAGCATCAAAAAAACTTGAAATGTGTTTAGTTGTTTTATTGATGCTAAACAGTTAATTAAAATTATTTGAAACACATCTTATTCAGAGATTTGCCTGCAGTAGGCAGATGGTAGGTGGACTGAGGGATACTTGATGAAGAAAGAAACCTAAGTAAGTAGTTACGTGGTTGTGACCCAGTGCAATATTGATTCTGTCAAAATATATTTTATTGAGGTAAAATGAAAACAAGTTTAAAAGATTGTATTTTCCCTTTTCCTTTTTTTATCATAGATAAATCCAGGACAGATCTGGAGCAAGTACCTAAGGTAACAAAGCTTAAAAATGAGAATACTGCTTTTTAATATTTGGTCTTTTATTTGGCCTTATAAAGCTTTCATTTGGCTATTTTTTGACACTTAGGCCACTTTACCTCTTCTAGTGCTTTGTTGTATCCCTCTTCTCCTTTCTCTCTCTTCAAAATGAAAAAAAATTCAGTTGACAAAAATTGTTTATGTTGTGTACTCTTTCTTTTTTGTATCAGTCTGTTCCTCATCAATGAAAACTACAAATATATTTATACAGGTTTCTCTATTCTAAAAGAGAATTTTATTCATTTTCCTAGCTCTTCAAATAATTAAGAGATACTTTCTTTGCATGAAAAGTGTTGTAGACTTGTTTAACAGATAGATTCTTTTCTGGGAAAATAGTTCATTTCTTTATCTCTTTGAGATCTATGACAATTGCTCTTTAGGATGAGAAAGAGACAGAAAGGTGAAGTGGGAGATCATTTTTAAACCTCTTTGACTCCTACAAAATAAAATCAAACCCTGACACTTAAAATTCTTCATAATTTGCTTTCATCATAGTCATGCTTCTAACTTTTGCCTACTAACCTTTATACATCTACTACTTCAGTCAAACTGTTCTTTGCTGGCTTCATGCTTTACTTGCGCTCTTCCCTCAGCCTGGAAAACTTTTTCTCCATCTTTCCATATTTAATCCTTTATAATACTCTGCACATGTACTTTCTTATCCTTCTCAACTGAATATAACTAGCCCCTTTGCTAAATTCCCATAACATTTATGCCTAGGACAATCCTACCCCTCTAAGATACTTGTCACTTTTTTTGTTGGGGGCCTGGCTCCTTTCAGGATATTTGTATGCTTGCCTCTGATATCCACAACTGGTTCCAGGATACCATCAAGGACACCAAAATTTACCAATGCCTAAGTCTCTTATATATTGCATATAACCTGCACAATTCTCCTTTAAATTTTAAATATGTATCTCTAGATTACTTAGAATAACTAAAACAATGTAAATCTGTTCAGAGTTGTTAATGCTGTATTGTTTAGGGAATAGTGACAAGGAAAAATAGATGCAATTTTTTTTTCAAATAATTTTGATCCTTGGTTGAATCTGCTCATGTGGAACCCAAAGATACAGAGGGTCAACCATATACATATTTTAGCATATTCCTTGAACTGAAAAATCCTTGAGATTAGGATCTGTGTAGTAATTTTTGTTTCCCCCTACGTGCCTTGTGCAAGAAATAATTAGTAGATATTTATTGAATTAATTAGTACTTTTAATTATAATACTAAGTCAGGAATTAGAAAATGTTCTGCTCCTAGTTAGAGTTTCCCTATCATATTCATACTAGTTTAAAACAAGTTCATAAATAACATATAGTATAGACATTAATAAATCAATTGATTAACTCAGGTCTTAGGACCTGTGGCTAGGTGCTAGGGATACAGTGATTAATTAATAGGGATACAGTTGGATTAATAAATCCAACTTTGGTGGTCTCCAGGAAGAGATGTGCATATAGATAATTAATTTATGGAGTATGAGATAAACAAGTATACATGATATACTTGTGTTGAGAGGTTGGGGAGTGATTATTCTCTGTGTCATACATAGAGACCTATTTACCCTTTTGATTGGGTCATGTTCTCCAGGAAGATAGGCAAAAAAGGGCATTCTAGGATAAGGGACATGTAAAGATAACTTATGCATAAGAAGATGCAGAAGGCGCCAGATGAACTGGTTTATGCCTGTAATCCCAGCTACTTGTGAGGTGGAGGTAGAGAAGGATCAAGGTCTGAAGCCAGCTCCAGACAGAAGCACAAGATGCTATCTGAAAAGTAAACAAAAGCAAAAAAGGCTGGGGGCATGTCTCAAGTGGTAGAGCACTTGCCTAGCAACTCTGAGGCAATGGAAGGTATGGGAGATAATTGAGTACTGCTAGAATGTAATATGTAAATAGTGAAAGGGAATGACAAGATACAAAGAGGTATTCTAAATTGTTTGCTCTGTGGGTCATGGGAATGCTTGGAGAGTTTTAAACAGGGAAGTTCTTACAGTTAAATTTGACATTTTAAAATGGTACCTCTGACAGCATTACAAGGCATTCCTTGTTTTAGGGAGGGGGTAGCTATTTACTATATGCCAGAAAAATGAAGAATTGAACTGATGAATGCTGAGGAGTTATAGAGAGGGGATTCAATCAATTTTTAAGAAGTATAATAGGTGTGTCTTATTGACTAGCTCAATGTGGTATGTAAGGGAAAAGGAACATCTCTTCATAAAAATTAATGTTTTAGTTTTAAATTTTAGTGTGGGCTTATTCTAAAAACTAATTTTGAAGGGTTTTTGAACCGGAGAAAACAGAAATATAAGTCAGGAATTAATTTTTGACATTTAAAAAAACTTATCAGTTGGAAACAATATTGAAATTTTAGGATTAATATGGTAACTCCCTTTGTCACGTGCCTGGTAGGACTTTTAGTGAGTTCATATAGTAATAGAATGATCATAGCCACTGGTAAAAGCAAAAAGCATTTTTTATCTTTTATGAGCATTTCAAACTTGGTTCACCAAGTTTACATTATTTGTACAGTGTTCTGATCCAGATTTTTTTGTGAAAATAGCTCAGATCATTACCACTTGCTTTTACTGTTCATACTCAAGATCTCAGTTGATTTTTGTTTAATGTCCTTATAATGTTAGAAGGGCTAATTATATAGAGAAAATGCTTATCTAATTTGGGGAAAATGCATTCTTTTTAACAGATTTTTATGAAACCAGATTTTGCCTTGGACGATTCCTTAACTTTCAATTCAGTTTTACCATGGTCTCATTTTAATACTGCTGGTGGAAAAGGAAATCGTGATGCAGCTTCCTCAAAGTTGCTTCAAGAAAAGGTAATTCTCTTTGACTTTTTCAGTGTAGAAAACTATTCTGGTTAAGTGGTACTACTTGTGTGAGTTCAGATTTAGTTACTTAGTAAGTTCTAATTCTTTTGAGGTTTCTCTCCTTCCTCCTTCCCTTCCTCCCTCCCTCTTTTTAAAAAAAAGAAAATAAGAGCCAGCAATAGTTTCATCAATCTATGCAAATGCTTTTAGAAATACTTTGAATTTTTTTCCTTCATATTATTTTAATAGGAAATAATTTATGGAAATACTATACCTTTGAAAAAAATAGATCAATAGAATAGTGATGGATTCCAAAAACCTTTGAAATTCAAATGAAATACTTTTCTCAGTCTGAATGTTTAAAGTATCTAAAATAATGCATTAAAAAAATTTCTTGGGCTGGCTTAGTGGCTCAAATGATAGAGCTCTTGCCTAGTAAGCACAAGGCCCTGAGTTCAATCCCCAGTATTGCAAAAAAAAAACCCAAACAAATACAAAAAAATTTTAAGTTACACAGTTAGGTTGGCTATATTTACTTTCTGACTCCTTTTCATTCTGTTTTGTAGTTAGAATAGGAATGAAAGACAGAATTCTAAGACAGTACTTTGAAGCTCCTATTATGATGGACAATAGCTGGTTTATCTTTCTAGTTTTAAAGAAAGCAAGAAATTCATACCATATTTTGTGCTACCCAGAGTGCTGGTTTGTGATGTGATAAGGAGTTTGCATTGGAATGCAGATCACCATACTGTGTCTTCATTAAGAAAGTCTTATATAAATGGGGTATGGTGGTCCACACCTGTATTCCCAGCATTCAGGAGGCTGAGACCAGACGAATGCAGAAAGAGAAAAAGAAAAAGCAGGTCTGGGAATGTAACTCAGTGATAGAGCAAGCCTAATAGGTATGAAATCCTGGGTTCCATGCTCAGCACTGGTGGTTAGGTGTGGGGAATTAATGATGTCATTGATTTATATTTGGCAAAGATCCTCATTTTGACAATTGTGTATACTTCAGCTTGCAGTCTACCTACTACATTTATCCCCATGTTGCTTTTTAGGTAAATAAATGAACAGCTGTATTGAAGATACAGGACAAGTTCTTGTTTGTAACTCATTACATTTTATAGTAGATTAGTAGAATGTTGAAGATATGAGTGTTTTTAAGAAAACACTATTCATGACCAAATAATGTCTTCTAATCATTAAAATAATAAATGTTGAAAATACATTAACCCTTTAATATTATAAGATATTCAGAGATACTCTGAAGTCTGAGCTGTAGGTTAAAAAAAAATCTAAAAGAAAATGGGAGAGAAATTGAAAGACAATGTAGTCAAAAAAGGCATATGCAGTTAGAAAGGTAGAAAAGACAAATTAAGTCTCAGAAATCCAGATTTGAAATTTAGAAAGCATGCCTAATACATAAGATTTAATCTTGGGGCCAGGCATGGTGGCTCACTCTTGTAATCCTAGCTGCTTTCTAAAGGCTTGGATAGGAGGATCGTGGCCCGAGGCCAGACCTGTTCAAAAACACCAACAAAAAAGGGCTGAGTCATGGCTTAAGTGGTAAAGTACCTGCATAGCAAGTACAAGGCCTTGAGTTTAAACCCCAGTACTGCCAAAAAATAAAAAATAATCTTGGTAGTGTTAAGATACACGTGAGCTAATTGCTTAAGGCATTTGTCAGTGTTTTAAGAAGACAATACATTGAAAATAAAAATGTTATAAATGAATAAGCAGCCTTGAAGAAAAGATCCAAATGAATTCTAGTGTTTTCTCTAATTTGTGACTGAACCACCAATCTGTCTGACATTTTTGAAATAGCATAGGATAGTAGGAAGAACTTCAGTTTTTGAGTCTGAGACCTGGGTTCACATTTTAGTTTTGCCACTTGCTAACCACACAGTTTTACTCAAGTTATCTAATGTGTCAGGTTTTCTCATTTGTAAAATGAGAATAATTATACTTGTATCCTAAGGTTGTTAAAATTAGAAAAGCTAAGATGTATATAAAGTACCTATACCTAGAACCCAGAAGGAAGAGGCCAATAAATGGAAAGTACAATCATCTACTTAGGGAAATGTGTGTGCAATGTTGGTGGGAGCCAGGGAGATAACTCTGTCTCAGGTTTATAAACTTGTATAAGTAGAACTGTTATCCGAGACAGTTGTGGGTTACTCTTACACTCTTGCATTTAGAGGGTAGTAATGACAGGAACAGAGGAAGAACTACTTTCTATTCTACTCTTTTTTTCTTACACTGATAGTTTTTGGGCTACATCCTTCATCTCCTTTCCCCATAATCAAACAGTTCATGCATTGAAATGTAAAATACATGTAGAAATCTTATGATTTTCAGAAAAGTCAAGGGGAAGGTATGCTTATAATAGTCGCATGATTTTTTTTCCCTTCTCTTTTAAGCTGAGCCACTATTTGGATATTGTGGAAGTAAACATTGCTCACCAGATCTCTCTACGTTCAGAAGCATTTTTTCATGCAATGACCTCTCAACATGAATTGCAGGACTACCTCAAGAAAACTTCCCAGGCTGTAAAAATGCTTCGTGATAAAATTGCACAGATTGATAAAGTAATGTGTGAAGGATCACTACATATTTTAAGACTGGGACTTACCAGAAATAATTGTGTTAAAGTATACAATAAACTGAAGTTAATGGCCACTGTACACCAAACTCAGCCTACAGTACAGGTGTTATTATCTACTTCTGAATTTGTTGGAGCATTGGATTTAATAGCAACAACGCAAGAGGTTCTACAGCAGGAACTGCAGGGCATTCACAGTTTCCGGTATGTCTATTAAGTAAGCCATTAGCAATAATGTTAGAAAAACTTAAAGGATAAATATTAGTATTTAATGTTAAAATCATAGATGTATTCAAAGTAAAATGTACAATTTTTCTTCAGATTGAGCTGCTTAATAATGTTATTCTGATATTTCAGTATTAGCAAAACAAAAACTATAAGAAATAATATTTACAGAGATTCAATAGAATAGCAAAATTAAACTTTCTAGGAGATAAAATAAATATAAGACCAGTCACAACTTTTAAAATAACATTTTGAAAATGTTGAAATTTTGTGTCAAGATGGTAGATCAAAGTAGAGAAGTTAATGGTAGTATATTTTTAATTAATTTAAACAGCTTTTTAATAGGTTTCAAATTGAATAATTATTAAGATTTATTTCTGATTTTCAATCTGTTTATAACATGGTAATGGGAAAGGCCCAGCTTCTTCTAAGTTCTTACTTCAAAAATACCTTTACAAAAAAAGAAAAGAAAAGAAAAAGGAGGGCGGGGGCTATACCTCAGTGGTAGAGTACCTGCCTGGCATGCAAGAGGCCCTGGGTTTGAGTACTATTACCACAAAAACCAACAATAACAGAGAAAAGCTTATGATTTGATTTCAATATTACACATAAAAATATCTTTTAACATTACAGTTTAAGATATTTAATGTGAAGTCATTTTAAAGTACTTACTTTATAGATCAGTTGCAAGTCATATAGTTTCATTCAGTTAAGCAAGTGTTCAGTGTTCTTGTAAAGGTTCCTATCTTCTGGAACCTCATCCAAACCTTACATTACAAAGTTACTACAGATAAGTTTTATAGAAGATGTGGCTCTATAACTTAATAGATACTTAATATGTTCTGGGAAAATTAGCTTCAAATTTATATTGACTAAATTTATATAATTGAAATATTTATTTAAAAAGTACTTTTTAACTTGGGCCAAATTTTATTAATTGGTTGATTCATTCATTCATTTAAGAAATGGCAGTTGAGCACTTATTACATGTTGAGTACCAGAAAGAATACTAGATACATAGTCATGAACACAGCAGACAAATTCTACCAATAGTTTCTTCAATGTATTTGACCAGTAGAGAGGACAGATACATGCCTGGGCAGTTATGATACAGTGCAATGCAGTATGATGATGAATCTGCAGGTTAGTTTGAAACTCTAACTTTACAGGAGGAATCTAAGCCAGATTTAGATGGTTGCAGAAGTTTTGATTCTCTTAATCTCTTTGAGAATCCATTCAAAGCTATTGTTTGAAATTCTTTCCATAAAAATATACCTATTCATGAATTTTACAATTAGTTTTGGATAATTTATGGTTCTTTGAAGCCTACTTTGGATTCCCCAACATGGAGCCCAGAGTAGCAAGTGATTTCTAATTTCCCTTTCAACTCTTGAATCTTAAATCTTAATCTCTTTTAAATTTGTATTTTTAAATATTAATCAGTTTTGTTATTACTTTAGGAAAATAGGCTTCTATAATAACAGAAGCTATGATTTTCACTGGTCACTTAATATATAAAAAATGAGTGTTGATGAATATTGGAGCCAGTATCTTCTGGATAGAACAGACTGAGAAATAGAATCAAAGATTGAATGCTTGCTTGTTAAACGCAAATTCTAAACCTGTTCTAATTTCTACCCCTAAACTCATGCAGTTTAGTTAAGCTTATTTTCCTTGACTCAGAATTTTGTGATCAATAATATTGATGAGATAATATTGATATTGAGATTTTTTCCAAAGCTATCTGGAAAAAATTTAAGAGCAGTGTTGAATATTTATTACCAATTTATGATTTAATGGACTACAGAATGAAAATGTTATAAACTTGTATTTATTCTGAACTCAAGTTTCTTTTATTTATTTATTCATTCATTCATTCCTATAGGTGCTAGAGATCAAATGCAGGGCTTTGTCATGCTGGGCAAGTGCTCTAACACTGAGCTACATCCTCAGCCCTTTTATTTTCAACTTTACTTTTTTAGTTTTTACCTTAACTCAGAAGACAAAATATTCATTAAAACGTGTAATATTTTTAAGGGCTGGAGGTATAACTTAGTGGAAGACCCTTGCCTAGCATTCATGTGACCCTGGGTTCAAACCCCAGAACAGAAAAAGAAGAATAAAAAATTATATATACATGTATATGTATATAATTTAAAAATAAAGACTTTCAGGTGTTCTAGTGTTCTACATTTTTACATTTTGCTCAGATATTACCATTTTCTTTAGAATCTACACATGTAAAGATTGTTAATTCTTCGTGTAAAACGTTTTGTAAGGCTGCCTATTAATGTCAGTTCTGTTATGGCGTACTTATATAAAAGTTTGGTATATCAGAACCTGAGTATCTAACTTCAGATAAACATTTCCACATGCAAGTAATTTTCAAAAATAAAAGTACTCTAAAAATATTTTTCTAATTAAGGAAGAATACTGACTCATAGTTGAAGAAGTTAGAACTGGATTTTTTGTAGCCGAGTGTTTTTGTTTTTTGTGTTAAATTCTATTTGATGATTTACTTCCTTATTTCCTTTTGCTATAATGTTGTTAAACATCAGCATTACTTGTATAGCTTCACAAATATTTTTAAGGCCATTTCATTTTATTTGGAAACATGACTTCATTTCGGATCCTTTATATTTTTATCTAATCAATCAGGAAAAATTATATTATAGGTTTTTTGTCTACTATAAGCATAAGTGGTATGAACTGTGTTCTCCTTAGGTTATTAAAATGTTTATGTTCTCCCAGTAGGGAATAAGAGGTGTTCAACTTGAATTTCACGTGCTTTTTTTTTTTTTCCCCCAATGTTCAAATTTTATTTATTTTAATGGGGCATGTCTTAGAAAAGCATAAAGGCCTTTTTTCTTAGAATAGCCAAAGGACTGTAAGGATTTAAATTGTTAATCATCTTTCTGTTTTACAGATATTAGTCCCAAGTTTTGCTTTTGTCTATAGTACTCTTTCTATTGATTTTAAAGGGAAATTTTATATCAAAATCTCCCAGTAGTTAAGTTACCACAAATGCAAAGTTCTATTTTTAAAAAAGAATTTGAATAGTTTTATGTATTATTTTTTGTGCACTGTTAACATATTTCTTCTAATTCGTGGTAGTAAATAAGGCATACATACAGATACATATACATAGATCTTTCTATCTATCTATCTATCCATCCATCCATCCATCTAACTGCCTTTTGATGGTAGTGGGGGTTGAACTCAGGGCCTCATACTTGCTAGGTAGGCATTCTACCTCTTGAGCATGGCTCCAGCCCTGTTTTGACTTAGTTATTTTTGAGGTAGGGTCTTAGGTTTTTACGTGAGGCCAACCTAGACTGTGATCCTTCTATTTATGCTTCCTACTTAGCTGGTATGATAGGCACACACCAGCATGCCCAGCTGTTGGTTGTGGTGGGGTTTTACTAACTTTTTGCCCAGAGTCACTCGAACCACAGTTGTCCATATCTCCAGCTCCTGAGTAGCTAGGATTACAGACTACTTAGGATTATAGATAGGAGTGAGCTCTGTCCCTTTCTGTACCTTTTGACTTTGAAATTATTTTCTGTATAAACTTTGTTTTGTGACTTCTGAATTCCCAGAACTCTTTGTTTATACTCTCTTAGGAAATCTTACAACATTCTACCATATTTTGTTGTCACTTGTGTTTTTCAAAATCCTTCTATTGATAAATGTCTTGGACAAGAACTATGCCACACAAATCGTAATATATCATTTTTGGAATCTATTTTGACACTTTGTACCATTCTTTTTCTTTCTTACCTTTTTTCTTTCCATAATCATTGGATTATGGACTGGGGATGTAGTCAGTGGTAGAGTGCTTATCTATCATGTACAAGGGTTTGATCTCTACTGCCGCAAAACAAAAACAGCAATAAAATGTAATAATTGGATTATGGTAATTTTAACCATTTATATTTAATGGTTACTAACCATTAATTAATTTTATTTGGAAACATAAGAATTCATTTGGATCCTTTGTGCTACATAGGAACCTTTGAGAAGAGCTTTTTAAAAAGGCTTGCCACACCCCACAAAACCAATTAAGATAGGCTTCCTAGAGGATAAGACCTGGGTATCAGTACTTTTTTTTAAAAGTTCTCTGAGAGATTCTAATGTGCACCAGAATTGAGAAGCCTGTATTATAATTACCATTTGACATTCTACTTTGTCAGGACTTGCAATTAAAGTGCTAACATCTTCCAATATAAATTTGTTGATTTTAAAACAAAAGCTTTAACCAAAGCATCTTCCTCTTTCTTTTCAAAGAAATACAGTGCATCTGATATGAATGTAAAAAATCCCAAAGTTTGATCACCTCTTCCAAGCCTGAAGAGTAATTTTACACAGTGGGAAAATTTGGCTCATTATGTAATTCATAATTATAGCTCTTTTGTATATTTGTTAGTTATGTAATTTTAAAGAAATTTAATGATTTTACTGCTCAAATTGTTGCAGAATTGGGCAGTTTTAATTATTGGGAGATAAATATTTTTAACTATTACTCATGAAATGAAAGTCTTCTATTGCAATAAAAATAATCACTGAAATATGTATTGTTTGTGCTGTACACTAATTTAACTAAAAGCATTGCTAAGGTTAATGAAGTTTAAATACTTACATAGATACAATGTAGAAGTCTCAATATGGGCCTGATACATTTGAATGTTGATAACCTGCAGGTCTTGTACTTGCTAGGCTAACTACTCTACCATTTGAGCTATGTCCACAGCCCCCTTTTTAAATTTTGAGGTAGGGTCTCATTAATTGCCTGGGCTATCTTCAAACTCAGGATCCTCCTGCCTCTGCCTCCAAGTTGCTGGGAGTATAGGCTGCACTACCACAATGCCTGGCTCTTTTCTTTTCTTTCTTTTTTTTTTTTTTAAAGTGGGAAATATTGAGAGTTAATTATTGGTTCCAGCTAATTGTGGTTTCGTTAGAGGCCATCTTGAGTTTCTACTTAAGGGATTTTTATTATTAATTCATCAAAAGGTACTCAATGTATTATTTGATCCTAAAATCCTGTATAACTTTCTGTAATTTAGATTTCAAATATTATACTAAGAAAACACACACATTGTATACTTTGGGATGAGAAAGTATCATTTTTATGATACTTTTAGATTTCAAATATTATACTAAGAAAACACACACATTGTATACTTTGGGACCAAGAAATCAAAAATTCTGCCACTTGATAAAAGCAGAATTACTGTAGAGTTTATTGATATGTAAGTTTCTCTGACAAAAAGAGCACAATGTGGCGGGGTGCCAGTAGCTCAAATTTATAATCCTAGCTACTTGAGAGGCAGAGGTCAGAGGCCATCCTAGGCAAATGGCAAACAGTATCTCAAGTTTACTCAACGCACAAAAAAAGGGCTGGTGGAGTGGCTCAAGCCGTAGAGCACCTGCTCAGCAAGTGTTAGGCCTTGAGTTCAAACTTGAGTACTGCCCAAAAAATGAAAAAAAAGAAGCACAATGTTACTGCATTGAACACACAGTTTAGTAGAAAATCCAGAATTGATGCATGTGTAAGTGTTGTATTTGTTCCAATTTATTTATCTGGATTTTGGATTTAAGTGATTTTTTTCAGAAAGTGATAATTTAGTTACCTGTCATTTTAGTAGATTTCTGTTACCACTCTTAAATTACTTTATGTGATTATTATGCTACATTTAAAGTTAACTGTTAGAAGATTTGCGTATTATTAAGTGCTTTTAATAATGTTAATAATGCACAGGCTATTGTTGCATCTATTGTCAAAGTGATCAAGAATATAAAAGGAACAATTAGAGCAAGGATGAATAGGTGAATCTCTCAAACATTATAGTTCTGCAGTTTGTGTATAAGAATTTGTTTAGACAAATATATGAGATTGTATGTGTGTGTATGTAATCAGATACCTGTGATTACATAATAAATACTATTTGATGTTTGTATTGAGGTTTGTATCTGTGCTTTATTATCAGAATTTAAGAATGCATAAAATTGAAACTTTGTTATTTAAGACAACATCTGAGATAAATTAGAATCTTACATTTGAGATGTTATGCTGAAATGATAGAATGTTATTATTTCGGTGCCAAAATATCAGTAGATGCAATCATATGGACTTGCCACCATAATTCTTTGCAGCAATTTGTTGAAGGCTGTTCGTACCCAAGAGGTAACATACATACCTGAACGTTGACTTATAATCTCCATTGAAAGAGAATCTGTGTTCTCTATAAAACTTACTTGAGGAGCAAGCAATATCAAAGTTATATATAAATTGATATCCTACCTCATTGCTGTTTTTTCTTTGACTTAATATTGAAAAATAAAATATACACAAAATATAAGGGAAATAATATGAAGAGAGTTGTAGAAAATAGGATATCACTTATGAGTTATCAACTCATGGCCAGCTTTGTTTTATTTGTACCCTTCCTCATACTCAAGAATTATTTTAAAAAAATCCCAAACATCATTTTGTTTTATCCGTAAATATTTTACTATGTGTTTTTGAAAGAAGTTTTTAAAAGCTGTAATATCATTCATACTTTCTTTTTTTGTCTTTAACAAAGCTTTATTTGTTAAAAATATATAAATCCAGTAATTTTTATTAGCCTAATTCTGTTGGGTTTGCTGTTTTGTAACCAACTATGGTTTTGAAGAAAGCAATGCACTGTAATTATGGTCCTAAACAACCTTCACATCCTGAATATCAAAACTTGTTTATTATGACCTGTTGGAAAATCACAGAGACAAGCTATGTAGAATTTATACCTTAAGCAAAACTTAGTAGAAGGTAGGTTAAAGATTGAAAAATGCAAGAGGAATAAGCTAATTGGTTTATAAGTGAATTATAAAAAGCTTAGAAGTTGCTGAGTGTATAAAAAAGTCTCTTAAGTAGGCCAGATTCTCTTAAGATTTTCTTGATTAATGATCTCTTGAAACCAACCATGATGACTAAATTTTATAATGGGAATAAACAAATGCTGCAAAGCAGAACTGCATTCATTAGTTTTTGACTATACAGGCTTAAGAAAGTAATGGAGAGGTTAATATAGATTAAATATAAAACTTTTCATGTGTATGGCCATTACATTGTAGATGGCACACATACTTTCTTTTTTTTTTTTTGTTTTCTTGGAGTTCTGGGGATTAAACTCAGGGTCTTGCACATGCTAGGCAAGTGTTCTACCACTGCACTACCAGCCCTTTTCATATTTTCAGATAACTAGTCAGTGTCTAAATTTCCCTGCTTGTCTCACAATTCTTTTTCAGTGTATTTGTTGGAATATAATATCCAAATAATACCTATATAGTGTAATCAGTTGATATTTCTCAAGTATCTTTTGATATGTTTGCTCCCTTTCAAAATACTTACAGAAGAAATTGGGTTGTCAAGTTTTCAGTCTGGATTTTGCTCACCTCACCCCCACGTTTTGCATATATCTTCTATAATAAGTAGTTAGATTTAAAGGCTTGATTAGATTTTGTTGTTTTGGCAAGAGTACCTAATAGGTAGTAGTTATTTCGATCAAGAAGCATGTACCTGGTTGTCTCTTTTTTATGGTGAAAGCCCACTTGATAATCATTGCCTGAATTTGTCATTCAATATAGGTTACAAATCATTATGCTCTAATTCTGAATAACTTTCTGCATTTATTAACTGGTATATTTCTATAAATTCATTATCCTCTCATAATAATTACAGTTGACTCTTGAACAACATGGATTTGAATCATGTGGGTGCATTTACAAGTGGATTTTTTTTTTTTTGAGATTTGTGACAATTTGAGAAAACTTAAACTTTGTGGCCTAGTAATATTGAAACATTTTAGAAAAAGTTAAATATGTCATGAGTGCACAAACATTTATGTAGATAAGTCTACTTTACCATTTACTACCTTAAAACACACAAATCTATTTATAAAAAGTTAAAATTTTGTCAAAACTTACACAGATTTTTCATGGTGCCATTCACAGTTGTGAGAAATGCAAACAAATGTAAAGATAGAGTATTCAATCATAAATTCATAAAATGAACTAGTACATACTCCACTGTAAAAATTCTTTAGCCATCTCCTGTTGCTATTGCAGTGAGTTCAAGTGCTTCTACTTAAAACACTCTGTGACACTAATCACCTTCTCGTGAGCAGTTGCCTCTTCAGTAAATTGCCTGTCACAATAAAAAGTACTCTCTTGTGGTACTCCCTTTTTTTTTATCATCTATAATACATGCAACATACAAAATATGTTCTAGTTAACTGTATTATTAGTAAGACTTCTGGCAAATAGTTGAGTTTTAGAGGAGTCAAAAAGTACAGATTTGGGTAGGGAAGAATACTATTGTAATCTTTTAAGAGTCAAATGTATTTGGTTACCCTGAAGGACAACTCTTACAAGAATAGGCAGGATAAATGCTAGATTCTTTTCCTTTATTTAGCAGTTTTCAAAATAATGAACTGGCAATCTATCATCCTCCAAAGATCACTGATGGGTTTTTGTTAGTTTTGTTGTACCAGGGGTTTAACTTGGCCTCACACTTGTTAGGCAGGTGCTCTACCACTTGAACAACTCCACCAACCCTTTTTGCATTGGGTATTTTTAAGATAGAGTCTTGTATACCCATGCCCTGGATGGCACTTCTATTTGTGCTTCCCTGCTGTAGCTGATCCCAGACAGGTATGCACCACCTCACCCAGCCATTGGTTAAATAGAGTCTCTCAAGCTTTTTGCCCAGGATGGCCTTGAAATGGGATCCTTCCTATCACCTCCCAAGTAGCTAGGAAAGTTTCTTTTTAAAAATTATTATAAATACATTGGTTTATATGCATTTGAAGTTGTAAGTATTTTTCTGGGTTTATTTTTGTTGATGCTCACATTATCCTGTCTTTTCTAGGAAATTCTGCTGGTTCATTCTTGAGTCTTTGACATGATTCAATGAGAATTCATTTGATAATTTTCTTATTTTATGCCATGACAGCGTACCTATATAATACCTTTTTGTCTAAGATCTGTAAGACCTGCAATCTGCCTCCCTCCCTCCTTCCTTCCCTTGGACTTGGGCTTGCTAGGCAAGCACTCTTAACACTTAAGCCATGTCCCCAGGCCTTTTTGCTTTAGTTTGTTTATGATAGAGTCTCACTGACCTTACTGGGCTAGCCTCGAACCATAATCCTCCTTATCTCTGCCTCCTGAGTTGCTGGGATTATAGAAGTACACCACCATGCCCAGTAGTTTTTACTTCTTCATTCTTACATTTCTCCTTTTGAACAGTCTAAAAATTGTGGTTCCTAACAACACCAACATAATCCTCATTTGTTTTGTCACACAATATACATAAATTACTCAGAATTAGCAATGTGTGCTGGAGGTGTGGCTCAAGCAGTGGAGCGCCTCATAGCAAGCTTTTATTCCCTAGGGGGAATAAAAGTACAGCAACAGTATGCTATATATATTTTTTTTTGGCGGTATGGAGTTTGAACTCAGGGCTTCATTCTTGCTAGGCAGGTGCTCTACCGCTTTTGCTACTCCCTCAGCCCTGCCTTTGGTTTGTAAATGTTGATTTTTTTTAATGTAATGATGTTTTATAACTATGTTAAACTATGGTTTAATTATGTTAAACAATGACATGGTTCCAAAGTCAAATTTATAAACAAAGGATATTTAGAGAAATTTTGCATCAATCCTGGTCCCCTTCCTTCTCCATCCTATCTCCTGACATAAATCACTATTCTAAAAAAGTTTTAGTTTATATCTATTTGTCCATCTGTCTGTCTGCCCCATCTTGGATGAGCATTAGCACACTGTTCGTGCTTTTCTCCACCTTACTATATTCACTTTACAGGATACCCGGGTTATTGTACCATGCTCTTAACAGCATGTAGTATCAAAGATACCACCCTAAGAGGGCAAAAATTGGCTTTCAAAAGGTGAAAAAAAATGATATTATAGTGGTTGTGGCCCTCCAAAGAGCCATAGTACATAAATAATATATATATATCTGATATTAAAATTTCAAGCAGGTGTGGTTGTGATAAAGAATAAAAATTGAGAAACTTTTCTGTTGCAATATACAGGTATTTCTCAATTCTTTTAGAAGCATATAGTATTTAAGAATGTATTATGATTTATTCAACTAGATCCCTACTGATCAACATTTGAGTTGTTTCCATTCCCTTATAATTTCTAGTAGTACTATGTGTTCTTTTGTATTTTTGCCACTGCATCTTTGAGTCAAAGAAGTAGGATTCCTCTGTCAAAGGGCAATTGCCCGTGTAATTTTGCTAGATACAACCACATTGCTCTCATGGCAGTGTTTTAGTTTGTACTGGTGGATTTGTTCTGAATTAGTTTATTATGAAATGTTGGTTCCATTTATGAGAAACTTTTTAATCTTCCAATTAACTATAAGAAATACATTTTTCTTATTACAAAATACAAGCTTATCTGTTATTTCACTTAATCAGATTTGCTTCAAAGTTATCACTACCTCTGCGTACCATATCTTGCTTACAAAAGAAGAACTGTGCATCTGCTTAAAAGGTCAAGTGGTTTTAATTAATTAAAAAAATAGTACTACACTCCATCTTTCTCTTCAAAAGACAACTGTTAATATTAAGGGCTTTTAAAAGTAAATGTAGCATATATATTTTAAAGCTTGTTTTAATTTATATTTAATATAAAAGTTAAAATATTTTTAAATTTTTATTTTATGTAGCTCTGTCATCTATCTATCTATCTGTCTATCTGTCTATTTATCTATCTATCATCTATCAGTCACTTGAGACAGAGTCTCATGCCATAGCCCAGACTGGCCTCAAGCTCATGATCCTCCTGCCTCAGCCTCTTGATCTGGGATTTTGGGGTACACTATCACAACAGCTAGGGCTATTTTATTTATTTATTTTTGTGTTGCTGGGACTCAAACCATGGCCTTATGCATGCTAAGTTTGTGCTCTACTGACTATTCAAAGCCCAAGATAGAGCTTTAAATTTAAAAAAAAATTTTAACTGATACATAAAAGCATGAAAATTATACTACTTTAAAATTACTTTTTCCTGTGAGGTAGAAGTAGGTTTTTTGTTTTTGTTTTTTTGCTTATTTACATTTTGAACTACTTTGGACCAACTATGTTATCTAAGTTTCTTTAGCTCATTATTTTTATGAAGCTATTAGGTATATGGCAAAAATCCCTTTGTATATGAAGGTACTTCCTTATGTTTTTACTCACGTGTTCTAGTGACTTTCAGCTTAATGATCTGAGGAGGTACAGTAACAAACCGATCATGACAGAGATTGAATTGAGTCAATTTGTACTTGTGGTCCTGGCACATAGTGGGCACTTGAATTTGTTGTAAAAATGAGTGGTTGGGGAGCTACCACCATTCCTAGTCAGTAAATAATTAATGAAGAAAAGAATTGGAATATCTGAATATTTTGTCTGTGAAAAGCAGTCATAAAGTTTACCAACATTTAATTGTTTAAAAGTTAAAGATTTTTAAAAATCAGGAAAAATAGAATTGTGGAGATGAAGTGCAATTATTGCAGTTATTTTGGCTTATTAAAGGTCTCCATTTTACTACACTACATTATATTATTGAATAGGTACTATTGGCTAGAAAAGTTTTGCTAATTAATTCACTTGAAAGTGGAGTGAATTTGTGGTTTTAAGTGAATATATGTAATATATGTATTTTTCCATTTGTAGGCACTTGGGATCACAGCTTTGCGAATTAGAAAAACTGATAGATAAAATGATGATTGCAGAATTTTCTACTTATTCCCACAGTGACTTAAATAGACCACTGGAAGATGATTGTCAAGTTTTAGAAGAGGTATGTTTCAAACTGTAGAATAAAATTGATGTTACTGCTTAGTGTTACTTCTTGACAGCCTTAATTTAAAACACATTCTTCTCCGATTAAAGTGAGCAAAGTTACCTCACATTACTGTCAGACCTAGGAAGTCCTTCAGTAGCCATGTGACTTTAACAAGCACTGTAAGTGTTCAGTATCCCATGAAATTGAAGAAAAATAATTTTATAGCTTACTTAGAAATTAGAGTTGAAAGAGGTTTTTGTCGCTTACAAACCAAGTTCAAAATAGAGATATAGAATGAATAAATTAGTTTATATTCCGTGTGTGTTACATTTACCAGAATTTATCACTTTTGTAAGAAGTGATTTTTACATGGTAATTATTTGAATGCAAATTCATCAAATACCTATTACGAATGTTTTATGTATGTGTATATATAAGCATATCTAGGTTTCACTTATCTGGTAACTTCTCAATGCTAATCATGGCCAAAACTAGTAAAAATATCCAAAGGTCTTGACTGATAATAGCCTTAGCAATTAGAGAGATGTACTCATTAGCGGTTGACTTCCCACTGAGGTCCAGGTTGTCATTTCAGTCTTTTAGACCACTAACTAAAAACACAGGCCTCACAGATTATTTATTGATTATCAGTGTTTCAGAACACTATTTTCTAACTATGGAAACTAGCCAAAAACTACCCTTTTATCCCAAGCCACCTTCATTTGATCCAGTACAGACTCTCAAATAGATTTACCTGTTTGAAATACTGAGTCCAAAAATCTGATGACAGGATTGCTGAGAGAGGCTTATTTCAGACTTTTAGAAATATTGAATGCAAGATAGAGATCTAAGGCTCAAAACCTTTCTACTGAGTATTTCCACCTCTAAGTGAGATTACTACAAATTTGAAATGTGAAATTATATGGTCTTCTTTTATTTTAATAGGAAAGACTAGTATCTCTTGTATTTGGACTTTTAAAACAAAGAAAACTTAATTTTTTAGAAATCTATGGTGAAGAAATGATTATTACAGCAAAGAATATCATTAAACAGGTAATTTTACATTTTTATTTGACATTTGAAATCTCTTGTGGTTTATTTCTGTGCCATTTAATAATAATATATGAAATGTGCAGCGTAATAGTAATACTTGCTCATTTACTTAAAAATGGAAAATATGAAAAAATATAAGAAAAATAGTCTTACCAGCTGAGATTATCACTTTAAGAATATTTCTGTATGTAGGTTGTTACTGGTTTTTTTTTTTCTGCTGCTGTCATAATGTACAAGTGATTTGGAGTGCATATTTCACTTAGAATCAGCATAAGCATTTTCTTATCATTATGCAAGACTTCAAAAACATCAGTTTTAATAAAGTTGTGTAAAACTCCATCAATATTACATTGACTAAACCTATTTAGCTTTTCCACTGTGTTGAATATTTAGTTTGTTTTAAATTTGACATGACAAATAACAATGTAATAGGCACTGTGTAGTTACTTTATTTTTCATATTTAAGACTATTTTCTTAAAAATAGTAGAATTCTTAGTAGAATTACTGGTCAGATAGTGAAAGGTATTTTTAAGTTGTTTAATACATAGAACTAAATTGCTGCCTAAAAAGATTTTTACCAGTTTATACTCCCACCAGCACTAAATAAATTTTCATTTTCTTTTCACTCTGAGCTCTAAGATATTAGAATTACAAACTAAAATCCATGTGCTTTTTGGTTTTTCCTGATTGTTAGTTTTTTTTTTTTTTTACTCAGAGAAATCTTATCCACTTGAATTTAGTTTTTCTATAGATGAAAAAGATAACATAATTTTAAATTTGTTTATTAGGCTTAGTTAAGCATCATCATTAGGTTGAACATACCCGTAAGTTTTTAATGTTTATGTAAAAATATTGCAATCTCTTTTACCGCTCTTAAACACTGATTAAAACACTATTTTAAAATTGGTGCAACCGTCTTGGAAAATTGTTGGCAATTAATGCTAAATATACACACGTTATGATTTGACATTTCTATTCTTAGGTATTCACCCAACAGAAATATTTAATGTAAGTTTACTAAAACAGCAGAATGTTCATGGCACCACTGTTACAAAAAACTGGAAATATCCTAAATTTCATCATCTGTAGAAAGGATAAATAGAATTGTGGTATGTTTATACAATGGAATAATATGCAGGATGTCAATGATTATATTACTCAGAATATATTGCTGCACAAATGAATATTGCAAACCTAATGTGAAGCCAAAGAACACAGACACAAAGGAGTATACACTGCATGCTTCCACTTATGTAAAATTCAGACATAGGCAAAATTGATCTATAGTTTAGAAATCAAGATAGTAGTATTTTGATAGTACGAAGTAGTAACTGGGAAGGGAACAGGAGAGGAGCTTTGGCCGCTAGCACTGTTTAATTTCATGAGCTGAATTCTTTTTTTTGTTTGTTTGTTTGGTATTGGGGTTTGAACTCAGGGTCTCATACTTGCTGGACAGGTGCTCTACCACTTGAGCCACTGGGCCAGCCCCTTTTTGTGTTGAATATTTTCAACATACAGTCTTACAAACTATCTTCCTGTGACTGAACTGCAATCCTCCTGATCTCTGCTTCTGAGTAGCTAGGATTACAGGAGTGAGCCACTGGCACCTGGCTATGAGCTGAATTCTGATTGAAAAGTATACTCCATGTGTAAAAATATGTTACATTATAAACATAATTTTATGATTTTTTGATATGTATATTTTTAAATACAGTTTTAAACTATGTTTTAATTTCCAAGCTTCTCCTGTACTTCAGATATTTTTATCTTTTTAAGCTTTAACATATTGCATGTATAATAGGAATGTAAGCCTCCAATATGTGTTTTTATTTTTTTGAGGGGATTTTAATACAGGGTTCATACCTTATAAGTATTTTTTGATGTTGGATTTTGAGCAGTTTTAAATAGCAGGGCATTTTAATTGTTATAACCCAAGCATACTCTGAAATAATTATTTAATAAGATATGAGTAAAATAGTAGGTATGTATTTTATACATAAAATGACGTGGGTAAAAGTCTGGTAAAATGATTATGTTCTTAGTGAGTTCTTTTTAATGTACAAATGGAGCACGAAGTACTTAGGATTCTAAAGACAATTAATCAAATTGTTTTTATTTTTTAAATTTTGCAGTGTGTGATTAATAAAGTTTTACAAATAGAAGAAATAGACACAGATGTTGTTGTAAAGTAAGTATGAATATATAGGTTGATAGTTTCCATTCAAGAAAAAGATGACACATGGAATTAGAATAACTTAAGAAGGATTTAATGAAGGAATTATTGACTTATGTATGGGGAAGGGTATAAGAAAATTACACATGACACTGAAGCACCTTTTAAGAAATACGGGACAAGAGCTGTTAAAAGAATTCAGAAGAAAGACAGTAGAAGTTGGAAAAAAGCTGTGTGCTTGAGTAGAGGGAAGCAGTTATTCTGAGGTAACCCTTTGGGGAGGTAACTAGAGTTAACTACACCAGGATAGTCCCCCTTATCTGCAGGAGATACATTCCAAGACCCCTCCCTCCCAGTACTGAATCTTATTGCATATTTTTTCTTGTGTGCCTTGTGACATTGCCACATAGTTTCAGAGTTAATCTGCCCTTCCGTGTTTTATACCCTAGTACCTCCTTTGCATCACTGCCCTTGTGCTTTGGGGCTGTTACTAAATAAAATAAAAGTTGAACAAAGCACCATTGATCTGATAACTGAGATAGCTAAGTGACTAATGGGCAGGTTGAGTATACAGCATATAACATGGATATGCTAGGCAAAATGATGATTCATGTCTTGGGTAGGAAGGAGCAGGCATCACACAGTTCATTTGTGGAATTTTCCATTTAAGAGCACAAGGAATATAAAGTATTTCATTACAGTGGGATAGCAAATATTACATTTGAATTATTTAGCTATATAATTAAAACTGAGCTTCTAATTGGCGTTGAAGAATGAGTATTTGATTTTGTATTGCCTGTCTATAATTTTTCTGTTTCACCCTCAAAATTCCTATTCTGTTATTTTGAGAAAAATAATGGTAAATATTTTATGACTGTATTTCTCATTCATATAGATAACCTAAACTTTATTGACTGGCCTAAGATATGAATAGCAATATGGAGCTGTGAAGTTTTTCTAGGCCAAACTCATAGAACTATGGAATGTTACTTTCCATATCACTACCTGGTGAAAACTAAGTTTAAGAATTAGATGAAATAACTATATAGTAAAGGAGGAACTGCAAAGAGTTGGAAAACATAAGTCATTGGTACTCTATTAGGGACCCCAAGAACATGAAAGTTAGTGACTTTATTTTCTTCTTCTGTAGGGAATTTTCTCAACTTAAGTAGAGATCTTCCTGTATAGGAGTTCTCTTTTTGAGTATAGGAGTATCCAGTATAGGAGTATCTTTTTGAGACTGAATCCCTGGCTGCATCAGTATTCATTAAAAATTTAGAGCAATGAGTCGTTTTAGTACTAAAAAACATCTTTATGGAATTCTATTTTGCATTAATCTATTTCATCTTTGAAGTTGAAATCTTTGATTAATGTCAATTATTAAAATAATGTTGATTAATATACATAATTTTTTAAAATGTGCCATGCGTTGCTTTAAGTATTTTTATTAGCTCATTTAATGTTTATAACAACTATATAAGATACATTCTGTTACTTGAGAGAATTGGAGATGGAGGAGTAAATCACCTGACAGTTACTCAGCTAGCAACTCTGTAAAAAGCTAGAATTTTGAACTGAGGTTCTATGGCTTCAAACCCATGCATGGTCTTAGCAATCATACTGTATTACCTCTCATTATGTGAAAGAGTACTTTCTAGTTTGTCATTAGAAAAATAGGATATTAAATTTGTTGAGAGAGATGTTATGTTTCTATTTTTATTCCAGAAGATATCCTTACCTTTAATTAAAACTAGTTTACTTCTCTTTGGTTTATTCCTTCAGTGGTCACAAAGCATGTTCATCTAGAATTACTGTGTGATAAAGTTTGTATGTCAGTATGCTTGATTAGACTAGCCTTACAGGTATTTAAAAAAATAGGGATTATTTGGTAGTTGACCTCTTCAACTCAAAAGTCTGCAATTTTAGTTAGAGATACAGATAAAATTGCATTTTATTTAGTATCATTTCCTCTAGTGTAGATGTTATCATATTGGTCCAGAGATGATCATTATTTTTGTTAAAAAATTTTTCTTTTCTAGGCTTGCAGATCAGATGAGAATGTTGAATTTTCCCCAGTGGTTTGATCTGTTAAAGGATATTTTCTCTAAGTTTACAGTTTTCCTACAGAGAGTTAAGGTAAGCTTATATATCAGTTTCTCCAAAATATTCCTATTTTTAATTAAGTTGTGTGTTTGTGTGTGTGTGTTTTGTGTGTGTGTGTGTATATATATATAAATGTGTATATATGTATGTGTATATATTTTATACATATATATGTATAAAATTAGAGTAAAACAATTTCCTTGCTTTTATAATTTTTCTGAAGAAACTTGGTTTTAAATAATGAAGGGCCACAGGGTAATTTGGAAATTTTTATTATTTTGAGTGATTTGTTTCATACTTAAAAGAAGTACTGTAATGCTTATGTGGCATTAAATATATAATGTTTCCTCTTGTGATTTTTATGACGCTTGAATCCTTCTAGGTTGTATCAAAGTTCAATGTTATGAAACATTCAAATACCCATTACAAACCACTAATTTTTCTAGAAGTTTAATTTTGTGGACATAATACTGGTTTTTTTTTAGCATTGTTCAATATTCAGATTATCCCAGTAATGTCCTTTATTGCAGGTTTTTCTTTTATATTTTTGGTCTGGGGTCCCATCAAGGATCATGCATTGCATTTAATTACTTTGTCTCTTTAGCTATACCACTTAATTTTAAGCCATTTAGTATAAGAGAAAGAACACAATCCACACGTTTTTCATGAGATGTCCAGATTCTAATACCTATTGGTTGGAGTCACTAACAAGTCATAGCTGCTTTGTTGTTGTTGTTCATTTGTTTGTTTTTTGAGGTGATAAGGATTGAACCCAGGTCCTTGGACATGCTAGGCAAGTACTCTACCATTGAGCTACATCCCTAGCCCTATAGCAGTGTTTTAGTAAGAAAATAGTCATTGGGAATTACTGAATGTAACAAAAGAGGCTATTTGTGAAATCTGATATTCTTTGATCAAATATCAGTATTGGGTTATATATGCTATAAACATGCCTAGTACCTCTTAAGTACCATGGTAAGTCATCTCAGGGAGTATGGTACTTATCAACAACATGGCTTTTCCTCATTGACATTGGAGCAATGCTAAGTCACATGTAAGAGCTCTTCCTAAGAGGCAGAAAAGTTTTATAAATTGTGATTCTCTGCACTTAATTTAGACTGCTTAGGACACCAATAATGATAAACAGCAAATATATACCTGTGTTCAATAACTAGGACATGTTTTCACCTTTGTTTATTTTTTTTGAGACAGGATCTTGAATTGTATCCTAGTCTGACCTTGAATGCATAATCTTCTTGGCCTCTTGTCTCCAGAGGGCTGGGATAACAGGCGTGTGCCACCATCTGGGCTCACTTTTTCTTATATTCTGACCATGGCCTTATCATCACACATATTTATCATTGCATGTTTGGATATATAGAACACTGAATTGCATTGTATGGAACTGGCCAACTTTTTGCCAGTAATTTTTTATCTTTATATTTATTTATTTTTGCCATACTGGGATTGAAACTTAGGGCTACATGTTTGTGAGGCTTTGCCAGTAATTTTTAAGTAGCTATTCTACTTTTTTGTCTCTGTCTGTTACGCTAAGGAGAATTATTAGTCGATGAATGTACAATTGGGAACTGTGATTTGTCATAATTGTAATTTCTCATTTTCACATTTGATCTACTTAAACTAGTACTTCATAGAACATCTTTGAAGAAGGCATATAACCTTTGAATATGGTAATTTTGTGATTCTATAAGGGAATGATTTCACTGAAAAATAATGTTAATTATAACACTTCATTTTTAGTGAAAAAATTATTAAAAATTAAAAAGAGCCTAGGGCTGGGGGAGTGGTTCAAGTGGTAGAGTATAAGGCCCTGACTTTAAACCCCAGTACCACCAAAAAAAAAAAAAGAAAGGAAGAGCCTAGATGTCTAACAATAGTAAATTATGCCTGGCACATTCTTTATCATGTAATATATAGTCATGGATTTTTAATGGTACAAGAAAATACATAGGTTTATAACATTAAGAGAAAAGACAAGATGTGAAACATACTTACACAGTGTTATCTCAGCTATGTCAAGTTTTCAAAATCTGTTCATCACCATTGAGACAGCTTGTCTGGTGGTTATTTTTAGGTGGCTGGATTGTATGACATTTGAAATATTTATTTTTTGAGCATCCCTAAATTTTATTTAAAGAGGGGTACTATTTTTATAAGCACAAAAATTGTTTTGTTTTTAAATGGTGTTTACTATGTTAAAAAAGTAAACTACAGTGTTTGAATTTCTTGTTTATCAGGGTTGATAATTTGCTATCCTTCATTTTTATGTTTATTTCTCAAAAACAAAATGTATATCCTATATATTGTAAATACATTGTATTTTAAAAAGACATTAAAGTATAAATTTTCATACAGAACCTTTCATTAATATTTTTGAGTGGATAAATAATTAAAAGCTTAAAGTTTGAAATTTTCATATTTAAGTTGTTATTAATGACTTGAGGTTCTAGATTGCTGTTATGTTTTATTTATTTATTTATGGTGGTGCTAGAGATCAAACTCAGGGCCTCATGCATGCAAGGCATACATTCTACCTCCTTTTAGTATGTATTTTAAAATTTTTGTTTAGTGTGATAAAATAAATATAATATTTGACTATCATTTACGTACATAGTTCTGAAGAATTAAGCTTACTCACGTTATTGTGCTTCCATCACCACCATAGAACTTATTTCATCTTGCAAAACTGAAACTGTTAAATGGTAACTCCCATACCTTCCTTCTCCCAGCCCTTGGTAACTACCATTCTACTTTCTATCTCTGTCAAATTGACAATTCTAGGTATCTCATATAAGTGGAGTCATACATTACTTATCCTTCTGTGGCTGGCTTATTTCACATTATACCATGTACTCAGGGTGTCATCCATGTTGTAACATGTATTAGAGTTTCCTTTTTAAGTCTGAATAATACTTTGTTATATGTGTATACTGCATTTTATTTATCCATTCATCTGTCAATAGAAACTTGAATTACTTTTACCTTTTGACTGTTGTGAATTGATGCTGCCATAAATAAGGCCATATAAATATGTTTGAGTACCTGCTTTAAGTTCTTTTAAGTATATAGAAATGAAACTGAAACAGAACTGTTAGATCATATAGTAATTCTGTTTCTAAATTTTTGAGGAACCTCTATAGTGTTTTCCATAGTAGTTGTACCATTTTACATTCCCACCAACAGTGCACAAGGTTTCTACTTTCTCTACATCCTTGGTAGCACTTAATACAGGCTAACATTTATTTTCTGGTTTGTTTGAGAGGAGCCATCTTTAATAGGTGTGAGATAATATTTCACTGTGGTTATAATTTGCATTTCTCTAATGATTAGTGGTGTATATCTTTGCATGTGCTTATTGGCCATTTGAATGTCTTCTTTGGAGAAATATCTTCTTTGTCTGTTTTTTAATTGGGCTATTTGTTTTCTCATTGTTGAATTGTAGGAATTCTTTATTCTGGATCTTAACCCATTATCAGGCCTATGATAAACATTTTCTCCCATTTCAAGGGTTGCCTTTTTGCTCTGTTAATTGTTGTCTCTTGATGCATGTAAAGTTTTTGTTTTGATGTACTCATATTTCCTTTCATTTCTTATGTTTTTGGTGTAATATCCAAGATATCAATAGCAATCCAGTATCATGACAAAAGTTTTATAATTTTAGGAGTTATATTTGGGTCTTTTATAGATTTTAAATTAAGTTTTCTATGTGGTTATCCTATTCCATTTATATTGCTATAAGAAAATACCTGTAACTGAGTATTTTTATAAAGTAAAGAGGTTTATTTAGCTTTGGAGGTCAAGAGCAAGGTGCCAGTATCTGCTTGGCTCTTATAGTGGATGGTATCACAATGGTGGGAGGATATGTGAGGTAGAAAGCAAGGAACCAGGAGAGGCTAAGCTTGTTCTTTTTATAACAAGCTGCTCTCCCAGGGACTAATAGATTCCCACCTGACTTGACCTGCTTCTGCAAAACAGTATTAATCCATTCATGAGGGTGAAGCCTTCATGACCTAATTAGTTTCCATAAGGCTCCACTAGATGCATTTTTGATACATTTATTTTATTCACATAACAATCTAATCACTCATGGTCCAAGAATACTCAAGTAATAAGTATAATCAGATGTTAAAAGGTTGGTCTTTAAACATTATAACCAACTATGCTATGATTGCTTATAATATCTCTGATATAAAACTATATCCATACTTGAGTGGCCATTAAATAAATAATTTAGCGCAGTTTCCTTAACTGTGAGCGGCTTGAAGTTGCTAGGTTCAGTACTATTGATAATTTTTTTCAGGCTCTGAATAGCTCTGGGGATCTCAACAGAGGTTGGAGAAACTGCTCAGGCTTCTTGTGGTACTTGAGTAAGTCATGGCAACATTCACAAGCACCAGAGTCTTCTCCATGAGATTACAGACAAATTGGGACATAGTTCTAAGATTAAAAGTCTTTTGTTCTGAGCAGTTGGTTAAAGATCTTTCCTGGATGGACCCCAGGACCTACTTCTTAAAGTTCTACCACCTCAGTACTGCAACCTTGGGGCCAAGTCTTCAGCACATGAGTCTTTGGGAGACAAGCCATATTCAAGCCATGGCAATGGCCTAAAGCAAGGGTTCAGCTTCATTCTTTTGCATATGAATGCCAGTTTTCCTAGCATTATTGGTTGGAAAAACTGTTGTTTCCTCCTTGAATGGTCTTGGCACCCTTGTCAAAAATCATTTTATCATATATATGAAGGTTTATTTCTGGGCTCTCAGTTCTGTTGTTCTACATGTCTGTCTTTATTTTAGTTCAAACACTGCTTTGATTACTATAGCTTTGTAGTAAATTTTGAAATCAGAAAGTATATGGTAAATCGTATTTACCATATTTTGAATTTTTATTAAAATTTTTGTTCGTTGTATGAACTCCATAGATGACCTGAATTGTATAGCTAAAAAAGAAAATAGTCCTTAAATGCAGTTTATGCACCATAGATTTTTTTATCAGGCTGGGGATAGAACTTGCATTTGGAAGGCAGTGCTCTACTGTTAAGCTACATATCCAGCCCTTAAGGATTTTTTAGTTCTTAAATTTCAATTTTTTTGTGTGTGAAAAATAGTCCTAGTCTGTCATCTTAGAGACATATCAATATGATTATCAGTATTTTATTTATTCTTAAGATTGGAAAATATCTTTTGGTTTATCTGGCCTGGTTTATTTTAAACGTGAACTTGTCTGTAGACTTTGTAATAGGTAGTTCAGAAAATAAATCACATATCTACTATTGAACCTATTATATATTGCAAAATGTTGGGGTTTTTTGGAGACTAGACTCCTGGCATCATTAAAAGCAAGAATGGCTCTGAATTTGGAAAAATTCAAAAATTATAAAAAAAATTATAGCTATGGTTAAAAACAGCAAAGATGAAACTCTTAATACTAATAAATTATACTTGGAAAATTTATAGCTAAAGGAATAAAGTATTCAAATTAAACTAGCCTAAACAATAAAAAGTATTTTGGCTAATATTACTAAAAATAGTTCAAGAGTAGGATGTGCTTTATACATGGTTTTGTACTGGTTCTTAAACTTAGGTTTTCTGTTTTTAATTAAGTTCTGCCCTCTTTTTTGGGTTCATCAGATTTAGGTCTGCTGCATTTTTATGCTGTACTACTTAGAGCAAGAGTTGTTCTTTTCAGTCATCAAATGAAAGTCCTTGGCTTTAGTTAATTGAACCAGTTTGTGTCACATACCCAGTCACAGTGGTCAGGAAAATACCATGTACTGATTGGTTTAGGCCTGGAGTTTCTTCTCTTCTGTAGACTAATCAAGAAGGTTGGGAATATACCAAGTAAGCTATTCAGTACTGACATCTAAAGCTGGAAGGGGGGCTCAGTTCCACTCAAATTACATGGTTGCTATACCATGGGGAGGTGCAAAGTAAATGTTAGGAAAGAAAGATTAAGTCCATCATCATGGTCTTTTTATTTAAAAAAAAAAAAACAGCTAAAAAAGAAAGCAATACAGAAGAGAGAAGAAGAAAGACAAAACAAAGATGGTAGAAGTAAGCACATCAAAGTTTGGAAAGTAGTAGGGATTAAAAGCAACAGCGGTGAAAATATAGCAAGCAGCAAATGTGTGACAATACAGAAGCTAGTAAACAATGAAGAAACACACAAAAAATGCAGTATCCATAGACACTTTGGTACTAAAGCTCTCAAAGTCTGTATTTGCTCTGTATTGTATCAGTTAAGAGTGCTTTCAGTTCCAAATAATGGGAAACACAACTCAATAGTGTCTCAAACAATTAACATTTATTAGCTCATGTAATGGAAAAATATCCAGAGGTAGCTCAGCTTTTAGGCGCTTGATAGAGATGTTAATAATATCTTTAAGCCTTGGCTTTGTTTTTCTGCAGTTCTTAGTCTGTGTGTTTTTAACTCTAAGCACAGACAATGGTGGTTCCATGTGCTGATTGACTAGCTTAGATCCTATCCTGACTTTGGAGACTTGAAGTTAGAGTCTACTTTCCTAGAATCCTGTAGATTCCCCAAAAGAAATGAAAGAGTTTGAGAAAGGGAGCAACAAATTTAAGAATGCAACTGTGGATGTTAAAGTAGGCAAGTTGTCCCTTATTTCTTCATCATCCATGAAGACATTAATTTATAAGAAATTGCTATTCATTCACCCAGTTTTCAATATTTATTCAGTTCTTCCTATTTATCAGGCTCTAGGCTTTAGAATTATAGTATCTTATGGAGCTAACACTGTAGTAGGAGACCTAGAATAAATAAAAAGATAAATTTAGATAATGGTAAATGTTCTTTTTTTTTTTTTTTAAATCTGGCTAATGGGATGGAGCTGCTAGGAGGAGTCAGAGAAGGCCTCTGAGGAAGTTACTATTTGTGCCAGACCTGAGTGATAAGAAGAAAGTGTGCAAATATCAAGATGAAGAGCATGCTGCACAAAGGAAGCAGCAAAGGCTTCTTCTAACAATCCAAGATTGTTGAATGCAAAGAGCATTCCTGTCCTTCATTGTTTAAGTGTCTATCCATTGTTCAGTTGGGTTTTCCCTTGGTATTTTACATATAAACATATTGTACTTTAATCAGTCTAACCCCATCTATTACCCTTCCCTATCCTTTTCCCTCTACCCTATATTGTTCAACAGTTTTCAGTACATTTTACTGTGTCTTGTTCCTGCACAGATGTAATGTATTTCAATATTATTCACTCTCTATCATTCTCTTGTTCTTTTTCCTCCTTCCCTATGCTTGTATTTGTATTTGGATCTATCTTCCACATATGAGAGAAACATGAGATCTTTGTTTTTCTGAACCTGGTGTACTTCACTTAACATGATAGTCTTCACTTCCATTCATTTACCTGCAAACAACAACATTTCATTCTTCTTTATGGCTGAATAATACTGCATTGTGCGCACACACGCACACACACACCCCACAGGGCATCTGAACTGTTTCCATGGCTTGGCTATTGTGAATAATGCTGCAGTAAACATGGATGAGCAAGTGTCTTTATTGTATCCTGACTTACATTCCTTCGGATATGTGCCCAGGAGTGATATTACTAGATGGTATGGCAGTTATATTTTTAGTTTTTTGAGGAACCTCCAATACTGCTTTCCATTATGGTTGCACTAATTTACATTCCCACTAACAATGTATAAGGATTCCATTTTACCCACATCCTCGCCAACATTTATTGTTATGTACTTGAAAATAGCCATTCTAATAGGCGTGAGGTGGGGGTGTACTAGTGGGAGGGGAAGGGTAAATGAAGAGAGTAAAGGAGAGTGAAAATAGTTGATATATTTTCTATACATGTATGAATATGTAACACTGAAACCTATTGAAGTCATTTTAAGAAGGGGGAGGGGGAAGAGAGAAAATAATGGAGGGGATGAACCAAAATGAGGTACATTGCACGCATATGTGAAATGTCACACCACCACCCCCTGTACAACTATTATATACTAATAAAAACATTTTTAAAAAAAGTACAAAGAGAACCAGAATGTCTTAAGAGTAAGGAATAGGTGAGAGAAGGCATGAAATAAGGTAAGAGATGGGGAAGGCCTAGTCATGCTAAGGAATGTCACTTATTTTTCTTTTAAGCAGGCATACCAACTAATAGGATTCTCTGAGGGGCAAGTTATGATATGTTTAGTGTAGCCTGCTTAAGAGGTGAGAGGAATATGCAATACATTTAGGGAAATTTTCACTTAAAACAATCAGTTAAAATATAAGTACTCTAGGCTTTAGTGGACCTGTTTATCCTGAATGGCTCATTTTCACAAATCATTGTTACTGTGTAATAAAAGATTGGTAGCAATTGTGATATTTATGGCCTTGACTCATTTATGATCAAGCATAGATCTTTCTCAATATTATGTGCACAGAATTCTCTGAGGAACTTTACAAAATATTTCAAATCCCTTGACAACATACCTTTTTTGTTGTTTTGTTTTGTAGGCAACATTCAGTATCATTCACAGTGTTGTTCTCTCAGTTCTTGACAAAAACCAAAGGACTAGAGAATTGGAGGAGATTTCACAGCAGAAGAATACAGCAAAAGACAATTCATTGGACACAGAGGTGGCTTATTTAACCCATGAAGGCATGTTTATAAGTGATGCATTCAGTGAAGGCGAATTAGCACCTTTAGCAGTTGACACTACCTCTCAAAGAAATGCATCTCCAAACAGTGAACCCTGCAGCAGTGATTCAGTATCTGAACCTGAATGTACTACTGATTCTTCATCCAGCAAAGAGCACACATCATCATCTGCTACTCCAGGGGGTGTAGATATTATGTGAGTATAGTGGCTGTTGACAAAATGACAAGATTTTTGAATCTTATTAATGGTTTCATATTCCCTTTCATACGTGCTTCATCCAGATTCTCCAGTTGTTAGCAGTTTACCACATTATCCTGTATTTCCCTCCTTTTGTCACTCATCCTCCCTTCTCTGTCTCTCATGTTAATATTTTTTTAATCATTTGACAGTAGTTTGCAGACACGATGCCCCAAAAAATGCAGCGTGCATTTCCTAAACCAGTACACTCTTCTATATAATAATAGTATGCCAATTAAATACAAGAAAACATTGATAAATTATTGCATCTAATTTGTTGACCACAGAGTTCACCAGGTGCCCCAGTAATCTCTGTTATCTAAAAAGACAAAGCAAAACCAATAAAATCTTTCAGGACCAAGAACATAGTTTAGATCTCGTTATTATTAAGACTAACAGAGGACTAGGGGTTTGACTCGAGTGGTAGAGTGCCTGCCTAGTGAGCACAAGGCCCTGAGTTCAAACCCTAGTATTACCAAAAAATAAAATAACATCTGACAAAAGGAAAAAATAATTAACAGAGCTGGGAATGTGACTCAAGTAATAGAGTGCCTAACTAGTAAGCACACAGTCCTGAGTTTTAACCACAGTATAGCCCCCCCAAAAATAATGACTCAGTATTTTGTCCATCTTTACATAAATCAGCCCATGGTCCAGGAACTTCTAAAAGTCATAGTTCCAGCATTAAGCCAGCTATAACAGCCTCCTGTTCCTACCAAAATGAACTCCTTAACTACATATTAATAACTGCATGCTAACAAAGATATTTTTTGTGTGTTTATGATATTTTCATGTTTGCCAGGTACAGTTTCAAGCTGCTGTTAAAAGAGATATGGACTGGCAAGTGGCTCAAGTGGTAGAGCACCTATCTACCAAGCCCGAGGTCCTGGGTTCAAACCCCAGTACTGCCAAAAAAAAAAAGTGATATAAAATGTCTGTAGCTTAAATAATACAGGATTTTATTTCTCTTATGTAACATTTTGAAGGTAGGAGGTCTTTGCCTGAGAAGGCAGCTGTCCCATCCTCACTGGTGGCAGTTCCAGCTTTTACCATCTCAGATGATCCCTAGCAGCAGAAAGGAGAGGAAAAAGGGCTGGTACTCTTCTTATTTTGTTTTTGTTTGGTTTTGTTTTTTAACTTTTAATTTGAGTATAATGCACATGTGGGGAAATGTACCATTTAGAAGTATTCAGCTCAGATATCACAAAGTGAAAATACTGGTATAATAAGAAATAGAACATTATCAGCTCTCCTAAACCCCTTTATCGCTGTACTACTGCTCTACTCCTTCCCAAAGGACATTATTAAAACCACTGGTTTTTCTACTTAATTTTTTTCTTTTTTGTAAGTGGAACTACACTTATTTTGTGTGTAATTCCTTTCATTCAACATTATGTGATCATTGTCCACCTTTTGGCATGTAGCAGTAGCTTTTATTCATGTACAAATATTCCATTTTATGACAACACCAAAGAGTCAAATTCATTCAGTTATTGATCATATTTGGGATATCTCCATTTTGAACTGTTGTAAACATTCTTGTAGATATTTTTGGTGCACATGTTATAAGCACTTCTCCAAAATACATACCTAGAAATGAATAATGTATGTGAATGGTCAATTTAGCTAATACCAAACAGTTTCTCAAAGTGGTTGTACTCATTTATAGTCTCATCAGCAATATGGAAGAGTTCCTGTCACTCCACACATCTTCATTCATTATTAGTATTGTCAGTCTTTTACATGTCAGCCATTCTGCTAGATATGTCACAGGTGTAGTGGTTTTAATTTTTATTTTCCCAAGTTATTGCAGAAGAGCACCTTTTCATATATTTGTTGCCTATTTCAGTAGCCTCTTCTGTAAAAGACCTTTGTCTGTTCTTCTGTTGCTTTGCTTTTTATTTTGTACTGATTTATTAGAGCTGTCATATAATCTCCCTCTTTTTTTTTTTTTGGTGGGACTGGAGTTTGAATTCAGGGCTTCACACTTGCAAAGTCAGGCACTCTACTGTTACTATAATCTTGAAACAAACCCTTTGTCTGCAATCCAAATATCTTCTCCCTCTTAGTAGGAGGGGTCTTTGGTAAATGAAAGTTTTAAATTTTAATATAATCTTATGATTTATTATTTTCCTTTATGGTTTGTGCTTTTTGTGTGTTCTGTTTAAGAAGTATTTCCCTGTTCTAAGGCCTTGAAATATTCTCTTATTTATTTTTGTTTCTTTACACCAGTGTCTCACTATGTTCCTAAGCTGAACTTGAACTCATTATCCTCCTGCTTTTTCTTCAAGATTGTCTTACCTGCATGATGGCTCACATCTATAATACCAACTACTTAGAAAGCTGAGGCAAGAGGATCTCAAGTTAGAGATCAGACTGGGTACCTTAGTAAGATTGTGGAGATGTAGCCTACTGAAAGAATACTTGCCTTACGTGAGTGAGGCCCTAGGTTCAGTACCTGGGATCACCAGACAAACAAACTTCCCATGACTGCCTTGACTATTTTTGGCCTTTTTCAAATCCTTAGATTTGTTAGTTCTCTGTTGCCTTCTCATAGATTTGTTTATATATTGTTCTTTATTTCCTTTTAAGAGCACAATCCAGAATTTGGATTAAACTTCTACCCACATTCTATAACCCAGAATATTATCACATAAGGGAAGCTTGAGAAATAGTCTTTAACTTGTTGGCTATTTGCTAGCTAAAACTATTATTGTGGCAGAAGAGAGAACAAATATTGAAAGATAACTAGCATTCTGCCATGCTACTTTTAAACTGTATGATAGTTTTTATTCTTCCCCTCCTGTGTTCATTATAGCTCACTCTATTCTTAGAACCTTTTCTGGCTTTCTCTCATCTCATGTTACCATAGCATGAAACATAGGTTCTGTAGATGGCTCCTTCTGTGTTCGCTAGGGACATGAATATCTGGGAACTACTCACCCCAAGGGACAATGAATTGAGTATATTTGTTTGTGTGTTACTAGCTAGTTTTTTTTTTTCTTATACAAGGCCTCTATTTCTATAGCAAGTGTTTTTGCAGTATATAATTGTGTAATGGATATACAATGTGTAAAAATGATGTTTGACATTTTAACTTTATTAATGGTAGATTTTCCCTATTCTCTCACTTTGCCAAAATAATCTGCAATTTTCTAAGTTCATTGCAATGCAAATATGGACACAAAAGAGTAAGTATTTTTCTAGGCAAGAAAATGGGAACGGCAAATTAATGGAAAAGATTTGAAAGAGTTGTGGAGTTATAAAAAAAATAAACATTTTTAGTTAAAAATTTTTTTAATTGTGATAACAACCATTAAAAAAAATCTACCCTCTTAACCATTTTATTTCTATATTTCTTCTTTTCTTTCTTTCTTTTTTTTTTTTGGCAGAACTGGGGTTTTAACTCACGGTCTTGCACTTGTTAGGCAGGTGCTATACCACTTGAGCCACTCCGCCAGCCCATTTTATTTCTAAGTGTATAATTCAGTAGTATTACATAGATTCACATTGTGTAATCAATCTTCAAAACTTTTTCCATCTTCCATGCTCATTAACAATTCCCGGTTTCTGCGTCCCCCAGCCACTGATAGCCATGACTTTCCCAGTGAATTTTAAAATTCTAGTTACCAAATATAAGTGGAATCATATAGTTTTGTGGTTTTTATTACTGGTTTATTTCATTTAGCATAATGTCCTTAGAGTTCTCTATTGTAGTATAGGTAAGTGTTCTTTCCTTTTTAAGGCTGGATAATTATTCCATTATATGTACGTGTCACATTTTGTTTATCCATTCATCTGTTAGTGCCTGGGTTGCTTCTACCTTTTAAACTATTTTGAATAGTGCTGTTATGAACTTGAATGTACAAATAGACCTTTGAGATCATGTTTTCAATTATTTTGGCAGTACTAGGGTTTGAACTCAGGGCTTCATGCTTGTTAGGCAGGCACTCTACTACTTGAGCTGCACCCCAGCTTGCTTTCAGTTATTGTGGATATACACTCAGAAATAAATTGTTAGATTACATTTGGATTTCTTTGCTTGCTTATTTTCCTCAATTATGTAAAAATTAGAGACAAACTTAAAAAGTAAAAATTCTTTTTAAAAGCAAAATTATAACTAGTTAAATGATTAAAAGCTTTCCAACCTTTCGATTTATCGCCTATTTAAAGACTTCACTTATTTTTATTTGCTATTTCCTGTTTATATTGTTATAAATAACATGTTGCCAAGAGTTCTGAATTCCTTAATCATTCTGCTACCTGGTAAATTTAGTAACCAGAAAAATGAAACTTTATTTCAGTAGTAAATTTGAACTTTGAAATTTAAGCATTTTTTATGGGAGGTGGTATTGAAAATTACTACCAGACTGTTTATATAGGAGCAGAGGAAGCCTAGTCAATTAGAGACAGATTAATGCTGGATTCTAGTTCTGCCCTCTTAACCTTGTGGTCTTGGTAATTCACTTAAACTTTCTAAGATTGTTATTTTCCTACCTTAGAGTGTGGAAATTGAACAAAATAGTGTTTCTGAGAGTCCTTTAAGAATATTAATCTATTATTTAAAAACATCAGTAAATAAACTTAATGGTGGCATAATTTTGAAGGATAACAGTTAATGACTTTCTTCCTTAACTGTCTTTCTACCTTATCCCAGTTAGAGTGGAGATTTGCTTCAGATTAATATGCATCAGAGCCTCTTGTAATATCCTTGAAGCTTCTCTCAATTCAGCTGAAAGGGAGGAAAATATTAAGGCACTTAACTTGGCTTATAGTAACACCAAACTGAACTAGTAGCATGGAATCAGTAGTCTTTATATATGTCCCTGGAACAAAATGTTTAAAAGCAGAAAATCGTCTTATATTTCCCTTCAAAATTGGAAAAAGTGTATTATATCTATAAATACTACTGTTTGAGTGCAGATTTCTTAAGGGCACCAACCTGATGTAGCATAGCACTTACTTTTTTAGTAAGTGCTTAGCCATTGAGTTAAATATAACTTAATATTAAGTCATTTACAATTATTGGTAAAAGAGTGCCTATTTGTCATGAAATAACATTCTTTCCTTCTTCCTCCTTCACTATGTTACCCCAGGTGCCTATGCACAAACCTTCTCCTGCCAAAGCTACCACTTTATACCTCAGCCCCCAAAATTATTTTTTGCAGATTTTCCAATCAGAGTATAAGCTAAATATTAAAAATACTATGGCACAGAGAGAAAATTATTCTTATATAAGGTTTGGGTAAAATATATACTACCCAAGCATGTTCAAGTGATGTTTCACCATTAAAAACTGTATTTATTACATAGCAAAATTTTTTCTCAAAGTGAATTTTATCCTTTTCATTGATATATCACCTGTGGTGGAACATTGTATTTACATTTATCCCTGACTAAATCTCATTTTACCATTTTCAGTGTCAGTGAAGACATGAGATTAACCGACTTAGAGCTAGGAAAGCTGGCAAATAATATCCAGGAATTATTGTACAGTGCCTCAGATATGTGCCACGATCGAGCCGTCAAATTTCTCATGTCAAGAGCAAAGGTATTTTCATAAAACTTTTGATAGTTTATGTTATTATTTATAAGTATACATAGTATAATTATAAGTATATATAGTATATAATTATTTTAGAGATCTGGAGTTATGTCTGCTTCTATTCCTATGTTTCCCATAATGCATATTATAGTTTTAACATTTAATAAAGTTAATAGCATTACTGGGGTGGTCTGTTAGGGAGCTGCCAAAATATAAAATAATTTACATTGTAAAGTGTTTTTTTTTTTTTTTGTGGTACTCAGGTTTAAACTCAGGATCTTGCTCTTGCTAGGCATGCACTCTACCAATTGAGCCAAACCCCACCCCCCTAGCCCAGGAAAAATTATTAAAGCATTATTTTCAAAGAAATGATTAAATTGATTTGAATATAATTTTTATATTATAAATAAATATATTTTAAATGTATGTATTTTATTTATTTTAAAATGTAATATCTTAATAGTTTATTAAGCTTTATTTAAAAATGTATCTTAATAATTAACTTAAATCTAATGTATTGTTTTATATATTTATACATTTGTAAATATATAAAGCCAAACAAGTTATAGTATTACCTGAATTTGTCTGAGTTACTATATTAATTATAAAGGGATCTGAATCAAATTTAGTCATACCAGCTTTTCATGTTCAACTTTTGGGTCTGAAGTATTAGGAAATTTTATTTAAAATGATAAAAACAATTGCTGTATTTACAATATAACATAACATTCAATGTAATTAATATATTATGAAAATGATCTCATTAATATTAAAATTTATTAGGCTAAATTGGTTTTATAGCTCATCTATATTTGGTGTTATTTTAATGCCCTATAATGATTTTTGTGTTATTTTTTAAACACAGGATGGTTTTCTTGAGAAGCTAAATTCCACGGAATTCATAACACTTTCTAGATTAATGGAAACATTCATTGTAGACACTGAAAAGATCTGTGGAAGAAGAAGCATGTCATTACTTGGAGCACTTCAGAGTCAAGCTAATAAATTTGTAAATAGGTTTCATGAAGAGAGAAAAACCAAACTCAGGTATCATCTCCATGTCCATTCTATTCTTCAGTTTCCTTTTTTTGCAGTTATATTTTAAAAGGAAAACTTGACTGCTAGCCAAAATTCCTGATAATTTTTTAAATTAAAGGCAGAACATGGAATTTAAATCACATTTCTTAGCTTTCAAGATGGGAATTAGAATGTTTAGTTCTACTAAAGTACTTATCAGGTAGATCCTCAGTACATGTCTTCCCCAGTCAAAAGTTAAGTAAATTATGTTTCATCACTCTTCTTGGTTAGGCCAAAAGATATAAAAATATTTTCTTAAAATAATGCTGCTATTTTTTCCCAATTTATTAAGATATTCAGCATTTTAAAGATACTATGTACTCATCTGAGCTCTTTTCAACCAAGAAGAATGTTGTTAAGCATAGTTGCACATGTCTGTAATCTAAGCATTGGGGAGGCTAAGACTGAGTTGGAGGCCAAGCTGTCTGAGCCCCCCTACCCCCCCAAAAAAGAAAATGAAAATGTTGAAATATTACTAAAGTGCATCTTCCTTTCTTTTTACTTTTGAATAGCCTTCTCTTAGATAATGAGCGCTGGAAGCAAGCTGATGTTCCTGCAGAATTTCAAGATCTTGTTGACTCAATATCAGATGGAAAAATTGCTTTACCTGAAAAAAAATCAGGGGGTTTGTGTAATTCTTTTACATGCTTTTTTCTAATTTTGTATTTTTATTTTGTACAAATGCTTAGTTTTTCTTTGACAATGCCTATTGAAAGCCTGCAAATAATATTCCCAGTTGACAGCAAAAGTATCGGTGGTCATTTATACTAATAATTTCAAATATTTATTATTAGCCATATTCCAGACACTAGACAACAATGTGCTTTATGTGCAGTACGCTAGTTTCTCATTACAACATCTTATGATAATGTTGCTATTGTTAACCTTAATAGTGAGGAGGCTTAGAGCAGTTAAGGAATTTTGAACAAATGATGAGCTGGGATTTGAAACCAGCTTTAAATAATTATATAGCTATTTGTTAACTATTGCTCTATATAGAGACTCCATATTCATTCAGTGAACACAAGTTAGCAACTTCCACGTTGTGCCATATATCAAGACAAAGATGTCAGTTATAATTCTTCTTTAAAGAAATCAAGTTTAACTGGTGGAGTAACTCAAGAGTTAGAGTACCTGCCTAGCAAGCATTGAGGCTGAGTTCAAGCCCCAGTACCACAAAAAAGAAAGAAAAAAGAAATGAACAAAACCAAAAAATTTGTAAATAGCCACAAGTAATATAGTTAGTTATATGATAGAGAAAATATAAAGAACTCTAGAGAAAGACAACTCTGAAAGACACTAAGAAAGAGGGGCTAGCAAGTTAGGAGAAAATCCAGAATGAAAGATTAGAGGTTCAGTGATAGAATTGTTAATGATGTCATATACCACTTGGTTTCAGATGAAAGGTATACAATGGCTAGGAGATGTTTTTATATATAAGTTAAAATGGAATAGTCATGATGATAGTGTTAAATTTACACTACATTACATTTATCATATATTTTGAAAGTATGAAATTCTTCAGCATTTTTATTAGAAAAAGCAGTTACATTGTACACTTTATATATGCACAAAATCCAGCTATATTGCAAAAAAAAAAAGAGCAAAATATAGATAGTGACCATTAGTTTGACACATAGGAGATTGTTCACAGTCTTAGTAATTCAGTGGAGTGCAGAGAAAGAGTGCAGATCAGTGCTAAGGAAGGGTGGAAAAGTATAGTTTGCTTTTTCACTAAGTTTGACTGCAAAGGAAGAGTGAGTGATGAAGTGGTAACCAGAGAGGTAAGAGGAATTAGACAGATTGTTACCTTAATCCACTCAGGAGTTGAGAGAAAAGTGGGGTTTTTTGTTGTTGTTCTTGCCTGTTTGTTTGTTTTTATGTAGGGGAAGCTGAGTTATATTTATATATATATTATGCTTATAAATATATAAAGTACATATTATATTTAGAAGAAATAAGAAATTTGATTTTGGATAAGAGTGAGAGAGGGTGATATATGGAGCAAGGTACCTGGAATTGGATCCAGACAGAGTTCAAGAAAAAGACTTACCCCTTCTACTACTATCACAATAGGGAAGAGGTGAAGGGTAGATATAAGATAATCATATAGGGCAGAGGGAAGAATTGAAGTAATTAAACTTGTGTTATCTAGTGACTATTTTTAATAGGTAAAGGTGTTAGGAATGGTTATAATTTTTTAATTGATTATATGATATTAGTAAGACAGCATTCAAGTAGCAAAAGTTGAAAAGATAGAATACTCTGAACATACTAAATCACTAATTTAAAATTATGACATCACTCATCTAGTAAGGTACTGTGCTGGGTAACTAGGACATACTTTCTGTTCCTGAACAGCTGATAGTGTTCTGATTTTACTGTTATGTAAATAGAATGATTTTTCAATAAGTTATGAATGTCAAAAGATTGAATTAGCCAAGTAAAAAATGTAAAAAGTAAAAGTAAACAATTTTTCACTTCCTCTTAGGAGGTTTTTCTTACCTTTGCTTTTGCCTCAGTCTTATTTTATTTTTTTTCTCTCAGAATAGCATAGGTATATTCTATTAGAAGTCCATTAATGTTTTACTAGTTTTTATCAAGTTAGGGATCCTGGGTTATTATTCATTTATCCACCATACATTTATTGAGTTAGTAGGTACTGAGCTAGGCATTGGGAAAATGAAGGTAAATGGATAGCAGTGCTAGACACTGTTCTAAGCAGTTTGAATGTGTTACATCATTTACAGGTCTATGAACTAGATGCAGTATTACCATTTAGCAAATACAGAAACAGGCACAAAGAGATTAAGCAATTTACCTAGAATTACATAGCTAGAAGATGGTAGAGCAGGGTTCAAATTCAGGCAAATGGACTTTTTTCTCCTTTCTGTTATGTACTATGCTATGCTGCTTTTCTGTAATAGAAAGAAGTGGTTAAGAAACAGTCCTTGCTCTCAAAAATGTATAGTCTGACATAAGTAGCAAATTGTGTTTAGAAATTATATCTCACTGGACTTCTTTGCATGAAAGAAAAGGAGACATTTTATGTCTTAAGGGTTCAAAGGGACTTGAAATATAAGGAAGCACAATGACTAATCTATGCTAATCTAATTAATTTGGCTGTTCTAAGACAGTATTCTGGTCTACTGTTCTTTTTACCTCAAAATGCTGAATTTGTTTATAATCATAAATACCAAATACCAAAAATAAAGTAACTTCTGGGTTGAGACCTTAAGAAATACATAATTACTTCATTGAATTTAGAATTAATTTGTATTGTAAGAATGATAATAATAAGGACAATCAGTTGAAATACTAGCTCTGCGTTTCCAAATAATAATTTTTTTTAACTACTTACTAAAATCTACCATGTGCCGCCTAGAAGATAGGCAGTTTGTCATCATTATCCTGTCATTAACAACAACCCTGAAAGATACTGTTATCTTCATTTCTTGGATATAGATATTGAGACTCAAAAGGGTTAAGTCATTGACCCAAGGACATGTATCCAGTAAATGGCAATACTGGGACTCAAATTTAAATCTCTCTAACTCCAAGCCCAATATATATTACTTACTCTGCTGCATTACTTCCCCAGAAGTAGATATTTATTTTTCAAAATGAGATAGTTCCAGGTTCTAATAGGAACTGTCATTTTCACTTTTTTCCAGTATTTTGTTTGATCATGTATCTTTTTCTTTTGTATTTATTTGCTTTATTCTCTAGCTACAGAAGAAAGGAAACCAGCTGAAGTTCTCATTGTCGAGGGACAACAGTATGCTGTTGTTGGGTAAGTAGCACATTTTTATCATTTGAGTCAATTATTTGAAATGTCAGTCTTTCTAGTTCCCTCTTGAAGTAAATTAGAATATTCTGATGAGCAATTTTAAGTCCTACAGAGTACTTAAAGGAAATTTTATGGATTCCCTTTTATTTTCTATATTCTATAGTATGGCTTACCCATTAGGGACTATACTGACTTAACAGAAGGGTTTGATTTTTCTCATATAACAAGAAATGTAGTTAGTCTAAGAGTGATGTAGTGGCTGCACAATGTTATAGCCATCCCAGGCTCTTGCTTTTTTTTTATAGCTTTCTTAATGTGTAGTATAATATAATAGCTTAATTTGTGGGCTCTAGGGCCCACAATGTATGTAATAGTTTGATACATAGAATTATTGTGAAAATTAAATAGTTGATGCTATAAAGCATTTAGCACAGTTCTAGCACCTAATAAATTGATAGTTATTTTATTATCATCACTTGAGTCATTAGATCTTTTACCAATAAATGTATCTCTAATTCAAGTTAACTGTGAAATATACCAATTCCAACCTTGTTTGTCTGATACTACACGCATTTGATTAAATTGGTAATTAGAACAGTATCTTCATTTTCTAGCCCAGACTGGCCTCAAACTTGCAATCCTCCTGCCTTAGCCTCCCAGGTACAGGCATGGCTCCACTATGCTCAGCTATTCATATTCTTTAATAGCACTTCACAGTTTTAAGTATTTTCATGTATATAAATGTTTATGATCTCATTTGATCTTTACTACCACTTTGTGAAATAGATGTGTCAGGGATTATTGTTTCCTTTCTGTAGCTACTAGAATTGAAACTTAACAAGGTTAAGTAGTTAACCTAAAATGATATAAATGACATCAGAATTAGAATTTTAGGTCTTAACTCCCAGACCAGCATTCACTTTTACTTTTCTTCTTGGCATTTTGTCTCTTTTTTTATTATTATTATTATTATTATTATTATTATTTTTGCAGTACTGGGGTTTGAACTCATAGCTTCATGCTTGCTAGGTAGGCACTCTACCCCTGGAGCCACTCCGACAGTGGCTTCTTATCTCTTAAGTGTTTTGTGAAATAGCTGTCCTCTCCAAGAAGAAAGTAGTAGTATAATAGAATTATTTCTTTATGCGTCTGTTTCCCTGTTAAGACTCTGAGTTCTGCAAAGTTGGGGAATATCATGTCTTAGCATTTTTATTTTTCTTGGCACCATAATAAGCACTCAATAAGTAGGTATAAAATTGAAGCTTTTCCTCAATCTGTATTCAAGTGTCTGAAGTACATACAAAACCAAAGCCTCCTTTCCTTTCTTGTTTCTGGTAGAACAAAGCTTTTTTTCAACTTCCTTATAATCTCACCCCTGCAATCTAATTGTGATTTCCTTTCTTAATTATTAACAATCCATTATCTTGTTGCACTTCATGAGCTTAAAGGGATATGGTTCTCTCTGGCTATCTAGTTTTTTTACTCTTAAAGCAAAGAGGCCATTGAACAAAAAACCAGAGTTCTCCTGCTAAAGGGGGAGCTATTAAGATGACAAATGGTGCAATGGACTCATGCTAAGTAGAGCAGTCAGAAAGAGTATGTATGCATGGAGAGTAATGTATGGCCTAACAGGTTAGCTGTTATAAAGGCTGGACACTCTTTGTTGAATCACTAGTTCCTGATACTTTTCAGACATTTATAAAGCATTAATTTATGTGAATTTCTCATTTCTAAGCATCTCAATGAATACAGATATCTCTTCGAATGTGGTTTTTTCCCCCTTAATTTCAATCTCATTTAACCTTCCACTAACGTGTCTTTTCAATTTGTGACATGTTCTGCTCTGGAGCTGATAATTTACCATCTTTGGAGAGTCTTTTGTGATATCCCAAGAAACTTCTTAGGAGATAATATGCTCAGTAGAAGCCATTATAGCTTATCTTTTATCTCACTAAGGAAATCTGTGGAGGAGGCTCCCTTTTTTAATTCAAAAGCTCTAGTTGAGGACCTACTTATATAGTTGAGCAGAAATACTGGTTAGTCTTTTTGTCAGTGTCTCTGAATTGGTCAAAGAATGGAATATTAACCATATTGAAGAGACTTCTTTAAGAATACCATACGGAGAGTGTATGCTTACAGCACAAAATCTGATGAGCCACTCATTGTTATTGTTGTGCAAGTGCTGACTCTGCAATTGCACAATTCTGAACATAAGTGATTCCTTAAATGTTGTGCACTAGGCACTTCTCTTGCCTCACATTAGGCCAGAAAACATAATGTTACATTTATCATGTTCTCAAAGATGCACTGAACTGGTAAGTAATTTGATTTTTATATGCCATATCAATTTGATTTTTCTTGTCTTGATTACCTCTGGATGTCTTTCTTTTCTTATAGAACTGTATTGCTGTTAATAAGAATAATCCTTGAATATTGCCAGTGTGTGGATAACATCCCATCTGTTACTACTGACATGCTTACTCGTCTGTCAGATTTATTGAAGGTGTGTATGACTTTACCCCTTTATGGAAAAATAGTTGGAAGAATTAATTCATTAGGCTGTAACTAATCTTTCAACTCTAAGACACTTCAAAGTCAAGTTATCTTTAAGACATTAATTTTGTATATTTGATCATGGTTGCATCACAACATGTTACTGGAAAAAGGGCTGCCTGCTTCCTTCCCACTCAACATTTAGTGATTCCTCATTATACCCATAGAGTTGTTAATGACATTGGAGACAGGAGATGATTTGTTCGTTAGGTGCTGAACATGACTGAGGCCACTTAGGTCAAAAAACCTGGACTGGTTTCAAATGTGCATGGAAGGAATTCACTGAACTTTACAAAATTCATCTCACTAAGGTTAGCGATTTTTCTTACATCATTCTTTCAGAACCATTGATGTAAATAAAAATGTGATAATTTTATTCAACCATTTCATGGTAACAGAAATTTTAACTACTAGTATATGGGAAAGGCTTTATTCTTTTCCAGCCTCTAATTTGGCCATTAATTTTGCCCTAAACTTTGAGTTTTAGTCAAGAAAGGTTTTTATTATTTTGAAAATAGAACTTTTCAGTAAGAATGACTGAAACTGAACTAGTTTTGTAAGTGCAAATTAAAGATTTATTTTTAAAAACTGATTTTCAAAATTCTCCATTTTTTTTCTACCACAAGTAAATGTTATCATTTAGAATATCTCTCCTGTTTTTATTATTAAGTAAATAGATCCTAATTGCTTTTACTAGAAAATTCATGGTCCTTGAATGAGAAGAAAGAGGAATTTATTTTCAGAACAGTTAACACATTGCCAGCATATAAAGGATGGTTTTTAATAAATCGTTGAGTTTATTTTTTGTATGTTTTTTTTTTCTCCTTCCTTTGTTAGTACTTCAATTCCAGAAGTTGTCAGTTAGTTCTTGGAGCTGGTGCACTGCAAGTTGTTGGACTAAAAACAATAACTACAAAAAATTTGGGTAAGGATTCTTTCATTTAATTCACATCCTGAGGTATTATAATGATGTCACTTTTCTTACCATGTTGCATTACAACAGGTGTTTTCAAAGACTATAAAATTAGCAAATGCTACTTTATTCTCTTATGTATTATAACTGAAAAACCAACTTCAAGGGAAATGCTAAGAGAAATTTTCACTGTAACAAGCATATGTTATTTGGAAGTTGCACCACTCTTTGAAATGCTGTGATGTAATTTTTATGAAATACTTTGGGATGAAAAGTATCTGAATATCAGGAGAGAATGAGTTGTCTCATTACTGTCCTCATACTGTTAATGCTCACACTTGAGTCCATTAGAAAAGCACGTTCATTACATTTTATACTCAATTAGTTTCTCACCAGCCTTCTACCATGCTACTTTTTGTTTATAAAGTAAGCTGGGGTCTGTATAAAATTAAGTGACATTTTTTACTTAATTTGATATGTAATTAGAATCAGCGAATATCTTTTTTTGTTCCTATGTCCTGAATCTTCAGCTCTTTCTTCACGATGTTTGCAGTTAATTGTGCACTACATTCCTGTGATCCGGGCTCACTTTGAAGCTCGGCTACTTCCTAAGCAATACAGCATGCTTAGGCATTTCGATCACATCACTAAGGTACTTTTTCCTGTATTTTCTATTGGAGTTTCATATATGTAATTCCTTAATTGTTAAATATTTTTTAGATGTGTCTCAAGGACTTTAAATACAATATTACTTCTCATTACAGGATTACCATGACCACATAGCTGAAATATCAGCTAAGCTTGTAGCGATAATGGATAGCTTATTTGACAAGCTGTTATCAAAGGTAATGATTTATGGAAATCATTAAGTTTTGCTTAAAGGCACTGTGACTTTTCATTTTATAGAGAATCCTTTATTACAAGATGTGGTAACAGAATCTGAATTTTCAGAAGGCATTTACCCATTGGTAGAATTTTTAGCTTTTTTTTTCCAGAAAAATATAACCATCCTTTGTGATCAAGACCACCCATAGTGGTCTGACCAACAGTAGTCTAACAAATCAAATTCCTCAGAGTTTAAAAAACGACTCAGTAAAATGTTCACATTTCTAAAATAGTTGATAGTTGTCTTCTAAAGGCTGGGCAAGGGGAGTAGGGAAGATGATCCCAAGGATAATGAAAACTGTACACAAAAGTATTTTTATGTTGGCTGCATTGACAAATGTGTACCTTCTTCAAAATAAACTTAGTTTGACACCCTCCTAGAGACAGAATTGAAATATTAAGATAAAAATAGGGGGGAAAAGATAATATTTGAGATAAAGTCTGCTACTTATTTCTAGCTTGAAAATGCAGTCTGAGGGCCTCTGTTATTTCCCTCATAGATAACCATTTCAATGTTTGTTTCTTCTTTGCTTTTCATTCTCAATATGTCATTAAATAAAGTAATGTTCCCCAAAGAATTCTCAGTCATATTGGGAGGTTATCTTCAGAAAAATGTCACTTAATCAGCTACAATTGCTTTTGCCCTAGCCCTCTTTCTTTTCCCTGAATTCGTCTGGGAAATTTCTACTGTCTTACAGAGACAGTAGAAATTTTATAATTTCAACATTTGAAGGTGTATTTAATGTATTCTTTTTGCTCAAGATCATATTTAGAATAACCTTACTACAGCAAGGAACTTTAATTTGCTTTTTCTCCTACTTGCATCCTTGAGATTCTGAAATGGCAAGACTGCAGGCACTTACAAATCATAAAAGGGCAAGATAAAGAGTGCCTGTTCACACACAGACACATGCCCAGTCCTTTGAAAATGACAGTGAGAAAGAAGTGCTTGAAAAATAATATTATATTTGTGTAGTAGTTTTTGAATTTTGGTCATAGGACCCTTTTATTTTCTTAAAAACAATTGAGGACCCTAAAGAGCTTTTGTTTCTGCAATTTGTATCTATCAGTAAGTATCATATTAAAAATTAAAACTAACATTTTAAAGCATAAGAATACACAAACAGAATTTCTATTGGCCTTCAGAGTGATGACTTCATCAAAAATCACCTAAAAATTCCCACTGTTCAGGCATAAGAGAATGAGAGTAAAAAGAAATAAATAAAATCTTAGTATTATTATGAAAATAGGTTTTCCTTATCAGAGTCTCTGAAAGGGTCTGTGACTCCCACAAGTCCCCAGACCACACTTTGAGAATCTGGTGGTATTAATACAGATATAAGTTTATTAAGAAACTTAAAGAATTTGTAGTTATATGCAAACATATTTATATATAACTACTAAATTAGTTTTTATTTTTGTATGAAGAAAAATAATTATTTATAAATTCTCTACTTTCTTCATGGGTGTCAAGTACAAGCTAAATTCAAAAGCAATTCTATTCCTCTAGCTTCCTTTCTGAAATAAGGCATTCTTCTATGGAATAAAAGTCAACAACAACATTTGTCTGCCCTCAATAAGACAGAGGACTGTAAACTTCTAACAGTGTAGACTAAAGTAAATGTTAAATAATAGAACTAGTCATAGGCTGTGGAATATAATGAAGCAAGGCCAAAGATGTGCCAGGACTCTTAAAACCCTGGCTTTAATGTGTCCTTTTTGGTCATTTAAAGAGTTTTTTAAAAAAAAAATTGTAACTGTGGCTAGATTTTGTTCCATGACAGCTTTCTTACCTTTTTCATTAAGAAAAAAATTTATCTAATGAGCTTTCTGTATGTTCATATTTATCATCTATATTTGTTGTTAACATTTTGCTTTTCTTTTTGCTTAAATATTTACAGTAAATTTGAGGTATTGTGGTATTTTATCCCTAAGTACTTAAGTAAAGATTTTTTAAAACTAAGAACACATTCTTCTATAACCACACTACCACCCATTATCTGCACCTGAAGATATTAATAATAATTTTTCATTATCATCTGATATTTCTTCTAATATTTGAAATTTAACCAATTGTCCCCAAATGTCTTTTTACAATGATTTGAACAAAGGCTTCTACATTATTCACTTGTTGCATTTGGTTATTACATCTCTTAGGGTTTTTGTTTTTTAAATAGACTAGATCACTCTCCTCCCCATTTGTTGTTGTTTTTGTTTTTAATATCACTTACTTAAAGAGTGTGGCCAGACTTTTATAACATAATGTTCTCTCTACTTTTTTCCCTGGCTTCTGTTACTGGTCATGTTATACTCTCCCTGTATTAATAAGCCTCCTTTTGCCATTCCTTATTCTATTTGCTTTCATGTGTTGCCCAGGAGTTTGATCCTGTTTCTAGTTCTTCCAAAATAGCAGGAGGATTTGGTTTGGGTTTAGCTTTTTCTTTTCTTACCTATAATTTAATTTTGATAAAGAATTACACAGTAATAATCTAGGCTGATTGTGAGAAGCTACTAAAAAAGGGTACCATTGCTTGGGTAAAATGAAATAGTAATATTTCATTATACTAACAGCTAAAGCAATGTCTTAGTCACTCCACCTTTATTCATTTATTCATTCAGTAAGTTATGTGCAGTCCATTGTGTTAGGTAATGGAAGGATACACAGGGTGAATCAGCCATCCATTTTGTCCTCAGATTAAAGACAGACAGATTAGGGAAAATTAAGTTGAAGAGATCTCTGAGATAACACCATGAGCAAACATGTTAGAAATCATAAGAAGCCAATTCAGTGTCAAGGTTTTAGAGTCAGACCTAAATTCAAATCATATGCTTGTTACGTATTAGTCATTGAGGACCCTGGGCAAATTACTAATCTTCTTAAGCCTCAGTTTCTATCTCTAAATGGAGATAATAGCAGAGCCTGCATGACAAGGTTGTAGTAGGGATTAATGCCATGGTCTGTATGGAGTACTTTTCTTTTATTGTGTATCTGACTTTAGCAAGTTCCAGTAAATGTTGGCTGCTAATATTTTGATGTGATTAATAGTAATGAAGATAACAGTACCTTTTAGCACTTTTTAGTATCTTTTAGAGGAATGGGGGAGAGATGTTGAAAATTAGTAGAGATCTGTGACTGTCAATGAAAAGCTAAGCAATTTAAATCAGCTCTATTGAGGTATAATTTGAATTCAGTAAAATTCACCCTCTCTAAGAGTTTAAATTGATGGCTTTAAGAAATAGGTATAATAATGAATCGACCACAGTCAGTATATAGACGAACATCACTAGTAAACATTCTCTTGGGTACTTTTAGTGTTGCCTTTTCCAGAATGTTGTTTAAGTAGAATCATATAGGATGTAGCCTATTGTGCAAGGCTCCTTCCATTCAGCATAATGCTTTTGTAATTAATGGATGTTATGTGTCTGTGGTTTGTTCTATTATAGAATAGTGTCTATTGTATGGGTGTACTACTATTTATTCATCCATTCACTCATTGGTAGACATTTGGGTTTTCTCCAATTTTTTGGCTGTTACAACTAACGCTGTCATAAAATCTGGGTACAGTCTGTGTAGGTATGTGTTTTCATTTCTTTAGTGTAAATACCTTGGAATAAGAATGATTACTGTGGATTATGGAAATGTAAAACTTTATAGTAACTTTAAAAATACTGCCAACTTATTGTCCATAATATATCCTTCTGCCTTCCTTCTTAGTACTGAGTTCTAACCGTTCTTCATCTTCATCACTTCCTAGTGTCTGCCTGATTGCTTTTTGTTGTTGTTTTTTGAGATAGGGTCTTTATGTAGATCAGGCTGGCCTCAAACTCGAAAGCCTCCTGGCTTAGCCTCCCAAGTGCTGGGATTACAGGCAAGTACCACAGTGCCTGGCTGTCATGCTTGTCTTTATTAATATTAGTCACTAATAGGTGTGTCAGGAGTGATACCTCACTGTGTTTGTGTTTTAGTACTGGGGGTCAAACCCAGAGCCTCATGTGTGCTAGGCAAGCACTGCACCAGTGAGCTATAACCTGGCCCCTCATTGTGTTTTTTTTTTTTTTTATTATGTTATTGTTGTACTGGGGGTACCGTGACATTTACAGAAGTTCTTACAATGTATCATAGTTGAATTCACCCCTTCCATTATTCTCCTTTATCCCTCCCCCCATTAGCTTACATAATGACTAATCAAGTTCAGAATCCTTGTTTGCTTGTTTGCCATCCATATGTTTTCTTTAATAAAGTGTTCAAATTTTTTGCTCTTTATGTATGTTGGGGGGTTGTGTTTTACTGGGATTTAAACTCAGCTTTGTGCTTGCTAGGCAGGTGCTCTACTGCTTGAGCCACATCTCCAGCCCTTTTTTCTTTAGTTATTTTTGAGATAGGGTCTTGCTTTTTTGCCTGGGCGGGCCTGGACTACAGTCCTCCTATTTTCTACTTCCTTCCATAGCTGGGATGACGGGCATATGGCCACTGCACCCAGCTATTGGTTGACATGGGGGTTTCATGAACTTTTTGCCCAGGCTGGCCTTGAACTGCTTGTTCTTCCCGATCTTAGCCTCCCAATTTTTCTTTCCTTTTCTTTTTACCTTTCCTTTTCTTTCCCTTCTTTTTTCTTTCTTTAATTGGTAGTACTGGAACTTGACTCCAGGCCTTTCAAAATCGGGTTATCTTCTTATTGAAGGATAAGAAAATGGGTTATCTTCTTACTGAGTTATAAGAATTCTTTATATATTTTGGGTACAAGTCTTTTATCAGTTCCATGGCTTATGTAAGTATTTTGTCCAAGCCTATGGCGTATCTTTTCATTTGTTAACAGTGTCTTAAAAAGAGTGGTTTTGTTGTTTGTGATATGCTTGGCCTCATTTTTGCTTAGGCAGGTATTCTATTGCTTGAGCCATGCTCCCCAAACTAAGAGCAGTTTTTAATTTTGATAAAATCCAATCTGTTTTTTTCTTCTTTTATTGTCCCTGCTTTTTCCTTGCCTAAGGAATCTTTGTGTAACTCAAAGTGAGAAGATGTTCTCAGGTGTTTTCTTCTACAAATTTTATTGTTTTGGGTTTTATATGTAAGACTATAGTCCATTTCTAGTTGACTTTTTTTATTAAATCAATATTTGGACTAGTTACGACGTAATGGCATTTGTTCAGGTATTAAGAATTATTAAAGATCTTATTTATTTCTCTATGAGGCAATTTTGTCCCTATATATCCTGAGGACACTCAGAAATGTTGAGTATGTTTCTATTTTTTACACCTTAGGGAATGGGGTAGGTGGTACTGCTAACTAGTGAGTAAAGACCAGGATGCTGCTAAATATTTTACAAAATATAGGACAGCACCCATAACAAAGAAGTAACCTGTCTATAATGTGTACTATTGAGTATGGAGGTTGAGACAATTTGTAAATTATTTTGTACAATAATTGTACTAAAGTACAAATTGTACAATAATTGTACTAAAGTACAAATTATTGTACAAAATAATTTGAAAGTAATTTGTACTAAAGTACAAATTATTGTATAAAATAATTTGAAAGTAAAGTTGATGGGACTTCTGCTGATTCAATACAAGAAAACAAAGGAAAAGAAGAGTATAAGCTGAGTTAGAGATTTCAAGTCCACGTGACCAAGAGAGTTATAATACTAGTAACACTAGTAGAAACATGGAAAAGGAGCAGGATTGGGAAAAGTTACTAAATTTGGAAGTCTTTACTGATGTCTTTACTGATTTTTCCAGAGAGAAATTTCAGAAAATATTATAGTAGGGGAAGATAGTTAGGGTGGTGACGAGCACGGTATTTTAAGGCTTGAGAGTAAAGGAACACCATTTTAAGTTTAAATGACTGAGGAAATGTGATAGTGACCGTAAAATGGAAAAAAAGGTAACTTAAGGGAAAGTAGGGATGAAGCAAGGCTTTGGGGGTTAGGTTAGTTTTTTTAGGGCTGCCTAAACAAATGACCACAGATTCAGTGACTTAAAACAACAGAAATTGTTCTTTCACAGTTCTGGAGACTAAAAAAGTCCTAAATCAAGGTACAAGCCAGGCTTGTAGCTACATCACACCAGTTATCTATTCCTTTGTGTCTGAATTTCCCTCTTCTTTCTTTTGTAAAGACCTCAGTCTGTAGATTTAGCATTCACTCAGTCCAGTAGGACCTCATGAAGTACCAGGTAGACATGAATTTTGGGAAGACACTGTTCAACCCAGTATGAAGGGATACTTAAGATGATGTATCCACACTGAAATGATGCTTCATATCTACTAGAATTACTTGGGGTGGCAGTAGGGGGCGGAGAATAGGCAATAACAAGTTTTGGTGAGGAGGTGGAGAAACTGGAGTCATCATACATTGTTAGTGGTATTGTAAAATAGTACGCCCATATTGGAAAATAGTTTTGTGTTTCTTCATAAAGTTAAGCATGAGTTACCATATGGCCCAATAATTCCCTACTAGATATATACCCAAGAAAGGTGAAAATATTTTTGCACACAAAAATCTGTACACTATTCATAATAGCCAAAAAATAGAAACAACCCAAATATCCATCAGTTGGTCAATGGATGAACAAAATGTAAAATGTGGTTTCTCTAGTCAACGGAATATTATTCAGAGCCATGAAAAGAAATGAAGTACCTGTACATGTTACAGTATGAACGAGCTGTGAAAGCTAAGTGAGAGAAAACAGTCACCAGTGCCACATATTTTATGATTCTATTTATATGAAATAGCCAAGAAGTAAAAGATCTGGGATTTGAACCTAAGCACTTAGTTTTAAGATTGGAAGCAGCATATGTTCTTAGCCACTATTTTAGTTCCACAAAGTAGATAAAGACATTCTTCCCAAGATTTCTATGATTAGCACAGATCATAGTTAAAGTATAAGCTTGGGCTCTATATCAGAGTTAGATATGTGGACAGGCAAAAAAACATGTCTCCAGAAATAGTGGAGACAATTATAATCCAGAGGACTAAACATTAATTCTCATTATTTTTCCCTTCCAGTATGAGGTGAAAGCTCCCGTTCCTTCTGCCTGTTTCAGGAATATTTGTAAACAAATGGCAAAAATGCATGAAGCTATATTTGATCTTCTTCCAGAAGAACAAACACAGGTGAGAAGTAATTCCAAAAACTATTTTGTTCCTATAACCTATCATATCTATGCAGATTGGAGTGTTTTTACATGCTTTTGCATAACTAAACTTAGTTCATGTTCCCACATATTACTATCTTTAAAGGTTATTTATATTGAGGAATGGAACATGGATAAAAATTTCTAATTTCAAAGTACCCTTTGTTCTGAGTGGTGAGAACTGTAGCTTTGCTATATAGTCAATAATTCTGAAAAGCAAGTCTTCTATTTGTCCATTGTCAGTGGTCCCAGATTCCATGTAGGTCACTTAGTACATTATTAGTTTGAAAATCAGAGTTGGCATTTATCAGTGAATAATACTTTACTTGCTATGATTGCAATCCAAATTGGATATGAAAGGAATTAGTGATGGAGTTAATAAGATTAACACACATAGCTAACTCAGTCTGCTTTATCATTAATATTTATTAGATCAATCTAAGTGATCTTCAACAGGGAAAACAGCAAAATGGGGACTCTTGGGCACCTCTCACCTCTGTCACCATTGTATTTTCTTGCAGAAGTATTGCCACAGCGTTCTCTTCACTCTTCAGTGACACATCTGCCCCCACACTCCTTGTTTCCCTCTCCCAGAACTTCAGAGGTTCCAGCACTATTTTTTTTTTCCTCCTTCCCCAGTCTTTACTTACTTTAACTTACTCCCTTTAAACTAGGTGATTTCATTCAAGCTTACTTGCAGAATGATACAATGTTAGAATACATGCCCAGTTTTGTGACAAATGAGTTTAACTTTCACTAGGATTTTTGCTGTTCAGGCAACTTGTTTTCTTTGGTTTGTCTCTCTAACATTGGTTGAGTGCATGGAAATGTTTATTTGGGGGCAGGGAGTAGCTTTCTTGGTGTCTTTTGTCTACTCTTGCTCTTACTAGTCTTCTTTCTCACATACCTCATCTCCCTCCTATGCAAAATATACCATTTTTCTTCATGCTTTCCTAGGTTTTCCTTAATCACACCAACCTAATGACTAAATATCATCTAATTCCTAAAGGAGTTAGGCTTTCTGGGACTGGGAGGAACCTTAAGATATGGAGTATACATTAAGATTTCTTTCTTCCCTTCTCATTACTTCCCTAGTCATCCCATTCTTCTCATCCCGCAGTAAGATCTCCCTCCTCTGACATTCTAATTTGAGAGCAAGACAGCCAGGTCCTATATCTGTGCATATAGGCATTCATGTATTTATATGAAAACTAAAGGGGTACTCTTGTCAAAGCTAGGCAAGGGCAAGAGTATAGGCTTTATGTCACTATTGCCACCAATAATTACCAAGATATCCATGGGTGATTTTATATATACATTTTTTCCTATAGAAAAAGTGTTTGTCTGCCAAATCATTTCCATAGGTTAATTTTGTATAATTCTAGGTCATATTTCCCAAAGAAGTATTGGGTTATTGCATCAAAAATTTACATGCAGGAGCAATAAAATACTTTAAATGATTTTATTAATTCTAAGTATAAAAGTGTCTTTCCCTTTATCATCTTTTTCCCCTCTATCATAAAGTTCCTAGTTAGTATATTTTAAAACTTTCCACTAATCTTTGTTCTTTTAGTTGTCATAGTTGATCTCACTTAGATATATTCAGAAAAGCAGTCTTAGTGCCAAAAGAACTACTGTCAAGAAGAGTAAAAAGTGTTTCTGTCCAACTAAGGAGGAAAACCATGGTGAAATAGCAATCAAATACTTTCAGAGAACATTTATAAACTGTACGTCAAAACAAAGTTTGTATTTTTTAAAGTACATTCTCCAAATAATATTGATAACTCACCTATTTGTGTCTTCTATTTCAGGAGAATTTTAAGAAACTTAGTTTTATTTCTTTTTCAGATGTTATTTTTAAGAATTAATGCAAGTTACAAACTCCACTTGAAAAAGCAGTTATCTCACTTAAATGTGATAAATGATGGAGGACCTCAAAATGGGTATGATTTTCAATTTTTTTTTACCATATACTCTCATATTGAATTGTTCTAATGATTGATTTTTATTCTTTATGCTGTCCTTTTCTGCTGTAATTATGAAAATGAAAACAAATTGTCAAAAAAATTGACAAAAAAATCAGCAACTTTTTGCTTATTTTCCTCCTGTGGAAGTGATGTCTCTTTTTCCGCCTATGTTAAAGTGGTTTATAAACGGTCAGTTCTTCACTGACTTTATCTGTTTTGAGGCACTGTAGGTTAGTAATGCCTCCTTAAGATTCCCAGGAGTCGTCTCCTCGTCAGGTAGGACTTAACGTCCTGCTTAGTAGCCCTGTGGCCATGTGAAACTCAGGTAACTGCTGTGCCTCATTTATAAAATGACAAGAAGAAACTCTGCCTTAGTTCTTTCACAGGGTTATGAAAAATAATGTTTTTTTTTTTTTTTTGGCAGTAATAGGGTTTGAACACAGGGTCTCACACTTGCTAGGCAAGTATGCAATCACTTGAGCCCCCCCTCTAGCCCTGCATATATTTTATTATAAAGTATTGAACAAATTGTATGTGTCACTGTTGAAACAGTATGGCAGAAAAAAAGAGAAAACAGTTTCGAATCAATAAACTTGAGTTAAGCCCTAGTTTTGCTACTTAACAGCTTATGTGTAAGTTTGGACAAATCACTTGGGCTCTCTGAACCTTAATTTTAGTAGATTGAAAAATAGAGCTAGGTGGTGATGCACACCTGCAATGCCAGCACTTGAGAGGCTGACTTTTAAAAGAGGATTGTGAGTTTGAGGGCAACCCAGCTACATAGTGAGGGTCTCAAAAAGTAAATTAAAATAAATAGGATGATGATAAAACCTCTCTCACAGGATTTTTGTGAAGAGCAATGTAGGTAAATGTATGGGGCTGTGGATATAGCTCAGCGGTCAAGTACTTGCTTAGCATGGGTGAGGCCTTAGGGTCAACTGTCAGCACTGAGAAAAAAATATATATCGAGAAGAGATTTTATAAAAGTACAGCACTGATCATTTAATTACACCTTAAGGTAATTTCCTTGGTATGTTAACTATCATGAATTTTTAAGAATAAAATTTTATTCCCTTAAATGTTAAATTTCAGGCTTAAGTCTAAAAATTAGAGAAAAATAAAAATGTATTTCAAGGTCAGAAGTTGGGTCTGCCATTTAAAAAGCACCCTGAATTAATTTTGCAAAAAAGTATTTGGAGGCTTTAGTCTTCTGAATCTGTCCACCAAACTGAATTTAGGGGTTTTAAGCAAAAGTATGATATTCCCCCTTGATTATTACCTGACTCTTCTTTTTAAAGAATTGTTTTCAAAAATTTCAGAGCCATAGAAGAATTAAAGCCAATGTAACAAATACTGAATACCTCTCACCTAGGTTTACTGTTAAAATCTTGCTACGTTTTCTTCACCACTCATGCTCTCACCACACTTCATATACACATCCCTTTTGCCAAACATCAAAAAGAAAAAACCCGTAGGCTACAGTCATCATGAGTTTAACCCCTAAGTACTTTGGCACTTATCTCTAAAAAATCACCACATACTTATATAACCATATGTTTTCCTAAGAAAATCAGCATGAATTTGGTAGCATCACATCAACATACAGTTAGATATCTATTTTCTATTTTTTTTTTCTTGCTCTGCTGGGAATTGAACCCAGGGCCTTATGTGTGGTTGGCAGTTGCTCAGCCACTAAGCTACATTACCAGCCCCAGTGAATTTTCAACAAGAACACCATACTGTACATATTTCTCACTGGATGTCAAATGAGACATACAAATGGTACATACATATGGTGGTACCTGCTATTGAGTTTTCTTTGAAAGGATAGCAGCGTATTAAGAATTTAGACTTGCCAGGCACCAGTGGTTCACACCTGTAATCCTAGCTACTCAGGAGGCAGAGATCAGGAGGATCACAGTTCGAAGCCAGCCTGGGCAAGTAGTTTGAGAGAACCTATCTCGAAAACACCCTTCACAAAAAAGGGCTGGTGGAGTGGCTTAAGGTGTAGGCCCTGAATTCAAGCCCCAGTACAGCAGGAAAAAAAAAAAAAAGAATTTAGACTTGCACTGATGGCTTACACCTGTAATCTTAACTACTAGAGAGGCAGAGATCAGGAAGATCCAGATTCAAGGTCAGCTTGGGCAAATAGTTTGTGAGACCTTATTTTGAAAATAACCCAACACAAAAAAAGAACTGGCAGAGTGGCTCAAATGGTAGAGCACCTTCCTAGCAAGCATGAAGCCCTGAGTTCAAATCCCAGTGTTCCTCCTCCCCCCTAGAAAAAAGAATTTAGATTCTTTATACTGTGACCTAAAAAGTCTATACTACTAAAAATAGACTACCTACCCCATTTACTTTTATTCCTATGACTAAATCTGGGTGGGATGATTGATTGGTTGTCTTCAGACCAACAGTTCTGAAGACTCGTGAGCTATATTTTCTTTGTTAATATAGCTATGTGGGGTCAGTATGACCTTTGAGGTCCTCATTGTCACTTACAGAAACTAATTCTGTGTAGGTCTGTTCGTGTCTTTGAATGATTTCTTGAAAGATAAATTCTTTGAAAATTAACCTCTATGATCTAAGGACATAATGAACTATCTGCTTAAGAGGACTTTTTGTTCCTGAAATCACTCTAAAAAATGTACTTTTTCTTTTTTGAGGTAAAAATCAGGTGGGGGGGAGGGAGGCAGGGTGGAGAAATGACCCAATGTATGCACATGTGAATAAATGAATATAAAGTAAAATAAAATACATAGTATTCTCATAAAAACAAAAACAAAAAAAAATCATGTAACATGAAATTAACCCAGTGGCATGCAGTGCCTTCAATGTTGAGCAGCCACCACCAATGCCTAGTTCCAGCACATTTTCACTGCCCGGAGAACAGCCCTGCCCGCTTTTTCTCCAAGATACTTTTTAAATATAGAAAACATAGAGGATAAGACATTTGTGTTCCTGCTAAGTAGAATTGATCATTGCTACCATTTGCCATTTTTCACTTGAAAAAGTGTTTATTTTTTAAATGATATTAAAAATGGCATTCCAAATGAAGCTAAATATACCTTGATATCCCATCTACAGTCTCAGTCCCTTTTCCCTTAACCTTTAGGCCACATTTCTAGTGAATATGATCTATATCCTTTCAGTCCTTCTCATTTATTGTCTCTTTACTTATGAAATATATAGAGCTATTCAGTAAATTTACCTGTACAAAATATTGCACATATGCAGCCTTTGTTTTTTTTCAATTTGATATGAAAAGTCAGACCTCCATATCCATAGATTCAACCAACCACAGATGGAAAAGTCATAAACAATGTCTGTATTGAAAATGCACACCTTTTGTTGTTACCATTACTCCCTAAACAGTATGGTATCCTAAGAGAAATACATTGACATTTGTCCCTAGGAATTCTGAATATCAAATAATATTCTAGCAGCTAACATAGGAATCTATGAGTATTGTTCCTTTAATTACCCAAATAGGGTAAAACTTAAAATTGTTTTTTTCTCCAATGTTTAGGTTGGTCACAGCAGATGTAGCTTTTTACACTGGAAATCTTCAAGCCTTGAAAGGCCTTAAAGATTTGGACCTAAATATGGCTGAGATCTGGGAACAGAAGAGATGATAACATGCTGCAAACTGGGTAGTTATCTGACCATGGGATGTGTGTTTCTGAAGAAAACTTGGAAGCCTGTGTTTTAAGAACTGACCCTGGAACCCAAAGTGAACTGAGGTGGGGGAAAGGGAAAAGGAAATTATCAGTGTTGGGAAAACTGGATTCAGTGGGATCTACAAAGAATGCCATTTTTGTACATCCTTCAGTGAGGAGTAACTGATCAGGTGTCTATATAACATTTTTCATTCTCTCTGGAAACAGACTCAGGTTTCTTTGGACCAAATCCAAAAGAACACATAGCTGTAACACAGCTGTAGTTGACTAGAATGCTCTGTATACTTTATATTTAAAAATGCTTTGCATTTCTTCCAGTGCAATGAAATTCATACGGTGTCCCACCTTATTTAATGATGGTACAATTTAAAATATTAAAATCTTAGTCAACCTCTGTAGAAAGTTTTCTCTATGAAAGTAAAGCTGTTTGAAAAATTATTTTTTTACAGATCTTTCTATAAAAAAATAAACATCTTTTGATTGCTTGGATTTAGGAATTCAATTTTTGTTTTAGTGACCAATGTTAAGTTTTAGGCTTTGTGTGTTGTATATTTAATCTTTCTACTACCACCATATGTCAACTGGGTAAAGCCTCAAACAGTCTAAATATATACAAGTAATAAGATATTTGCATTTATGCAACTACTAATTTAATTACTTTTCAGAAGTGGTATATAAAAGGCTACAGTTTAATAGCTGTATTTTTATAAAAGTATCTATGAAGGGTTTGGGTTTTTGGGTTTTTTCCTCCTTTTTATTTCTAGCAGAGATAAGAATATGTATTCATATAATATGCCTACTTGTGAGTTCTCATTTTTAACATTTAGATAACATATGAAGTATGGCCCTCTTAGATTCTTAAGTTACTTTCACTATGTATATGAACAATGACCAGGGAGAAACAGAACTTTTAAAATGTAGGTTACTGTGTTGGGGCCAGAAATACAAGGTGATGAGTAAGTTATTTAAAGATTTTTATAATACCTACCTTCAAAATTAGATTCAGCAGCACTCTACAAATTAAAGTGCCTGTGCCTCACCTCACACCAAGAATCTTGCCTAACCCTGTCAGAGTGCCTAATCTTGTGGTGATTATGTACAATGAAAGTCTTATTTTGTGCTCTTCAGTTTCAGAAAAGGAAAGCTTGTTTTCTTTCCTTTATCATTACAGAGGTATGTCGTCATTGGTTCTTCAACTGTCTGTCTAAAATAAAGCTGTAAAAAATTTCCAGACTTTAAAAGACAACTGTTTTTAATGGTACAATATCCAGTGAATTTTAAACAAGCAGCCTGCTCAGAACAAGTGTGGAAGAATTAGAAGGTCCAGTTTGATTCTTAAAGAAAAGGCATACATTGAACTACCAGCTGATTTGGAAGGGTTATCATGAACACTTTTCAGTGCTAACAAGCAAGCTTCAAGAAGTGCAGTTTTTAAGGAAAGAGAACTTCTAAAGAAGTTATATCCTCACACCATTTTACTAAAGTGTAAGGATGGGAAAGAAATACCCTACTGCTTACCCCACCCTTCAGCCAGAAAAGAAACACCACTTTGTTTCATGAAGTAAATGAAATCATGTGGAAATCATGGCAGGCATCCCAACTTTAGAACTAGATGAAAGGTACTAAAAGTACCTTCAAATTCAATTCCTATGGAAATAATGTGTTTAAGAGTCTTAGAAATGTAAAAAGTGGACTTGCTAGACAGCCAGCTATTCTAATAGCAAATCTTCCAACCTATATAGAAACTGTATGACAAAAGTAAACCATTTTATTTTGCCATTTCATAAAATCAGCATTAACAGTACAAGCATACACATGTATTGCTTCACTGCTTTATTTTTGAAATCACAGGCAATTCAAAATGACCATCACTGAGGCTAAAAGATCTCCAGCAGAGCTGACCAAGTTTCAGGATTAAATAATATTGCACTTTAAGATGAATTAACTTTCAGCATCCTCATCAAAGAAGGAAAATATTGCTCCATCTGTGCTTTCCTTAGTCTAAAAGCATACTGCAGAAAACACTACTTTAAAAATCAATCCTGCAGGATGCAGTAACATAGTAAAGTACCTGCCTATTTTAGAATCCTAAAGGACATGTCATTGTAAGAAATTATTTAGCCCAAAATAAGTATAAAGTATACACAGTATTTTTCCTTTTCCTTTCAGTGGTCCAAGATGCGAAGGTTTCCAGATACAATCTTGTTTTCTAATACTGCTCCAGGTGGGATGTCAATTCTGTCACCATGATTTGCAATGATGATAACTGTTCCCTAAGTAACAGGGAAAACACAAATCAAGAGTATACTCAGAACAGCAACTGAAATGCAATTAATTATCTTACAATTAACAAGCTTATGTACAACTCCTTTTACAATGGAGCAAATATAACTATAAACACTATTAAACAGGAAAAGCAAATAACATGTTAAGGAAAATTGGAGTGTGTCCTGTAACAATCCTGGTAGTACTAGATTTCTCACTTCCTTGTCAGAGGTGATACCAAGAGTGGGAGGTAGACCTACTGCCATAGCATGACTGGCTTTTTTCATTATCCAATCTTCCTAAAGTAAAGGGTGCTTGGCTTCTATTTACATATAGGGTTTGGTGGGTTTGTTTTGTTTTGGTTTTTTTTGGGTTTTTTAAAAGAACAGTTTAGTAATAACTTTTTTCATGTCCTGAGATTTTAAATTAGGCAGTATAAACAATAAAGGTTAATACATATATTTTGTTTTTTCAAGATATTCATTTAAACAAGTAGTTTTAATGGGAAGATATGAAATGTAAGTATGAGATTCTTAAATTACTTCATTAGGAAAATATTGTATCTTCAGTTGTGAGTTTTAATACTTACATCCATATTTCTCTCCTATTCCTTATGCCAAGCTAGAAAAATACTCATTAAAAGCATCCAAGTACGACCTGGGTATGGTGGCTTCTAAGCTATTCAGGTGGCAATGATTGGGAGGACCAGTTTGAGGCCAGCTGGGGATGGTAGCACGTGCCTGTCTTCCCAGCTATGTGGGAGGCATAGATAGGAGAATGGCAGTACAGGCTGGCTGGGGCATAAAGCAGGACATAAATCTCAAACATAAAGCAAAAATGCTATGGGCCTGGCTCAAGTGGTAAGTAAGTGCCTGCCTAGCAAGTGTTGAGGCCCTGAGTTCAGACCCCATACTGCCAAAAACAGTACCCAAGCACAATAGTAATGGAGAAGAACACTGATGACAACAGATTCCTTTAATAGAATAGACCATGTTCAATATAAAGGAATAGTCATTTTTTCCTATTTTCATTCAAATAGTTATCCCTAATGAGCTAATACTAATAGTAACCCTATTTTAAAGACTGTCACATTTCAATAAAATAGTAGCAAACTAATGAGAGCTTGCGTTCTGATTTGAATGTTATATTCCACAAAATTTCTATATAATCTTTGATTTAACTATGTTATATATCTGGATATAATAATACTAAATACTATGACAAGCTATTTTATGTCTATCTACTCATTTAAAAAGTGTATCTTATAAACACTTGGTTCAAACTAAGAATTCCTTAAAGGTAAATCTGGAACTGGAAAATGAAGGGTGTTTTATAAAGCTATAAGAAACACATTTTCATCATAAAAACATACCTTTAATGAAACATTTTTGCCAAATGTCACATCTCCTGAAACTGTGAGGTGATCTAACTCAAGCATATCTGGTATGCTTTCAAATCTTCTTAGATAATCTTGAACCTTTAAGTAGAAACATAAAAACTGTTTCAGAAATGGGTTCACAGAAAAAACAAGAAGATAATTTAATCTATAAAACATTTTAGGGCCAAGCTCAGTTCTCAGTGGGAAGAACCTATTTATTAAATATTCACTTTATTTAAGATCCTATGCAGAAGAGAACATGAGATATGAACAGTGTCCCTACAGTCAAGCTGTTTATAATACAGCTGAGAAAAGATATTAAAAAAAAAAACAAAACAGCCATGTTAACAGCCAGATAAGCAGTTCACATAGTCTAGATTTAATTGGAGAAAGGGAGAGAGATCATCATAGTTTGAAGCAGGCTAGACTGGAGATGGGCTTTTTATGGGATGGGTAAGTCAGAAGTGGAACACACTTCAGGAAGAGCAATAGCACACAATTATAAATTATCACTCTCTTTGCCTCTTTTTTCCTTAGATTTACAAACAGAAGAGTTACTGATACGACCTTGTTTCCTGTTTTACCTCCTAGCCCATTAATTACCCCTTCCTTCCTGTATTGGGCTGGACTCTTTCTACTCTTGAGTTAAAGCCAACCTCTCCCCTTGTGGCTTATTTAGGAATACTGTTCCTGGGAATCTCTCTTCAATATTTCTTCCCTCTTGACTGCGTCAATTCCCATCAACATAAGAAAATGCTCCCATTATTTAAAAACAAAAAACTTCAAATCTTCTATCCCTTTCTACCTATAGCCTAATTTCTCTTTAAGGTGCAACTTATGAATAGTCATCTATGTCATCTCTCCAACTCCTCTTCCCCCATTCTCTCTTAAATTCATTCCAGTTGGACTCCCATACCTCCACAATGGTAAATTCTCATCTTACGTGAATCAGCAGCAGCATCTGACAAATGGTTACTCCTTCTTTCGTGCAACATGTTTTTCATCTGACTTTTAGGACACACACATTCACAGTTTTCTTCCAAATTCCTCATCTGCAGGTGGCACTAAATTGTATCTATGACTAGACTAGACTTGGATTGCATAAAAGGACTCTACAAGCCAGCCACAAAGGCTCAACCCTGTCCTTTCATCAACCCTGCAACATTTATGTGATTATTATGTGGGGTTTCAGTTATGGTACAGTGGGGTTTTGTTACACTGGTTATTACTCCTGCCTGGAAGGATACCTGCAGATACCTGCAAGGTACATTCACTCAGCGCCTTAGGCTGTTTGTGGTCACCCAATGTAAAATTATGCCATCACTGCACCCATTCGTCTTTATTCTCCTTTCCTTTTCTCTATATTTTTCACTACATTGAATATATAATTGATGTATATGATTATTATCTGACTTCTCCCCCTAGAATGTCAGTTTCATTAAGATAAGAATTTGAGTTTTCTTTTCTGCTCAATCCCTATACCTAGAACACTGCCCAGCACATGGCAGGAGCTTAATAAATATTTATTAAGCCAGAATTAGCTTTTTTCCACTGATGAAAGCAGTATTGGCCTTGAAAAGACATTAAGATGAAATGTCCACAAGTTCATTCTTTTCAACTCTCTAACTTTCAAAAGCAAGGTACAGCTTTGTATTCTATAGTCAATTCCTTTGAATGGCATCAGAGAAGGAGGGTACAGTAACAGGTCAGTAGTGAATGTAAGATGTCCAATTCACAAGCATATCTTTAATTACCTTTATAGTTGCATACCTTTGTAAAAGAACTGCCTAATTTAACCAAGGGCACGGTAGGAAATTCCCGCTTTTCACTCATGGTCAAAGATCCTGCATTAAGGCTATAGAGGTTTGACATCACAAGCAAGAGGTCTGATGTGGTCTTAACAGGCAGAAAACGGCTCCTGGGAACATTGATACCTAAAGAATTCTCAAAACTTTTAATTGCAGCTCCAACTGCAGTTTCTAACTGAATGACATTCAGGCCTCCATCCAAGGTCTGTAAGAAAAAGGAGCAGGGGAGAATCAGACAAAACACAGGCTTTAGGTATCTACAACTTACAGCTTAGTTCCTAACTAAGTTCCTAATGTACGCTAGTTAATTTTTGGGAAGTGGTTTCAGAGAACCATTGAAGGAAATACAATTTTGAGAACTGACAATTATCAAGCACCTACCGTCTTCCAAGCTCTTTTGTGTGTGTTGTGTGTGATCTTTTCTCAGTCTCATAACTCTTCAGTTCTGTAATATTTTCATTTTACATTAAAGAACCAAAGGTCCAGAAAACACATGCAAGATGCCTATAGCCAGATGGCTATAGTGTCAGAGCAATACCTAAGACTGAGGTAGGTCCTCTACTTTTCATCCCAGTGCTCTTGCCACTCCCCCAGCCTAGGGACAAATAAAGGGCATACTACAGTGATGAATGCGGACTCTGGAGGACAGGGGTCAGGAACTGGAGAGAGTGACCAGAGAAAAAGGAGTGAAAGAACAGACCGGCCAGGGGGAGTGAGCAGTGGGGTCTGTGTGTAGCGTACTATGATCGTAGAGAACCAGGCAGCCCAATGGGCTACAACCTTGGCTTACCTTTGGATTCACAATGATTTCCATGTCAATGGCATTCTGTTCCTGCAGTCTTTTAACTGCTGCAAGAGAAATCCATAGGTTGTTTGTGTTAAATATTTTAAATTTTGATACAGACTTGAACTCATCAACATGTGCTTTTGGCACTTGAGCGATTTCCACCAGTCTCAGTTTGCCTTCATACTGAGTGAGTGTCCCACCCTAGAAAGGCAGAAAATAGTGAGTGCTTCCACATCTTTCACAATCACAACCATACCATACTGCTTATACATTTCATAGAATTTTATAGAAAAGACAATGATAATATAATCTTATACAAAGCAACATGTCTGAAGGTACAACCAAAAAAAAAAAAAAAGATTGAGGTTATCATTTCACAACACAAACCCACTGTCTTGTCTATAATTAAAGCCCTAGGAGTATACAAGAGGCCTCCTTGCTTTCCTAAGGTCTGCTATGGAAATGTACAATTCTCTTATTCTAAAACCACTCCCTATCATCAAACTGAGGTAGTCCTACTACTTCAGGCCCTGCTCTGACTGGCCCTAGGATAAGTGGAGAAAAGAGCAAAAATACACACAGGGATAGTAAGTAGCCTCAGGTTAGAGATGTTCTGACAGCCACTAGGCCATGCCAGTGGGAAGAAAGGAACTTTTCTGAGAGGTAGAGGATCCAGAGCAGGGGCTATTTTAATATTCACAGAGTGCTCATTCTTCTTACTAATTGTGGATAAGTAGTAAAATCTGTGCCATTTCAAAGGCCAAGTATCACCCAAAATTAATTTGTGCTTTGTACCAAAACAACTACAAATTTTTGTAAATACTATAAATTCTACAGTGATAAAACAAAAAATATGTTTTGTAGAATGTTTTCATTAAGTGGACAAAATAAAAGAACACATAAATGCCAAACTAGAAGAATTAGATCAAACTGATTGAAAAGTGTTTTCATGTGTTTCAGATGTATTCCCCAAATATATGTGGAACTGTTTTCAATTAAAATTATAGATTACCCAAAAGTAAAGACGATTTTAATTCTATTAATTCTAGGTTTATTATATATACTGTTAGAACTTAAGGTGCTCCACAGAGTACCACCTCACTCTCTTACAATGGTGTTAAGTATATTAAGATAAACATACTGTGCTTAAAATAGAAACTTGCAAATCAGGGGTCAAAAGGCTTTAATTATATAAACTATGAAATGTGAAAATATGAATGCCCAAATTGCTTCCTCTCAGTATTTACCTTCACATCTGCACGAGTTTTATTTGTGACTTCCATGACAAATTCACAGCGTTTCCCATTAGGTGGGTTCATTAGATGATTAAGAATATAAAGATCCACTGTGGCACCCAGATTATCTATGTTAGATACAAAAATATACTCTTTTCCTTCTCCTATAAAGGTATCGAGCAAACCAGAGTTGTAGAAACTGGCATAGATATCACCATGACCTGGAGGGTACCAAGCTTCTGTATTTTCCCCTGAGTAAGATACATCCTTTGCTACAGGAAGTAAGGATTCTTTATTAATCCTTGGGTACCTTAAAAAAGAAGAAAAAAGTTATTTTGCAATACCAACTCTGTAGAGTATTCTGGAACTTTAAGTAAAACAATAAAGTTAAATAAACTATCCCTCCTTTTCAGAGTCTAGTAGCTTAATTATAGGTGAATCTACTTAAGAAAATCTCTCATCTGTGTTGCCCAAAATCTATTCTCTAGACAGTAATATTTGCTGTAAAAAAAAAAGTTTTCCATGGTCATACATATGGAAAGACAACTTGTATTTTTTAGATATTTGTTTCTTATGATCCTCCAGGAGGAGGGATATATTAAGTACATTTTCTCAAATTTATTTGGTTGGGAGATGGTTCTTTTCCCTGAAAACCTATCTGGGGAAAGATTGCCCATTCTTACAAACAGACACATTCATGGGTGGTTCTTCCTCAGGAAAATCAGCAGCAGATCAACACCCAATGTCTGCTTCCCAACACCAGTGAGCCACAGGTAAGGGCTGGCCATGGGGAGAGGAAAGCATAGCAACAGCCTGAAGGCCAACTAGAAAATGGAGGATAAGCATCTATGGTGGAAAAAAAAGTGTCCATGGGAAAAGACTTTACAAACACAACCAAATTATTTCAACTTTACACAGGCTAGTGTCCATCCTTAAATGGAAGCCTTATTCCCCCAGTTGCCTGGACTTTGTCACAATTCATCATCTGAATTCCTTTCTGCTCACTCTACCTTCCCCAAAGTAGATTATTTTCTCCAGAATTTATTAAATTGCCCCCCCAGGCCTATTCAGGATGAAGAAATTTCTTCCTATAGGAAGGAAGGTTACAATACTGCAGACTTAGACTTTCCCAGACTACCTGAAGACCATCTGTGGCAAAGATCCAATAAGCTATCTCCCAATACTGTGGACATGAACAGAACCTAAGCATATTTTCCTTTAAGAAATGGAAATTACAGAACCAAAAAGCATTTTGTAACTATTGCATACTTATTAACAAACATTCATCTTTTAAAGGACTCAAGCACATGGCAACATTGATCTTTGGCACAGGTACGTATAGAGGCTGCCCTCCTACAAACAAAGCAGCACAAGTCCCTCCTCAGAAGTAATAGCCCTACAGTTAAACCTTAAAATTCCTTATACCTGCTTTGATTGAAAGTGTAGATTTTCACACGACAGTGATTATATTTCTGCAGTATTTTTTTTGTATCTTCATCCGTGTTAAAAGAGTTCATTAAAACAAGAGGAACATCTGTATTGTAGGTTTTGTTCAAATGCTAGGGAGGAAAATGACAATCATTACCCAGATTTATGTTTCTTTTGTTTAAAAATTTAAATTACCTCTTCACAGTCAATCACAAATTATCTAAAACCTGATTTATAGAGAGAGGGGGTGTCTGTGTGTGTGTGTGTGTGTGTGTGTGTGTGTGTGTGTGTGTGTGTGTGTTAATACAAGTAACTGCTTAGCATGAGCTAGACATTTTGGTAAGCATTCGCTATGTACTTATTTAATAAATTACAATCTTTTGAGACAGAAAATTATGTCTACATTTTGTGACTGACTAAACTGAGGTCCAGATTGGTGCCCACAGGCAGTCCAACTCTGGTACTGTCTACAGAGCCACAGTGCCCTGTGGTCCTGGGGTGGACAAGTGCTGATTTAAGCATTTACTCTTATGTTCCAAGCTCTGTGGGGATGAAAATACAAATGTTAGAAAGCCATGGTTTCCTATTCTCAGGATTAATGGTTAAAAACTCTCACTCCCTCCTCAGTTGAAATCTTTTCAATCCCTCAAAAGAATGAAGAGATGCCGGGAGCTGGTGGCTCACGCCTGTAATCCTAGCTACTCAAGAGGCAGAGATCAGGAGGATTGCAGTTCTAAGCCAGCCTGGGCAAATAGTTCTGCGAGACCCTATCTTGAAAACCCTTCAGAGAAACAGGGCTCAAGGTGAAGGCCCTGAGTTCAAGCCCCAGTACCACAAAACAAAAAAAAAAATAAGAGGCATCACAGAGTAAGAAAAGAGATCCTTAGAAATCAAACTGTCCTGTGTTCAAGTTTTTATTCTCAATTTGTAACTAGCTAAGGAACCTTGGACAAATGACTTAACTTCTCTGTGCTTTGGTTTCCTCATCTGTAAACATGGATGGTAACTGTACTTACTGAGCCACTGAGAGAAACAAATGAGTCTATTCATAGAAAGAGCTTAAAATACTTGGTGCTAGCCACTGCTGTTGCTAGTGTTATGACTATAGTTGCCAGCCATGTAGTACACAAAAGGGATACAGAAATGGAGGGTAGGGCCACTACCCCTGAAGAGCTTAGGGTCTATGATTGATTACCCTGTCATAAGAGAGAAGCTCCCATGGCATCCAACCAGATATGGAATAACCTCCTCAGCTTTCCAAAAAGAGGTTAATAAAGCCACATCTTCCCAGTGTCATGAAGGCTGCCACCAGAAAGAAAGGGGCTAAAGGGGGTGGATTAAAGGAGAATCTGAACAGAACAAGAGATTTCAGTGACTACAAATACTACTTAAAAACAAGCTTTTCCATCAGCCTACAAACATGCCCTTAAACCGTTGTCACACTAATAAAAACTTAAAGATAACATGCTCACTGACCAGCTCAAATTCTCATCTGCTATACTTAATAATATAACATTTATGACAACCTAAAAACAAACTGTTTTAGCATCTCATGAGAAAGTTACTCACTTCAATTTGCTGAACAGTCAGATCCAAAAACGTATTCTCATTCCTCACACCAATCAGACTTTTGGGGCCTTTGCAGCCCATGCTGGTTCCCAAACCACCATTGAGTTTCACCACCACCAGCTTGTTCAGCACAGAAGATACATTATCAGGCAAGCCTCTGGCCTTTATCTTTTCATAAGGTTGAATCTGAAAGGAAAAATAAAATTGTAGGAGCAATTCAAATAGCTTTATGAGAAGTTAAATCAATACCAGAATTATTTCCATGCTTCTTTTAAAAATTTGGGTTTCTCAGCCAGGCATTGGCATGCCTGTAACCCTAGCTGCTGGGGAGGAGAAAATCAGGAGGATCTTGGTTGAAAGCCAGCCCAGGCAATAGTTGTGAGATTCCACCTCCAAAATAACCAGAGTAAAACGGACTGGAGAAATGGCTCAAGTAGTAGAGTGCCTGCTTTTAAGTGCGAAGCCCTGAGCTCAAACCCCATCCCACCAAAAAAAAATTTTTTTTGGTTTCTTGGGTGGATGGAAAGTTTGAACTATATTTTTTTAATGTCCTAGGCCCTTTTAGTTCAAAATCAAATGCTTATAGGTAATTTCCCAGGCACTCAAAAGGAGTTCAGTGGTTCATTTGCATTACAATGGAGTAGCAGAAAGGGAAAAGGTTGTTTTCTACAAACAGTTGTCTGGCTGGTAGGAACATCCGAGTCTTGGATTATCTTCAGAACCTCAGAATTTCCTATTTGAATCAACACAGAATGAGATACACGAAACTCAACAAGTTTAAATGTTTTTAGTACACTATGACCTACTTCAGCTCTGGAGAATACTGAACAATACATTATTCCTCCTACCATAGGAGACAAAACCAAAACTCACTTGTTTTTTGTCATTCTCCTCTATTCAGTCATGCGACTGCCCCACAGAAGATGGCGGGCAGAGGCTCTCTGTCAGATTTCTAGGCATGCACAAGGACAAGTCCTTCCTCAAGAATTTAACTCTAGGCCAGACATTGGTGGCTCACTCCTGTAATCCTGGCTACTTCCAAGGCTGAGATTGTGAGGACAGCAGTTCAAGACCAGCCCAGGCATATAGTTTGAGAGACCCCCATCTCCAAAATAACCAGAGCAAATGGACTGGTGGTGTGGCTCAAGTGGTAGAGTGCCTGATTTGCAACAGTGAAGCCCTGAGTTCAAACCCAGTGCCACCAAAAAATGAAAAGAATGTTATATAAATGGAATCATTCATGTAACCTTTGGAGTTAGTTTTTACTTAGCATAATTCTTTTGAGATTAATCCATGTTGCATTCATCAATAGTTTGTTCCTTTTTATGCCTGAGTAGTATTCCACAAGTGTGGATATACTAGCTTAATCATTTACTTCGAAAGCACAAAGACCTGGGTTCAAACCCCAGTCCCCTCCCCTCCTAAAAAAAAGCATTTAACTCTCAGGTATTATTCTATAGAAAGCTATACTGGAAAATTAAATGTCCTCATTGTTCCAGGAAATGCCTTGGGAAGGTGGGAGAGAAAGCAAGAGCTGGGGCTGGAGAAAATTCTAATTCAACCTCCTCCCTAGGACCCTCATCTATTTCTGTGACAGACAGCTTTAAAACTTTAATTTGGCCCTTATAGGAAAGGAACAATACAACAGAGACCCAATTTTCATTGTTGTTGTTCAAAGCAAAGTATAAGAATTTTATCACAAGAATGAAGGCTTCTTAGAAAGATCACAATGTATTTTCTATCTGTTCATGAGACATTTTTTGTTGCTATTTTGCTTCAATGGAGTAAGCCTCAAACAGATTCATCAGTTACATCACAGGAGGATAGATATCACATGAGAGGACTTAAAAAAGAAAGCCAAGAAGTGGGTGCACTGACAGCATCAGTGTCATTTGTCCTGCTACCTGTATGGGTGTGTATGTGTGTGTGTGGATAGAGACAGGTAATGTTTGTGTTTGGGAAAGGACTTGATGGCTTATACTCCAAGTGTTCTAGGCCTTAAAGACAAAAATCTCTCCAAGGATGGCCTCATGACCCTGCTGCCTCAGCCTCCCAAGTGCTGGGATTATAGGCATGCACTACTGCAACTGGGTACAAAAATCTCTTTATCATTTGGTCAAACAAACATCCTAAGTAGATTCTGACCATATAATTTTTGCTTTTAACAGCTGTTTCCACAAAACATTAGTCTGTAACTCTTATTTCCTCTAATGTCCAATATACTATACTAAATACCAAGTGTGGATTCCTTACTTGGTGTAAGTATTAAGGAACACAAAGCACTCTTCTCCAAGGCTCTTTCCTGGTTATCCCCACCCTCATTATCTCTCATTCTGAATTATTTCCTACATGAGAAGACTGTCAGCCTGCCCCATATGTATGGCTAAGTAGCCTTCAGCAGCCATCCTTATCACGAACCAAAAGAAGAGCTGGTGACAGAACCAACAGGCGGAGACAAGCCTGTGGGCACTCCAAAGAGTGCTACCAAATACCAGGACTCTAACTGCAAAGGAAGACAGAGTGGTAGAAAAGAGCACAGATCACAATGGTTGCTTTCCTGGCAGACCATGGTCCAGTGGACTGACACTCCTCGAGGGACATTATAATTTAACTCTACTGCTATGAACATCAATTTGTTCAGTGTTTCAAAGAAACTGCTTGGGAGAAAAAGTAAGCATTTCAGTGCCACACTGCTAGAAAAATAAGAGCAGATGACAGAGCTGGAACCTACTGCCACCCTATTGCAACAGGTTAATTCGTAATCTTTTTAAGCCAGTTGAAATCAGCTGGTCAATAACGGGAACTGGATCACAGTGCCGTCAAGATGTCCACCACACGGCCAGGAGACTCTCTCGGACACATTCTATTTCCTCAAAAGAGTTAGAGAATGGGATCAAGACTATTATTTTCTGATTATTTCATAAAAGCCAAAAATATCCATTCAGCAGTTAATTTTCACTTCCCAGCAAGAATCTAGTATTTACAGAGGTCTCACAAGGGTATTAAAAAGTCCCTTAACTGAAAACCCATGATTCTTCTTGCATTCATTTTAAGTAAAATTGTTGGTTTAGAAGTATTAACATTTAATACTTTCAATATACTTAAAAAAAAAAAACATGAAGCAAATTTTTTCTACTTGGTGATACATGCCTATTTTTCAATTCCACCTTAAAATTTTAATTGCAAAACATCATACATATAAAAATAGACATACAGTTAGAAGAATAACATTTTTTAAAAGTACACTACCGTAACGTAGAAAACTCCATGTACCTGTCCCTGATCACATTCCTCTTCCATTCCTCAGGGTAAATGACATCTGAACTCTTTATTCTCTATAGTTTTAAAACCTATGTTTATATCCCTAATAACAATATTTTACTTTATTTCTAAACTTTTAAATAAATTGAAACATAAGGTATATACATCAATAATTCAAATAAGGCACATCAAGGGGATGTGTTATTTGAATTTTCTGTTTCAGAGTTAAATATCATGGAGATGTAACTTAGAGTAAGAAATTCCATGTAACATTAATATCTTATCAAAGTATAAATGCTTATTATTGCAAAGGAAAATGTCACATTAAAGATTTTGAAAGATATTAATTTTATATAACATAATAAATGTTTCCAAATATTTCAGGTAAATAAGTTGGGAAACATGAGAATAAACATAAAAATTCAGTATTATGAAAATATTCCTTTTTCAAGCAGACAACTGCTAAATAATAATGCCAGGCAGGTAACAGAAATTAGATTGCATCTTAATTCTAACTTTAATGAACTGTTTGGTATATCAGCATTCACAGCATTAAACAAAAAGCTCTAGAATTCATGTTTAATCTTTAGCTACTTAATTCTATTTAGGTCCATTTTGTCAAGAAAAAATACTAACAGGAATTTTATATCTCTTGTGAAGATGAATTAAAAACCAAATGTCAACCTTGCTGCCAGGAGAGAAAGGAAAAGAAAAAAACTTCAAAACCATGCACATTCATGATAAGTCATCTTTGATCTACATACCATGAGGAATATAAAGTTTATGAAGAAAAGTATTTGAAGATGAAAAATTATCTAGATCAATTTTCAGTAATCAAACTTCAAAACATGCATTAGAAAACTTTGATAAAAGCTTGGTGGATATGTTGGCACATACCTGAAATCCCAGCACTTGGGAGGCTGAGGCAGGAGGATCTTGTGTTCAAGGCAGGACAGAAAGTTTTGATAAGACAGTTCCTTATAAAGGGGTCTAATGTAGGGAATGGAAAACATGCAGAAATGATTTTGAAGACCATCAACCTTTTTAAGTAGTTGGAAACAGAATTCTTAATTTTTTCTCAAATTCTGAGTCCTAGGTTCGAGGTTCCTTGAAGAAATATGTTACTGGGAAGTTTTATTTCAAATTTTAGTTACAGAAATTAAATGTGCTCCTTCCTGTCCTGAGTCATACAGACACGATCAGAGTCTTTTAAGTAGGAAAGCACGATGTATTGGTGAATTCAACTCTGCTAAAAACATAACATCTGATTAAAACAATATAAAGTAGAAGCCAGAAAAAGAAAGTATTATATGCAGTTGTCAGTGACAAACGGTGACGCAATGACTCATCGATCAATGTTTAATGCTTCATTCAGACTTTTCAACTACTTGCTGTGCGCTAAGAGATGGGCCAATCTCATCATTCTTGTCCCAAGACAAGCTACCAGAGAACAGTTATTTCCGTGAGATGTTCGCACAAGATGGAACAGCAATTACTATGTTTTACATAAGCTGCTTGAACAATAAGTCCCAAAGTTATGCTTTGGAAGTAACAAAACCAACACAACAGGACTTACTAACAACCAGTAATGGCTTATTGGTCCACTTGTCAGAATCTATTAAAAAGTAACCAACCCATGTGACCTGAGCACGCAAAGAGTTCTTAAAAGATACAGCTAAGAAGCCACTTACTCTGCTCTAGGAAAGATGGTGAAATTAGTGTTTAAGCATTCAGTGTTTAAACAAAAATTCAGAGACACACTTTTTGTCTTGAAAACCACTACTCCACTGCTGAATTTCCAGATCCCAAATCTAAGATCTTGAGTGACTGTGGGAAGCAGTAAGTCTATGCGGACGCATTTTTAAAAACACAAAATAAAGCAATATAAATAGGAAGAAAACAATATAAATCATTTACAAGCATGCACAAAACTTCAATTAGTGGGACAACCAAGAAAATAACATCATTGCCAATGGTAAAATTTGTAAGTTCAGGATACTGAGGGGACAAAGCTTCACTTCAGTCAGTCTCCATTGGAGAGGAAGGGAAACTTGGTATCATGGCAGTGACATCATAATCAGCACATCCAATACTAACAAAAATAGCTGAAAAAAGATCTTCCTCTTCTACCAACCTCAGTTGAGTCAAGTCTGTGTGCTGTGGCAATACACACTGTAGTGACCACAAAAACTAGCTGGCTAGCAGATGACTATGCTGCAGAATCATGGTTCTTACACTGTAATATCAATATTTTAAAGTCTGGACACAAAATTTCTAAACAGAACCATAACAAATGCAATTGTTTTCTTGTATACCAAACTTATTCTATGGTAAAAACAAGGCCTCAGCCTCTTACTGATTTTAACATAAGGCCTTTTGGCCTTTAGCCAAAAGGTGTATTAAATATACTTCTAGTTTTAATTCAAATGTCCCAAAAGTTGTCATGTTAAGAATCTAAGTTTAAATTTAAAATGTAATTCTGGCCAGATTTGGTGGTACATGCCTGTAATCCTAGCGTTCTAGAGACAGAGGCAGGAAGATGGAGATTTTGAAGTCAGTCTTGGCTACATAGCAAGACCCTGTCTCAGATAAAAATAAAATAACGGAATAAAATGTAATTTAAAGATTTTTCAAATATTTGGTGTGAAATAAAATGAGATGATCCATACATAATATCAAAATTCCAAGACTCTTGGGCATACACCCTGGCAACTTACAATAGAAAGACTTACTTACCTTTCAGTGCCTGGATTTCTCTGTGAAGTGTTGTGTCCTAAGAAGGCAAAGTGTCATCCTACCCCTGAAAATGTTAAGGAACCATGGTTCTTTATGTGGTGCTTTCAATAATACCTTGCTGTATCTAACTCTTAGGGCAGGTAATAAAACACAGATCCTGCTGAGGAATGTGTTCATAGAAAAGGAGTCTAAGAAAGTAACAAGATATAAAGAAGAGGGAAGATGTCCAAGTGGTGAGGTTAATGCTGCTGTTTGAAACCTCTAGGGAAGCTCTTCAATTCTGCTTCATGACTTAAAACCTAACACGCACGCGCAAGGAAAACTCAAGTAGATGAATCAAACAAGTGTTTGATTCCAGAAAGCCAGGACATTTTTGCTTATTAAAGGTTAAATTAGGTGGTAAGTATAACTTTCTGTCAAATAAATACCCATAGGCCAACAAAAGTGCTCTATGTTAGAGATACTGCCCACACCCTCTACCAGGGGACCTCCCAAAGCAGTCCCACAGAGCTTCATTCATTTCAGTAAGCCAAGAGGACTAGTGTTAGAAAATTGCTTAGCAGCAATTTGTTACACTGGACACACCCAGCCTCAGAGACATTTTTAGATGTGTCTTCCACATTCCTCTGAATTCGTCCAGGAGAAGGCACAAAGACGTTAACTCACCCATAAATGGCTGGTGTTTGTGGACAACAGGGAGTACCATGCACTGCTGGATACAGCTTCAATGTGATACTGACTGAATCACTTTGTCAGGCACTAAGTGCTATCTTTGTGCTTTCAATCCTAATTACCCTCATCACCCTGTTTCTCTAGATGTGAACACAATTGTGTTATAAAAAGATCTCTATTGCAGCTGAGCAGATGGTAAGGTACCTCCATAGGTGAAGTGGGGCAAACCACACGGGCTCCTGGAAAAACATCCAGGGGAGGCCAGACTGCTCTCTTCTTTTAGTACAAGATTGGTCAAATACCTTAACTTCCTCCAGGGAAGAAGTGAAAGAAAGCAACTGACAATCTACTAAAGACCGTAATTTAAACAACAACCTGCCCTTTAGGATATCAATCCAATTTTTCTACAGAAATGGAAAGGAGATCTTTCAAGAGATCTTTTAAAACTGTCTGCCATGATCTGTATCTTGCCAAGTCTGTTCACAACTTAGTTTCCAGTTAGAAGAAAAGCCAAATTCATCACACAGCCATGGACACACTGTTCCTGTGAGCAATAGTATAACCCAGATCTGGGCAGCATATTTGTACTATTTTTGGAGACAGTGCCAGATACCCAAAGTAAGATAACAGTACCTGCCCTGTTATAGTTCACAAGGGTATGATTATTGCAATCTGAAAGAATTTTTTCAAAAAAAGCAAGTTTGACTGAAAAAAAATGAGCTGTGTAAACAGTAAAACAAATTAGGACTGATGTTCCATATGTAAAGAAACTGTTCCAAAAACACTGACTTATTCACTAAATCCTTATGCATAGGGTTTGTGTGCCAAGTTCTGTGCTAGGCACTTTCACATGTTGTCTCTTCATTTCACATTTCTAAAGGTAAAGTATATACAAGTCCTTACACAAATCTTGTCCTTTTTTTTTTTTTTGAGAGAGAGAGAGTCTTGCTATGTAGACTAGGCTGGCTTCAAATTTGTGATCCCCTGCAATGTGCCACCATGCCTGGCTTATTTCTTGTCCAATTCTTAAATTCTAAGTTTAAAACAAAGTAGTTTGATCATTTATTAGAAACCAGATTACAACCAACCGTTCATCATTTTAACTCAAGCAATAAAGCATTGAATTAGCATATATTATACACAAAGTTTGATAAAAAAAAAAACCTAGGACTTTGCATAAAAATAATTTTATAGGTCATAATATTAGTGAAATAATTAAAATAAGGATATATTTCAATTTTGCCAACTATTAACTCCTACATCTTTAGGATCTTAATGTTAATTTTAAGTACTCTAATATAAATATTACTAACCTATTGAAAGAAAACCATAAAGGCAATTTTCCCAGTAGTTGAGGGAATCAGCTAGCCCATTCATACAATGAGTCCTCACATATTCAAAGGCAAAAGCAAAAATTTATAAGCGAGACTAAGTAAGTAGGTCCTTCCAAAGAACTAGCCAGAAATCCTGGCACCAACACTGTTCCCTCAACAACTACACTCACCAGCCCAACCCAGTAACTCATGCTCAGTATCCTTCAAGACAATCTGCTACCCCAGCTGCTAAAGTTAGCCTTGTAAAAATCTCAGCAAAAACCAATACCAGGAGCCAGAATCATAAAAGTCACTATTTTCAGCCTAAACTTGGCATGGCCTTCTTTAAGGAGCCAAACTTAAATGCTGTACATTTTTGTTATATAGGACACCATAGCAATTCAAAATCTAAAAACCAACTACTGCAAATAAAAGGGTAAATCTATATTAAGTATTTCAAACATCAATATAAATAGCCAATTTTTGACAGATCAATCCAACTATAATCAAAAAATTAATGAAAAATTTTAAATATTTTTCATCTAAACTGTCACATTATTTTTAAAGTAATAATAGTTATTTAATACTTTAATAAATGTAGTGAAATTGAGAATAAAACAGATTATAGGTCTCTATCTGAATGTCTACTCAAAGAGGCCTTCTCTACCTAACCAATATAAAATAATACTTCTACCTCCTGATTCTGTCTTTTTACCTTCCTATATTTTTCTTCATGTCATTTATCACTACTAGAAATTACATTACATATTTTTATTGTCTATTTATTCCTTGACTACACTGTAAACTAGAAACTAAAAGAAGGTAAAGCTTTATCAATATTGTTCTTTGCTAATAAACAGTTGGTGCTCAAAAATAGCTATTGAACCAATAAGCTAATATGAATGTGAGTACAAACTGGTGTACTCTTTCTGGAAAGCAATGTGAAATATGTAACAAGAACCTTTAAAAAGTTTATATTCTCTAACCAAAGCACCATTTCTAAAAATTTATTCTAAGAAAATAATTTAGAGATAGAAAGACTTATGTTTAATTATGTTCATCACAGGGGTTTTATAACAGCAAAATCAAAACTAACCTACATGGCCAACTACAGAAGAATCTCAGAAGTATCACACACTGATACACTTGTATAAACCTTCAACCCACACACAGCTGTCAACTGAAATATTTCCTTGAAGTAATGAATCGGATTCATTGCTTATTTTCCATCATCAAAAACCATTTTTTCTTTTTTTCTTTTTTTTTTTGGCAGTACTGGAGTTTGAATTCAGGGCCTTTGAGCCACCCCCTAACCCTAAGGAAAAAAAAACATTTCATTTTTAAAGTTTGCCATGCTCAGTGACAGATGATCAAAGAACTACATCCTGTAATGGTCATCAGCTCTCCTTCCTAAAATTTCACCTAAGCTTGGACAAGCTAATGCCAATAATGACATCCCACAAAGCCTCCTCAGCTCACTAAACCATACACACATGGTTTAGTCACATGGTCACATAATGACCACATATCAATCCCTTTAATACTTACACCTCCACACAATACAAAATGGGTAGTCAATTCTTTTGGCAGGGGTCAGTACTGGGGTTTGAGCCTGGAACCTTCCAATTGTGAGGCAGGCACTCTACCACATGAGCCATTCTCCTGCTCTTTTTGCTTTAGTTATTTTTCTATAGGGTCTCACATTCGTGTCCAAGCTGGCCTGAACCTACAACCCTTCCAATCTCTGCCTCCTGAGTAGCTAGGATTACTTTCACAAGGCACTGCAACCAGCCAATTCTTTTAATAGTTAATAATATTCTCCGGGACAAGGCCTACCCTTATACCTATGTTGAGTTTAGAGGGCATAAAACCTGTAAGAGCTGGAGATGCTGATTAAAGATAATTCCACACGTATCCTAGGGCTTCATAATGTGGATCTACATCCCTTCGATGAAACTCATCAAGCAGAATAGTACAACTATGCATTTTCATGATGGAGGGCAATTATGCTGATTCTTGTTTTGTTTTGATTTTGACTTGACAGAACCCAAGCCTCAGGTTTCCTGCAATCCTTAAGGTTAAAGATCTAGCTAAATTTTTATCTTTACAGTAAGGAAAATTTGTTAGGGTGGATGAGTTTATCAACACAATGAAAATGTAAACTAACAACATACCTGATGTAAGAGAACTAAAGGGATATAAACTATGGTTCATCTACTTGATGAATATTTTGTTTAAAAACTGAAACATTAAAGTATAGACCCTTGGTATCTATGAGTCTATGGTTCAAAGGGACTGCAGATAAGGAGAAGCTGTAATTTTGCTCTGGTTATTTTGGAGATAAGGTCTCGCAAACTATTTCAGCGAGCTGTTACTGAAGAATCCCCTTAACCATCCTCTTAGTTGTCACTACCATTGTACAATAAGCATATCTTTGTACAAATATCTCCACACTAATCCAAAAGTTTAAAACTGGTTTACTATTGCATGACTGTGCTATTTACTCTGTTAGTTCTATAGACAGCTGGGCAGAGCCTGGGGCAGCATCAGGCCCCCTTCCCACTGAACAGCCTTCTTGGGTTTTCCCCATTCATTTCTAGGTGTGCGATTACATGAGAAAGTCTGGGAGTTCACTCCTTCAGAGAAGCGGTTGTCTTTATTTTGGAATTGTCTGTAAGTAAAATAAAATAGTGGGCATTTCACAGATTTATAGAATAAAAGTACTGAATAAAGGAAACTTTCATATCCTCAAGCAGCAACTATAGACAAATCAGAAAAGGGACTTTGACCAGGGAGATGTGACTACTGAGGGTAAGCCTGGGCCAAGAAAGCAGGGAATGGGAAGTTAGTCTTTAAAATTACTTATTTACACCTGTATTTTATCTCTCCCACTTGAATGCAGCTCCATGATTGTCAGGTCTTTGTCTATCTTCTTCACTTGTATCTCAGTGCCTCAATAAATGTACACTACACAGAAGCTATTCAATAAGTACTTGTTAAATGTATTTTTGGAAGAATTTCAAAGAAAAGTATTTTAGGCTCCAAAGGAAGAAGTAGAGCCTTCTACTCAAGGATAGGTAGAAAAATGATGCGAAGGCTATGTTTAAGACTTTCATTTCAAACATTAATGGAAATTGGCAATTGTTCTACAACGTTAACAGTTTGGGTTCATGCAAAGATCTGAGCCTAAAATCTGCTGTATCAGCTAAGGAAAATTCTGAAGTCTTTCATTGTGAAACAGGAATAATTGAGAGCTGCTAGAGTTGCTTGACAATCACTAAGGAAATACATGTAAAGAGTTGAGAACCATGGCTGGCATATTAATGCTGAATAATGTTTGCTGCTATTATTATTACTGTTGTTGATAAGCACGTAAAAGTACACGACATTGTGTGCAATAGTGATAAAGAGCTCCTTTACGGTTACAAAAGATACCAAAGAATCCAGTCTTTGGAGTCTGGCAACCTATCTAGTGCATATGTGGATTCTGCCTCATAAGCAAGTTACTCTGAACTTCACTTTCCTCTTCTGTAAAATAAGAATCAGGCCTGCCTTCCCGGTTTGATATGAACATTAGATGAGATCAAGAACATAAGGATTCAGTACAATGCTTGACACAGAAGTGCCCAAACACTGGGAAAAATCATTATCTATAAAACACAGAGCTTTGCATATACTGATCTCATCAGTACTTTTAGTAATTACCTTTTTCTTCCTCTGACTCAGCAGGAGGTTTAAAAATGAGATACAGGAAACAAAATTTGGCTTGGAAAACACAATAACATTTCTAGTTAAAAACATACCTTTATATCTTTGTTGTATATCTTTACAATTTTTCTGTAAATCAAACTATTCTAAAATTGTTTATTTAAAAATACTGTTAACCTGCTTACGGTACTTTGTTTCTTACTGTTCAAACTCCCATCCCTATTGCCCTCCCATTAAAAACTGTAACAAATTCCAAAATGCTAAAAGATATAAAACTATGATATTCCCAACTGTGTACCTTAAACCCTGAAACTAGAGAAAAGGACAGTGTTTACTGCCAGTTTTACTGGCAGAACACTCTGATGACAAAAAAAAAAAGGTAAATAAAAAACTGTCTACAGATGGCAAGCGATCCTATAAATTAGAAGGTAAATATGAAGAGAAGGTGCCAACTGTTCCTTAAATCTTACTGAACTCTAGAAAATTTTATAGAAGTTCAAAGACACTTGAGTATTTTTTAACTGCAAAAGGCAAAGTAATATATCCAGATGATAAAAAAAAAAACCGAACACTATAAACGGGTATTTTTATCACTTTTTTATGGATGTTAGAGCTGAAGTCCTAACGTAAGTCAACTTTGTGAGTTTTAGCCCATATCCTTGTTGGGTAGGGTGATACTTTTCAAGGAACATTCTGCTGGAGTATGGATTACAAAGGACAAAAGATAACCAACAGAGGTGGAAAGAGTGATAACAGAATAAATGGGAGGTCCAAACGACAATTTGCTTATGACACAATCTGATAGCTCTTTACTCAAATCATCTTGCATCTCCCCAGTAAGCCAACCCTTCTATAGACAAGAGGGGCTCAGATTAACTATAATAATCCCAAGTGCCCCAGAAAGTAAAAATGAAGCTTCTAACACCATTCTGTTTACACTGTATACCAGTTTTAAGCTGTGAGGTATCAAACAACTTCAGTGTGAAGCATGGGAAACTGCAGAATTCACATTGTGGGAGCAGCCCTGGAGAAATGAAGAGCAGAGACTATGAAAACAAAGTTCTATGGAAGACCAAAGGTCAGGAACGTGTGGTGGACAAAGGGCTAAGAGATAAGCGAGATGATATAAAACTAAGGGTAGAGGTTAGGTTGATCTCTTCCTTAGGAGAAATAGGAATGAAGTAAAAAGCAATATTTTAGCAAGGTACATATTTACTTAGCTTGTATATTTAAGAAAGAAATTAAGTAGGGACCAGAGACCTGTAACGAAGAACATTTTAAAGGCACAAAAGGAAATACTGAGGGTGATGGGAAAGTTCTGTATATCAATTGTGGTGGTAAATGACTATATGCCTTTGCCAAAACTTAAAAAACTGTACCTTAAAAAGGGAGAGATTCAGTGCAAGTACATGATACCTCAATAAATTTGGTATTAAAAAAGCAAATGCTATTAATAGCTAAAATGCAGATAAACCTTAAAGTTTAATTATCACAACTAAAAACAAAAACAATAAACTTCTTTCAAGTAATATGTTTTATAAAATCTAACCTAGATGTGAGGTATACAAGGAAGCATGGCTTTAAGTTTAGTTCCACCATTAGTGTCTGTCTTAAGTGGAAATTGCAATTTCTGACATATCCCAGTGCAACCCCTTCCCCCAGAGAAGGGAAAGGTTTTCAACCAGTGAAGCAGCAATGGCAAGCAAAGAGACTCTATCTCTGACTCTCTTACAGCCTTTCTTCTGGTTCTAGGAATGGAGAAACAGACACATCTACTAAATGTTCCACCACCAGAGCATAAGCCACATGCTCTGAGACTATTACTTTTACACTCTTACTATTTTCACAGTTTATGATTATCATTCTGTCCTCAGATAAGTCTTGCCTCAAAGTTACCCCAGGAATCTACGCTAATGCCATAGTGAAACGTTCCTCAGCTCTGTGTCAGTTAGATGCTGCCACAGCGCTCTATGGACTCCTTATTACATTGTTCTGTAGTTAGCTGTTTCTGGATCCACTTCCTCCACAAACTGGGGTCAAATGCTGAAAAGAGGCCAAGACTTGTTTTTATAGCCACAGAATCCAGCTAGTGCTGACAGAAAAGAGGCAACTGATAAATGTTTCTTGAATAGGTTTCTAAGACCTTATAAAGGTTCTTAACCATTATAAATCATGAACCTCTGTGAGAATCTGATAGCAGCCAGAAAGCCTATTCTGAAAAAAAATGTACATTTATACATAATTTTACCCATGATTATAAGAACTCTATCAAGAACCTGCAAGTCCTACAACAGTCTCCCAAGTTGAAATGCCTAGTGTAAATAATCTAGTTTTATTTTGGTTATAAAACGGGAGAAACAGATATTCAGCCGCTCAAATGTGATCTAGAACAAAAAGGAGAAATTAGTAAAAGATCCCCCAAGGAATTTCAGGGCAGAAAAGATAAGAGGTAAATACAGAGTACCCATTTTGCTTTATTAAGAATTCCCCTGGTATCATTCTTGATTACTGTTTTATTTTTTGGGTGCTACTGGGATTTGAACTCAGGGCCTCATGCTTCCTAGGCAGACACTCTACCACTTGAGCCACTCCACCAGCCCCTAATCGTGACTTGATTAGGTTCAGAGCATCCTTCACTAAAGAGATCGTGTAAATTCCCCCGCAGTTGAAGGAGAGATGGAAATGTGAGACAGAACCTCAGATGTATTTTTCTCAGTCAAGTACACGACATAAGGTACATAAATGATACACCTGGGAAAGGATAATAAAATTACCTGTGGTATTATTGGTCATGTGACACATAAATGAAAATCTAAAAAAGACTCTCCGTGATATTCGGGGGTGGGGGGTGTAAAGTGGAAAAATTCAAAGAATATAACTATCACTTACACCCACTCATGACTTTCCTGAAGAGTTTGATTCTCTGTGTCTGTGGGACCAGACTATCTACCACTTGGGCAGTAATAATATCTGGAGTCTCTCAAATCAAACATGAAACTGCATATTTGCCATTACTATTTCTAAAGTGAAATTACAAATAAGGAACCAAAATATAATTTAGAATCATAGGTCTATTGTCCAAAGCTTAATAAAGATCCTATATACAATGGCAGATGAAGGAAGGTGGTTAATGGGGAAAAAAAATCAAAGACTGTTCAATTCACCAATGGAATCAAGATGTAGAGAATTAGAACCATGGCAATATTTGCTCCATTGTATCAGTATATTGTTTAGAGTTTTGTTGTTTTTTTGGTGGTACTGGGGTTTGCACTTAGCACATTGCACTTGCTAGGCAAGCATTCTACCTCTTGGAACTTTTTTGTTTTTGTTTTTAAATGTTTTTATTAGTATACATTAGTTGTACAGGGAGGGGGTTTCAATGTGACATTTTCATATATGCATACAGTGTACCAAGGTTTGGTTCATACTTTTCATTATTCTCCCTCTTTTTCCTCCCCTTTCTTAAAATGACTTCCTTTTTTTGATTTTTTTAGGTTATTTTTCAGGTAGGGTCTCATATTTTGGCAGCCTTAGATGGCACTCATCCTGCCTATGGCCTCCCATGTAACTGAGACCACAGGCATGTGTCACAATGCCTAAATTTTTTGTTGAGAGGGGATCTCTATAACTTTTTGCCTAGCCTTCCTTCTAACTGCAATTGTCCAGCTCTCTGGGACTCAAGTAGCTGGGATTACAGAAATGAGCCACCACGCCAGTCTTAGACTGGTATTTATACACATTATCATTTTGAAACTTTACATCAAGGAAAAGATGAGACTCTTTGTGATCAGCCATGTCCTTAGGGCCATTTCTCCAAATGCCACTATTTTCTTTTTGTGAAATATGTCCACATTTGGGATCTCTTTTTGTCTCCATATACACACAAAACAAATTCTTAATGACTTTATTGAGCAGTTGGAAAATGCTTACATTCGCAAGGCAAACCATCCTGTATTCTATCGTGTTAGGTCTTTGGCCACACTGTCTCCAGTGAGTCCAGAGAATGTGTAAACTTTAGATACACAGTGTACTATGGTATACCTTCAGAAAAAAAACTGCAATGTTTTATACTCTAGACACACTGTAACTTTTCAGAATGATTTACCCTTTAAATATGCACATTTTAATGCTTTTATATTGACAGACTAAAATTAAGAAATGCTGTAATTTCATGGAACAGAACTAAAAAATCTGTGGGAGTTAAATATTGCAATGCAGGATATTCTCTTTATGCCAGTTCTCTACCATATGACCCTAAATAAATCCTCTCCAAGCACAAATACACGCTCCAGAACTTCATAAATTGGGTTCTTTTTGTTCACAACTCAATAAATCATGGACTTTTCAAAAAACATCTATGTGCTCACTTAAGAGTTAAAATGAAGTACTCAACACAACAGGTAAGAGTAAAATCTGACACATACAATTTCAGTGCCTATCAATAAATATGCCCTTCAATTTAATATCTGTGAAAAATCTTTTTACCTGAAGAAAGTGATCATATGAACTGACAAAGCCATTTGAGCTCAGTTTTCTGAGGGTCAAAGAAGTAAAGAAAACTACTGAAGATCTTCAGAAAATAAATACACAAAAAACAAGGTTAGCAACCTTTTTCCATAAAGTGTCTGGGTAATAAATGCTTTAAGTGGGGCCAAATTATTTCTATTGTAACATTCAACTCTGCCATTTCAGCAGACAGGACCTACAGACAACAGATGTCACTGTTATGGCAAGGTTTATGCACATACCTTAGAGTGACATTAAAAATGCCACTCTAAATGGTGGTTCTCCCACAATAATTTCTACTTGTCTCAAAAGAAAATATCACCTGCATTTAAAAAAACATACTTTTCTTCTTATTGAAAGGAAAATTGATCCATGTAACTTCTAAGACCTCAGAAAATATGGATACGTGAAGCAAGTGAAGGAACACAAACCTACAATTTGTATCCTGAGAATTCACAAAAGTTGGTAACATACCAACTATATATGAGATACATTTATGCCTCAAAGGTCATGACATAGATGAAAAGCAAACTCATTTTCTGCCTCTACATTCCAAAAGCATCAACATTAAGACAGACAGATTACAAGTGCACTTATTAAAGATGCTCAAAACCTAGACTTAAAAATAAAGATTTTGGGGGACTTAGTGCAGTGACTCATAATCATGTTATAGCCACAACATATTTCCTATTTCTGTGCTTTTCTTCTATATTAATTCCGCATCCCCATCAATAATTATGGCTTGCTACATGGCATAGCCTCCTGAGAGGATTTATCAGAATCTTAATGGGTCCTGAGGTGGGTAGTACTGAACTGGAAACGTCCCAAAATGATTCCAAGCCCTCTAATCCTCCTTTCTCTATCCTCCAACCCCCACTTCAACAACTCCTCCTATAGAGCATGACCTTTCAAAATACCAAAGACAGATTTCTCCACTGGCCTTGAACCTTAAAATATACTGAAAGCAACATATCAGTGTGCTCTCCTTCAACACAGCTAGGAAAAAACAAAAAATTGCCAAGCCTGCAATTAAGAAGAGAGAAAACCATGCCTTTGGAGCCAGGTCCATCATTAATTAGATAAATGAGGTTAACTCCTAAGCAAAGATCGCAAGTATTTAAACGTGCCTATGTTTATCATAACTTTAAGCATGGTTCCCATTTTTTAAAAGTCTGACTGAATCTAAATTTAGTTCTTTTTTTGAAACAACATACCCATCAAGAAGAATTCTCTCATTACCCTTTTTGAGAGATAATATTATTAATTATACTACTTAAAAGCAGAAAAATGAATCACAGTACATTTACTAGGGCCAAGGAAATCAAAGACCGAAATAGGCCCTAAAAATACATGGTAACTATAATCGTCAAGCATTATAGGTAAGAAAAACTTTAACTTCAAGCCTGTAAAGATGAACTCACTAGGGCTGGCAGAGGGAGAAGAGGAAAACTGTTCCAGAAGGAACAGACTGAGGGATCATCAGAATTTCTGCACACGGGAAAGGGAAGAGCCATTACTTGCTGAAATATGTAATTATATTTTCCAGATCTGAAGAAAAAACAAGGTGCACATAAATGCAATCATGTCTTGGAGATGGAAATTTTCAGACCTTCTCTTATACAACCTAGCTGTTCAAGTTAGCATACTGTCATTTTCTTCTTCTAATAAAACTGTTTTTTCTTTAAAAAAAAAAAAGAATTTTAATTTCAATATTGAAAATCAGAGACTCCTTCAGGTGAATCATGAAGTGGGTCTTAATTTCTTTAGCTTATTTTGTTTTTTACAATGAGCATGTAATTTTCAAATTTTAAAAGTTTAAGAACTGAAAGGTATTTTCCACATATGAGAATAAAAGTACTCCTAACTGGGAACTAATTTAAGATTTTCTCATTAGGAAAAAATGTATGAAGGACCCCATTAGCTTAAACTCCCTTAGATGGTGGTATATACATGAGTGAGTTGGCCTGTATTCCAGTAAAACTTAGCAAACACAGGCAGCAGAATAGACTTCAGTCAGTAGTTCGCTTTAAACAACCTGATTTTACAATGTTAGATTATGTACGATTATAGACACCTAAGAGATAAAATTACACCACATCTTTTTCTACCTATGGTGAAAATTTCTATAAGCAACAGAAGTCAAAAGAGCTGACAGAAAAGGGAAATAAGGTTAATGTGTTAACAAAATCTGTTTCTCAGACAATCAGTGCATTGAGATGATCCACTCAATAAACTTGTTCAGTACACTTGGTCCATTGGCTCAAGATCTAGGACAGAAGTCAACACACAAATATCACACAAATAACTACTACTAATGAGGCTGGCTAAGGGCCACATAATGATAAAAATAACTAACTCTGCAAAATGCTTCAGGCTTCCACATACATTCACTTAATAAAGTCTCCTAACAACCCTGTGAATTACAAAATCTCTGGATATTATTCTCATTTTACCCCAAACTGATAAAATGGAAGAGTTGGGTCTTAAACCTCCGATACTACTGCTCTACACCTCCTCAGTGCAGCTTTCTGCTAGGAGCCAATGACAGACATGCAGGCATTTGGACTGTGCCTCCAAGAATGAGAAGGATTTTGATAGGTGAAGACACCATGGCATTCCAAGAAAACAACTCATAAGCAGGGCAAGATGTGTATGATCGCAATGCTAAGTCAGTTCATTAAGGCAGACAGTGCTACAGAGATGGGCTGAAAGCATGGGGAGAGTTTAAAGTCTAACTGACCCTTCAGGCAATGAGAAATCAAAAGGTTTGGAAGAGAGAAAGAAAAAACAAACTCAAAAGGTAAATTTTGTACTAAACATACATTGCAAAAGAATGACCTCATTTTCAGGGATGTTAAGTTATAAGGTAGTGCCACGGGGAAATTACTTTCTCAGAAGTCCTCAGCAGGACTCTATAAAATGTCAAAAAAAAGGAAAAGACGTTTAAGGCTATCTACTCAGTTTTATCACGAGATTTCAGAAATCTCAAAGCTATTGATTTGTGATGGTTCTTACAAGTCCCCTACACTCCCCCACTTCCAAAGTTAAACAATATCCAAAATTACCTTAAACTTTCTTACATTTTATCTAAAACTTACCGAATCTTCTGGAGGCCTCTGGATTTTCCCCCAATCCACAGATGGTCCCTTTTCTTGCAAAAATCTATGAAATAGCTTCCGAAATCCTTCAAGATCTTTTTTAGTGTGCTATGAAAATAGATGTTGTTACAATCAGCAGAATGCATAATTTTTAGTAAAAATAGATACAAAGTATACACTTAAAATGCCTTTAAATGAAATTTTTATACTATTAGAATATAGAATAGAGTGGACTTTCTACACCCTAACTTAAAATGAAAGCAATAGAAAAACTAGTAAGGTCCACATTTAAAGGAATACATGCCAGAAATCTTCCCCACCTACCATCAGTATCATCTGATCTGAAAACCATTTGGTTCATGGAATTTCAACAGGTTCTCTACGTTACTGATCAATATGTTTTCCTACTTCTAAGTGGAAATTAACCTTCATCAAAAGTAAAAAAAGGAACAAAACACAGCTAATCTCAAAACAAAAACGAAAAGGATAATCTATTAACAAGCAGAAAAGTAGATACCTCCCAACTCTGGCAACTTCTATGATAGCTGTTAAAGTAGCATGGTTTTACTAAAACTGGCTTTTTTGGAAAAGACATGTAGAACATATGGTTGACAGACTAACATCTCACAATTTCCACTAACCACTGCCACCTACTTCTCTACCACATAATATCAAAACACAGAACAAATAAAGTACTGTTTTGTTCAGATTCTTGTAGTGACTCTGGAAATTTCTTAGACTTGAAAAAAAAAACCTAGTTGTTTTACTATGGGAAAATGCTGAAAATCCTTAATTGTTAAGCAATACTAATTTTTTGAGGGATGTTATCATACATCTTGAGCTTATTTTAGATGAAACAATCACCATTGGTAGCAACTAAGTATGTTGATAGACGAAGCAAAAACACTGTAGAGTCCTTACCTCAAACTCATGTGAGGATGCTGTGGTAAGTATTTTTTCTAATTCCTTCTTCACAGATAATTCTAGCTCTTGCCGAATGACTTCTTGGAACTGAGAAGCGCCATCTTGAGACATTGCTTTGCTAAGATCTTAAAACAAAAATACAAAATCACCAATTGAAAAATCTGAACAGCCAACCAAGTGCAGTGATTCAGGCCTGTAATCCCAGCTACTCGGAAGGCAGAGATTGAGAAGAACAGAGTGCCCAGGCAAAAAGTTCTTCAGATCCAATAAAGGTGGGTGTGGTGATTCATGCCTATCCTCCCATAATATGGCGGGATGCATAACTAGGAAGATCATGATCCAGGCCAGCTCAGACAAAAACGTGTGACCCTATTTAAAAAATAACTAAAGCAAAGAAGGCTGGAGACATGGCTCAAGTGGTAACGTGCTTGTCTAGCAAGTGCAAGGCCTTGCATTCAAACCCCAGTAACCACCAAAAAAAATTAAACAGCTTACAAACTACCATGGTGTTCTGACAAATGAAAAGTGCTCAATCCCATGGTCCTATGATCATACAGCAAGACTAATTAGGACTTCACAATAATACAGGCTCAAATTTGACCATCTGATAGATCTATATTCGCTAAGTCTACCTATATGTTAATTAAACACATTTGGATAGGTGAGGCAGGTCCAAGTATTATTCTGCTTTTGGGCCTATTCCATTTCTGCTATTTCCTCACTAGCCATCAAAACTGCAAGACATTATTTTGGTCATATTGTATAGAATATGCCCTTATTGAACTGCTGCCTCATAAGAGATTTGGAGTTTCTCTTTAGTCCAGATGAAAAACTTAAGGAATTCTTTCCTTTTTAGAAGGGGAACCACTCCAATTTGATGTTTCTCACGAAAGAAGACAGCCTAAGGGCTCGAGTGGCTCACGTAGTAAAGTGTTTGCCTAGCAAATATGAGGCCCTGAGTTCAACCCCAGTACAGCCCCTCTTTCCAAAAAAAAAAAAAAAGAAAAAAGAAGACAGCCTAGAAATTCCAAGGTGCCTCTACTTCTATGCATCAACATTTTTACTTTAAAAGAAGAAGGGTGAGGGGCTGCCTGCCCTCTTTGGTCCCCAATTTCAACCAAAACTTTTCACTGCTTTTCTGTATCAGACAGTCTCAGGACTTTTGGGACAGCTGGGCACTCTGTGACAGATGGATCTCACTAAAGGCCTGTTAGATGAATACAAACAAAAACAGAAAAAGAAAATACCCCAGACCCAAATACTTGGGGAGAAAAATGCCAGCACAGGTTTTGTAACACACTTTTATTGTCTTGAGAATAATCATCCCGACTAACTTCTCATAAAATTAGGAACAGACTCTTATACACCTGTCCTCTTTTATCCTCAGTTACTTAATTTAATCTTATTTTACAAATGAATTTTAAGCTTCTATTCTAGCATTTCATTTGATATCTAATGATTTCTACAAATACTATCAAACTAAAAACTTTGACCCCTTATATATTTGCATATACTACAAATGCTTTCATTTATTATCTGTGAAAAAGAAAAAACATTTATATAGACAGAATTAAAGCCAATATAAATATTTTAAAGATACTTTTGAGAACAGACATTAGTAAGTCATGTAACTGCTGGGATAATTTATTTAATATAGATAGTCTCTCCTTCCCCCAAATATTTAAAAAAAAAAGTCACAACAAAAAAGATACTTAATATGGCTCTTAAAAAATCCTTTTGCATACATTTCCCATCACACTAAAATCCAAGAGAAAAAAATTCAAGGAAAATTGGTGACAGCACATAATTCAACCCTAAAATAGCCATCTTGTAACTGCTCTTTTTACAGGCATAAACCACAACTAAGTTTATAGACGCCAGTAAAATTACCAAAGTGACCCAAGACTGTGATTCATAAATAACTTCCCTGTGAGCAAACAAGCATAATATATCATATATGTTCCATAAACAACATAAAGCTATGTTTTTGACTAAATGTGATTATAATCTGTAAAGACAAAAAACTATGACAATGGATGAGCATATTTGCATAAGCTTTGACAGGAAATTAAAAGCTCCTGCAATACTGCAATTAACATTACATCATTCAGGAGTGTTTATCCCTCAGCCACTTAGTTGTAATTTAAAATTTGTCACAGATTAAGTCTCCCATCCTGATGCTTCATGTGTACCTGCAATGCCTCTTCCTCAATAGGTTTTTTGTTGTTGTTGTTGTTGTTTGGAGACAGGGTTTCATTATGTAGCCCAGGCTGGCCTGGAACTCACTACATATCCCATCCTGACCTCAAATTTGTGATCCTCCTGCCTCAGCGTCCCAAGTGCTGGGATTACAGGCTTAACCACTATGTCTGGATTCATCAGTCTCTAATTCAATTCTCACATTAATAGTTGAGAAATAACTGGAAGAAAAATCTAAATACAGAGGAAGAAAAACCTCTGTATTAAAGACACATGAATTACTTGGTTCTGGTCACATCAATGAGAACAGATCCAGAAATAACTATAATTCCTAGAGAAAGGGGAGAGGCAATGGTTTGAAACAAGGTATCACTACATAGCCCAGGCTCACCTTAAACTTGCTACATAGCCCATGCTGGCCTTGAACTCATGATCCTCCTGTCTTTGTCCCAAATGCTGGGATTACAGTCATGTGCCATTATGTCCTGCTATACAATGAATTTTAAACTAAAGTTTTTGTTGTTGTTAGACTCAAAAACATTTATAGACTTGCTGCTTTGTTGAAGTTAGATGTAAAGGCCAACATTCAGTCATATTCCTAAAAACAGTTATGGAAACATTTAATTCTGGGAAAATGTCAACATGAGAAAATTAAAAATAACTAAAGTAGCTATTTGTGATTTGTCTACATGAGGACAGTTGTAAACAACAACTTTAGAGGCCCCCCCCCATGCAGAACAACAGCCTATCAACTTGTATAGTTTAAGGAACCATGTCACTTCCTTCCTACCAAGCCAAGCTAAGAAAGGCTGGCTGATTAATGTGAGACTCACATTACCTGTGATTTCTGCAAACTGTAGCAGGTCCAACCTTCAGACACAGATTCCAAAAATCTCAAACTTGACTTGTGATAAATATTCCTAACCTTTTTCTCCCATTTGTTTGATAGGCACCAGATGCACAGAAAGAACAACTTGTATTCTTTCTATCCCTGTTTACAGATATAATAAACTTATACAACAAAAGCACATTACAACAAATCCATTACCTCTTCTACCCTAATCTGCTATTTCCATCCCCCCAACCCTACCCTGCAAAGTTCTGTTTTTAGTGATTAAAGAATAGGATGGGCTTGTAAGGAATAAAGAGCATTCAAGAATAAGGAATAGTACTGAAGCAAGAGAGCTATCTTAGCCAACTGGGCCCAGACAAGGTGCAAGGCTAGAAAACATTTTTTCTTTGCAGTGACTAAGGCAGGATGGACCATGGAAAATGAAGCATGTGAAACAGCAACCAGGAATTCAGAAATAAACACTGTATTAATGAACAGCTTGATAAAAACCACACAGACACTACTTTCTTTGTTTTTAATTTCATACTCCCTCAATAAATTGCAACATTTAGTAAAAAGAAAAAAAAAAAAGAGCTGACTTTGCCCCACTTACTCAAATGATTAGTGAATTGAGCAATGCTATGGGAAAGAACACTTATCCTGGGGGATGGAGACACTTGGGAAAAAACTTTAATCACAAAAGTGTTTTCTAAAGAAAATGTTTATCTCAAGGATAGACACCTGTCTTAAAGGGAGAATCTGGCAGAACCCATCCTTTGTTTTTATAGGGATATTTAGACATCTATGTCATAATGACCCAAATGTAATAAATGGACCAACCTTGGTATCTCTGGGCCCAATTGTTAAAACAGTGTGACAGCAAGAATGATTAAATATACCAGGTATCAGAACAAAGGGAAGCACTCATCCTAAGAAAAATTTAAGCCAAACCCTAACCAACAGTTTCACCATAAACACCTCTGATTTTAAAGCACTCATTGCACCTATTATCAGATTGCTTACACCTACCATATGTCTGCGTTGTGTCCTATCCTTTCTCTGCTTTGCTTTACAAATAAAACCTTCTTGGTCTCTACCTTAATGTATCCTAAAATCCTTTTTTGCAACATCAGGGCTAGGCAGAGGCCTCCTCCCTTTTGGAGACCTCCTCCTGGATCCTCACCGGTTCTAGTAATGTGATCTCCTTGCCCATACTGAATTTTAGAAGAAAAGTCCGGTATTTCTGGCAGGACAAAAAGAGTACAGACCTTAGAAGCTCTTTTGTATCTAATATTCCCAGATTACACTTCTGGCAATGACAGTTGTGTTTCTAAGGGAAGGTCAATTAAAGAATCCCCTGAATAATGCAAGATTTCCAACCTCATAAAATGTTTTGTCCCTTCCCACTTCCTAACAAAATAGAATTGATCCTCCACAGCTTTAGACAGAAAGTGGATTAAAAGCCGAACATTTCATTACCATAGTCATAACTCAAAACATTTTTGGAGATGAGAAGAGTACAATTAATCTACCCTCTTCTTTCTATAGATGAGGAAACTGAGGATGAAAATAATTAGGCGATTTATCCAAAGTCACAGAGCAGGTACATACTGGTATCCAGAAGGAAAGCTTCTTTTTTCTTTTCTAAGTCCCATCCTATCATAGTGAGTAGAAATATCCTGCTCATTTTTTCCCCCTAGTCTGGCTCTCTTTAATCCTTGGCATAAAATGCCTCAATATTATTCTAATCCAAAATATTTCTAGCAGAACTTCTTTCCACATCCAATCAACAGACAGAAAAACCCCACCATACAAAACTGGACTTACTAGAATTACCTTGGCTGATTTCATTACACTTTAGTCAATTTCATGTAGAACAGGCAGTAATGTTTTTATTACCTCCTTCCATTCTCCCCCAAAATTTCCTAATTCTTCCTTGTTCACAAGAACTAAAATTTCAACATCATAGACTTTACACTATAGGGGTGGAACACACCCAAGAAAAACAAGAGGCAGGAGACATTCAATCTGGTCATTGTTTTTGTTTAATGCAGGTATTTCATTCCATGCCATTTTAACAACTAAGAGGTATATATAATTCCGTTTCCCGACACTCTGAAAAGTGGTGTAAACAAACTAACTTCACTTTCAGAAGTACAAAGGTAGTTTCACAATGCACAGACTATGGAGATAACACTGGAAAAACACCAAGAGCAACAAAAGGTGGAAAAGCCACCCCTAGACCACCTCTCACCACTCATTCCTTCTGATCAGTCCCAAGCTTCTTTGGAAGCTCACACTGAGAGAGGCACTTGAAGTCAGAGGATTAGAAAACCCATTTAATCTTAAACCAGGAATTACTTGTGATTCAAATAATTTAAGACTCCAAGAATGTAATGGCAACTAGAAGCAACCATGAGCAAAGTTGAGGAATATACCGAATAGATTTTACAGCCAATTCTTCTGGGCGCTCCCTGAGGTAAATTCAGTTCTTTGTGAATATGCTTCCCAGAAAAGCTCTTTTTTGGAATCCATTGCCCAATATTATCTTGTATCTTCTCTTGTCTCTGAGTATGCATCAGTGTCCGTAGTTTCCTTTCTTCTCCTGATCCCTGGGTTTCCAAAGATTCTGTCTCCAGGCCATTATTTTCTCTTCAATTATTTCCTCACTATATCTCTGTTGATATAGGAAGAGGTTCTGATAGAAATGCTTCTGGAGGGGAGTGATATTTAGGGATTTTACGGCAATGATTAAAGAGAGCCAGACTAGAGGGTAACTCTCAAATACATGCCTCTCATCCGGACCTTTTTTGTCTGAGCTCCAGATGTACACTCCCTACCATCTTCCAGATCTTTTGCACCTGGACACCCAAGCTAGTTATCTTAAACTAAACCTTCTTTTTGTCCAAAACAAAACTCATGAATCAAACTAGATGTCTCTTCTTTTCTTTGTTCCCCACAGAACTAACATTTTCATAGTCACCCAGGTTGAAATCTCAGTCACACAGCTGGCTGTCCTCTCCTTTCTCCTCACATTACATCCGATCCAACACCAAAACTCTTTTGCTGAATCACTACAATTCCATTTCGTTGCTCTGCACTTCCATCACTACTACCTTCATTCCCCTAGCATTTTCACTCTCCTGGTCACGAGGACAATAGCTTCTAACTAGTCTGCCTACCACTCTAATCTCGTGGTGCTGTTTGAATGGACTGATCCCCTTCATTGTATCACTTCTTTTCCTCATTTGATGGGATTTTCATGGCTGAATAAAATAAATAAAAATTTCGAGTCCAGACATGTCTTAAAAGCCAGGTTGTAGTACCTTTTTGAGTAGCCAGTGCTACTGAATGCTGAAGGGCTGCAATTTCCTACTCTAATTGTGACTTCCAGAATAGTGCTTCTAAAACTTTAATTTGCATACATATCACTAAGAGGGCTTGTTAAAACACGGATTCCTGGGCAAGCTCCCAGATATGATGACTCAGTAGCTTTGGGGTGGAGAGAATATTCATCTCTAATGAGCAGGCATTGCAATATTCCTTTGAGTAGCTCTGATAAAGATTACATTTCATTTATCTTATCATTTGGAGCAGCAATGTTCCTCATCCTTCTTCCTACCCTAATATTCAGCTATCATCTATTGTATACCTCAAGGCCATGTGTTTCAGGGATGGCAACAGGCCCAGATTGGTCTTAAAGCCTTCCCATGAAACATAACGTGATTCTTGTTATTGACCCATGAGGGCATAGTTTGCCAAAGGACTTTAGAGAAATGTATACCTCACTAAAAAAAGAGATACATGAAAAAAGATGAAAGTCCTTATGAGTGCTTAAATGTTTTTAGTAACAAAATTAAAGTATATCAGACCTCTGTGATCTGGTGCGACACTGAAAATGCAGAGCTGTTCACTCACCAAGATTGTTGCTGGGCTGGGAACATAGCTCAAATGGGTAGAGTGCTTGCCTAGCACGTATGAGGTCCTGGAAATCAATCCCCAGTACCACCAAAAACAAGGAAAAAAAATGTTGCTAATCAAGAATTGTTTAATGTTATTTAAAAAATTGTTAGAATTTATACATAAATTAGCTTTCTCATCAAGATTAAGATTAACCTTATTCTCATATAGAGTTTTTGTTTGCTTATGATGCAGGGATCAAACCCAGAGCCTTGTGCTCTACCAATGAACTTTATCCCCAGCCTAGAGTAGCTCTTAAAATCTCAAAGAAAGAAGAAAATGTCACTTCTGGAAAACAGAATATTCCAAATAGATGTGGTAAAAAATGTCACTCTGCCAGACCAGGTGTGGGTACACACCTGTAATCCCAACTACTCAGAAGGTAAAAATCAGGAGGACTACGATTCAAAGGCTGTGCAGGTAAAAAGTTATCCCAGACTCCATCTCAATCAACAAGCCAGGCATGGTGGTGTGCAATCTGTAATCCCAGCTATTGGGAAGCACAAATAGAAGGATTGCAGTCCAAGGCCGCCCCAGGGTCAAAAGGGCCAAAACCTGGGTTGGGGGTGCGGTTCAAATGATAGGACACCTGCCTAGCAATCTCAAGGCCCTGAGTTCAAACCCCAGTACTACCAAAAAGTAGAAACACTAAGTTCATTTCGCCATAGGTTCATGGATAAGAAGTCATGTTAAGAGGCCTATCTCAATCATTTGTTGAAGAGAGGAAAGGGGCACAACCTAAAATCACCATCAATGACCAAAAAATGATCTGATAGCTGGACCTTATAACTTGATACACATGCACTAAGATAAAACTTTTAAGCTTGGAAGGGCTTTAAGATCAGTGAGTTCAATTCCTTACCTAGGAGGTGAAGAAACAGGGACCCAAAGATGCTGAATTGCTCAGGACACAGTGGCAGTGCCACACTGGAATCCAAGTCCTGCTGCCTGCTGCTTCCGCTACGGGAGGAAGGTCTTTTCTCTCACAGTGCATTTACATATGCAACCAAATCTGAGTGAAAACCAGCAACTCAACTATGTCTATTATGTGAGGTTATTAAGGCTCTCCAACTTTTCCTTAAGTATTGTTTGTTTTCTGAGCAACAACAACAAAAAAATCAAAGAAAGCTTTTATGCACTCTGTAAATACTTTATAAGGAGGCTAGTCATTTTACCATTTGCACAAATGAATCCAAAACAGTGCATATAACTATGTTCCTGCATTTTCCTACTCTTCAGTTTTACAATTCTAACTAGGAATATAACACAAATAAAAATCGTATCAGCCTTTGCCAGGGCAGCAAATAGAGGAAAATACAAACTCCATTCACTTTGCAGATCAATGAGGCCAAAGACCAAGTGGAGCTACTGTCAAAAAGCATGTTCCCTAAAATAGTATTTTTCTATTTGGAAATTAATGAGCAAAAACTAGACTAAATATGACTATTTCAGGTCCAGAAGTACAAAGAATGGATTTTGGTTTTTATTTGCACTTTTTTTTAAAGATACAAATGACATCACAAAGAAACATGGAACTCTCTTGATTTACATAGGAAAAATTAACAAAAATATCAAGAAATGTTTGGGGAAAATGAAACATTTTGTTGTTTATGTAAGCTAGCTAAGACAACATAGCCAATTTCTCTATGGTTATCAAAAACAATCCTTAATTGCCAAAATGGTTTGAGGGCACAATCAATTTCTTTTGGCAATAACTGAGGAAAATAAACAATGGAACTACTGGCAGAGGCAGAATCTGAGTCCTAGGCAATTACTTTAAACAAGATGCCTGCATCACCAATGAGCAGAACTTGGAAACAGTTTTCAAACAGAGTTTATTTCAGTTCTCACACAAAAGTTGCTTAATCAAAAAACACATGAAGTTTAATTTCCTTTTGATAGCTTAACAAGTCAACTTCCAAAAAATTACTAAGTTATTAATAGACACACACATGACTGGTAGAATTTTAGAGATCTAGTTTCAATTAAGTCAGTTGTCAATTAATAGTCAGTATGGTTTCAACTAATCGTCACTATGTCTGTTACAACCCACTAAATTACCAAGATAAAGATGTCCAAGTTCAAAATATGTCATTTTAGAAAAGAAATTATAGGTTGTGTCAAAAGAGCAACCACTTTCAGGAAAAGTCCAGTTTCTAGACAATCCCAAACAATCAACAGAGTAGTAAATCAAGTGTACTATACCTCCCCCATTTTAAATCTCAAACCCTCAGAGTACTTCCCCTATAGAGTTATTCTGATTTGTCAGAATTTACTCCTACAGTATAAATGCAGTGGCAGAAATTCTATTTTCTCCAATGGTATAAATGATATCAGGATACATAACATTTTAGGAAGTTAACTCTCATTTTTACAGATAATTGAGAGTTAGCTTAACTTTCAAATATTTGCACATATTAACTTTTCAGTGATGAGTATATCTGACTTCCTGAGAACCTATGCACTTCTTCAAAAAGTACCAAATACAAATAGGTGAAAAATGGAAAAGCCACAGTTTATTGTTCTTTAACCTAGAACATTTTATTATCAGGCTAACTTACAGTCTTAACACAAATTGTCCTGTTATTTCAATTAAAGTTGCTACAATTCATCTCTAAACAACACACCTACATGCACATGTACAACACACACCCCCACACACAATGGTCTCTGTAAAGTGCTACTGTAAGAAAATACCTATTATCCAAAATTTTCAATGTATCTTTAGAATATTATAATGGCACTTCCAAGATGTACACCAGCTGATATTTATTTCTCTAATGTTCTCCATCAATTTTTTTCCTTAGTAGGCTTTCCACAAATGAAAATCATCCATCTTATTAGAAGAAAGGATAAGTTAGTAAAAACAAGGGAAATTTAACCACAGGTCCCTGTTGACAGTCACTAAATGCTTTACCAGCTCAAATCTTCATTTTGAATTTCTCTTAATAACATGTTTAACTTTGACTCTGAATTTAACTAAATCCCTCTCTAACAGCATAATAAATACTGAACTACAACTTTTTAAAAAATGAGGGATTGCTTTAGTCATTACTTCGGTGTTGCTAGTCCTGACTCAGACCTGTGCCACAATCCTCCTGGGTAAAAAGCATCCAATAAGACAACATCTAAATGATCAGCAAAAGGTTTCAGGCTTTGAGAAGAACCAGGACACACTTGACCCTGACAACCAGGCCCCAGAATACTTCTCATCCCTGTATTCATCTGAGACCCTACCAGTTAAAATTAGCTCAGTAATCTTCCATGGCTAGCTGCCATCTACCAAACAGGAATTACCAAAAGTCACAGAAAGAATTCCAACAAATGGGAACTTTGACAAGCTACAAAAATCTTTTGACACAGAGGTATTTAAATGGATTTCCCTGAAATATAAGAAATTACCTCCATTTAAGAATAAAGGACTTTTTGCATAACTGACATAGATGATATATTAAGACTTTAAAAAAAAACCTTTATAATTACAGAATAAGCACATAATATGGCCTTAGTTGGCTAGACAACATCAGTCTCTTCACCATTTTTAAGCTTCAGAACATTTATGGAGACAGCTCTCATTACTTTTGAAAAGCAAAATTCCAAATGGCACCCACTGACAACCTGGCAAAAAGCCACAACTGCTGATGACCTCCACCACTTCCAAATGTGACAAGCTAGGAAAGAGACAGTGCTCATAACTATTTAGAATAATTGGAATCCCTACAACAATCCCTAGGGCAAAAAAACAACTAAAGGTGGAGAGGAAATTTCACCAGCAGACAGAAGGTGACTTGAGAGCAGAATGTATAAGCCAGGACACATGCTGCAGATCCCAAGGAAGGGTCTTCCTATGAGAAAGAAGTTTATGCACCTGAGGAACATAGACTTGGGAAGATGGCCAAAGAAACTTAAATCTGCAGGAAGTATGGCTCAAGTGGTAGAGTGCCTGCCTAACAAATATAAGGCCCTGAGTTCAAACCCCATTACTGCCAAAAAGAAAAAATAAACTTAAATTTTCTTTTGGCCCAAGAATGCACACCAAGAATTCATTTGATTACCAATATTAAATAATTTTATTAACTGAAAATTTCCAGCTAACAGCTTATGACCAAAGTGCTTGAGGGTGGAGATGCCCAGTTTTCCCATAAAGTATACAGCTTGGATTTAGAGAAACAGAGTCAAGACAAATATAGCAAACCCATGTTCCATGACAATCAAAAACATGGGTACCCAATACATAGGTAATAACATCCAGATCTACTGAACTTCAAGTACTCACTGAAAGAGATACACCAGAAATTCCAATATACTGTACGATACAGAGTTAGCACTCAAAACAATCTTGTTGACTGGCCTAAAACAAAAACTGCCACCCACTTGTATTCACCCCTAATATCCAAACTTTATCCTGCCCTCCCTTCCCAACACTGCATTTTTTTCTTTTAAACACATCAACTCTCAAGTACTCAGACCTGAACACCAAATTTGGAATACAAAGGTAAACAACTGTCATACTTGCCTGATTTTAGTTAGTAACATGTGTTTCTGGTAGCAGTGCTATCTGAAAGGCCACCCCCACTTTTTCTTTTTTTTTACAGTAAAACTTACTGGCCTCATATATCTAGCTCATTCACATAACTCATCTAATATCAGCTTCTCAAAAACCCTGAAGCACAGCATTATTACCCAATGTTTGGGATTGGATGCTGACGACTGAACTCAGTGCCATGGGCCATCATAAAAAAAAAAAACGTTCTCTACCACTGAGCATCCTCCCAGCCCAATACTCAAATTTTATATAGGTAGAAACCGAGGTTAGAAAAGTTGTGTGTCTAAGATTACCTGGACTCCACAGGACTCAAACCGAAACCCATACCCTCCATCTTTCTGAACATTTATGTAATTTAAAGGGTATAATAAAAACTATAACTGAAAATGAGGACTGCAGGCTTGGCTCAAGTGGTAGAGTGCCTGCTTTGCAAATACAAAGCCCTGAGCTCAAATCCCAGTCCCACAAAAAAGGATACTAATATTCTCCTATATACAGGCTCACACTTGCAATCCTAGCTACTCAAGAGGCAGAGATCAAGAGGATCACAATTCAAAGCCAGCCCAGGCAAATAGTTCTCAAGAACCTATCTCAAAAAACCCTTCACAGAAAAGAACTGGTGGAGTGGCTCAAGGTGTAGACCCTGAGTTCAAACCCCAATACTGCCAAAAAAAAAAAGAAAAAAAAATTAAATAAATAAAAATGTAAGCTAACCTACTAAAAAGTACAAGGAGAGTGCTGAGTTGTGGGTTTCTCATTTCTTACCCATGTTTTAGAGCATCCGCTACTTACCAGATTGTATCTCCCTCAGGAATATAATATTATCTTTGCCCACACAGAATGACAGTTTATTTGCAGAAAAAGGCCATCCCTACAGTTTTAAGAAGCAATAAAATGTGTTGGAAAGAAGTTTTAGATATACTCATCCATGAACCTCAGTGTTTCTTATTAGCTATGAACTTTGGACAAGACACAACTTTCCTCAACTGTAAAGTCACAATAAAAATCTACCTTTTATGGCTCTTAAGAAGCTTAAATGAGAAAATATATGAAAACTATTAGGAACCTAAGCTTGTGCTAGCTATATAGTAAAGAATTAAGTACCAATGAGTGGAATTATCAGTAAGTATTATAGGGAAAAAAAATCTGCTTTAAAAAAAATCAAAAACAAAAATTGCAATCCTTATACTTGACAACTGATAGGTGGGGATAGCTGTTATCATCAGTCAATTAGGTCTATCATTTATAATAGCAGCAGAGTTAAACATATAGATGGCTCGTATTTGAAGTACAAAATTTAAACAATGATAAACCAGAGCATAACTATGTCTTGACAAATGTGCAACTTTTCTATAAATATAGAAGTATACTAAAATAAAAGGCTTTTTTTAAAAAGTGGCTGTATCTATAAATGACAGATACATACAGCCACTCCTAGGTATTGCTACTTGATTTAGAAATCTCCTGAGGACAGTTTGCCTCAACAGCAAAGGCAGTTAACATGCACCTACTCTGCAAACTATTCTAAAACCATTTAGCTATCTGAAATACCTTGAGTTTACTAAGTATTCCTAATTTTTAAAGAGAAGTGACTTGTCTCCTTTCCCCTTGCAAAATACTGGTTTTGTAGTATAGAATATTGTTGTTACAAAAACTAGCACATTTCTAAGTTATCTCTGCCTTTCTAATCTTGAATAAGGCATTTATTCAATCAAAACATAAGAAGCATCTCTAATCACACATGTAAGTTATAACACGAATTTGAAAGTATAATGACAAGTGACATTTCTGAGTTCAGTGCTAAAGGCAGGCATAAGGGTCCCATTTGTTTCCATAATAATGCAGGCAAGTCAGATTCTCTTAATCTGTTGTCCAATATTTAAAGAAGAGTTAATAAAGTGATGCAGAACTCACGAAGGCATTTTTTACTCCCTGGTTCAAATGACAGACATCACTAACTTAAAACAAAAAGTACGCCTACATTTACTGAGAACATTAAGTGGTTGTGAACTTTACTAGCTGTGTGTTCAGCAAGATGGCTGAAGCTCTCACATGCTGGGGTCTACAAGGAAAGGTTTACTTGCATACATACCAGAAAGCAAATCCTATGCTACAAATTGGCGACAGGTTTAAGGCAGCACCAATTTCAACGTGTACACCCTATACACACCGGTACATACAGGCAATGTTACAGCTCAGCTCAGTTAATGTTCATTCTCTTAGCTCTTTTTTAATACACATGTGGAATTTAAAGGGCAATTTCAAATTTCAAAGAAACCTTAATAATCTTTTCATATTTCAAAGGAGGAAAAAATAAAACAGCAATGCAGCAAAGTCATTTTTCCGGCTAATATGACCTCCAGCTTCAACAGACTATTCCTGGTTTCGCAACAAATGAATCTGAGACTCAAACCACGTACGCCCAGAGTAGCAGCTGAGAACAGAAACGCTTCCTCAACAGTCCTGGCAAACCTACCCGCCTCGCCCCAAGCTTTCCGGGTGGCCTTTCCCGTCCATCCCACACATGTACCTCGACACCGACCACTAGAAGAGAACGGCGATTAATCAGCAGTCAAAATCTTGTCTTAATCATCATTCACAGCCACTATCGGGGAGCCAGAGTACTACTAACCTGATTTCAGGGAGGCAGCACTAAACCCAGCCGGGCACAGGGACATACATCATACAAGTCTGAAACGCGAACCCAGCAAGACGCTCCAAGCAGCTCAGACGTCAATAAACGCCAGGGGGTTCGCAAATAGGATCTCAAAAATCACATTTCCACTTCCAAATCACCCATCAACGCCGCAACTTGCCAGGACCCAAATTCGGCTGAAGCAACCCGGTTAATAAGAAGAAGCATGTCTTACCTTGTACAAATCTCGACATTTTATTAAAATACTCTGGCTTATAATTTATTAATTTCTAGAGGAGTCACACTTATAAGGGCAGGTCTCTCTTCTTCCCCGCTCTAAAAACCGACGTGTTCTTTCTCCGCCTATGTTCAGCTACTTAAGGGAGTATTCATGCAAAGCGATTAAAACTGGCCTCCAAAAAAAAAAAAAAAAAAAAAAAAGAGAAAAGAAAAACAAGAGACACCCAAGGCAAATGTCTGCCAATTCCCAAAGACGAGAAACTTGGTGCGATCAAGTCAGCTTGGGAAGTCCTGGCTGCCCCGCGCTCTTGACACAAACCAGGGCCAGCTGGAGACTCCCGAAAAAGGTAAAACCACACGAACTTAAATTTCATCAATGAAAGAGGCGGATCTTCGGAGGCTGTTCACCGCCCCTCGCTCTCCACGCCCTCTGGGCTGGACTGCAGCAGGCACCCGGCCGCACCCGGCTGCCCCCTCCCCGGCCTGCCGTCCAGCCTCTGGCGGGCTCCCCGGGAAACCCCGGCCCGCTGCGGCTCCCGCCCACGCAAGGGTCAGAGGGGCGGCAATGCAACCATTTTTACCAACCCACAAATATCCCGGGCTGCAGGCGCCGTGAATTCCGCAAACTCGGGCTAACCAACTGGCCGGGGCCTCTAAATACCCGCCTTCCCGGGAGAGGCAGATGGCCATGTCGCCATTCGTTCTCTCCCCGCCCCCCGCCATTACCACCACGGACACCAAGAGGCCAGCGGCGCACCCCCGCTCTTCCCACGCATTTTCCTGTCCCTCCTGCCCGGCGCTCTTCCAAATCCCAAACTGGGCCTCCGAGGCCACGCAGCGGGTGCGGAAAGGGGTTTCGCACCTCTTGGAGAAGGTCGCCAAAAGCCCGACCCCGCCCCTCCGCCAGCCGCCCCTCGAGACCCACCTTCCTCTCTTCCTTTAGCAGCTGGGAAATTGGGGGCGTTTATGGTGCGCCGGGAAGAAGGTTCGCAGGCTGAGGAAATGTCACCTCTCTCCCCCTCTTCCCTCACACATGCACACCTTGGGGCCTCCGGCAGCAGTCGCAACCCAGCTGCGGAACCCCGCTGCCCACCAGTCTGCGGGCTCCCGACACCCAAATCCCCCACTTTCTCCCAAACACTTCCCCTCCCCCTCCATTCGGAGTGGGCCCCTCAATGCGGAAATGTCCCTACGGCACAGACCGACAGGCGCGCCCGCCAATCAAGAGCCGAGGCGAGCGTGTGACCTGGCCAATCAGATGTGCGGAAGTGGCAGGAACGGGGCATTTGCAGCTCGAGGAAACCCGGCGGAGGCGGGCGCTGAGGCAGACGCGGGAATTCAGCGCGTGGGAGCCGCACTTGGGGCGCCGCGGCGAGGGATGTCTTTTCAGTAACGCTTGCAAGCCTTGTGCAGATACCCCGGCGATAGGGAGAACCTAAGCAGGAGTGTGTAAAATTGTTCCCGCAAAAATAACCTGAGCGCATGGAGCCAATGTTTCCACAGTAGCTTCCTGAGAACCCAGGTCTTCAACGTGGCGCGAAGTCTGCATTGAGGGGGGTGCGGGGGCAAGGAGGCGTCCAGAAGTGAGCAGTGGGATGTGTGTGCCTTCTAAAAGGAGGGAGGGATTTAGGGCTTCAAAGAAATGCCAAATGGTGGCTTCCCCGCCAGAACCACCTCTGCCCTCCAAGTCCATTGCTGTAGAGATTTGTGCTGTGATGGTCGTTTGCTTTTCTGATTGTGATTTACCTTTAAGAGATTTTATTTTTAGAGCAGTTTAGATTCACAGGAAAATTGAGAGAAAAGTACATATGCATATCTTCCCTCATTATCAAAATCCTCCACCAGAGTGGTACATTTAATACAAGCGATGAACCTACGTTGATACATCACAATCGCACAAAGCCTGTAGTGTATCTTAGTGTTCACTCTTCATACTGTATATTCTATGGATTTGGGCAATGTATTATGTATTCACCATTACTATATCATACAGAGTATTTTCATTGCTCTAAAATTCTCTATGGTTGCTTATTCATCTTTCCATTTACAGCCCCTGGCAACCACTTATTTTGATACAGTCCCCACGGATTTGCCTTTTCCAGAATGTTGTATAGTTGGGATCATAAAGCATGTCACCTTTTTCAGATTGGCTTCTTTCACTTAGTAATATGTATGCTTTTAAGGCTCCTCCGTGTCTTTGCATGCATGACTTGTTAACTCATTTTCTTTTAATATTGAATAGTATTCCATTGTAGATGCACTATAGCTTATTCAAGCTTTGACAATTACAAGTAAAGCTGCAGTAAGCATCATCTGCCAATTTTTCTGTAGACATACATTTTCAGTTTCTTTCAAGGAAGTGAGCTTTCATTGTAGCAAAAGCATTTGGTAATTCCTAAGAATGACATCTTGATTTATGAGTGATTAGATACTGAGATAAGGTACCAAAGGATGTTTGTACATTTAGTGACTCAAGAAATCTCCAAAAAGTAAGTGACTGCCATCTTTACTGGGTAAGTGTGTAAACTACTCAGAGGCTGGTTCTAGAGAAGTAGCACTCCAGAAGCCATATGCCCAAATACTATTTTTCATATAGTACCCTGCAACGGAATCTCATTATATGGAAGCTTAAATTTAAATTCTGAACCCTTAAACACTCTGTAGAGAATTTTCCCACTCCCTCAGAGCCACTAGGAAATACCTTACTTGACAGATCATGAAGGAATGTGGGGTGGGGGGCTGGAGATGTGAGGCTCTTCAGGACCATGTTGCCATGGCCTGCTTAGAAGGCAATTACCTGTTTCTCTACATTTCAGCCTCTTAAAAAGTTCTTGCTCTCACTCTCTTGCTCTCTCTCTCTCTCTCTCTCTCTCTCTCTCTCTCCTCTCACTCTCTGTTTTCATCCTTTCATTCATAATATACTCCTCTATAATATCCCTTCATGGGGTAAAATTTTAATGTCGGTATCACTCAAAATCTGTAATATGGATAGTTTTACAAATAAAACCTTTTCAGAAATTTGGGGTAGGTGATCTAAAGGAGGATAAAGATGGGGGGGCTGGGAAGTAGTATGTGAGCAGAGATAAGGAGTTGAAATGAGATGAGCTGCAAACTAAAAAGAACCCTGGAAGCCAAGTTTTCTCTGGTACCATATGCTACTATCCAAGGATGACAAAAATTCTGTCTCATTCTTTCTTTCTACTTCCCCATAGAAATATGAGAAAATTCATTTCGGTTTAACTAGTCCTGTGTCCCGGGATGTATAACAACCTCGCCACATCTTTTTCTTTTTTTCTAGGCAGGAATTTTCAACAACAAGGAAACTGCTTGCTGCCTATTTTTAAGCATGCATTTTGGTGCATCTTTAGATTTAGTGCTTGATACAGTGTCTGGTACGTTGCAAGCCCTCCATAAGTATATATTGAATGGCCAGTTTAGTGCCACTGCATCTTTTTAACTCACAGTATTACATCCTGCTCTTTACTCTCTGAAGGCCATAAATAAGAATTTTAACTTATATTTAGAGGTAAAAAATTTTAGGTTTCAGTTATTTCCCCCTAGAATATAAACCTGTGCCAAAATATAAGAGTAATAGCAGCAAATATTAACACTGGTAATTTTATGGCAAACTTTGGTAACTACTCACCAGAAGCATTATCTAATGAGGTGGTTTAGAAATTGCTAAAATATGAAATGAGGATACAGATCAGCAATGTGTGTGGTCTTTTATTTATTTACTTTTTTCTCTCTCTATCCTTCCCTTTCCTCTGTACTCAAAATAAAGCAGTGCAGTTTGAGGAAACATGTCATGGACATAAAAATTTCTATGTCATGCCCAAAGTGTTGAGCCAAGAGACTAGGCAACAACTATCCACTGGACTGCTGCCACACTCAATATTGGCTCCCATCTGTACCCATCTAAATCCTAGACCACCCACAGGAATGAGGAAAAAGGGGCTACTGTTAGTCAGCAGTTGCCAGTTACTGACTACATTTAGCAGTAGGGCATTTCACTTGAATCAAAAGGTAGCCAAACAGGGTTAAGAGGAAAAAGATATCAAATTCTGTCTATGAGATAGAGTACTAATGAAAGAGTAGTCTAAAAATTAATAGGTTTCCAAATACTTGAGGCAGAGAAAGACTTCATGCTTTCCTGTTATTAACACCCTGTTTGTTGTTAATGAATCAGGAAGTTTGCTGAAACAAGTTTTGAATTTCAATTGTGACATATCCTATTTGTTCACAGTGTGGTTTTTAAATTACATTTGAAAGTTATATAACTTTTATATCTGATCAGTAGCAATTATTTCAAATAACTGAGATGCTTTAGGAAACAGAATTATCTCACATTATACATAGTTATCTAAAGAGTTGATAACCTGTCTTCTCATTGGTTTTAAGTCACGAGGCTCACAAGAATGCAGCTTAACCACTATGCCTTATCTTGTTCATATTTATCAAAAATTTCCCTTTAAGTTCTCCTTTGAGAGTTTAGGAAGTCAGGTTTTCTCTTTGACATCTCATGTTCCTTCTGTTCTACATGCTCCCCAGAGGAAAGTATTAAGGAGATATGGTGATGCCTGCCAAATTATATCTTAATTATGTGCCAAACCATATCTCCAGATTCCCTTTGATTTTAGAGGCAGAGGAGTCATTCCCTTTAATGAGTAGGCCAGGAATAAACATAAAGAAATACCCTATATTCTCAGGGGTTTTGATAAGCATAGGTTGTTAAGTGATGAAAGTTTGGAAATACAAAAAAAAATCTATTAATAAATAGCACATCTCTTACTGAACTTATAGGCTGAATAAATCTTGCTTTACCATAGTGAGGTATGTAGAGATGATAAGGTTATTCTTATTGACTTTGAATTTCTCTTAAAAAAGAGCTGTGAAATAGACAAGCATTCAGTTTAATCCAATTTTTCTTCGTCTTTCAACTATTTTAAAGATTCCCTGTTGTGCATTCCATCAAACAACTTTTGATGGTTTTCCAAACATCTCCACCTCTGGCCTCACTTATTAAATTTCCTGCAAGTACCACCACTGGGAAGAAAAATATGAAGAACTTCAGTTTCCTAACTTAGTCTTAGAGAATTTATTTTAAGCATTTCACACCTGCCACTCTAACTAAATATTAAAGAAAAGATCTTCAGGACTACTTTTTGGATGAGGCTTAGATAATTGGGTAATATATGTCATTAAGTAAGTAATATGATTAGAAAATAAAAAGTAACAGTGTTCCCACTCTCTAGAATGGAAAAGAAGGAGAACGTCATATTTAGACCATAGGAAAAAATGTAGAGTATTAATGCTCTCTTGTCATTTTAACTCAGGCACTCTACCAATTGAGCCATGCCTCCAACTCGTCTTGTCATTTTAAATTGAATTTTAGCTTTTTTTCTTTCAATGAGGGTTAACATTGTTTTTAAAAATTCAAATACGGAAATATCAAAATGTCCATAGTGAGTAGCAGTACTGTCCTGCCCTACCTGTCTTTACTCTAACCCTGCACACTGGAGGCAACCATTTCTTCTAATAGTCATCTCCATATTTCTGAATGCTTATATTTCATTATATTTCTCTCATAAATTATATTTCTTTGGTTTATAGGTTTTAAGCATTATAACTTATTAGGTATTTTGACTTCCTATCATAATACATAGGGATTTAGTTCACTTACATCCTTAGTCCTTTTTTTCTCCATTCTATTAGCTTTATAAACTTGTAGAACTATATTTCCCAGCGTTTTCTTCATTGTCACAGAGAAAACATTAATATTTTCATGGCATCCTGAGATAACCTAAAGGGAATTTGAGAATATCCCTATTAGATTTGGTAAAGAATTATTTACATAGCGTATACATTTGTGAAAATAAAAATGAATGCAAAGTAGTAGGGGAAGTATTAAGTATTAAATTTATATAAAATGGAAAAAATGTCTTCAAATATTTAGATGAGAAATTTGAACTTGCCTGCTTGAACATAGCCTTTGAATCAGATTTTATGCTTGAATAGTTACATATATTTCCTGATCAATACTTTCAAATGATAATTTTTTAATCCTTGGTAATCATTGTCATATGCTAGCTAATGACCCCAAAAGACATCTAGGTTCTAATCCCTGGAACTTGTGAATATAACCCTTTATGATGACAAGATTTTGTTAATGTGATTTAGGATTTTCGAATGGAGAGAATATCTTATATTATCTGGATGGTCTCTAAATGTAAACATAACTCCCTCATAAAATATAGGCAGAGGGAGATTTGAAGACAGGAAGAAAATGATGTGATGATGGAAGCAGGGGTAGAAAAGGTGATGTCATGCAGGAACATGAGCCAAGAATGAGGATATCCGCCCTCAACTAGAAAAAACAATTAAATGTATTTTCCCCTGGAGCTTCCAGATGTAGTACAGCCCACTGTTTACATCAGAGAAATCCATCCCAGATTTGTGGTAATTTGTGTATAAGAAACTAATAGTTACATTCACAAGAAACTTTAGAAAATAGGTAATGAAAATTGGTAAAAATAATTTCTTTTGCAACCATTCAAAAATGTACAGTGGTTGAAATTATACTCAAAAAGTTCAGTAGCCCTTCCTTTTTGTTTTAATTGACAGATGCAATGATGAGGACCAGAGATGCAGCCCAGTGATAGAGTAGCATGTGTGAGGTCCTGGGTTCCATCTCCATCACTGCCAAAAAAAAAAAAAAAAAGGCAATGATGAAATTGGGTGTGATAAGACAAATGGATTTTTAATCCAATTGAACTGTTTTCTAAAAAGTACTTTTTAAAATGATGAAGCTTTAATTTGTAAAATGTACATGCATTATTGGATTAGTCATACCAGTTCTACTTTGGATGCCATTAAAAAGACACATCACCTGTAAATAATCAAAAGTATCTGATGCCTGTGAAGTCAGAGTTTCTGAGTGACCAATGCTGCACCATCTGGGAGCTCTAAGCTGGCATTGGTGTGTTAAACACAGCCAAGAAGGTAGTCTATCATCTGGACATCTACTTCAGAAACCAGCTCCTGAGCATACTGCTTTTTACCTTGGATTAGAGGCCTATGGAAGGAACTACTGGATATTTTTCACCCACCATCCACTCCACCTGTGGAAACTACTCTTCTTGGGCCACTGTCCAAGAAGCTCTGGTAAAGGCTGCTGGCAGCTGGAGGCAACCAGTTTATGTGGTCCTTACTCCTGACTTGCCTGCCTGAAGGCCTAAAGAGATCAACATCATGCTTTACAGCTATTAGCCATTCAAAAGTACCACCAGTACCATTAGAATAGTCTAGTCTGTATTACCTACCACTGTTGGGCAATATGAGAGAGACAGACAGACAGACAAACAGAGAGAAAGAAAATGAGAATGAATGAATGAACAGCAGTGAGAAGTGCTGGTTGACAGGCCATTCTCAGTCATCTGTGACTTTTAACCAGAGATTTATAGAGAAAACATTAGAGGTCACAACCTACTGAAGTTCTAGTCTTGCAAAATCTGTACAGCAACAAATTTAAAATGGAGATAATTCAAATAGAAACTTTTATTGAAGGCTGTATTTAAGGCATCACAGACATACTAAAAGAATTTCAGCTGTTTGATATATATGCCTAACACAGACTAGCATGGGATGGAGATCAGATAAAGCCACAAATGGAGTAATAGGATATGAAAGAAAAAATGTTTCAGATAGACCAAAACTTTACAGAAGCCATATGTTAGTCTGGGGATTATACTGGTTTCTTAGTGAGATGGAATAAAACAATATTAAAGCCACACATAATTATTTCAAATTTTTGTGTTTGTGTACTTTTATATACATATGTTGGCATATATTTACAAATATTCATAAATTTAGAACTCATATCCTTTCTTTTTCCAAAAAGAAGATGAGATCAAGATGTGTATATTCCTGATTAAATTTGTTGTTTAGTAAAGTAAGTACAGTATATTTCATTCTGTGTAGAAATTCAGTAGTCATTCTCTTCTAAACCTTTTTGTTGTCTTTAGGTAATCTTATTAATGAACTAACCCCGTCATGTTATTTTTTTTTAAATGGTTCTTTTTTCAACCTAGTGAACCCAAGTGATAGTCTATATTCTGGGTCTAGAGAGATTTAGGAAGCAAAATTCTTTGTTCTGGATAATGTTCTAAATTAGGTATGCTGCACATGATCAATCTCTATAGCTGTAAACACTGAAGTCCCTTCAACAGAATCCCACAAAATATCTACCATGATTTTGTATGTCTGTTTATTGGTGGATTTGTTTATGTTTCAAGTACTCATAACAATATTGGTGTCTAGGGAGGCAGAAGAATACATTGGAAAAAGCAGAGTTTGAGAAAGGTTTTTGGTGCTGGAATTTGAACTCAGGGCTTCACACTTGCTAGGCAGGCACTCTACAACTTGAGCCTCTCTGCCAACCCTGTGTGTGCTCATGTGTTGGATATTTTCAAGATAGGGTCTCCCAAACTATTTTTACAGTCTAGCTTTGAACTGCAATTCTCCCGATGTCTGCCTCCCAAATAGCTAGTATTACAGACGTGAACCACTGGCACCCAGCTAGAACTGTTTTGTATTTTAAGTTCTGCCACTTCAAACCTGAGTAACCTTCGATGAATTACTTGGTTAAAGTTTATGAATTACTTGCCTAAAGATGAGAAGAATAACTATCTTGCTTCATATATTGTAAATATCATCTCAGTGTTGGCAGAGTGTAGACTCAACTAATGATGATTTTCTACATCGGTCATATTAATCTCAAATTATTGTCACTTCTTGAATTACTATTTATTTAATGTTTACTTTACCTCCATAGACTGTAAACTCTTTAAGGACAAGGGCAATGTCTATCTTTATGTCTCTCAAACATTTCATAGTGCTTGGCACATAATAGGCACCTAAAAGATACTTGTTGAATGAATTACTAAGTGAGATATTTATGAATGAACTTAATATGTAGCGTGCTGTGTAGGTAAATGAGTTTTCCCCCTTCTATAGGAAACATGTTTTGGATGGCAGATAATCAACTTACAAATTTGCTTTTGTAACACAAAGGGAGGCATTTCTAAACAAGACCCGCTATAATAGATTGTTTAGAAAGATGGCCACAGTCCTTTCCATCCCTTTATCTCAGCTCCTTTGCAATATTACTTTGTCATTCCTCCATATAAGAAGTGGAGTCTGAGTTGGCCTTTCTTTGACCAATAGAATGCAACAGAAGTGATGTTGAATGACTCCCTAGCCTTGGGCTCAAGAAAATCTTTAGCTTTCAGCCTCACTTCTTGGAGTACTGACCCAAGACCACTACATTAAAAAGGCAATTCTAACCTACTAGAAAATGACAGGTTATATGAAGTAAAGATGAGTTTTTCTAGTTGACACCCTTTAGACCAAACTGCTAGCATATGTTGGAACCAATCTTAGGCTATCTAGCTCTAATCAAACTTCTTAATTCGAATCAAACTGGCACATGAGTGACCTAGGTAAAACTGGTAAAAGAATTGCCCAATTTAGCCAGGTGCTGGTGGCTCACACCTATAATCCTAGCTACTCTGGAGGTAGAGATCAAGAGGGGTTGCAGTTTGAAGCCAAGCCAGGCAAATAGTTGGTGAAACCCTATCTTGAAAAAACCCATCACAAAAAAGGGCTTATGGAATTGCTCAAAGTGGCCCTGAGTTCAAGCCCCAGTGCTGCTAAAAAAAAAAATGAAAGAAAGAATTGTCCTGCTAAGCTATATGCACTGCTGTGTATTATTATACTGTAAAAGATGACTAAGATACCATACTTGTAACATCAAAGAAAAATTAAACCACACTCATTTGCTTTTGCTTAGCCCTAGAACTGCCTTTAATCTTTAAACACTGTAACTGTATTTTTGAGCTCCCACTTTTATCACCTCTAAACTCTACTCCTCAAACACTTTTGAGACAAAGGTTTCCTTTTATTGCTTTCATTGTTCATTGTTTCATTATTCATTTCATTTTTTAGTGCCCTAAACAATGTGTTTTTCAGCTAGAGCTTTTGAGATTCTCTAAAAAGAATAAGGTAGGATTTGATTTTAAAATGTACTTTTACACATAATTTTAAATGTTTCTTTGAATACGAATGTATATACAAGAATAATCCATGTAGTATCTTAATTGTAAAAATGAGGATACAACTCAAATTAGTAGTAGGGGAGTAGCAAAATTATAAAAGGTAAATTTAGAATCAACATAAAAGGATACTATCAATCGTTAAAAGTTGTGGTGGCAGTATATATATTAATAATGAAAGATACTCTTTGTATCCTAAGGGGAGAAGAATCATATAGATATAGATATATCTCATATATATATAGATATATGTATATACATGACTATATGACTATACATATATCTATATATATGATTATACATCTATCTATCTATCTATCTATCTATCTATCTATCTATCTATCTATAATAGGAATCTTAAAGTAGTACTGGAAGGCCAACAGTGGGTCACTTTAAAAATGTCCAGAAATTGAGATTGATGTCGGTCTTTCCTTCTTATAAGGGGTGATTTTTAGTCTTCATATCTTACCTGACTTGTGGGTGAGGGAACACATGGAAAAGGTGCTATACTGTGGCTTGTTACAACACTGACAATTTCCTTCTTCACTCCCCTTCCTCAATCTTCTAGGCATCCAACTGGCAATAGATGTGAAGAGGATGGGAGTACTGGTTGCGAGTAATAAATCTCCAGTTGTTAAGATCCTGTCTTTGAAATGAGAGATACTAAATACCTATTTGTGCTCAGCTTGACTTAGCACCAGTTCTGGAGCAAAGCAATAAGTCCCACTCAAATCCTGTGATCTATCAAATAGAGGTTACAGGAAGTAAAAACAGAAAATTTCAAGGAGTGGAAATAAATAGTGAAAAAAAGAAGAAAAACATAAGTTTTCAGATAACATGTGCCCATGAAAACCTAAATTGGATAACTAAAAAACTATTTTCTTTTTCACCTTCATAAGAAATTTTAGAGCACAGTTTCATCCATTTATTTATTTTAAAAATTAATTTTTTTGTCTACCATGTGCCAAGTACTATGTCAAGCCCTAAATAGTGAGCTTGAGTGATAAAAATTGATCATATAACATTGAACTTGACAGAGAAGTTACTGCCATAGTGAGTGTAACAGACTATAAATAAATAAGTAAATAAAATAGTTAAATAATTGAAGATTGAAAGTCCATGAAAGAGACATAGAGAATCATGATTTAGAATATCAGGGAGGCTTGATATGATAAGGTGGTCAAAAATAGCCTCTCTGAAGGACTGGTATGTAGCTCAGTAGAATATTTCAGTCCCTAGCCACACACATACACTTGCACAGCCTCAGTGAGAGGTGGCATTTGGCTGCTGCCTGTTTGGAGCTAAAGTAAAATGCAATCTGCACAATGCTCTCCAGAAAGATAACTGTTTCTGATTCACATAGAGTCCCTGTATGAATTAACCTGGAAGCCCTGAACATTTAAGCTATATAAAGAACGAAAATATTCAGCCATATAAAACCTGAGGAGAAAGTATACTGCATAGAATGAAGGGTACAAACGCTGTGAGACGGAAAGAGCGTTACGTACAGGGGATGATTGGTAGTTGGATTAAGGAAATAATGAGTGAAGAATGCAAAGGGCAAGAAATTAATTTGGAGATAAGAAATCAGACATGAAGTTTGTATAGGCTTGGGATTTTATTCTAAATGTACTAGAAAACAATAGTTTTAAGCAGGGAGCTGACATCTGATTTCCATTTTTTTAAATAATATGGAGATTTTGAGGTGGAAATGGAGACAAATTGGATGAGCAGGGAGGAGTAATGAGAGTGAATGGAAGGGGAGGGTCAAGGAAGACAATTATAGGGCAAAGGCTGAGGAAGATCCAGATTTAGAGAGAGAGAGAGACCCATTTTGGTTATTTTAAGTTTGAAATGCCTAAGGGACAACAGAGATGTTAAAGATGTGACTTTGGATCTCAGAAAGGGAGTCTAGCCTATTGATACAGATTTAGAAATCATCAAAAGATGGTTTTTAAAGTATGAGGATAGATAGGATATACAGCGAGAAGACATAGTAGAAAAGAGAGTATAGAAACTCCAGCATTTAGAGGTCATGTAGAAAAAGGAGAAATGTGCAAGAGAATGAGGAAGATAGCCAAATATTTAAGAAAATCAAGATAATGTGTAATATATAGCCTAGGGAGGAGAGTATAAAAAATGGGCAGTTATGAGAGGTCAGTTAAGCTGAAGACAGAAAAGAGAATCAGACAAAAAAAAGAAGTCAGTTACCTTTTCAAGAGCAGTAGAGTGAGAGAGAAACTGAGATTAGTTTGTCATATAACAACAACATTGATTTTAGATGACTTATTAGAAGATTACAATTAGAACAATATCTTCAAAGTTCAAGGTTTTCAGAGAGAAAACTGTTCAGAACCTAGAATTCTGTAGATAGACAAAACACTCAAGAATGAGGACAAATTAGAGATTTTTCACTTGATTTGACCCCTTATTCATCTTTTCAGGAAAGAAAAATTAATTGTTTAAGGAAGTAAAAGAACTCAAGGAAGAAATGTGAGATCCCAGTAATGAGATACCAGTAAGGATCTGCTCTAAAACTGCAAATAAAAGACATTTTAGGAGCACAAATATTTAGATCTTCAAAGAAATCAATAGCAATAGGACAGTAAGTTACAGGATTTTAGAAGAATTGCTGTTAGAAAAAAAAATAGACTCACTTTATGAAAAAGCATGATTTTAAAAAACTTAATAATATTCATGATGGGGACAAGTGCTTCTCCTGTCATCAAGATCAAAGAAAGCCAATTAAAATCATTACTAGAGGCAAGGGCCAGTCGTGGTGGTGTGCACCTTAATCCTGGCTACTCAGGAGACATAGGTAGGAGACTTGCAATCTGAGACCAGCCCTGGACAAAAATATGAAACCCTATCCAAAAATATAACTAAAGTAAAAAGGGTTGGGGGTGTAATTTAGGTAGAATGTCTGCCTAGCAAGTGGGAGGCCCTGAGTTCAAACCCCAGTGCTAGCCCCTACCCCCTCCAATCTTTAGTAAAGGCAAAGAGTTGTAGAAGCCATGGTCCAAAGATGAAATCAACTAAACTGTTACATTGTGAGTAATAAGTGAAGATGAAAGAAAATCTGTTTGACATTGACACCTAGAACATTCTCCTTCGATAAGGAATACCATGGTTTACATTCCACTTGATTCTATAGTGCCTAAGCTTTACAAAATTATGATACTGAAAAAAACTTCAATTTTCAAAACAAATTTACAGACAAAATGAGGACTTAATTATTCTAACAGCAAATATAAATATTGACTACATAAAAGTAGTAGTATTACTAATGATAGTTGGGGAGGGAAAGTATGAAAATTTGTTAATCTTACATAATGGAGGAGTCAAGAGACACTTTCTAATGTCAGTGGACCAGGAAATAGAGATTTAATTATGTTCTTTAAAACAGTAAAGTAACAAATAGAACTTAATAGAGCATAATAAAAATTGCAAATAAGCAACTGGGGGAAAATGTAAAAGCATTGTAACTAAGTTAAATTTTCATTGTTCATTGTCAAAATGTGCAGTCAATAAAGAAAAGTGAGGAGTTGAACCAAAAAATGACATAATAATTTAGAATTATCCTAAACTCTGGAAGTTACTATCAGAAGTACTAAAATTAGCTTGATATATCTATCCCTAGAGCAGTGTTTTTTTAAACTGTGGGAGTGAAATTAATTTGGTAGGCTGAGACACACATTGGAAGAAAGAGAAAAAGAAGGAAAAAAGATCTCATATTGTCTGGAATTAATGAAGATAAGGAAACTTTGTGAAACATTTTTCAGTTTTATTTGTTTACATAAGATTTAGTTGCGAGTGGCTCATGTGGCAGAAGGGAGGCCCTGAGTTCAACCCCCCCTCACCAAAATTAAAGACTTAAAAGATTTATTTTCTACTTGGATCCTAGTCAACAAAGCGGAAGTAGTATGGGTTGTGGAACAGTGGGTATGCTGCATTTTTTCCTCTCATTTTTCTACTCATCTTTACTGTTGGAATTTTTAAACTTATGCTAGCATTACTTTTATCATAATTTAAAATACATGTTTTTAATATGTAAAAAATATAAATTCATAGGTTTTCATAACACAAGTGATGTATTTCCTAACAAAGGCAAATATTAGGTAATTTCTTGAGAAACAAAAGGGCAGGCAATCTAATCATTACTTAGCAAGGAAAGAAAAGTTAATTTTTAAAAAAAATTTTGGTGGTACTGGAGTTTGAACTCAGCATTTCATATTTCCTACACAGGTGCTCCACCACCTGAGCAACTCTGCCAACCCTTTTTTCTGTTGAGTATTTTTGAGATAGGATCTTGTGAACTATTTGCCTGGGCTGCCTTAGAACAGTGATCCTTCTGATCTACACTTCCTGAGTAGCTAGGATTATAGGCTTGAGCCACCGGTGCCCTGTGAAAAGTTAATAATTTTTAAAGATTACTCAAAGCTCAAAGGAAAGGAAGGCTGACACAGGGACAGGACTTCAAGACATTATCTAACAATGACATAATCTAAACAATGGATTTGATAAAAAGAAGACAAAGAGACATAATCTAAACAATGGATTTGATAGAAAGAAGACAAAGAGAAATCAAAAAGTTTAAATATTGTTACAAAGGAAACCAATCCTAAATATTACTTTGTTTTATTGATTCTATGTAATAGTATTTCATCTGACAGTGATTTGGCCCATCTGCATAGATACAGAGCAAAAAACCCTCATCTGACCAAAAAAGGTAGCGAATAAAGTATGGGGGAGGGCTATTTACTCATTAAGTCAGCATATAGTTAAGTGTAAGTATCATTCTGAGTACTAGGGATAAAGCAATGACTAAAACAGGATCTCTCCTTTTGTAGATACATGTATATATACTTTAAGGAAGGAGAAAAATGATGAACAAATATTTAATATGTAAATTCAAAATTTTAGACCCAGCTAAACCATAATTTGAGAGACCAAAACTTGAGAATCTCTGCTAGAGATTATACTTCATAATTAAATAAATTGTAAAATAAGGAAGAAAGAAATATTAAAAATAGTGGTGGAGACATAAATTCATGAGGGAAAATCTAAACTAGCATTAATTGTACAAAATACCGATAAAAATAAGTGATTCTGAGGGGAGTAAAATACTAATGGGGTAGGTTGATCACAGAAGTAGTCTAGGCTTTTGTTTTATCAAAGATCAAAGTAGATATATTTATCAATTTTAGGATTAAACTTCACTGAAAGAGTAGATGTAGAATACAATAGAGGAAAGTATATAAAAATTTATGCAATATAATAGTGATAAAAGAGAAAACAGATTTTTAAAGTAAAAATACAAGATTTTTTTAAATTAAAGAGAAAATAACAATAAAATAAAACAGAAAAATCCAAATAATGACTGTAAATAGAATAAATACAAATGGGCTAAATTCACTGATTGAAATCAGATTGTATTAAAAATAATAAAATATACCTGAATGGAATTTATAAGAAACACATCTGTGGACACAGATGGGTGGTAGGTTAAAAAAGAACTTTTATAGTAAAATGAGAAAAGATAAAAGTATTGAAATGAAGAAATAAAACTGATATAATTTGCATCGTTTGCATTGTCTACATAGAAAAATCCAAAGGATTCTACCTACAAATCATTATATTTAAGCAGAGAATTTACCAAAATGTCCAATATAAAATACATTTTATATGCAATTAGAAAGATAGGATTTTAAGAGCCATTTTTAATAACAGTGAGGAAAAAATTAACATCCTTCAGATATTAGACAAAATCTTATAAAAGTTATAAAACTTTAATGAAAGCTTAAAATACATGGAAAAATACAGCATGTTCTTAGAAAGACTTAATATTATACAGAGGACAAGTCTCCCAAAATTAACCTATCTAAGTTAATTTCAACCAAAATCTTAGCTGGATTTGTTTAACTTGACAAATTTGTTAAAATTTATATGGAAAAATCAAAGACTCAACAATACACAAAATTCTTCTCAAGAAGAGAGGAAGATTTGCTCTACTAAATACCAAGATTTCTGATGAACTTATATTAAACGAAACATATTGTCAATGGCTTAGGAACAAAAATATTGACCACTGGAAACAGAAACTGATCCATACATATAATGATAACTTGATTTATGCTAGATAGTTACAGATCACTGAGAAAAGATAAATTTCAATAGATGTCACTAGCCTTTGAATTATCTGCTTTCAATCTTCTTGTTCATGATATCATAAATTTCTGCATTATTTAAAACTATTGTTAGTTAGATTTTTCTGTTACTCGTAGCCCAAAGAATTCCTAACTGATACAGGTCCTAGAATCTTGTAGCCAAGGGTATATAATTAAAATGGTCCAGTAAGATGTGAAGTAACAACAAAAAAGAGATTATTACTCTTCTACTAAACTTGAATCTGAATAAGGTGTGCCTTAAAATAAAGCCAACACAGTGTATGAAAGAGTGGAGAATGAAGAGAAATTGAGTTTTTATGACAAAGTTTGAGCCCTTTAACTGAGATGCACTTTCTGTTGTCTACCTATGGACTTTTAAATTATTTAAGCCAATAAATTCCTTTTTGTTTAATCCATTTTAAGTTGGGCTATCTATCTTACACAACTAAAATGATCTTGCTTGAGATGGTAAACTTGGCTTATATTCTCAAAGAGATTGTTACCATAAAAACCATAATCATACAGTGAATTTCTTAAAACGTTGCTGTCTATAAAGATGTATGTGACTAATAAAGCCAGTGTGCAATTCATATCTATATGAACCAGAAATCAGTAAACTGTTTTGATTGAAGTATTTGAATCATAGTAATATTTCTTTTGAGACTTCTAAGAAAAACAGAGACTCTCCTACAATGTTTTATTCAATAAAAACAAAGTTGAAGGGCTGAAAAGAAGACAATGATATAGGGATTAATTCTGTTAGCCAAATAAGAGTGTGGGAAATTGTAGAAAATAAACTCTTGTCTCATCCTCTAGACTTATGGAAGCATTTTAAGGAAATATGCAGCATGCAATGTAAACTGTTTAGAATTCTGTTACTTTATTCACTATAGAATATTGCTTGGATGACTTACAAAGAAGGGAAATTCAAGAAAGTCTGAAAGACTTCAGATTACATTTGTGTTTTAGGAAGATTTTTCAACATAGGAGAGACCTAAAAGTCAAATACCAGATGAATTTTCAACAAGCAAAATGGCCTAAAGAAGTAGTTCTCAGAGGTTAGCCTGGCTCAAAAGACCAAAAATCGTATGTTCTCCCTCATATGTGGACATTAGATCAAGGGCAAACACAACAAGGGGATTGGACTATGAGCACATGATAAAAGCGAGAGCACACAAGGGAGGGGTGAGGATAGGTAAGACACCTAAAAAACTAGCTAGCATTTGTTGCCCTTAATGCAGAGAAACTAAAGCAGATACCTTAAAGCAACTGAGGCCAATAGGAAAAGGAGACCAGGAACTAGAGAAGAGGTTAGATTAAAAAGAATTAACCTAGAAGGTAACACCCACGCACAGGAAATCAATGTGAGTCAATGCCCTGTATAGCTATCCTTATCTCAACCAGCAAAACCCCTTGTTCCTTCCTATTATTGCTTATACTCTCTCTACAACAAAATTAGAGATAAGGGCAAAATAGTTTCTGCTGGGTATTGAGGGGGGGAGCGGGAGGGGGTGGAGTGGGTGGTAAGGGAGGGGGTGGGGGCAGGGGGGAGAAACAAACCAAGCCTTGTATGCACATATGAATAATAAAAGAAAAATGAAAAAAAAAAAAAAAAAAAAAAGAAGTAGTTCTCAAAACTAATTTTAGCATTGGAAGCTATATCCAAATGAAATCTTACAGAGACCTCCAATGTGCAAAATAGACAAATGATATGTTTGTTAGAATACATTTTCTTAAGTTTAACTATGAGGTTTACTTATTAAAAAGTAGATAAAGAATATTTTGATGAACATAAAAAACCTTTAAAATATAGTTATGGATGGCAGTTCCACTCTTCCCAGCATCAGCATTTAACTTATTTCTCCATTTTGATTATGTAGGAGTAAGATAAATACAAATAGTAGTTCCAGGATATTTTCAATTACACTGACTTAGATGCCTGAGAAAGGAGAAGTATACTTAAAAACATTATTTCAAGGTTGAACCATTAGAATCTCCATTAGTGGAATTAATTATTTTAAATAGAAAAGTTAGAAAAGAAGGAACTAAAGTTACAAGAATTTCTTAAAATACCTTTAATAGGATACAGTATTATGGGCCCATGTTTATTAGTTTTTGTTACATATGTGGCTATTTTGCCTCAGCAGAGAATTTGTTATACTGATGCATCTGAACTTTTAACTGACATTGAGCTGAGAAAGATGCATGTATGTTATGCATTTGTGCTCATTTATAATATTATGTCAGTAAACATTTGCTTGTGTCTTAATTTTTTTAAAGGACAGTACAGGACTATAAATTTAATACACATTAATTCGAAGTTCAAGTAAGCACACAAAAATGTAGATTAGGAAATCATGAGGACTGTTCACAAATATCTTAGTTCTGTTTCTGGATCTTTGGTAAGATGTTCTCTTCCCTGACTGCTTTGTAGTTGTGTCCATGTGCCTTGCTTTGGCCAGTGAAATGTGAGCAGCAGAATATGTGTCACTTCTGAGCAGATATTTTAAGAGCAAGTTAGTGTCAGTGCACAATTCTCTGTTTCCTTCCCCTGGCCACAGGGATCAAAGAAGCAGTTGCTGAAGGATTCTCCACAAACCTTGGTTCCGAGTGATAAAGAACAGAATCCCCTAGTAATCTGCATTGGATATGTGTGAAATCGGAAACCATGAATAAATGCAAGAAGGTAGTCCACAGAGAGAGGAGAGTGGAACAGACTTGCAGAGAGAATCGGAGATGCCATGAGACAAAGACCGAACAGTTGAGACCTAGAACTCAGGTTCAGGCACTTCCCAGGTCCATGGGTTCTGATACTAATCTCTGCAGTATCCTATGGAGCTTAAGTAGGACTCCAACCCTTGAACGAAAAGTCCAAATAAACCATTATTTCCACTTAGCATCGTGTCCCCAAAATGAATATTGAAAATTTTGCTGAGTAAAGAGATATGAGCATTTTAATATATAGTGTCAAATGTCACCCACTAGCAAGGCAGAGAGTGCCCGTTTTATGATACTCTTATTTTTCTTTTCTCTTTTAAGATATGATTCCATTATGTTGCCAGACTGACCTCAAACTCCAGGACTGCAGTGATCCTCCTTTCTACTCATGAAGTAGACCTAGCTTACTGTAAAAACAAAACACCCTCCCCCTCAAAAAAAAAACCTCAAACTAAAACTAAACAAAAACTTCGTTAATAAGCAAAAAAAAAAAAATTTAACTCTGTTTGTATTACTTTATTATTGAGGTTGAACTTTTTTTCAGATGTTTCTAACTCATTTAAACTTTTTTTTTCTCTTTCCCACTCATTTACTAAGTTTTCTTATGACTTTAGATGAGCTTTTTGTATATAATACTTATCACATACATTTACCTGATTTTATTTCAGCTTTTAGATTTGTTTTGTTGGGAGTCATTAGAGTTTGAATCTTAAATGTTCCCCAAAAGCCATGTGTTGAAGGCTTGGTTGCCACACTGCAATGCTATTCAGAGGTGGTGGTGGTAAAAACTTTAGGAGGTGGGCCTAATGGAAGGAAGTGAGGTCTTTGGCGGTGGGGTGCCCTTGAAGAGAATGCTGGGACCCTGTCCTTCCTCCTCCTAGTCTGCATGTTCGTGATCATCATGATGTTAGCGGCCCACACTCCCTGCCATGACATTTGGCCCAAAACAATGGTGCCAAGAAACCACGGACTAGAACCTCCGAATCATGAGCCAAAATACACCTTTCCTCTTTTTAAGTCGTTTTCTGTTGTATTTTGTCACACTGATGGGAAGCTGACTAACATGGTGGTTTATGTCATTATTAACTATTATATACTAAAACATACATTTTCCTTTACTAGTCTATCATTTTATCTAAGACTAAAAGTTTTATCCCAAAAGAGATTACTATTCAGTCACTTTTTATGTTTCCTTTTTTTTTTTCAGTGATGGGATTTGAACTCAGGGCCTGCATCTTGAGCTGCTCCACCAGTCTTTTTTTTGTGATGGATTTTTTTTTTTTTTTTTATTTAGGGCCTCACAAACCATTTGCCCAGGATGGCTTCAAACCATGACCCTCCTGATCTCTGCCTCCTGAGTAGCTAGGATTATAGCCGTGAGCCACCCAGACCCAGAACTTCTTATGTTTCCCTTTATTCTCTTTTTTCATCTTTGATTCTCATTTAGTTTGTATAAATAATTTGTCAATTGAAGCAAACTATAAATACAAAGCAAGTAAGTGAATAAATGATTATTTTCTTTAATAGTAAGATTTTTCATCTATAACTCAAAAATCGATTTAGATTTTATTTTAATATTCAGTGTATGAGGTAGACTTAACTGATGTTTTTACAAAATGGCTAACCAGTTATTCTGACATTTTATTGTCAATAAAACATAATAATTTATTTATTCCCTTTCCCACTCATTTGTTACACTTTTTCAGCATCATTTTGACCAAATATACTGAAGTTTTTATTTCATTATAACTGTTTTATTCTGTACCAGAATGGCTTTTGAAAGAGTGAATTGAATGTAAACAAACTACTGCTTAAGTTTTACTGATGTGTTTAGGGAGAAAGTGTCAAGATAGCAATGACGTCTTTGACTTACTTTCAGTTAGTGTTATGTTTTGAATCTAAAAATATCCCCTGAAGGGTCATGTTAAAGAGTTGGTTGAATTAATCCATTGATGAATTCATAGCTGAATGGACTTGTGGGAGATGGAGCCTTGTTGTTAACATAAGTCACTGGGAGCATGACCATGCAGTGTATATCTTGTTCCTGGTCCCCTGCTCTCACTGCTTCTGGCCAGCATGAGATGAGCAGGTTTGCTCCACCACACATTCCCTGTCAGGATGTTTTGCTTCAACACAAGTACACAGCAATGGGGTCAGGTAGTCATAGACTGAAATCTCTGAAACAGTGAGCCAGAATAAATCTTTCCTCCTATAATGTGTTGTTCTCTGGTACTTTGTTAGTGCAACAAAAGGCTAATAACACAATTGGTTCTGAGAAAGAGAAAGAAGGTAAATAGCAAATGCTTGTATGATGAGCCTCGTGTTCATCAAACCAGTCTTTTAACTTTTATGTGGGTTTGTAAAGATTTTTGTTTGTTTTGTTTTTGTAGAGTTAAATTTTTTCCCACTTAATGAAATTTTAAAATTGAAGTATAATTTACATAAAATAAAGTAAGTGAAATTTTATAGAGTAAAAGGAAATGAAGTTAAAAGCAATACATTTTAAGTGAGGTTTTAGATTTGGTTGAATGTTTAAGACAAAAAAATTGGTGTCAAAGTTTTTTTTGTGGGCTGAGGAAGTGGCTCAAGCAGTAAGAGTGCCTGCCTAGCAAGTGTGAGGTCCTGAGTTCAAACTCCGGTGCCACCAAAAAAAAAAAAAAAAAGCCAAAGTTTTTGTTGTGTCATTTTGTATGCATGAGGTCATGGGATGGATCCCTGCTACTGCCAAAAACTCAAATCAAATCAAATAATAAAATAAAATAAGAATATAAAAGAAAGATAAATTTGGTATGAGTGTTTTGGTTTTGGCTTTTTCTGTTTACAGACTCCATGAGATAAAGGTTAATGGTAGCAAAAGCAGATCTGATTGAATAAGAGCTTTTTTTTTTTGACAGTACTGGGGTTTGAATTCAGGGTCTTGTGTTTGCTAGAGAGGCACTCCACCATTTGAGCCACTCCACCAGCCCAAGAGCTATTTTTAATTAATACTTGATTTCTGGAAAGTGCAAGTTATATGTTATTATCCAGATTTAGTGTGTGCAAGTTGATACTTTGAAAGTTTTTAAATAAATTTCCATAGCTGAGCTTTAATATGAAAATTCCATAAACTCAATTTTCTTAAATTACATAATAATAACATATTGCCCAGTGCCTTGTTAGCATTTCCTATGACTCTATAACATAAAATTACTCTCCTAACCACTTCTGTATGTTATGTAAATTGATACCTTTTATGAGTAATTATCAATATTATTCTGACATTTTTCTTTTGAAATTCAGATTGATTGATCCACAAATACTGAGTCTTTTTCCTACTTTCTTTAATAAAATATTTAATTGCTCTACAGTGTATCCCAGCAATCCTCTTCTGTTCTCACATAAAGGTAACTTGGCTTTTAATCTTAATGTTAATTAATTGAGCTGCTAAAAACCTAACTATTTAGCTTCACAGTTAATGAGTATGTCTGTGTTTCTGAAATTCTATCATATTCCCAACTTTAAATTTTACTTTTGAACTTTGAGCCTTTGGGTGGGACCTTTAGTTTTAGTTTATTTTCAGTAAATCTTCCATCTTAATATAACAATTTTTAAACAAAATTAAGGTTAATGTCAAGTCATTTGGGAACAGCAATAGACTTGAGTTCTGTCTCCTGAGGGCTATTATAACCACATCCTACCTTGATTTCTTTTTTTTTCTTTTTGGTCTAAAGTGGTTCCCTAGCCACCCTCTCTATTGTTGACCCTAAAGTTTTGCTAAAACATAAATCTGATCATGTCACTATTCCATAGCTCTCAACCATCTACAGGTAAAAATCAAAACTCCTAAGAGGAAAAAAAAATAACCTTCCACCATTTGGCCAAACTCTCCTTATTTGTTCCTTTCTCAAAATGTGAACACACTGGAACCACACACAGGAGCTTGGCAGCCTTAACAACTAGTTTCCCTGCCGATGCTTTTGCAACACTCTATTATCTCCATTTAGAATGTCCTGTCTTTCCCTTTCCATCTTCTCAATCCAATGTTTAGTATCCCCCAAAAACCAACCCAAAGTTCATCTCTTTAATGACATCTCCAACTTTAGGTTTCCCAGCAGAGTCAGGCACTTCCTCCTCTAGAGAATTAGACAGTCATAATCTAGTGGGGCAAGAGACAAGAAAATAAATAGTGGAGTCCATGGTTATAAAAAGTTATGACTGCCTTAAGGACAATGACCTTGACACCTACCAATCACACATTAAATAAATGTTGAACTGGATCAGATTAAACAAGTTTAATAATTGCATTTTCATATCTAAGAATATTAACTATATTCATTTTTTCCCCCTAAAACACAGTCTTTCTATATAGCCCAGAATGGCCTCAAGCTCACTGCTTTCCAAATGCTAGGATTCTAGGCATGTCCCACCACATCCAGCTACTATGTAGATTTTCTAAAGCTATTGATTTATAATTTGCCTTAAAAAAAAAATCAGGCACAGAATCCTAGGACCTGTAGTCACTGCCTGGCCATGTTGGAATTCAGAGCACCCAGCTAACCACATCTGTTTTTGATTCATTGACTGGGCATCCAGACCCCACCCACACTCCTGGAGCTGGTAAAGCAGAGCTTACTGAGGAACAGCACCTTGGCCATCCTTCCTTTGGAGGATCTGCCCTTAGAGCTCTTCCTACAAATGTTCCTGGAAGCTTTCATGGGGAAACACACTGATATCCTGAAGGTAACTGTACAGGCCTGGACCTTCACCTGCCTCCCTCTGGGGGCCTTGATGAAGATGCCATATCTGGAGACCTTATAACCTGTGCTGAATGGGCTCGATATGCTGCTTGCCCAGAAGTTTCGCCCCAGGAGTGGAATTTGCAGAATGTGCACCAGAGCATCTATACTGTAGGGCTGAGAGCCATGGTCCCTGCCCTTTCACAGAGGTCATGAGAGCCTTTACTCTCTTGGAGACCCTTTCAATTCATTCAAGCTCGTTTAAGGAGTCAGACTTGAAATGTCCATCCCAGTGTCCAGGCACCAGTCATCTGGCATATCTGGATCTGAGGAACTTTTCTATGAAAAAGTGCAGCCTTGAACCTCTCCAACTTCTGCTAGAGAAAGTGGCAGGTACCCTAGAGGTCCTGGTCTTAGAGCACTGCGAGATCATGGACTCACAGCTCAAGTCCCTCCTGCCTGCCCTAAGTGCTGCTTCAAGCTTATCACCTTCAGTTTCTATGGAAACCACATCTCCATATCCATCCTGGAGAACCTGGTGCACAACACTGCCAGGCTGAGCCAGTTAAAGCCAAGTACTGTATCCTGTCCCTCTGGAGAGCTACGACTCCAGTGATGCTTGCCTGGATGATATCAATCATGAGAGTGTGATGCAGGCATTGAGGGACATAAGGCCACCCCAGATCTGTACCTTCTCCTGTACTCTCTGTACAAAGTGCCAATGCTGTATCTTAGAGCCCAGTGGAAATTGGGTAGTCACAGTGGAGTATTGCTATCCAAGTCATATTAGAATTTACTCTTGTGTGCCTGCTTAGTGGGGTACATATATCGTGTGCTTTTTTCTGAGCAGCTGGAAATGAAACCTAGGGCATAGATGCATCATAAAGGGATCAGAAAACTTATGATTTCCTTGTAGATGGACAAGCGAAGGAAAGGTGGTGCAGTAGGGGCAGGCTTGGAGGGGAAATGTTGACCTGGGGAGTTGAGGGCATCTTCATCATGTGTCTTATGGACTCACAAATGAGAATCTTGAGTACCTAAAGGTGGATTCAGCTTCCAAAGACACATGAGGAAGTTATGGCTTGCATAGGTGGTTGTAAAGAAATAATCAGAAGCTGGACATGGTGGCACTCACCTATGATCCCAGCACTGGGATGGAGGCAGCAGCAGAGGCCAGATGATCACAAGTTCTAGGCTAGCCTGGGCTACATAACAAAGACCCTATCTCACAAAAAGGAGGAGGAGGAGGAGGAAGAGGATGAGGAGGAAGAGGAGAGAAAGAGGAGAATGAAGAAGAAAGAAATATCCAGAAATAAAGGGAACCTCATTGTTAAAAAAAACATTTTTTTTAAAAACCCTCACAAAGTGGTTGCTGAAGCTTTACAAATAAATGTATAGCCTAAAGTTTTGATTAATTTCAGTTAAATTTATTTAGGGTTTTTTTGGTTTTTTGCAATGCTGGGGATCAAAACATGCTATCGTGCACTCTACCACTGAGGCGTATCCCCAGTTCCATACATATATAGGATTCTTTTCTTATTTTTTACTTTAGGGTAAGGTTTGTGTAGTTCATAGAACCTATGTAAATGTCTCAGGGTAATTCAAAAATATATAAATTATAGAAATAGTATTTAAATGGATAGCTGAGATACAAATATTAAAGAATAAATGTGCTAAAACAAAAAAAAAAGTTTGCCTGAAAAGTACTTTTTTTTTTTGATGGAAAGCAAAACCCTGAAATATTTAATGAAGCATTGCAAAATAAGCCCCTCCACCCATCCCCAGGGAAGCAAAGTCAAGGTTCAGACTAAACGCTGTTTAGAAACTTTGGAACCATGTGTTTGAAGAATGAGAGAGGTCTGTCATGACTTGTTGACAAAGCACATCACAGGTCTGACATGTGCTTACTGCCTGCTCCAAAAACTAGTCTCCATGAGTGAGCCAGCTGCTAGCACTTAGGATACCCTCTAGTTAGGTCTCAAACTGGGTCACATCTCCATTTCCCAAATGAAAATCTAGAAACTCCCTGCTATCTTCTCTGTCTCTCAGACTATTTGTCAGTTCTGTTTTTATAAAAATCTCTTAATTTTAAACTTAGAGTTATGATATTAAAATTTATAAATATGAAAATATTATTATATTTATGAACATTAAAATATTCCTTCCCTTCAAAGTTATTCACCTTCCTGACAAACGTGTTCCTCTTGTGTACATTGTGTGTTCTGTGTGACATAATCATTTTTGCAAACATCTACCTCAAAGTTGAAGTCACAACAACAGATAACATTTATTAAGTACTCTGAATGTCCCAGGCACTATGCTTTTTAAATTTCCTTTAACTCTCACAAGAGTTTCTGGGAAGAAAATGGCTTGAACACATTTCCTGATCTCTCCCTTCCCCTCCCCAGTTCATTGCTGGAACAATTCAGGGACTAAAGCAACCATCAGAGAATTCTGGAGGTGATCTGTGTTTCTGAGGACAGACCTGAGTTTTCCACAGAAGAAGGTAAGTGAAGGACATACAAGACTACAGCTTAGGAAAGCTGACTCCCATCTTCGAAGAGAAGGAGATGAAGACACTTTCTTTCCGAGTGTCTGACAAAAGGGTCTCTCTTTCCCTTGTGCTTGGAGAGCCTGACAGCAAAATAGTCTCTCCCTCTTTCAGTGACGGGCACTTAAGTTTGTCAACTGGCTGACTTTGAGTTAGAGTAGTTCTTAAAATGTCCCAGGACCACAAGCCATAACATAACCTGGGAACTTGTTTGAAATGCAATTTTCAAGCCTTAACTACAGGCCTATAAATCAGAAACTTTGAAAGTAGGACCCAGAAAGTTGTATTTTAATATATCCACCAACAGATTGTGATAAACACTGAGGACTGAAAACCTCTGGCCTGGGAGAGCAGATTGCTTAATATCCTCCACTTAGATGGTTTATCAATGTTAGAGAAACCCAAGACACCTGGCCTTTAAAAATGCTAAGGAACTCAAAGCCATTAGTAAAGCCCAGGAAATTATAATACATGCAATGAGTTTAGCAATATGAGGGAGACTGAACTGATCAATCAGAAAGGAGCAGGAAAATAGTCAAAGATAGAGTATAACTTTAATCATAATAACAGCCCTATTAGCATTCCTAATAAAACTTCAGGCTTAAAATGGTTAAGTAATTTATTTAATATTGCAGAATATGTAACAGAAACAATATTTGAACCCAGGTCAGTCTGATTCCAAGTTCTCTGCCTTACACTCCATAGCCTAGTTAAGCCTAATTAGGTATACCTCAATGGTTTCTGCAGAAACATTTTTTCTTTAAACTTTAACTTGTGAAATGATCCCAGTTACTTGGGAGGCAGAGATGGGAGGATCATGGTTCAAACCCAACCCAGCCAAAAAAAGGTAATGAGACTATCTCAAAGAATAAGCCAGGTATGGTGGTACCTGCCTATCATCCCAGCTTCTCAGAAGACAGAGATAGGAGAATCCTTGTCTGAGATCAGCCTAAGCAAAAGACATGAGACCCTGTCTGAAAAATAACTAAAGCAAAAAAGGGCTGCATGCATGACTTATGTGGTATAGTGCCTGCCTAGCAAGTGCGAGATCCTGAGTTATAGTACCAAAACTATGATATGACATTACAGAGAACACATAAGGAAAGTACTTATGAGTATATATGATATATGTATATATGTGTATATATCTATATGTATATACACTGAGAGATCAATTTATGTGTGTGTATATATATACAGATATAGATAGATACAGATATAAATATAAATTTAGATATAGATATTTCATTGCCCAGCCAAATCCATATAAACACCATTATACCAGGGCAAAAAAATAGAACATTTCAGCACCCAAAAGCCTCTAAATGTCTCTCTTCCCTGTGAAGATAACTAGAAACTTGACTCTGGTGATATCATTTCCTTGTTTTTCCTTATTAAATCACCATTATAAGTTATATTCAAACAGCATATTTCATTGTTTTCTTTCCCTTTTTATGTATCCTGCTTTTTCTGCTCAGCATTATGTTTATGGCATTCATTCATGTTGTGTATAAGGCATAGTTCATTTCAATTCTATATAGTGTTTCATTGAATAATAAACATTCACTTACTATGAAATCAATTTCTCCATTTATACTATCACTGTCCTAGTTCAGACATTTGTTTAATGATTTCTTATTATGTAAATTATCCTGGTGATGCCTAACTATTCTTCTCATTTCCAGGCTCTCCGAGACTGCTTCCCAGAGAATCTTTCTAAAGGTCTACATTGATCATGTCCCTCCTTTTAAAAGAAGTTGTAGAAGTAGAAAGCTTGAGCAGAGTGGCTCAAGAGGTAGAGCGCCTGCCTAGCAAGCATGAGACCCTGAGTTCAAACCCCAGTACCACAAAAAACAGAAAAAAGGAAAGAAAGCTGACAGGTAAGCAGTGACCACATTATTCAGGACAATGAAGACTATTTTAAGGATTGTGGGCTTCACTTTAAAGGTAGTGAAAAACCCTTTTTGACTGATTGCTTCTAAATTCAGAGACTCCAACCCCAGTTCCCCAAATCATCCCATTAGATCCCTTTGATAACTCCTGCCTGTAAAAATGCAGCCAAATTTTCAAGGTCTTTATTATGCTCTTTCCCTCAGATCCTTGGAATGGTAACTGAACGCAGTGCCCCTTGGTGAGTGCAAAGCCAGTAAGCACAACTAGCAGATAAAAGAGTGAAGTAAAGAGAACATTGAGGCTAACTCCCAAAGCAATGTCTCCCTGTCCCCACAAACAAAGACAGCCAGTGGTTTTTATTGGGGGAAACATTTGGAAAGACACCATCACCTATGCAAGTGGGCACATTACTGAGCATGCTCAGTTTGAGATCATATTTCTTCATATATCTTATGTTCCAAATGGCAAATGGCAACAGCCCTTGGGAGGAAAATTTAGTAATGTATGAGATTACAAGGAGCAGCGTTTACTTTAGGTCACCTAGAAAAGTGAGTCAGAATGACTGGACAATTTTGCCTTGTTCCTTATGGTTTTCTTCATAGGATCTTATCGGAAACAAAATTACAACTTGATGGAGTATTAACTGTCATTTAAAGGGGAATCATGCCCCTCTCCCCTCCATCCCTCAAGGATAGGAGTTTGTCCCTAAAAATTCTTATCTATCAGCCAATTGCATCACTTCAGCTGCTGGTTAAGTGTGCTCAGCCCCTACACCATTGGTTGCCAATTCTCTTTCTCTCATTTCTCTGTAATAACTGGCAAGTGCTGAGCATATCTCACAGGGGAGGCTTATAAATTAATGCATTTGTGGATAAAGAACAATGACTTTTGATAGAATAATAGTGAACAGTTAATTATGCCAAAAATGGCAAGTGAAAGAAAAACACGAACTAAGAATTATAAGATTTAGCTCAAATCTCACCGGAGTGCCTAGAGTAAGACCTTCCACGTGTCTTAACAAAGGCCTCTGATTCATCCTAGTAAGTATAAAGAGAATCACAGATCCTTAAAGCACATTAGTTACATACTATCATTTTACTGTTGGAGCTGCCAAATTGTATCTGTACATGGCCAGATAGTATTTTCAGCTTTGCAGATCATAGTGTCTCTCAAGACTACTCAGCTCTATTTTTCTGTGAAAGCAGTCATTGATACAATGTAGACAATTGGGCCTGGCTGTGCTCCGCTAAAATTTTATTGTTGACAGGCAAGATTTGGCCCATGGCTGTAGTTTGCCTATCTCACCTTGGTGTGTAACTCAGTCTTCCCTGCTATTTGTTGTTGTTTTTTTCTCTCAATTTTTATTAAAATCTGATTTACATTCAATAAACTATAGCAACTTTAAGAGCTGTATTTGATGAATTTTTGAGAAATGATTCACCTATGTGATCACTACCCTAATAAAAATTTAGAACATTCTCATTACCCCAGAAAGTGCCTTCTTACCCCTTTCTAGGCAATCCCTGCCTCTGCCCTAGGACTTAATCACTGTTCTGATCACTATGTCTGTGGATTGTTTCCCTACTCTTGAACTTCTTCTAAATAATATTACACTGTCTGAATACATATTTCTTTCACTCAATTTACTTGTGAAATTCATCAAGGTCATTGAGATTATCAGTAGTTCATTCCTTTTTATTGCTAATAGTACTTCTTCCAGCTTCTGGTGGCTCCAGGTATTTGTTGACTTTGCCAGCACGACTCCAATCTCTACCTCTGTCTTCAGGTGGCCTACTTCCATGTGCCTCTGTCTTTCATGTCTCATGTGGACAGTGTCAATGGATTTAGTGTCCATCTTAATTAAGGAAGATCGCATCTCAAGATCCTTAATTCTATATACAAATATCCTTTATCAAAGTAAGGTCCCATTCACAGGTTCCAGGTATACATATCTTTTGGGAGGGCCACTATTCAACCCACTATAGAATCACAGTTTATCAAGCTACCTAATAATAGACATCTGAACTATTGGGGAAGGGGCTACTATGAACAAAAACTGCTATAAGTAGTCATGTACCTGGCTTTCGTAGATATAGTTTCAGCCTCACAGTCTTTCAATGCCCCACCTCTAATTATCTTAATTTAAAATGTGACTAATTTTTTTTCTTAGTAATAATTACCCATGATAAGATTTTTAGTTTGGGCAGGAATTTCTGTAAGAGTTGATCAATCTGCATATATCTATCTGAAATATTTTATGTAAGTTAAAAGATAATAATGCCAAGAGACAAGATATGGATTCTACTGAGTACCTTCATTTTCATTCCTCAAGACACTATTAAGCAAGCTGGGGATGTAGCTCAATAGTAAAGCAATCAATCCCTAGCACCATTAAATAAATAAAAAAATAATAATAATTTAAAAACCAGCTTGACTCCATTCTGTCCTTTATTTTGTTTTGTTCTGATAGTTTATTAGTGCTTGCAACCATCTGATACATGCTAAATTTGCTACATATGTCTCTTATGGGAGTAGCTAACACAGATCACTAGCATGGAATTTAATAAAGCCACTGGGCTGCCTTCCCATCCTTCTATTCTGACAGGCCCACTGTGGGGACCTGGTGAGAGGCTGTCTGCCTATGTGAAGTGTATGTGTCTGACACCACTCCACAGCTCTGCAATGAAAACTTCACAGTGGGCAGGGACTGTGTCTCATTTGTCTATGTATCGTCTAACTCCAGGCATGGCTCAGTGCTCTCTTAACTTCACAAGTGTTTCTCGATCACAAGTGTTTCCTGACTGAATAGTGCCTGTGAATAAGAAATAAGAAGGAAGAGAATATCTTTTTTGTAGTAGGGTAATTCCATGAATATTGAACAGTGCCAGTGAATGAAATTTCCTGGAACTAGTTAATAAATGATTCCTTTCTTAATCTATTGGAAAATCTTGGGATTTTTTTCTTTTATTACACTGGTGGTTTCTTATTGAATCTTTCTTCCTTTATTCAAAGATTCTAGGACTGATTATGGAGTTCACTACTCCTTTATGAAGGCAATTCGAAACACTCTCAGACCCTGTGACGCTTGGTCAGGGTAAAAGGTAACAGAGAAAAAAAGCGCAGCGTTCCCCTAATATTTTTTAGACAGCTTTAAGAAATGGTCCTGTGAGTGGTTTGGTGGTTTTTTAACAGGCACAGAATTATGTAATGTGCTTTGTCACACTATCCTAGTCTTTTGCAATGTTTATAGATCAAAAAACTTACTTTATTTTTTGAAGAGTGTAGGTGCAGCTTCATTAGTGAAATAGAATTACTTTGAAACTTTTGGGTGAATATGTTTGGAATTTTCACTAATCCTAATTTTCATTTTTACTTTATTCTGTTCCTTTAATTTTCATTTTAATAGGCTTACCTGTGAAATCAGAGTTGACAAACACTCTTTGAAACGACAATTTCTTCATTTTGACACAATCATCCACAGGATGAGGTTTAACAGAAGAGACAGTGAAGACTGACAGTCACATGCTAGATAGTATAATTTATGGCCTATATGTCTAAGAACATTTAAATACTATTTTCAAAAGCACAATTTAAAATCAAATAGATATTTGTACGTCATTTTATATGTACTATTATTTATCAGATTGTATTATTAGCTATTTTAACCTCTTTGTATTAGTTTGGAAATATTTTTAGTTACAAGTAACAGAAAATAGACTCTCAGATCTTAATTAAGACTTAATCAATGACTAAGTGCTTGCTGTCATTGGTCTAAGCAGTTTAATGTCAGGATTAAATATTGATTCATATTTCTGTGATTCTCTTCGCTCTCTCTTCATAGTCATACCATGGATGAAAATTTCCAAGCATCACAGCAGTTTTCAAAGATAGGAAGCCAAAGGCACTTTGGACAGAGCTTTCTACTTGCTTCTTTTCTTACCAGGAAAGAAATATATTTCTCAAATCATCCATTTAGTAGGTTTCCCCTGGCAGAAATGTGTCACAACACTATCTCTGACTGTAAAGGAGACTGGGAGAATGAGTATCTACTCTTGCTTCTACAATTAAAGGGAGGCAATGAAAAGGAGTTTGGAAATGGCCTTTGGGTAACCAGCTACCTATTGGTGCATCTACTAGGTGCTTGGTGAGCATATGTCAAATGATCAATAGCCTTAAATAGAGCAAAACTTCAGGTACACACCCATCCTTTTATTGCCTTTCCTATTAAATTTACATTTCCTTTCCTTGTTTGTTTGGAAACAGAAATTTTTAGTTGTGCCGCTTATCAGCAAACATTTAACATATGGAATACCATTGTATTTAGTCTGTAACTGGAAATGGAATTAGGAATGATTAGAAATGGCTTGAACATGATATTTGTCCACTCACTCAATAAATATTTGCTAGAGTTGTGGTTCAGATGGTAGAGCAATTGTCTTGTAAGCATGAAGCCCTGGGTTCAAACCCCAGTACCATCAAAAAAAAAAAAAAAAATCTTGAGCCAGGTGCCAGTGGTTCACAACTGTAATCAGAGCTACTTGGGAGGCTGAGATTGTAAGGATTGTGGTTCTCTGTCAGCCTGGGCCCAAAAAGTTTTTAAGACATCCATTTCAACAGAAAAAAGCTGGGTATGGTGGGGAAGTATAAAATGGGGGGATGGCAGTCCAGGCAGCCTGGGCAAATAACAAGATCCCATCTCCTAAATAACCAGAGCAAAAAGGGCTGGGGACTTGGCTCAAGTGGTAGAGCACCTGCCTAGCAAGTACAAGGCCCTGAGTTCAAACCCAGTACTGACAAAAAAAAAAAAAAGTAGAAATAGTTATTCAGTGCCTACTATATATTAGACATTGTTTTAGGTTTTTGAGATATATCTGTGAGAAAAAGAGCCCCACCAATTAGGGAGCCTATGTTCTAACAGAGCATATTGAGATTTTGACTATTGTTTTTTTTTTTTTGATGGGACTGGGATTTGAACTCAGGACTTCATGCTCGCAAAGGAGGAGCTGTACTGCTTGTGCCACACCTCCAGTCAAAGAATTCTTTTCTTTTTTTTTTTCTTTTGGCAGTACTAGGGTTTGAACTCAGGGCTTCATGCTTGCAAAGCAGGCACTTTACCACTGGACATTTTTTTTTACCTCCACATATTGACATTTTGAAACATAAGTAGAATTTTCATAAAATAAGTATGAAAGGGAAATGCATTTTGTTCAAGGGAGGAGCATGAGCAGAAGACATGGAACACCAAGTAGCTCCATGAAGTGAAAAATGCATGACAAGGACTTAAAGAGCAAGTTACATCAGATTGTGAAGTGTTATGACCAGGAAATGTGAGTTTTGTCAAATCTATTTGCATCTGGCAAATCAGTACTGAAACTTACCAGACAGCTTCACTGGAAGATCTACAGACATTTTAAACTTATCATGTTCCAAGTGAACTCATATATTCCTGAAACCTGTTCTTCTCCTGTATTTCCTACCTTAGCAAATGACACTGCTATTTCTTTAGTATATGCCCTCACCAGGACTAGTGTCATTATTTCTAATCCATTCTTACAAGATGCTTTGAAAGTGATTTTTCCCTCTAAAATTTATGTGATCCACAAGTAGATGAGGGCACAGGTTAGGGAATATCTGTAAAGTTGGGGGATGGGGAGCTATGGAGGGAGTTGTTACGTTTGTGTTAGTTTTCTATTGCTGTGTAACTGATTACCACAAATTTAGAGACTTTTACTATTTCACAGTTTCTGTGGATTAGGACTCCAGACAGTTTAGCTAGATCCTCTGCTTAGAGCCTCGCAAGGCTGAATCAAAGTGTTCACAGGGCTGTGTTCTCATCTGGAGATTTGACTGGGAAAAAAATCTGCTCAAAATTCACTCGGTGGTTGGCAAAATTTATTGTCTGTGGTTGTAAGGGTGAGAGTCCCAGCTTCTTTCTGGCTATTGGCTAGAAGCTGCCTTTAGCACCTTGAGGCCATGATAGTTCCTACAGACCACTTGCAAGTCTGTAAGACCACTTGCCATGTGGGGTCTCCCCAACATGGCTGCTTACTTCATCTCACCAGCAAGGAGAGTCTCTAAAGTGAGTCTGCTGGTGAGGCAGTGAAATGTAATCCTGGGAGTGACATACTTCCTTAGTATAAGCAAGTAACAGGTCCTGCCTATATTCAAAGGGGTGTGAGATGTGAACACGAGAGGTACTGATTATGAGAGCCAACTTAAAGTCTCTTTGTCATAGCATCCTCACAGCCTCCTCTGTTCTTAGGGTCTGTTCCATGAGTACTGTCTCTGGGACTGATCTTGAAGAGAGGCTTAGTTTCTACCAAAAACAAAACAACAACAACAACAACAACAAAAACCCCAACCTCTCAACTTGTTTGAGTCAGTTCTTTATAGATATAGGGGCACCACCTTTGGTCATTTTGCTGGCTTTTTCATTCTACCCCATTTCTCTACTGTTGTCCAAGGAAATCTCTTCTCCCTCAGGAAAACACAACACTTGAGTTTTTCTAACTTTCCACTCACAAACTTGTACAGACAGATCTCAAGGGCTAAGCAGAAAAAATTTAATTCATCCTCTTTAAAAAGCAATTGGCATTGAACTAGAAATGCTTTCCCCCCTGTCCTATCCAAATATTATCCTGCTTCTCCTTTGCAGACAAAAAAAAAAAAAAAGCCCTTTAATGCTTCCCTATTATTGCAATAGGCGATAAATTCAAACTCCCAAATGACACACCAGACCCTCCCTGATTTGGCTCTTAACCTGATTTCTGGCCATTTCTCATTTTGCATCCTAGGAGCCAAGTTTTAGAGAATTATTTTGCAGGTTGTTTTCATGATTCAGAAATTCTTTCTCCCTACAGTGCCAGTCTTCTTCCTCCCTTTCTGTTATTCCTTCTCCTAGACATTTATTACAGTATTGGTTACTCTGTGAAGCTTTTGTGACCTCATGGAAAATTGAATGGGCTGATGTTAATATTTATAATACTTAAATGAACTTATGCCCATTTCTCTTTATGAAACTATAAACCTCTCAAAGAGGTTATTCTATCATAGGGAGAAACACAGGTCAATACAGCAGGAGAGAGTGATGGCCAGAGCACATACTTGAAAGTGATTAACACATAAGATGGTATTTTAAGTCATGGGAGTGGATGAGATCATCCAGAAAGGAATAGAAGAGGACAGATCAAAGCAGTATAGACGCTCTAATTAGGATGCTTGATTAAGTGTAAACAACTTTGTTTGCAATGTGCTAGGTCTTTGGATTGCTTTTTTTTTTTCCCTTTCTCCTTTTATTTTATCATTTTTACATTTACTTATATGGGTATATATTGTTTGTGCCACCTCTCCCCACCCCATCCCCAAGATTGCTTATTTTTTAATGACTTTTTTGTCTCAATTAAATGGATTAGCGAAATGTTAAAGAGTAGTTTGGATTCTTACTACAATCTAAGTAAGGTATACTATCAGTGAAAAATTTTACTTCAGTAAAAAATATTTCCAATGAAGGATTAAATATAAAGAAATCTTGGATAAAATATTCTCTGTTTCATAATTTGAGCAACTTGAATAATTTTTTCCATGCCTTGCCAGTCTAATTTCAGTAAATTTCTGTCTGAAATAGCACTTCTATTTCAGACCATAATGTAAAAGCTCTCAGCCTTAAGCTTCTGGTATTCCATCGAAATGATAAACCCTGAGTGAATTAAAGGTTTTAATGTTCTGAAATAAAAGCTCAATTTCTTCAGATTTCATATAGTCCTTCTTTGTAATAATTCAATAAGTACATTGAATACCTATCATATGTATTCATTACTGCCTTTGCTGGTCTGATTGATTTCTGACCGATAACTTCCATAAGCTATCTGCAATGTCATTTCTTGAAACTTAATGTTTTACTTCAAAAGTACTGTAATTTAGAATTAAATGACAAGCAAGACTCATCTTCTCTATTTTAATCATAAAGTTCTTTCACATAGAGCAATTCTGCTTCCAGTACTTCTTCCTTCAAAATAAGTTTGTTGTTAAGATTATTCACAATTTGAGATTTAAGACAAATGGTTGTGATAAGACTTGGAGAAAGGAAACCATTCTTCCAGTATTAGTCTTACTAATTTTTCTACTAATGTGTTTGTGAGAGATTAATAAAAATATTCCATTACTAAAAATAGATTTCTATATTAATAATTTATGATGTTACTGTTAAACTTCTCTCAAATCATTTTGAAATAAAATGGAGTTTTATTCACCACAATTCCTATGGCACTGTCTCTCAGGAACGTTTCTGTTTTCAAGTGGAGGGACTTCCCCAGAGTTAGTAACACTCTGGCCTCTGATCCAGCCCAGTTGATGGCTGACATTCATTAACCCACAGGTCATAATTAGGTGGAGTTTAGTTTTAAAATAACCATAAACATGTAAGCTCTCAGTCCTGTATCAAACTGAGTCAATTTCAAGTTCTGTCCCAAGGTTTGACATGGGAGCTGGTGGGGGGTGAGGCAGGACAGAGTAGATCAGAAAACATTAGCAAGCTCATTCGGCCGTCAACTTTAACCTTTATTGCACAAACAGCTTTATCAGTGATAAAAGTGAAAGTTTGACCTCTCACTGGCTGCACTGCAGTTGAAGTCATGATTGTTTCTGGTTCTGAAATGCAGGAATCCTAAACGGGAGTAGATGAATGCACACAATGAGCATACAGGTTTCCAACAGAGAACAACATACTGGCAAAAGTTCATCTGCTTCCTGTTGTCGCTTGCACTTTCCTTTCTATAAGGGAGAATAACACTGAATAACTTTTTTTTTTTTGCAGGGTTGGGGTGGAATATAGGATTGGAGTTTGAACTCGGGGCTTTGCACTTGAAAAGCAGGCATGCTACTGCTTGAGCCACACCTACAGTCCATTTTGCTATGGTTATTTTGGAGATGGGATCCTGAGAACTATTTGCCTGAGCTGTCCTTGAACCATGATCCTCTCAATCTCAGCCTCCCAAGAAGCTAGGATTACAGGCATGAGCTACAGGCGCCCAGCTAAAAACTGCATAAACTTGACATAATGTGGTATACATATTTTTTACTCTTGTCTCTTGTCTTGTTTGACATCTTTTGCTCTGGGCTCTTTATATGATAAGGCCTGGTTGGTGACAGGAGATAGACCTGAGGAAGGGGGTTCAGGAAGACAGCTATGTCACCACGACTTTCAAGAATTCTCCTAGGTCATTCTAGCTTCTTACCAGCATCATTTTGCAAAAATAGGATCCAGCCACCTTGCAGCTAGAAGGAAAAGGGCACACACATAGAGTTAGGCTATGAGCATCTGATAAATTACTGATCCGTGATCAGTAATTTAAATTGCACAAGCATGTGAGAAAATATCTTCCCTGAAGTTGAACACTGAATTTCATAGATGATGAGTGAAAGTGAGAACTCAGCTCAAGCTTAATCTCCTTGGTAATATTTCCTAATTGTTTACCAGAAAATAGCATCTTTTTCTCTTTTTTAAAAATAATGAGACATAACAAGTTTAATACTTTAATAGTAATTTCTATATTACGAGCTGTTAAGAAGTACAAAAGAAAAGCAAAGAGGTAGGGGGGGAGAGCAGATGGTAAGTGCTAGTGAATTTTATAACTCACTACACAAGATTAGTTAGGTACAGAGCCAAAATTTTCAGTATTTGATATATGCTAGTTCTATACTTTTCAGCAATATGTTACAAAAACTTATACTTCTCTGGTTTACACTGTAGAAATTCTGCAAAAAGAAATACCATGCTGTTTTAGCATGCATTTGATATACTTGTTGCTTACAAATAAAGTAATTACTTTATAAACTTAGTGCAAGCAATGAATCTAATGACTAGGACTGAAGATGTAGCTTAGCGGTAGAATACTTATCTGGCATGTGCAAGACCCTACATTTTTTAAAGAATTATAGAGTTGTCACTACATCTCACCTAAGAATTCTGTTTCAGCCAGGTACCTGAGGCTCAAGCCTATTATCATCCTAGCTACTCTGGAGACAGAGATCAAGAGAATTGCCGTTCAAAGCCAGCCTAAACAAATAGGTCCCGAGACAGGTCCCGAGACCCTATGTTGAAAATACCTAACACAAAAAGGGCTGGTGGAGCAGCTCAAGGTGTAGGCCCTGAGTTCAAGCCCTGGTACAGAAAAAAAAAAAGAAAAAGAATTTTGTTTCATTGTATCTAGTCCAGATAGATGTATATCAGAAAAATTCCTATATTATTGCTAGCATATATGATAAAGAAAAAGAAGTGTGGAGATATATTTTGTTTCTCCCATCTAAAAGAGAAATAGTGTCAGGCATGGTAGTGCATGTCTATAACCCCATTACTCAGGAGGCTAAAGAAGGGAATCTTAAGTCTGAGGCCTGCCCAGGCTACATAGCAAGACTGTCTCTCAAAAAACCAAAAATAAACAAACAAATAAAAGAGAAACAACACAAATTTTGCAAACTTCTAATTCTTAAGATTTTTTTAGCACCTTCTTAAGGAATTATTAGACATTGCTCTAAGAATGGAACATTCTACACAAACTCTACCCAACTGAACACCGGTTTTTATAACTGTATCTGTACAGGAAGTGAATTCTTTTCACATGGTAATAAGACAAAAAAAAAATCAAGGTTTTCACTTTGTAACTAATTCCTTTATAGAATTTCTAGATCCTCAGTATCACAAAACAATTAATAAATCAAATGACTACTAGTTTTCTAGGATTAAATCAGAAGCCAGGTCACACTCACAGCGTTGTCCCCTGTCGGGATTGATATTTGCAAAGAGCTTGACTGTCAGAGTGAAAATATTTGAAATCTCATGATAGAGTCTCATTGAAAAGCAATGATGAATTATGATTATTAGTGATAAATGTCAGTCATTTGAAAATAAATGCTGGTAGACAGGCACAGCCTTCTTATCGCCCTCTTGAAGTATCTGTTGCTTCGTGTACAACTTTTGCAGTTTGGGCCTTTGAAATGTCACAATCTCTAGATTTATACAAAGGAACTAACTGCAAACGAAAACCTTTAGCTCTTTCTTGTTTGAGATTTTGTTTTGTTTTGTTACTGTTTTTGTTTTTGAGGCAGAATCTCCTATGTAGCTCAGGCTGGCCTGGAACTGGAGATCTTCCTGCTTCAGCCTGCTGATTATAGATGTGTGTCACCATGCCCAGCACCCCACATTATTACCATGTAAAAAAGGTTCACTTTCCGAACAGGTACAGGTATGAAAATTCATGTTTCAGTTGAGTATATAGTTTGGATACAATGTTCCAGTCTTAGAGTAATGTCCCCAAGCTACTTCCAATAATTCCTTAAAAGTGTGCTAAAATTCTAAGAATTAGAATTTTTCATTTTTAAAATGTATTTACTTATTCATTTTGGAGGTGCTGGGGTTTGAACTTAGGGCTTCGTGCTTGCTAGGCAGACTACCACTTGAACCACACCCCCAGATTTAAGTATTAAAATATTACAGAGCTCTAGCTAGGGGGTACAGGGGGAGAGAAAGAGGGTGGGGCAAGGGGGGAGAAATGACCCAAACATTGTATGCACATATGAATAAAAGAAATTAAAAAAAAGAATATTACAGAACTCTTGCAGTATCTCTTTTAGAAGGAAGAAGTGTAATATATCTCTACATGCCTTTTTAAAAATCTATATAGGCTAACAATAATATAGAAAATTTTCTGATATACATTTGTTCTACTGGGTACAATGAAACAAAATTCTTAGGTAAAATGTTATGAATACTGTGTGATTTATTTTAAAAAATTGTTAAATGTTCCTTTAAGAAACTCAATTACAGGCTCAGGCCTGTAACCCTAGCTACTCAGGAGGCAAAGATCAGGAGGATCTCAGTTCGAAGACAGCCTGAGCAAATAGGTCCCAAGACTCATCTCAAAAAAAAAAAAAAAAAAAAAAAAATCGCAAAAGGGCTGGCAGAGTGGCTCAGGATGTAGGCCCTGAGTTCAAACCCAGTACCAGGAAAAAAATTAAGAAACTCAGTCCAACATTTGTTGTAATTTTTTACCTTCAGTCAGAACTAAAGTCCATCAAGGAAATTCTTTATGAGCTTGCCATAACTCAGAGCATCAATAAACAACCTTATGGGATTGAAATATGACTAGAAATATTATATGGAGAAAATTATGTGAATGATGTTTGGAGTACATGGGTTGAAAGAAATATTTTTGTTATTATTTAGGGTTGATGGGTGATATGCTGAGAATAATAAGCCATCTTTAATAACAGAGTATGCAAGTTTGGAGTTAAAGCTGGCTTATTTAGAACAACAGTAGAGAGGCCCTGGGCTTGTTTCTTGCTAATTGTTGTGGATATGCCCCATAGCTCTGTGCTCATCACCCTCCCTCTTTCAAGGACTGGATCTCATGGCTCACTCCTTACAAATAGAATACAGTCTAAGTAACAGTGTGAAGTCTAAGAGGAGGTCATAAAAGACATTGTGACTTCCTCCTTGTGCTTTCTCTTGGATCACTTGCCCTGCGAGGAGGTAGTTGTGAGGACACTCAAACAGCGAGCTGTGAAGATCCCCATGGTTGAGCAGCAAGTTCTCTGAGTGAGCATTGTTGGAAGTGGACTCTCCAACCCCAGCCAGACCTTCACATGACTCACTACCAACCCAGCTGACACTTTTACTGCAAAGGCACGAGACACTGAGTTATACCTACCCAGCCAAGCAGTTTGTCAATTCGTGACCTGTAGAAACTGTAGATAATGTTTGTTGTTTCAGTTGCTGAGTTTCATGGTAATTCATTATGTAGCAATAGATAACTAATAGAATCTTCCTCCATAAGGCATTTATTCTAACCTCTTAATAAATATCAAACATGTATCTTTTTAGATACTGCTTTGAGAAGATGGCGAATGATTAATCTGCCTGGGAGAACCACATTTCTTCCTAGACTGTCCCCCCAAAGTCCTTGAGAGTCATATCTGCTACAGTTAGTAATCCTTCCAGCACAGGTCTGAACTGCTGATTGTTTTAATTTGCTTGTTTATTTATTTATTAGATCATAAAAAATATATAGTTCTCATTACCACACTTGATGCTGTGGAAAGATAAAAAATATGGGCAAAATATGGTCTCTACCTTTGAGGAATTTATGATCTCTCTCTCTCTCTCTCTCTTTTGGCTATACTGGGGATTGGAAGCTCATGCTTGCTAGGCAAGTGCTCTACCCCCGGTCCTTTTTGCTTTTAGTTTATTTTTCAGACAAGGTCTCATGTTTTTGCCCCAAGAGGCCTCAGACTATGATTCTCCTCCTCTACCTCCTGAGTAACAGGCACTAGAGGTATGAACCACTATTCCTGGCTTGTTTTTTAGACAGGGACTTGGTAACTTTTGCCCAGACTGGCCTTAAACCATGTTCCTCCTGTCTCTGTCACCTGAATAGACGGAATTACAGGAGTGTACTACCACAACTGGACCCCATGATCTCTTTTCTTTTTTTTCCCCTTTATGCTTTCCCAGTTTTATGTTTAGTTTTATTTTTCTAAGCAATAGTCTGTGCATCAAGATTTATACTGAAACAGCTGAGAATGAGGTCTACCCTATGTATATGTTTTAAGTGGAAGCACCTGGTTATCATGTGGTCACTTCATCACTAAGCTGAGTTTTCTAATGCCATGACTGCTTTTCCATAACAAGATAAATGAGTCTCAAGAAAGGCTATTTTCATTATGCAAGAACTAGAAATGCAATGGTAGTGAGCTTCATAACTCATTGTACAAAGTAATGTTCTATCATCCAAATAAAGAGAACATGAGTACCAAATGTCTGTGAAACAATCCCCAGATCTCACTGGACTTTCTTAGGCTGAATGTTGCATTCAGTTGCAAATGTCATTTGGATGCATTCTAAGAGCCTAAAGTGCCTTATTAGAGAGCAGAGGCTTTTCTCAGGATGACTTTATGATTTCAGGGAACAATAACATACATGTATTTTTTTTACCAGTCATAGTGGCTCACACCTCCAATCCCAACTCTACTTAAGAGACAGAGATAGGGAGATCACAATTCAACATCCTGAGCAGTAAGTTAGCAAGACTCCACCTCAATAAATAAACTGGGTGTGGTGATGCATGGCTATGGGGGAGGCCATTGGTAGGAGGATCACAGCCTGGCAAAACTCAAGATGACTCCAAAACATAATGAAAGGAAAAAAACAAAAAAGGGTGGGAATGTGGCTCAAGTGGTAGAGTGCCTGTCTAGCAAGAGGGAGACTTTGACTGTAAACCCCAATACTGCCAAAGCAAAACAAAACCAAACCTTATCATTTTTAATCAGGGACATAGGTAACTTTCTCCTTCTTCTTCTTCTTCTTCTTCTTCTTCTTCTTCTTCTTCTTCTTCTTCTTCTTCTTCTTCTTCTTCTTCTTCCTTCTTCTTCTTCTTCTTCTTCTTCCTCTTCTTCTTCTTTCTTCTTCTTCTTCCTTCTTCTTCTCCTCCTCCTCCTTCTTCTTCTTCTTCTTCTTCACCAAAAAAAGCATTAAAAAAACTGAACAAAGGCCAGTGGAGTGGCTCAAGTGGTAAGAGCACCTGCCTAGCAAGAATGAAATCCTGAGTTCAAACCCCAGTGCCACCAAAACACCAGAACAAAAGAAAACTGAATAAACCTTTTAATCTGCATTGTCATTCTATGAAAGAGAGAACATTTTAATGACCCTCCTCCAAAATGGAGGAAGGGCGAGACACAAAACAAAGCGCAGCTCACACATTGCCAATGATTTTTTTTTTTTTTCATTTTACTCTGTGCCAAGGAAACTGCCACAGTTTGGATCTTCAATGTCTCCCAAAGGCCCATGCATTAAAGGGCTTGGTCCCCAGCTTAGTGCAATTAGGAGTGTTGGAAGTAATAAGCCTCTGGTGCTGAAAACAGACACACATGAGACAGAGAAAATCTCAACAAGACAATTTCTTTTGATCAGAGGGTGCAAGCATGTGCTCACTCCAGCTAAGCCAAACACTCAAGCACAAAATGGCCAACTGTGGCTCCTCCTTATATCCCTGATGCAATTGTACCTGCACCTAACCCAGGATTTGTCCAGCTCATAGGTTCACAATCTCCCTCGATTGACTAAAAGCTTGGGGGATGAGTTAGGGCATACAGTTTGGCAGGCAATGGAGTCCTGCAGGAATCTGGAAGAAGAAGCAAGGACCCTTTAAACAGGCAAGTCACCTAAGATGGTGACCTGAGGAATTTTTAAGTAATCTAAGAGGTAACAAATACTTTGATAGAAAAGATCCTTTTTCTTACAGGAGGAGGTAGAACCTTTAAGAGGTGGGGCCCAGTGGCAGGTCCCTAGGTCATTGGGTCATGGTCATTATGGACTCTGGCCATGAAGTAAATGGTTTTGTTCCACCAGCACTCCCACCTTGATGTGCTGCCACAAACCTAAAAGCAACAGGGCCAACTGTTTATCCACTGGAACCTCAGAAACTGCAAGCTGGAGTAACCTCTTCCTTTCATAAGCTGGCTACCTCAAGTCCTTGTTTTGGCAATGGAAAACGGACGGTCTCCGAAGCTTATTTACCAATATACTCTGACCTAAACAGGGATCAGTAAACTTCTGGCTGGGGCCACACGTGCCCATTAGCTGGAGCCCAGGCGAAGAAGTTTTTGTATTTGTAAAAGGTTATAAAGAAAAAACAACTAGAAGGAGAATGAGACAAAGTGATCACAGCCCATGAGGCCTGAAACTTTTCTTTCTTTTTTTGCAGTATTGAGGCTTGAATTCAGGACCTTCACCTTGAGCCACTCCACCACTCCTTTCTTTCAAGGGTTTTTCAAGGTAGGGTCTCGCAGAACTATTTGGGCTGACTTTGAACTGCAATCTTCTTGATCTCTGCCTCCTGAGTAGCTAGGATTACAGGCATGAACCACCGGCACCTGGCTGAGGCCTGAAACATTTGTTATGAAACATTTTATATGGAGATGTTTGCAAATTTCTTGCCTATATCACCACAGAATTAGATCCCCTTAAAAAGGACTTTGATGCTGGTGAAAACCATTGAGGTTACTACTGAGTGGTTTATCACCATTAGGGATAGTGGGAAGGAAAGATTGGAGTCAGGACTACTTTTGGCATTTTCCTAAAAGTCACACTGACTCTGAGACTTTGTGCAAATAACTGAATCTCAGTAACTTGTTAATGTTTGAGGTTACTTCCAAACCTAGAAGTCTGTTTCTAGTGTACCTCCAATCTTCTATGGCTTACCCTCCTTTAAATTCAGTTTCTCCCCCTTTGAGTTCACAATTAACAAGATATTTGAAAGCCTTCTTACTTAAATTCCTCATAGACTACATTTCTTGGCCATCTCTTCTCACTTTGACTAAAATAGCTCTTCAGGAATGCAATTGATTAACATAATAGGGAAAATTCCAGGAGCAGAAAACTATTAGCTGTATTGGCAGACTCCAGATGGGGAACGCTCTTAGACATGGCAACAAAGAGAAGGAAAGAAATACACATTTGCTCATTTTAAAAAAAAAAAATTCAAATCCTGGCTAAATCTTATCCCTAGAACTCTGACGATCTACCAAAATTCAAAATAAGTAATTTTATGATTGGTGTCATTCCAACTGAAAAAAGTAACATTTAAGGAAATTAAATATTGTATTGTCACCCTACTTGTTTAATAGAATGATCTCCTATATTTAAATTCAATAAATAATGCAGTCTAATTATAAGCCAAAATAAAGGTATTTATTCTTGCTTAATTTTCCTGACTAGATCTCTCTTTTGGAATAAAAGAAACATTTGGATATTAAAATGGCTGTGTGTGTGTGTGTGTGTGTATGTGTGTGTGTGTGTGTGTGTGTGTGTGTGTGTGTGTGTGTTGTATTGATCCCAGTGCCTCCAGCATGCTAGGCAAGCACTTTGCCACTTAAGCCATGTTTCCAGCCATATTGTTTGCATTTTGTTTCTGAGATGGGGTCTCCACTAACTTTGCCTGGGGCTACCTGGAACTCTTGATCCTCCTTCCTTCACCTCTAGAGCAGCATTACAAACACATACCTGGCTAAAGGAACAGGTTTCTTTTGTTTCTTTGTTCGTTTGTTTTGCAATACTGGGGATTAATCCCAGGAGTTTGCACTTGCTAGGCAAACACTCTACCACTTGAGCTACAACCCCAAACCCCAAATAGCATTTTCAAATATTTATCTTTTTTACAAAGAAATTTAATTTTAATCATGAAAGAATCAAAAGTGGCATACACATCTAAGGTCAGACATGTTATCTGCTTGTTAATTCTGTTTCTAAGAAACCTCAAATGTTAAAGAATCATCCCATGGTTTCTTGCAAGTAGGTTTAATGGGTTATGCTGTTAAGAAAAACTTAGAACTCAGGATAGGTAGACTTTAAATAAAAATTAAACACTTATGACCACTTACTACTTTGGTAATAGTTTAACAGGCTTTTTGGGAAAAAACAAAAAACAAAAAACAGCTGCAATCAATTGAATTGGAAAAATTTTACAGCTCACCATAGTTTGCCCCAGGGTGAGCTAACAGGGAGAGGAACCTAACTGTCAAGTCTGAGTAGTGAAGGACTCCCCCTTTCCTGAGCAAAGTAAATGTGGATCTAATTCCTACTGCGATCAGAGAAATAAAACAATACCCAATGATGACTGTATGAAAATTCCTCCTCTCCTCCAAAACTCTGTGTAAGAGTTTCCCTTTCTACATAGAAAGGCTTCCAGACTAACACTTTCTAGTGTTTAAATTTTGTTTTCCTTAAACCTTACTTTGTAGGTATATTTACCTACTTATTTTTGTTCTGTTGGTATTCTATTCCATTATATGTTAAATAAGGACAAGACGACATTTTAAATGTTTTTACTACCCTTCTTCCTTTATAACCTTCACATTTTAAGAACATTACTGATAATTTTGAGCAACTTTTAAAATTATTTATTGCAAATCCTTTGGATAAAGCCTTACAAATTTAGACTGACTTTAGGAAAGATAATTTGAGTTAGGCGTGGTGATATACTCGTAATTTCAACACTTGGTAGTCCAAGGTGGAGAATCTCCAGTTTGAGGCCAACCAATCACAAAACAAAACAAAATGCCAATCTAAATTATCAAATATTTTAACAATAATACAACTTTATTCCTCTCATGAACATCACATTTACCATGTGCATTTACTACAGAAATCTACTTTAATATATACATAAGAATGATCTGCAATTGGCATATGATTTCTTGAATTATAAACAGTTTCTTCTACAGGTTTTGATAATAACTGTATTACTCTTAATTAGTTTAAATACAAGTACATAGTATTCTACTGAGATCTTTGAAAACAGAGAGCAAATATTTTATTTATCTCTGTGAACCTAGAATTTAACAAATCCTGGTATATGGTAGTCGCTCAATAAACACTTGTTATAATTTGAATGTGACATGTCCTCCACAGGGCGCATGTGTTTGAATGCTAGATCCCCATCTGGTGGTACTATTTTCAGAAGTACTGCAAACTTTAGGCAGTAGAGCCTAGTTGTGTTACCAGCAATAAATGTTCTCAGAAGATCTTGGTCCTTGTGTTCCAAATGGAAGAATCCAAGTAGAACATGAGGATGGGGTGAAGAAGAATAGCTTTATTGAGGGAGGGGAGTCACCCATTCTGCCAGGCAAGGGAAGGGAAGAAGAAGGGCTGGGGTCTCTTGGTAGGTCATTTTTATACCACCTTGAACTTGGAGGTGGGGAGACATTATGTCATCACCTGGCTGCTCTCACCTGTGGGCTAGGAGAGAAGCCCTTGAGCCAAGAGGGGGAAAAGTCCCAGACTGTTCCTAATCTAGCCTGCATCACTGGGGACATCCCCTGGAAGGTTATACTTGGTCCCCAGTCCCTTCTCTTCTGCTTTCTGTACAAGACGTAAAGAGCTCTCTCCACCACATGCTTCCACCATCATGATGTTCTGTACAAGCACATAGGATCAAGTGGCTGTAGATTGAACTCTCTGAAACCATAAGCCAAGTAAATTTTTCCTCCTTTTAAATTGTTCTCTTAGGTATTTGGTTACAGAAATGATAAAAGTAACTAACACAGAAAATTGGTATCATAGAAATGGGGTTATTGTAACTAAACCTGACCATAGGGTTCTTAACCTTTTGGAACTAGTTTCCATTTGCAGGAGGAATTTGGAACAGTTTGGAGCAACAAGCTACAGAAATTGTATAATGTTTTAAGCAGAGCTTAAAGGGTGATTGTGGTGAGAACTCAGAAGACAAGAATGCCAACAGGAATGTGGACTGTGAAGGCCAGGCTCACAGAGTTTCAGATGGGAACAAGTTTCTATTCAGAATTGGACTAGAGGTCACTCATGCTACATTCTGGCAAAAAAAAAAAAAATGAATAATCTACATTTTATCCGTATCCTGAGATTTTTGAATGAGGCTGAATTCAAAAGTAATGAATTAATCAATTTTTCAGAGGAAATTTCAAGACAGCATTGCATTCAGCCTGTGGCATGGTTATAGCTGGCTTCTTTTAACCAGATTTACAGTGAGAATTAGGAGCAAAAGGCAGATCAGAAGGATTTGAATACATGCAGTTTGACTAGAAAAGAAGGGAGGTAAAAGTTGTGGACAAGAGGATGTAGATATTAAAGAGTTTAGAGCCATTAAAAAGGAACAAATAGGAAAGATACCTCAAGGATGTCTCAGGAATTGTCAGACCCCAGCCATTTCAGGATCAAAGATGTCAAGGTTTTACCTCATTTGAAAACTTTGCTTTGAGAAGAGAGCTCCCAGATGTCCTGTATACATAGGTCTGCCTAGGGAAGTTTTTTCTCAGGTTCAGATACCCAGGCACTCAGAAGCTGATCTAGCCATGGTCCAAGAGAACCCAGTTACTGCTTGAGTTGGTGGCAGATCTTGGCACTGTTCACGTGATGCTGGTTTTCAGAGTTTAAGAGTTGAGTCATAGAGGCTTCCCCTCAGATTTCAGAGGGAGGCCTTGGAGGCCAAGCAATGCATGGTAGGGTCAAGGATCCCTGCAGGTAGACTCTGAGCATGTGAGATGTGAAGTTGTGAGGAAGATGCTGAAGCTGCAGTAGAAATCCCAGGATGCTGGGGATGACAGGAACATGGCACCTCTGTTGAAGAAAGCCACAGGGAAGGAGTTGAGCCAGCCTAGGGAAGAAGCCATGTGGATTGCAGATAGCAAAGTCAGAGGGACATAGCTTCCCAAACCCTTTGGAACTCACATAAGGACATCACATGCCACATTCACCAGACATAGAGGTACAGGATTCAGTATTTGCCCCCATTGAATTTCAGGCTTGATTTTGTCCCATTCCTCTTTTCTATGCTCCCATTACTCCCTTTTGAAATGGAGATGTTTATTCTGTACTATTGAGAGTATGTAAAGTTCTTTTGGATTTTACAGGGGCTCACAACTAAGAGTTTGCCTTGAGTCTCAGACTTTGACTTTGAGATTCTGGAGGATTAATGCTGGAACCATTAAGACTTTGAGGACTCTTAGAAATGGACTAAATGCATTTTGCATATGAGATGACCATGAGCCTTTATGGGCCAAAGGTGGAATATTACGGTTTGAATGTGAGTATCTCCTATAGACTCATGTTTTAACAGTTGGTACCCAGCTGATGCTATTTTGAGAGGCTCAGGAAACTTTAGGAGGTGGAGCATTGCTGGAGGAGATAGATAACTGGGGGTAAAACTTTTGAAGTTTTACCTGGCTCCCAGTTCCTGTCTTCCTCTTTGCTTCCTGTTCACCATGGTGTGGACAGATCTCCTCCACTACACACACACACCACCATGAGGTTCTGTCAAAGCACATGGGGCCAAGTGACCTTGGACTAAAGCCTCTGAAACTGAATCCTCTGTGAGCCAAAACAAATTTTTCCTCCTTTTAAATTGTTTTCTCTCAGGTATTTGGTCACATTAATTAATAAAATTAACTAATATGATGCTTGTCAAATTAAGTTGAATAAGTAAATGAATAGCATTATACCATTGAACATGCTATTTGTTTGCTAATTTGTTAAGAAATATAGAAGTGATGTATGGATTGGTTTTCTATGGTTGCCATAATACAGTACAACAAACTGAGCGGCTTAAAAAATAAAAACATATTGTTTCACTGTTCTGGAAACCAAAATATTGGGTCTGGAAATCTAAAGACAGAGAAGTAAGTCAGTGCCCCATCTCCCACGGGAGCACTGTGAGCTCTACATCCTGAGAAGAAGACATATGGTCTCGCAAATCTGTCACAAGGTTGATAAACAGGATGCTCTTAAGATTGTTTCACCCCAATAAGGGGCAAACAGGCCAGCTCACCAGGGGTTATTACGAGAGTGAATCCATGACCAATGGAAAGATCCCACCTAACCCAGAATTAAAGCATCCATAAAAAGCCCCAACTTCCACTGCAGTGGGGAGCTACTGATTTCCAGACTCTACTGTGCTACTTTAGCTGCAGCCTTTTCTATCCCTAATAAAACTACCTGTGTGTGCACTCTCTCTGTTTCATGAGCATATTCCTAAGCCCAGTGAAGACAAGAACACTTGGAGCAGCCCCCAACAAAAAGTTTGAGGTATAGTTGCCAACAAGTTTGGTTTCTTCTGAAGACTCAGGGAAGGATCCATTCCATGCTTTTCCCTAAGTTTGAGATGGCCACCTTCTCTACGTCTCTTAACACTATTTCCCCTCTATGTGTGACTGTCCAAATTTCCTCCTCTTATAGGTGAGGCAGGCTAGAAGTAGAAAAAGTTTGGGGCTCATGTAGGTTGCCCGGGGATGGCCCAGACCACCCTCACCTGGCTGGGAACTGCCCATGCCCCTCCCCACTTGTTCTTCATTTGGTGGGAATCTCCTGGGTCTGCCCTCCCATGGGTTAGTGTAGGTTTTAAAAGCACCTGAAGAACAGAACCACGCTCTCTTTGCTGGTGGACTCCACCTGCTACCCCACCCTGCTCCCTTTGTATTTCCTTTTTAAAATTTTTCATAAATCCCTTTACACACACATGTTATGCTTTGATTCTTCCATTTGGAGCACAAGGACCAAGATCTTCTGAAAACAATGATTGCCTATAACATAAGTACACAGTCATATTGGTTTAGGGCTCACAGTAATGACCTTATTTTAACTTCATTACCTATGTGAAGACCCTATATAGCCAAATAAGGTCATTGTTAGGGTGAATAAAAGGAAGCCATGTTAGAATTGGACCTCCTCTTCCTTGAAGGTGCCTTACTGGAACTCTCTACCTAGCCCTAAAGAAAAATAAACATCCACCTTTAGTCATCTATTAGAAACTCCCCACTTTGCCTAGAAGAAGTTGATAGAACAATAATGCCGCCATTTTATAAATTAGCGGCACCTCATGGAAAATGGAGCCATTCTCCCCGCTAACAAGGTTTCCCGTGCTCCCAAAAACAAGCTCCACCTCCATCAGGGACCCCCGGCGTATGCGCCAACCCCTTACCCTCCCTCTCCTATAAAAGGCCATGCCTGGCCTGAACCCCTTCCCTTTTGTCCTTTCTTCTTCCTGCACTACCTCGTACCTGCCATTAAACCCTGCCCTTGGACATGAGTTTTCTTTGTGTGGCGTTTTTCCTAACAGAAATGACCTTAAGCCATTATCTCAGGATGGTCAGATGGTCTTTGAGGATTTTCCCACCCAGTCACCTTCCTGGGACTTCTCCATCTACCTCCTTTATCTACCCCCCAGTCTGTAAACAGCTGTGGGCTCCAGCTCTCTTTCCAAATAATAAACCCTGTGCTGGCATTGAATGGTCTTCCTGCTTATCTATCCTGCACCTCTTTCATTCTAACAGTCATGTTCTGGGGCACTACAATTTTAGGATTTCAACATATGAATTTTGTTGATGGAAAAAGTACATTCAACCTGTAACAGATACGGAAAGACTAGAGTCTGAATTAATATTCAGGTGGTGTAACAGAATACATGTATTCACGCTGTTGCAGGAGGACTCAGATAGAGAGACGGGGCCCCAGAGCTTTCAGGAAGCAAGTTTATTAAGCAGGCCAGCAGCAAATCAGCAGATTTGAGTCCAAAGACTGAGTGTGGAGAAAAAGGGGGCTTCCCTTAAATACCATTTAGAGCAGGTTACAGAAATTAGGGGTACCGCTTGTCCCATACATGGTCACATATTATTTCATTGGCTATTTTAACCTCCGGGGAGGGGTGACCCTTCTCTGGTCTCACCCCAGGTGTTACCTGACATTCCTCAAATCCATTTTTTTTGTTTGTTTCACTGTTACACTCATTATCTCTCATTATCTCCCTCATTGTCTCTTATTATCTCCCTTCTCCCTCTCTGCCTTCCTGCCACAATGCTCTAAAAAATAACACTTCAATACAATGTCCAGGTTAGTGTACAGGCTTTAACTTCAATGAGCTGCCTCTAGGGAAGTTCATATTTTAAAATATTAGCCAGGTAAACACAGCACTCAAAGTGAGGAGGCTAGTAAATAGGGAGAAAAAAAAAAGTCGTGGAACTTTCAGGTGTCATAAGGCATGGCTTTTCCCAGTGCATTTCATTCTAAACCCCTTATCTCAGCCCAGTGCGGTCCTTTGAAACTGCAAAGATTGTAAAACAGAAAGCCTCGAGGCAATTTCACTCTGCCCCCCTGTACCTCTCAGGTGCAAGCCCTTTGCTTAAAACATGAATATGGATTGCACCTCATGCATGTGACTGAGGTGCATGCGCAGTGTGAATCAAGCCTGCTGATTACCATAGCCTATCCCACAAAGACCGCCCAGATTTTCCTGCTGTTTGACCTTTGAATTTATAGAAGGCCCTTTGAGCAGGGGTTTTTTCTCACCTGGCTGGGGCCAATCACTGCTTTCTCTATGGAAACTTTCCTTCACTTTTCATAAACTTTATTACATTTCCACATCATGTTTGTAATCTTTCCATGCAGATGTAATTGCCTACCTGTCTTCTGACCAGAGTTTTCCAGAGACTACTCAACCAGTAACAAAAGGAGTGAGACAGCTATGTATCAGTAAGGATGCTTTGAACGCCAAGGAAAATATCCTCAATTTAAATAGTTAAGAAACATAATATTTATTATTACACATAAAGTTGGAATTGATAACCCTCCAGTGCCAAAAACAGATACACAAGACACAGAAAATCTTGACAAGGCCATTTTCTCTCTTTTTTTTTTATTTTATTATTCATATGTGCATACAAGGCTTGGGTCATTTCTCCCCCCTGCCCCCACCCTCTCCCTTACCACCCACTCCACCCCTCCCTCTCCCCCCCACCCCCTCAATACCCAGTAGAAACTATTTTGCCCTTATCTCTAATTTTGCTGAAGAGAGAGTATAAGCAATAATAGGAAGGACCAAGGGTTTTTGCTAGTTGAGATAAGGATAGCTATACAGGGAGTTGAGTCACATTAATTTCCTGTGCATGTGTGTTACCTTCTAGGTTAATTCTTTTTGATCTCACTTTTTCTCTAGTTCCTGGTCCCCTTTTCCTATTGAAGTCAGATGACTGGCTTGTAAGCAGTATTTGATTCTTTCTGTTCACAGGCAGGTTGCAATTGGGATCTGAGACAACTCACTACCATTTTGGGTGCAGTGCTCAAATCTATTGTTGATTGCCAGACAGCAGCTGTGTTGCCCTACCACAGCAACTCTATCTGGTCAGCTCCTCCTCAAGCAAGGTGGCTCAATTCAGTTTTGAGTACCACCCTCAGTCCCAAGACTCTAGCTCAGCGATCTACCATGTCTCTGCTCTGGGAAGTTGGCTTTTCGCCCCACCCCCACTTTCACCCTTTGTGCCTTGCCCCACCTCTGCTGGCTGATAGTTCAGCTCCTCTGGGAGGTTGGCTTGTTGCCCCACCTTCTACTCTCAGCCTTTGTTCCTTGTCCCATCTTCGTTCTCATGCCCTACCCCCATTCTCCAAGGTTGGTTCAGTGTTTGACCCCACCCCCGCTGTTGGTGGCAGATTACAATTTACTTTTTATGCTTTTCAGTTTTTTCTGGGAAAGTGTGGGGGGGTGGGGGGGTTCAATCTGCCCAGGGGCTGCACTGGGTTATATTCCTGGGAGGTAGGTAAAGGAGTGCGTGTTGCTCACCTGCTGGGTCTGCAGATTTATGCAGGCAGTGTTGAAAGTGGCCAGCAGGGAGAAATCGTGTGCCACTTTTCTGAAGGCAGACATACTGGGACTGGGTTCAGTGTGGCAGTGTGTAGGTAGGCTTTCCACCCGTTAGAGGTCCAGGATGTCACAGGGTTCGATTTTATTTGATGCTCTATCTTCTGCTTTTGGAAAAGAAGAAGGGAGGGAAGGAAGTAGGGAGGTAGGGAAGGAAGTAGGGAGATAGGGAAGGAGGAAGGAAAGAAGGAAGGAAGGAAGGAAGAAAAAGAAAAAAAGAGAAAAAGAGGAAAAATGGCTAGGGGGCTTTTTTCCCAGGGCAGACATGCTCTATTGGCTGTGCCATGCCAAGATTTTCCCGGCTGTTAGGTGCAATTAAAAACTGTTTTAAGGGTCAGTCCTTGAATTTTATGTGTACCTAATGTGTTGGCCATTATTATTTTGGTTAGAAACAATCAGAATTACCCAAATGTAGCTCCCATATCTTGAAGTGGTTTCTGGAGTCACAGAGCTCAGGAATTTTGATTCCCTACCCTATCTGCCATCTTGGTTCTCTGCTCCTATGTGTGTATTTTAGACTTTCAGTGAAAGCCATAAGTAATCAACACATTATCCACACTCTCATTGTGACTATTATTTTCCCTAATAATAAGAAGGCTGTGTCTCAGGTACAAAGTAACAACTCAAACGAATGTTTTTTAACCACAGAATAAGAGCAACTATCTTCTCAGCCTGAAATAGTGGGATCCTCACTGTGCTCTGACCTATCATTTCTACTAATCCAGTTCCACAAAAAAATTTCTTTTACCAGGTTGTTTTTTAAATACAAATAATAGAATGCAAAGTGTCTTAAGCAATGAGCATATTTTTTAGTTGGATAATAAGGCTGAAAGTAGAGTATTCTAGCAGTTAAGTGATATTAGCCAGGGCTCGGGATTTTATTTCACTTTTCTGTTTTGTCATTTTCAGAGTATTTGACTCTGTACTCAGGCTAAGTTCTTTTCGTTCATGGCTGTCTTAGGTTCAGTAAAACTATCTACATGATAATGTTTAGTACAAGCTAGGAACAGATATTGATAGATAACCAAGACTAGCTGGAAAAATAGTGGTGGATAGAACTAAGAAAGATAGTCAATTGGTATACATTGTTAGAAGAAAAGGAGACGACAAAAGTGGAAGGAAACTGCATGACTTAGAATGCTGTCAGACTTATCAGCACCTACTTGTCTCAGTTGTCAGAGTCAATTTCCTAACTCAAATGGCTCCGAAGATATGAGAGGAGTGGAATAGATGTTGAAGAGATGACCTCAGTATCTACTACATAACTAGATACCAACATTAAAGAACAAAGGACAAAGTATAAACTCAAACCAAGGCAATTCAGATCAGGACTTCCCTGGAGAATGCCTTTTTTTGGTGATCTGGCTGACTGAACCACATGAGAGATTGAGGCTTCGGCAACCAGTATCTGAAGAGAGTACAGGCAAGATAGAAGATTCGAAACTTCCTCTGTTTAACTCTGGGATGAGAAGAGTCAGTAAAGGAGAAACTATATCCCAAAGAGAGAAAGAGCATGGGAAAACATGAAAGAGGTGACAGAACAGCTGAAAAGCACAAGGGAAAAAACAAAAAAAAGAAAGGTTATGCAGAGAAGATTGGGAAACAGTATATAGCTCCAACCATGGATTTGGGGGGCTGGGGATGAAGGGGGTAAGGAGAGGAGCTGGAACCACAACCAAAAGGTAAGCCAGGAGAACATGGTGACAACAGATTGGTAAACCTAGCTGCAACATAACCCCACAATTCCTGCAAGCATTAAATCCAGTTGGGGAATTTGGCGTGACAGTGATTCCTCCCATGTGGAAGGTTAGCACTGGCGAATAAACTGATTTTGTCATTCCCCATATCTCAGAGAGCTATAGCTAGGTGCTATCTTGAGAAAGGGTCTATTGTTTGAGACTGAACTACTCTGAGGATCTGAAAACAAGGAACAACAGTAGTTTAGGAAGCCTGGGGACACTATGTGGGAGGAAGACAGCCACAAAAGGTAGTCATAGAAAGGGGAAGGATTTAAGTGGACCCACTGAGAAACTTAAGCAGCAGAGAGCTTGGGCCACGGAAAGCACTGCCTCCAGTGGCCCTGCCCTCTGGGCAAGGAGTGAGCCCCATTACCTGAGGATCATTGCAGAAACAGAACTCCAAGTCCATGACTGGAGGATTGCTCACCATCTGGGAGCTGCTTTTAAACTCCCTCCCTCATCAGCTCTTTTCTTTAGGATCCTCTTCTAGTTCCCATGCCCCTCCTATGTGTACTTGTATCATCTGGGCTGGTGTGTCATTGCACTATCCACAGCATATCCATAGTGTCCTGTGTGGAAGACGTCTGCTTACTGATTCCTTTTTCCCATTGGAAGACCATGTCATCTTCACTTTTGTATCTCCAGAGGTCAAAACAATACTTGGCAGAAAACAAGCACTTACTAAACAATTTTTGTATAAGTAAATTTACTTTTTTTCTTACATTTGCTAGTAATTACAATGACAATCATTTGTTAAGCAGTTTTTCCATGCAGACCCTATAATAGATGAATTTGCATTATTTATCTCATCTAATTTTAACACCTGTCATATGAGTAGGAATCGTCAATTCAGTTTTACAGATGAGGAAATAGACTTAAAATTAAGTGGCTGAATTAGGAACAATTCTATGTGTCAGGTTACAAATCTTTGCTTTTTTAAACCAAACAAAACATTGTGGAGATTTTCCCTGATGCCCTAAGTGAAAAAAATGGACTATGGGTTCTGGCCTTGTCAGGTGATAGCCTCTGTGTACATTACCCAGTATCTCTATTCAGTGTCTAAGGTAGGAATGTTCCAAACTCAGTGTTATCAGACAGATATTCCGGCAGTAGGTAATGCTCCAAGGTAAGCAGGCACCATTTTCATGGATGAGGATTATCATTCATCTTCAGAGAACAGCCCTCGGCAGTAGCTGGGAGCGTAAGTAAGAGTTAATCTTTTCAGAGATCAGTCCAGACATAGCAATGCATCAGCTTCTCAGCAAGTAGACAGGGCTCAGTGTAAGTCTCCATTCCACAAGAATTGAAATACTAAATGACAGCCAGACACAGTGTCACAGGCCTGAAATCCCAGCACTTAGGAAGTGTAGGCAGGAGGATTTCAAGGAACTTTGTTTTCTTTATCATCAGTAGGTTGTACCTGGTTCCATGTTTCTGCAGGCCTCTTCTTCCTTCAGCAAAATCTAGTTGGTCCTAACTATGTGCTCAGCTTATCTACTATACAATCCAGGCCTTGAACAGAAGAGATGTTAGACTATAGACCAATACTGTGTGATTCAGCATTAAGTCACCATTGTTTTGACCCAGCTCTGACTACCTATCAAGTTCTAAATCTCTGTTTTATTCTCCAAGACCCACTTATTTAGCTGTTTGGGCTGCATGTTAGTTAACTGAATTTCTACCTTGCCTCCTGTGGCTGATATCTGACTTCATATACTCAGCAAAGTCCTCTTTTGTTCTTATTATTCACTATTATCAACCTTTCCAGGGACTGGTGTCTGCTCCCGATTACCAACCAGGTGAATAAAGTTCTGTTACCTGCTGAGGGTCATCCCTGATGCTGACTCTGCTCACTTGAACTTCCAAACTTCTTACCTCTGGGTTCCATATTTTCTCCCTTTTGCAGAAGCCCACTCTGAGTATCAGAACCTCTGACATCAACTATTTGAGTGTATCTATTGCCATCCCCTTTAGAGATCATGCAACTTTATACTTTCCCCCACCACCTTGAGGAATGCATACCTCCATTCTTCCTATTAGGCTCTACCTGGTGTGATGGGTAGGTCTAGCTCTAGGTGTTGAAGCAGCTCCATCATGAAGCAGCTAACTCAAGCATGTATCTACTTTGTCTTTAGTTAAGAGAGTTCCTTAAACTTTTAGCACTTGATAGAATGATGCAACCTAGAAATTTTGAGGTTAAACATTACTTTAGACTGGAGATATTACCAAAGGAGAATGTGAATAGAATAACAATATCAGGTCACAAAATATACATGTTAATTCATATATATATATATGCAAACATGTGTCAAATATATACATGTTAATATATGTATTTGTGGTACTGGAGCTTGAACTTGGGCCTTCACCTTGAGCCAATTCACCAGCCCTTTTTTGTGATGGGTAATTTCAAGATAGGGTCTCGTGAACAATTTGTCTGGGCTGGCTTTGAACCTTGATCCTCCTGATCTCTGCCTCCTGAGTAGCTAGGATTACAGGCATGAGCCACCAGCGCTAGGCCAAGTTAAAATATTTTAACTTGGAACTCTAAATGGAATACTTCAGTCACTTCCAAACATTGATATTTTGGGTCTCAATATAATCCTACTCACATATGTTTTACATTATACAGTTGAAAGGGTAGGATGAATAACTATTTTCTTCAAATGAGAAACATAAAGAAATAAATTTCCAAACACATGAAAATTAATTTGCATACTCTTTGGAGGCAGGAAATTTCTTTTTATTAATTTCAGTAGCTTTCAAGAGGGAAAATACAAGGAAAAATATTGTTTCTTAATTGTAAAATAATACAAGTCTCCAGCTTCATTTTTCTCTGACTCTGCCATCTCAGCTTCCTAATAGCTGAGTTTAAAATCTCTTTTGGGATGTGTGATACCACCACAGTTCACAAACTGGTCAAACCTGGAGACTGGATATGCTAAAGAACTCTTAGCACAGGCTGGCCCCTCCTCACTGAGCTGAGTATGAAGTCACTACCCTTGGATTGATGGGAACAGAGCAGTTGCTCCAACAAACACCTAATGTGCCAGGTTCTGAGTCAGGCACTGAGGACAAGCAGGCCTGGGCTTTGTGTAGCATGATGCTTTTATAATTCGGGGTTCCTTATTAAGGAAAAAATATTTAATTACAAACTAAAACTAGGTATGAAAGTGAACAGAGAAAAGAAACTGTGACAAATTTGAGTTTTTCAAAGCTGAAAAATACCACTGAAATGACAAAATCTAGAAAAATGACAGTATTTTGATTAACATTTGTTTCACATACCTCCATAATATCTCCTTATATTTTTGTCCACATATTCCTTTATCATTTTTCCATGTAAGAATAATTTTATCAATTTGTTTGTATAGAAATTAAATAGGAGAAAACTGATCAAAAATAAAATAGAAGAGAGCTGATCAAAAATATTTTTAAGTGTACGAAGAAGTTTCTTTCAGCCTCACCATTCATTATTAATGTCATTTAATTTTTTAAGGTTTCAGAAAACCTCTATTGAGTTTTTTAAAAATATACTCAGAAAGATTTATGAAATTTCAGATCTTAATAATTGTCATTGATGTCTTCATTGTAGTATACTGAGTTTTATATTTTCTTGATTACTTCATATCATGTCAGCAAATAATTATTACCTTTTATCAGTGATTTCATACTTTGAGATACATAAAACACCTCATGCTTATAATATGGCTAAAGATTTTCTCCCATGAATATGGAACTCATTGTGCTCATTCTTTTTAACTTGACTCTTATTTTAAAGGTGGAAAAGTCTGTACTGCATTGATAATTGTACAGCAGACACTGTCAAATTCGCTTTATGTGGAAGAGAACATCTATTTGGTTTACCACTGATGAACTCTAAATTCTCCATCTATAATTACATCTAATGACCAGTCTAGTTTCTTGTTCCATACCTTTCACACTTAGCCTCTTCACTACTCGTATACTTCTGTGCTGGCCACTACAAACATGTTCATCTCGTGATACAACTGCTAGCCACTTCGCCTATGGGTCACAACTCTCCAATGTCATGGATGAGTTAGGGGCATTCCTGGGAGCCATTCTCACATTGAGATGCCCAGTAAAAGCTTAGCTATAGTCCAAAGTGACCACAAACTCCATGAATATTGCCACTAAATCCAAACATGATGTATTTCCAACTCAACTGTCCCTCAGCTAAATCTGCTTGCAACTACTCCCACACTTGCCTTAAGAGGAAGAATGAGAAGCTCTGCTGGGGGTGTCTTTACTTGGGTTATGACCACACTTAAAATATATTATTTTTGCAAACATATTTCACCATGTGACTACATTGCTAAGGCCCTCCTAAGTCCATGCAAGGGAAGGACACTGAAGTTTAATCTTCATTAGTTTCACAGGAAAGGTATTTCTATCACTACAGATAAAACAGACATCTCTTCCTCCATGCCTGTCCCACCTTTTTCGGAGGTTAGGGAATGCATGAGGTAATACATACAAGGAAATTGGCTTCTATATTTGTGATTAAAGATGAAAGAAAATTTTTTCTTCTTAATTCTTACTGTGTGTAAGAATTCTATCTGCTCTGGCTGCGCTCATATTTTCAAAACCCATTTCTTTCTTTGACTATGCAACTATATTACCTTCTGCTTCTGGGATTGCCAGACAACTCTAATATGAGACAGTGTCCTAATGCCAACATCTGAACTGTTACCAAGTTCCAAATTTCCTTTCCTTCCCACCACAGTCTCCCCTGCATGCCCTGCTCTTTTTATTCTGTTAGGGTTTTTTTGTCTTTGTTTTTATTTGTCTTCCTATTGCTGTATGAGAATCTGTGTTTAGGATCTGAATGGTCAGAATTATAAGTGTACTCTAGAGATGGATGTGTATTCTATAGAAGTCTGGCAATCCCAAAGCAGAAGGCAATATGGTTTCTTAGTCAAAGAAAGAAATGGGTTTTGAAAATATGAGCACAGCCAGAGCAGACAGAATTCTTACACACCTAATCATAGTTTTTGAAAACCATTTGCAAAATTAGTGCAGTAAAAATTAAGAAGACAAAAAATTTTTTTCTTTCTTTTTTAATCATTTGCATAACTGATCTATGGAAGTTTGTTTCTCTTGGTAAAAATAAAAATATCCCTTATATAATACTCATATTGATAATAGTGAATAATGATACGAGTGAATAAAATAGAACTAGATCTGCATTTAGCATTACAAAGAAAGGAAGTCCTTAAAAGAGTCTGGAGAAAAGTCCTAAAAATGTGCTCCAGGTTGTGGCTACAAACAATTTTCACGGGCCTCCCACTACTGCTAAGTCTAAGTATTGAACCATATGTTTCCCTCAGGTATAATAATAGGAAGTTAGAAATTTTACTAAGAAAATTCTCCTGTTTACATTATGTCTGTGGATCAGATTCCTCATTAGAAAAGTGCTTTGACTAATTCCCTGAGAGTCATACTTGTCAACGACAAATTTTTCATTTTGATTTTTTTTAATAGTACGTGACTATACTGGAACATCATGGTCTGGAAAATTATGCTACTTGTTTGTACATGTGTCCTAAAGAGCTGTGTCGTTATTCTAGCTACAAAAATGTTGCAACATACCACTGCAGATGAGTTCTTTTTAATATTAAAAGAAAAATAATTAATATGACATTGGCCTCAGCTTTATTGATCACATTTACTTAGTATCTTGGTTCCATAGTTTAGTAATTATTTATAAAAATTATTCTTTTAATTAAAGGAAGTTGGACTATAGTCAGTTCTCAAATTTTACCTCCAATTTTATGGAATTCTGTTTTGTTTTTGTGCTTATTATAAATGTATCTTCTAAAATAGTTTGTTTTGAAACAGTCAATGAAAAAATTCACATTTATTCACTGTTTCAGTGCCTTTAGTTAATAATACCCTTAAAATTTCAAAGTCAAAATCACTTTGGAATAAGATGAAATAAATCTTTCCTAATAAATACACACTTCCATCTTTTCATTCAATAGTTTTAGCAATAAATGTAGGTAAAGAAACTTCTCAGCCTAATTTCTTTCCCCTACTAGATTAAACACACTTCCTTGTGGAGGAATCTGATTGAACCTGTGCAAAATTATAAGAAAAGGTAACATTTGTCTTGGATACCTGTGTGCACTTTCTTGAAGGCACCCTTGCCCCCAGAAGTCTGTCTCTGGGATTCTGGTCTTCTGGATTTTTCCCTTCACTTCTCAGTACCTCATTCTGAAAAATTATGGGTACCATAATGTCTTTCCCTGGTTTAAATTTATCTGTTCTGTGTTTACTTTCCTTAAAATCCTAGAATATGCTAGTTTACGTAATTTTTTTAAAAAGTCAAAGCAGATGGAGTCATAATGGAGAGCTAGAATGATCATGAGTCAGGGAATGTAAGAATCTATGGGAAATGATGCCCTTCCCTTATTTACATTGTCTTGACTATGCATTCCCTTGACATAAGCTTATTGAGCACTTGTTGTGTGCCAGAAGTGGTAAGGTAATTGGAATGCATCAAGTAACAAGACATAAAATTCTATGTGCTGTGATACATTTTATTTTTACAATTTTATGTCTCCTGAGATCATGAATCATCTTCTTCATTTTGCAAGTTACAACATCATTGCATGCAATTCGCATTTTTTGCAATCTGTTTCCACTGATCATGTTTTATGTCATGTCTATATTAGCTGATGAAACACAATGGGTGTTACCATTTAAGTGGTCAGTGATAGCCTTGCTTCTCACTGTATTGACAACAAAGTGAGAGGCTGACACTTAAAGGTCACTGTTTTCATGGAGGTAAGAATGTAGATCAGAATATAATGAGGCTGTTCTCAACACACATAGTGCACTGGTGGTGTCATGAACAAATCCTAGGCATTAAAATTTGTCCAGGACTCCTGCAGCTTTGCCTTAAAATGGTTACTTAGTGCCCTCTGCTCGGAGCCATTCCCCTAAAGACAAATGTTTTACTTTCTTCTTTTTCCTTTCATTCTTTTTTATTATTATTGTATTGAGAGTACATTGTGACATTTACAAAAGTTCTTACAATATATCACAGTTGAATTCACCCCCTCCATCATTCTCCTTTATCCTACTATTCCCCATTCTTGGAATAATTTCAACAGGTCTCATTTTTCTATTTTCTTACATGAGTACATAATATTTACAACATAATAACCCTCCTACACCCTTTCCTTATATACTCCCTCACTTTCTTCTTAATGTAATATCACATAGAGTAAGAAAATGAAATGGGAGCACAAACATTTTGAATAAGAAATTTATCTGTGGAAAACAAACCTCTTTTTATTTATAGTTATCTGTTCTGCCAAATTAAGTAAAAACTCTATTTTTCCTAATTTAAGCATACATTATCATAAAATTCTAGTGATTCTTTTGCTTCAGTAAAGTTGAAAAGCGCATGCATTTGGAAGACACTTAATTTTCAGCTGGATAACACAAATGTAGGCTAGGATAAGGAGAGCAGGGGAATATCATAAATATTTCCTAAAATATAGATAGCACTTTAGAAAAAAATGTGTGCAGCAGTGTTATCTGAGCATTTTACAAATATTCAAATAGAAAAGTAAATGCATATAATGTGATATTTATAGATTCTTAATTTATTATTGCCAGTTTAGTTTAGGGACACTACCTAGTCCCTTCTCTCTCTCTCTCTCTCTCTCTCTCTGCTATCTGTCTGCCATGAGGTGTAGAACCTTCTCTGTCACATGCTCCCCCACCATGATGATCTCTGCTGAAGCACATGGGGCTAAGCAACTGTGAATTTAACTCTCTCAAATTATCGGCCTGGCTTTCACCATCCACATTCCTGTTGGCAGTCTAGTCTTCTGAACATCTGTCAGAATCACCCATTAAGCTCTGCTTAGAGCATTCTAAGATTTCTGTAGTTTGTTGCTCCAAAGTATTCCAAATTCCTCCTGCAAATGCAAACCAGTTCCAAAAGCTTAAAAACCACATGGTCAGTTTTAGTCATAACAATTACCCCATTTTTATGGTACTGATTTCCTATACTAGTTACTTTTCTCGTTGCTGTGACCAAATATCTGCCATAAACAACTTAAGGGAGGAAGGATTTATTTTGGTTCATGGTTTCAGTCCATGATCACTTAGCCAGATGTGCTTGGGCAGAGCTTCATGATGACAGGATCATGTAGTGGAGAAGGTTGTTCACCTCATGGTAGATAGGAAGTAGAGAGGGAAGAGACTGGGGACTACCTTTAACCTTCAAAGGGATATGACCAGTGACCTACTTCCTTCAATTAGGCCCCATCTCCTAAAGTTTCCAGAACCTTCCAAAGTAGCACCACCATCTAGGGATCAAATGTTCAACACATGAGCCTGTGGAGGGTATTTCATATTCAAATCATAAAAGATGGAATTTGAAGGATGAATTAACATGGAAAAGAGGAGAAAGAAGTGCTTTCTAGGCTAACTACTAGGATTGAGTAATCCTCTCTACATTTTCCAGTTCTAGTCTTGAGGAAATGTGATTGTGTCAGGTTATCTTCATACACACACACACACACACACACACACACACACACACACTCACCATGTTATGCCATAGATTGCCTATGTACTCACTGCCTTGGGTAAGTGCTCACCTTTTATTCAGCCTGCTGCAGGTGGAGGAAGAGAGCAGGGTCCTGGGGTTCACATACGGTGTTTCTTCAGCAGTACCTAGGCAACTGGCAATCTCATTTACTGGAACTATGACAAAATAATTCATATCAGAGATGTCACTGCCTCCAAGAAGCCTCCCTAGTTCCCTCAGGGGAAGTGATTCCTCTAATTTCCTCTTAAATCTTATACTGCTTCTACTGTTGCACTTACTCCATGGATTGTTTTGTTCCTATTGTTCGCATGTCTATCTACCTCCCAAATAGGCTGTATTTCTTTAGTACAAAATTCTTTGTGCTTCTGTTTTCCTAGAACTTAGCATTGTGACTGCACAATGCCTAGCATGAACACTCAGTAAATGCTGCAGAATGAGTAAACAAAATGATGAAGTAAAGGACAGAGAGTTCTTTCTACTCCTATTGTGCTTGGATATTGTGCTTCTCTTCTCTCCAGTATTCACCCCTTGAGCATGGCTGATGCCTGGGATGTGACTCCATCAGTACTATACTATTTTAAATAAAAAACCTTCAGTGGGAGGGAGAAGATATGGCCAAGCTTCTGGCTGATATGTATAAAGTGTGTTGTTGAGAGCTTGACAGGTAGACTCTTCAATAAAACATCCTATCTCTTCCTTCTGCTTCTTTTCCAAGTTACCCCCACATCTGTCCCATTCAACTTTTCTGATATATTTAATAATAAAGGAGGGAAATAGGACTAATTAAGGCAAATGGCTCAAAGAGCAATACTCTTCTCAAACCAATCTGTAGACAGCCTGGATTTTCTATTTTCTAGTGTTGGCTCAATTCTGTGTGTAGAGACCCTATCCATTTCATAAGTGGCTTTCTTTGAGGAATGAGAAATACAAGGTTACTCCTTGGCCTATTGTTCGGGTCTCACATGTTGTTTTGTTTAATTTTGTCCTTTTTTCAACTAAAAGGGCTCCATTATGCAGGAGTCTAACTACCGATTTATTTTCTTTATTACTTCCATTCTGCCTGAAGTTAGTTACCATAATAAATGTTCTCTACGCTGTACATATATTATCCATCAGTGCTAGAGAACAAAGAAAGATGTGTTGTCCTGAGAAGACTTCTGTTGTTAAACAAAACTGCAGGTGTCTTCAATCAGAGCTCATGGGCTGATTAAAACACTGTGATTCTCCTCTGAGATTGCCTTCTGTTTGTTATACTTCAGCCCTTGCTTCTGATTAGGCCTACTATGTCCTTGGGACTTCTGTGCTTATAAGGAAACACGTAACAGGAAAAATATCTGCTCAACCTGGTTCACCATTAGGGCACCCTTCTGGTGAAGAGCAGAATAATCCTTCTATCTGCTTCTTCCAGATTGTATTCTGGCTATAGTCCTCCATGACCCACTAGAGAACCCTTTTCACTAGTTTCTTTTGGTGACTGGAAGTTTGTCTCAAGGTAGAGTGATGCATACAATATTCATATATTAACTACTTTTGGCCAGGTACTGTACACAGGACTGGAAAGACACTAGCTGCTATTCACTCCCTTGGCATCATACATTTGGGACTTACAGCAGAGAGAAATGAGCAACTGTGCAGTTGAAACCATGAGTTCAGGGGTGCAAATCTGCAAGTAAGAATCAAAGACCAAGTCTCCTAGGTTGTTGAGAGCCTAGAAAACAACTGTGGGAATATTATAGATAGGTAGGGAAAATATTGTGAGCAAGAGAGAAGGAGAAACATAACTTGAAAAAAAAGCAAATTCAATATTATATTTTATTTGAAAATGAAATTTGATTATTTCTAACAAAAACAACAGAAAGTGAAGCTTGAACAAGAATTTGAGACTGGTAGTAATGAAGATTCAGGGATTCTCAGAATCAAGGGTGGATTTGGTTACAAAACATGTTCATTTAAAGAGAGCACAGATCTTAAAAAGCCACTGAATGCTACTTCAGGTAATGGCAGAGCCTAATTGTAAAGAAAATGTAGAAGCAATGTTCTAGATGTTCAAAATAGTGTTCATGCAAAGCATAGCAGAAACCACAGGATGTGGGGTCCAAGAGCAGGGAGGAGGAAGGAGGCCATCCCAGAGACAAGGATGTTAGCTAACCCTTGAAGCATGGGCAGAAATTCACGTGAAGCAGGCAGAGGTAAGCTCTAGGCAGAGGAAACACCATGTCTTTATGAAGGCTAATGCAGTAGTTCTCAAAGTCTGGACACCCTTTTCTATCCCTGAGGTGCTGTCAAGGAGTCCACAGAACCAAAATTATTTTCATAGCAATAATATGTTACTGTCCTTTCTCATTCTGATTCACAAGTATGCAGTAGAGTTTGCCAGCATGATAGGCAAACAGACTGGAAACGGAAAAGAGACTTCAGCTGTCTTCTACTGAACATGATGGAGATTAAAAATGTCAGTCTCATTTTTTTGAAAAATATATTGCTATTTTTATAGATATAAATTTTCATATTTATTTATATTCTATTACAAATAACATAAAATATGTTATTTATGTTAAAGTATAATGGGTTTTAAATGAATTAATATTTTTAAATTGTCATAATCTAAATTTCTAACCATGATAAATATTGACACATAGAACCCACAACAAAACATCTTTAGGGTTTTAAAAGTGCAGAAGACCTTGATAATCACTGAAAAAATAAAATTTATTTTCTTGTGATACTGATCAAAGGTTACAAAAGGCATGAATCTAATAGCAAAATAAAAAGGAGTTATGGCTATATATTCAATTGCCATTATAAGCACCTTTATCTTAACTGATTTGAAATTTTAATGAGCTGAAAATTTCTAGGAATATAAAACTTACTGAGATAAAAAAAGAAATAGAAAATATGAGTATTTTTTCATCTATGTAAAAAAATTTCATCTATAATTTAAAACTTTCCTCTAACATATACAATTCCTCCAGGTTTTATGGTACATTCTTCTGAATAATTAAAGAATAAATCACATCTATCTTACATTAACTGTTTCAGAGAACAGACTAAAAGGGGAAAACTTAATTTAGTTAATGAAGCCCCATAACCTGGTACCGAAATTCACAGGTACAATACAAGAAGGAACATAGGCCAATTTTTCCATGACAGTGCAAGATTCCTCAACAAAATACTACCAAACCTAATCCATGTATGCATACTAGGATAATATATCCAACCAAGTTGGGTTTATTCTAGGATGCTGCCCGAGCCCTGCATGGGTATGCTGCATGAACCTAAGAGCAGTGGGAAATAAGAACTAAGACACACACAGACATACAGACATAACACAGAAAAGTGGGATCGAGAGGATTACAACGAGAGCGCCCACCTGAGCCAGAGTGATTATTTTATAGGTCAGTATTAGGAAATGACTCAGGTAAAAATCAAACTTCAACAATTCTTAGATCTAAGGTGAAAGGAATGAGGTCTGGTGGGCTAATTTTCTTAAGGTTATAGAAGCTTAGTTACGACACATCAGTTCTGGAATCATCAAGGCACACAGGACACCTTATCTAAGGTATTGATTAATCTGGCATCAGGGAGTCTCCTAACAGTTCTGGTACTTTATCTAGTCTTGCATCAGGGGCTGGTATGCAGACACAGCAGGTTGTTTTCTTCAGGGAGATGCGGGAACAAAGGTCAAGACACCAGGTGCTGGGAAAAATACTTTAGAAGAGGCTTTGCAAGCTCCTACTATGGAGAGGCTGTGCAAACTCCATTATTTCCCAGTCCTGGGTTCATACCTGGTCCCCAACAGGATGCAATGCTGGTTTAACATTTGGAAAATCTGTGAAATTCATGACATGAAGAAAATAAAGGATATCAATTATATATGCTCAACTCAAGGATGAGAGGCAAGGATGAACATCACTGATTTAGCTGCTGCCTTCTCACATCCCTGCATGGAGAGACTGCTCATGTTCTGGGTGAGCTGGGAACTGCCTTGGCAAAGCTGACTGTTCTGACTCTGCCCACACTACCATTCATTACTATGATAATGTTTTATTACCTTGTACAATGCATCACGTACTGTTTCAAGTACCAGGACACTGCTCCAAACAAGACGGACAATTGTTGAGGCCTCTTGGCTCTAAGGACGACTGGAAATACTGTTCCTACCCATAGTAGTTCTACCTAAATAGCTGACAGAAAACTAGGCTCTGCCATAACTGAGAGGTTTATGATGTTTCAGTCTGCTCATTCCTGGTGAGATTTTTCTGCTATGGAAAGCACAAATATGGTCACCTTTTCTACAACAGAGGACTTGGTGTTGTGAGGGGTTTCCCACACAGACACGTGGACCTGAATTGAGCCAAAATTGCTAATCAGGCAGTATGTTGGCTGTGCCAGCCCCACATACCTTAGTTTTGGTTTCTGGAAACAGACTCATTGCAGATTCTAGAATAATCTTGGAGTTTGTGGAAGGAATTCAATCTATATCTTTGAGACAATGTGGCATAGGAGCCTGACGTAGTACATTTAACTAGAATGAAAGCCTTGCTAATCCATTTGCCACACCCCTCAAGGCCCCACAGTCTTACAAGTGGGAGGGATTCTCTGTCTTGACAGAGGCTAGATGAGTTCTCCGGTAAGTGCAGGGAAGTAGGCAGCTCCTTAATAAACTGTGTCCTGCTTGCCTTCTCTCTAGTTCCTGTTTCTGAGCCCACTGGCCTCAAACTCAAGTTTGACTGCACATTTACACATGCTGTGCCTTTTTCCCCTACCCTCTTTCCTTCCCAATAACTTACCCTTTGGGTCTCAGCCGAAATATTTCCTCAGAAAGGCCTTCCTGTCCTTTCAGACTGGGCCAGATTTCCCCATTACACCCTGCCGCCACCTACTAAACTAATCATTCGTAGCCTTTGTTAGAATTAATATTTATGTCATCCTATTTTAAATATTCATCCTTAGACTGTAAATTCCTGGAGACGAGAACTGTAAGATGTGCTCAAACTGCTTTCGCTGAAAAGCACTGACTCCTTCTTGAGCCCACTAATTAACTAATAACAAGAGAAAAGTATGACATCCCTACCTACATTTTTGTATCTGTCTTTGCTCTAAGTCATTCTCTTAGCAGTCAGTCACTTTGCAATCATCCTGGATCCCAGATGATAACATCTTCATGATGTTGGAACTAGAGACAAACCCTCCAGTGCCGAAAACAGACACACGAGAGACAGAAAATCTTGACAAGGCAATTTCTTTTGATGAAAAGGGCACAAGCATGTGCTCACTCCAGCTGAGCAGACACAGGAGAACAAACCGGCTAACAGTGGCTTCTCCTTATATCCCTGACACCGTTGTACCTGCCCCTCACCTGGGATTTGTCCAGGTCAAAGGGTCACAATCTCTCTAGATTGGCTAAAAGGCTTGGGGGATGGGTTAGGGCACATAATTTGGCAGGCAATTTTCGCCGGCAATGAGGCTGTACAAGAATCTAGAAGAAACAGGAACACTTTAAACAATGCAAGTCACCTAAGATGGTGACCTGAGGAATTTTAAGTAATCTAAGAGGGTGACATATACTTTGAAAGAAAAGATCATTTTTCTCACAATGACAAGGGACCTAAACTACCCCCAACAATAGGCCTTTCTTTGGATGAACCACATGCCAGTTGATAATAAATCCAAATAACAACTCCAGAACTTTTACCAGAACAAGGACTGAGATAACGACCAACCAGACCACACCTGTGACTAAACTGTTTAACTTTGCATATCTTTTGTCTCCTGCCCCAGTCCTTTGTCTACTTGAACCTATAGTTCACATCTGTACCCAGGGTGCTCACTCTGCCTCTTCCTAAGGCGTGTCCTTAGCCATGTGAGAAACCTCCTTTCTCTGCCTCCACCAGGCCTCCTTATTTGGTATTTAGGGGCAGGTGGCCAGACCTGGCATATGGAATCTCAGGAGTTTGGGCCTTGGGTCCAAAACTCCAGTTTCCGGATTGTATCCTTCTTGGTTATCTTTATGTCCTCTGTGTGTAACAAATGCCTGGAACTTAGTGCTTTCCACAATATTTGTTGAATGGATGAGCTGCCTCAACCCAGTTCAGGACTCCTTTTTAGTTAATTTTCAGTTTTTACTCACCACATCCCCACCCATCCCACCTAGACAGGAGAATCTGGGCTGGGAGAGGAATCTGAATGACAAACAGAGCCCTGAGATCAGAAAGACCACATCCGGCTGCACTTCCCTTAAAGTGGATTTTTATTTTCTTTCTCAGCAACAACTTGATCTTCTCTCTAAATAAACTTGAGCTCATTCCCCACATTCCCCAGCACACATTCCTCATGGAGAGAGTCAAGTTTGTGCAGACGGAATTCCTAGAGCCTGTTAGTGTGCAGTGTCGGTGGCTTTTTTTTTTTTTTACTTTCCAATCCATTATACACTTGGAATCTATTCTTTTCTTTTTAACCACTTACCAACCACATCTCCTGATTACCTGCTTTTTTCCCCTTTCAGTTCTGGGGATTTAACTCAGGGCCTCAAGGTTAATCATTCTACCACTTAAGCCTTGACCCCCGATCCTTTGCTTTTAGGTTTTGGGGTTTTTTTTGTTTGTTTAGATAAGGTACACTCTTTGCTGGGTGCCTGACACAAATCAAGATCATCCTGTTTCCGCCTCCTGAATAATAAGGATCACAGATGTGTACCACCCCACCCAATTTACTGCTTATTTTTAATAGTCAAAAAACACTTATGTCTAAAACTCTAAAGTATGCTTCAAAATCGCATTGACATTTTGGTTCTCCAGGCGAGGATGTAAGGTCTATGCAGAGATCAGACATTGCCCCTCTGGTGGGCAGAGCCTGCCCTTCTGTTCAGAATCAGAGGTCACCATATATTCACTCTCAAAATCACAAACTGTACATCTTTTGTCCTGCAAAGCCTGTTATTAAAGCTACTATTTTACACTTTCTTTTTCTTTTTGGCAGTACTGGAATTTGAACTCAGAGCTTCATGCTTGCTAGGCAGGGCCTCTATCATTTGTACTCTGCCCCTCAATCCTTTTTTTACTTTAGTTATGTTTCAAGCTTTTTTTGCCTGGGACCAGTTTGAACTGTCATCCTCTTAACTATGCCTCCTGCACAGCTGGGATTTGTAGATATGTAATACCATGCCTGGCTTGTTTGTTGAGATAGAGGTTTCACTAACTTTTTCCCTAGGTTGGCCTTGAACTGTGATCCTCCCAATCTCTACCTCCCAAGTAGCTGGAATTACAGGCATGTGGCCCTATTTTTTACTTTTTAGAGGAAAATACTTTTCATGCTTCCTGTTGGGGTAATGAAATGTTTTGGAACTAGATAGAGGAGGTGGTTGTACATTGTAAATGTGTACATTGCCCTGAATTATGCCATTTTTAATGGTTAACTTTATGTTATGTGAGTTTTATCTCAGTGAAAAATAACAATTCTCAGAAAGCACAGAAATTCTTTCACAAAAAAGTTCTGGGAGTTTTTGTGGGTTATCACTGAGGTCATAGAATTCCCTAAAGATCTGACCATCTGTGACCTACACCATTTGAAGCCAGCCAGATTAAATCTGTTACCTAAAGGTTCTATTTTTATAAAAGCTTCTAGCAGCAAATTGTTGGCACAGAGAAATATCCATAATGAAAGAAAATGAAAATACCTCCCAACTAATCTCCTAACATGTCCTTTTTAGGGGTATTTATCTACAAAATTTTATCAATTAAAACACTTTTTTTAGCATTATATTTCAGAATGTATGAGATAGGTTTTGCTTTCATGAAGTTTTAATCATGCTAAATTAACAACATGTACATTTTTGGATGGATTTCATGAGTTATATTATTCTTACTGCAAATGAATCCATTTATTCAGTTAACAAATACTTTTTGAGTACCTTCCATGTGTCAACCAGGTATTAGGTGCTAAGAATACAGAGATGAATAAGGCATACGTCCACTCAAATATTTATAGTCTCATAAATATGTAAATGGTCATGTTTTGAATGTAGAAAGAGCTATATTGGAAGTTGAAGGTGAATTTCAAAGTATCAAGACCTCTTTTATTAGGGTCATTGCTTCCCCCAGCATACACCACAGTTTGGCACATTGGAAAAACTCAACAAATCTTTTTTGACAACTGTATGAAGCTTTCCACAACTATATGCTATCTTCACTGTTTTAGGTGGTTCTTTTATGGTCCGACATTGACTCAAATCAAAAAATGCCTAGTTTATTGACTATGATCTGAAAAGGGTAGTAAGTACATTCTCTCTTGCCCTCCTCAGTGTGCAAATGTCATTTCCATATCAAATCTTCAGACTGTCCAATTTTAATTCATTTAACCTGCTTGCATAAGTGGGAAAAGGGTTCCAGCAACCGTCCTGCTCTGCAACCTCCTTGTTCCCTTCAGTCATCAACTCTTCTCTGTTCTTCCATAATTCAGACGCCCATGCCAACCTCGATCTCTGCCCAGGCACTTGGACTTTGCAGTCTGGTTTTGGCTCTTTCTCTTAATTTTGTGACCCCCCAATTCCTCCAATCAAGGCAACTTTCAGTATCTCAATACTATCCTGCTTAAACCTTGGCCAGAAAGAGTTGGTAGTCTTGCAATGGTTCTGAAAAAAACAGCTAAGACTTTTACCAATATCCCTATTTGTTTGACTTATATTTTTAACATGTTAGTATTATTGCTCAAGAATTATTAACGAAGTCTCCAGCCCACACCAAGATGGGTTATTTCCCATATATTATAAGGCAGCCACTAATAATAGGGCCAATGCACCTTTGCCAAGATTCCTAAACCAGGCCTTTAGTCTGCAATCATCGCTTCATTCACCTATTCTGCCCTAGGGCTATTAGAAAGTTCTAGCAAGAATATCCGGCTGTAGTTCATCTTCTGGTGCCAGCTTGCTACGTCCATACAGAAGTAGGTACAGGTGGCATGGCCTGAAATGCCTATAATGTAGGTGGTACTCCTTTCAAAAAATTACAAAATTTCTAAGTTCTCTCACAGGACCTTAGAAGGAGCCTAGGAAAGTGAGGGGTCCTAAAGCTCACCCCTTATTAGCCTTATGGCAGCTCTACCCCTGCCCTCATAGCATGACTTCTGCCTACTCCTGGGTCTACCTTAACAATCTGGAGGTTTCTTAATTTCAGAACCTCTCTTGCTTACCATGAATCTTGCAAATCATGAGCTAAGCCATCATATGTTTTGACAATGAAAAGGGTGAGTTTTTGTTAAGGCACTCATAATTGTGGTGTTTTTCTCTCTCCTTGGTCTCCCATTCTGCTTTTCTGCCACAGAGGAGTCAATTGTGCCCTCCTGAGAGGATGGTTTTTTTGTGGTGCTGGGTATCCAACCCAGGGCCTTGTGTATGCTAGGCAAGTGCTCTACCACTGAGCTACACCCCTGCCCCATCTAAACTTATTTCTTTATGAAAAACCTTGTCAGTCAAATTGTGTTGGGATGCTGACTTCTGCTTTAAATCACATTATGAGGAAGGAAAAGAGTTTCCTCTTCCTCTAATTATTGACGTCTCTCCTTAATTCATTTTATACCTATTTGAGAAGCAATGTGAGTCTGTACAAATTGAAAGTGCAAATATAATAATCCAATAAGAAAATGAATTTTTTCAAAAATATATACAATATATCTTACATATATATCTCATATACAATAAATATAGTATTTCATATACTGTCCTCTACTTGATGAAATTTACCTCTCATTCAATACTGTATGGCACAAATTTTAGAGATTAGATCTACACTGAAATGGCTGAGCATAGATGTTTGGAAATTAGATTGTCAACTATCAGTTGTGGCAAACAATTTCACCTATTACTGGGAAATACAATTTATTAGGGTAATTTTAAAAAAAAGTTTATCTCAGGTTGTTGACTCATCCTTGGCCAAGGTAAGTTACATGTCCATGTCTAACTTCCAGGGCAGGAAAGTGCACTCCCATCATAACCTGGAAGAAGAACTGGAGTATTTAGAATCATCCTATTGGCCACACCCTTTTTGGTGACCAAATATTTGATTCACTTCATTTCTGAGGTGCAAAATATACTTACCCACTCTATAAGGGAGAAATCCCACAAATCCCACACAGGCAAGACATAAGTTCCATCTATATCCTTGGGGTAAGGTATGGTAGTTTCTGTCATGATGCCTTTTCTCTGATTCCTACCTACACCTGAGAAATCTTAACAAAAATTACCTGCCTCCTCTCGTCCCCATCTTACCCAATATATAATGGTGTTATAAGAACAGACAATTATAATAAATGCTTTCCTTGGGGAAATAAAAAATATATGGCAAATATAGGTGCATGGGAATTCTGAAATCCTGCTGCAGAGAATTTGTGAGGCCTACCTATAGTGGAGGAATGTTACTTGATTAAGTTCTGATTTTGAGAAGCTTCTTTTGTTCATTGTTCTCTGTGGCTGGCTCTGCCTTCTGAAAGATTCTTCTTCTTCTTCTTTTTTTTTTTTTTTTTTGGTTGGGTCTAAGGTTTGAGCTTAGGATTTTGTGCTTGCAAAGCATGCACTCACAAAGCAGGTGCTCTATCACTTGAGCCATACCTCCAGTCCATTTTGGTTTGGTTATTTTGGAGATGGGTTCTCCCAAACCATTTGCCTGGGTTGGCCTTGAACCATGGTCCTTCCAATCTCAGCCTCCCAATTAGCTAGGATTACGAGTGTGAACCACCAGGACCCAGTAGATTCTTCTTTTTTCATTTTCCTCTTTGGACAAAACTGAAGTGGACTTTGAGAAACATGCCACCTTCAAGACCGAGCAGCTTTTTCATAAAAATACAGATATAGTATATATTATATGTACATATAGGCACATATATACAATCAATTTGGACTAATCTTTTCCGCTCTGTGCTGAACAAGGCACTAAATAGTCCACATTGTACTACCCTGAACTCCTGCTAAACATGTATAACCAATTAGGTCCCTTACCCATCCTATAGCCATTGATTGCATACACCCCCCAAAAGAGACTTTGGGGTAAGCAGAGTGTAGTGACAAGGGCATTAGGAAATTATTTCAGATATATGATCTTAGGCAAATTATTTGAGGTATCAGTCTGCATTTTCCCATCTGTGAAACTCTGTTGTGAGAGTAAGAGGATTAAAGGACCAATGAACGAAACCTTTATGAACTATATAAATGTTTGCTAAGTGCTTTCACATTTTTCCCCTCTTAAATCCACCCAAAAATTTTTAAAGGAGGTTATTAGCATTCCTACTTCATATGAAGAAACTAGAACTCAAAAGATTAAGTGATTTGCCCAAGATTTCCCAGCTAATAAAGAGACCAGATTTCCAGTTTTATGTCCTGTGTACTTTCCTGCACTCCCACCACAGCTGTACCTTGTTTTGCAGTCAAAATCATTAAATTCTGCAGAAAATGTGTGATGTATATTTGTTTCTTTTTTCATAAACCAAAATATCACAGAGTGGTAGTAGCCAGTAACAAGAATTTTGACACCTGACTTACACTTTTCTCCAGTATAGAAGAGTGATAGACCCTGAAATAGGGCTATTGTTCCCTTAAGTTATTGTAACAAGGCATCACGCAACAATTCAGAGAATGCAGAATTTTTACCAAGCGCCACTTTTATCATTCCAAAAGAGTGAATATTTATTATCTTTAGTGGAAATATGGGCAAAACTAATTCTAAGTTGTTAAATGTTTAAGACAAAGCAATATTTTGAACTATAATTCATTGACACAGAATATCATCCAAAGCCAAAATAGAATGTTTGGGACAAATTAGGAAGAAAAATATCCTTCACTTGAAGTTCATGTTACAACTCAGAGATCATCTCTTCCTTGTTAAGTAGAACTAATTAAAAACACATTTCGATTGAACACTTAATCTCCTATCTTAGGTTTTACTGCCTTTGTTTTTTTTTTTATAGGAAATGCAGTAAGGATTATTCTGGTGTCTCACTTATCTGTAGATAGAAAGCATTTTGCTGAGAGAGATTCTCAAAGAAGGGATAGCATTTTGTTCATTAGTAATGAGCATGTAGAAAAATTTTATTTTCCCTGTTGTGTATGTATCTTGGATTTCATTAATGGACAATTTGAATGCACTATTTTTAAAAAGTCAGTTCCTTGCAAAACATTTGAAGCCAAGACTAGGGTCTTGTTTGGATTTTTTTTTCCCCCAAACACCTTATTGGAAAAGTTTTTGCCCTATTGGAGATGCTATAGACAAGAATAGTTTCATGAAATCAGGAAAAATGTTAAACACTATGTAGGTTTGAGTATACACAGTAGTAAATTTTCTCATTAAGATCCACTTTTATTGTTTTTATTTTAGTTACTCATCTCTTGAAAATTTTTTCTTACTGATTCATTTGCCCAGTTGCAGCAGAAGCTGTCAGATTTGCATCTGAATACTGCTCCATCGTCTTCCGTTGTAATAAAAGACATGTAGCTAGACAGTTATACAACAAATCCTTGATTTTCAAGCTATTATATTTGGTCATATAAGTTCACCTAGTAGAATACTGAGTAGGGTTAGTCTATAAAAAGTTCATACTCACACTTTTGCAGGGTGGTAGACCACCTCCCAGATGACTAACTGACTCTTGGCTACCTGTGCAATCCCCTCCTCCACTGAATACGGCTTACTTATGTAGGAGAATGCAGAAATGATAAAATGTGATTTCCAAATAAGAAATACAAAAGACATTGAGATTTTCATCTTGTTCTCTTAGATCACTTTTTCTGAGGGAAATCAGCTTCCATGCCATGAGGACACACAAACAGCCTTGTTTAGAAGTCTGAATGGCAAGGAACTGAGGCCATGTGCCCATGACAGGCACTAATGCAGCCACTTCAGCCCTAGCCAAGCCTTCATAAACTTGAACCCACACTAGACATCTGACTACAAACTCATGAAAGACCCTGATGCACTCAGCTAAGTCACTTTCTGGTTTCTCAGAGTGAGAAACTATGGAATAACAAATCTTAATTATCATATTAAGTAGCTAAGTTACTACGCCACAACAGATAATTGATACACATAGTCATCTAGATAGCAATGATCATAGCAACCTGGAAAATCATGTGTTGAAGATCACAGAGCTACAATCAGCTCAGGCTCCTGATGACTGTGTAAAGAGTCTTCCCCTCTAGTTTTGCTACTTCTCACATAGACCTAGACTGTTAAGAGAAATAATCCATGACCAAGAAAGGTATATCCTGAAAGTTTGAGGTTAATTTAGCACTCACAAATTAATCACCATAACCACATTAATAGAATAAGGAGAAAAAATTCATAAGAACTTAGATGTAGAAAAAGCTTTTACCAAAATTCATCACTCACTTATTAAAACACTTTACAAACTAGGGAATGGAAGAGCCTTTATAAAAGGCTCCTACAAAAACCTACAAGTAACATCATATTCTATAAGTATACATTGCATGCTTTTCCCCTAAGACTGGGAGCAAGGAGTTGAGGCCCACCATTGAAATTTCTATTCAACATTCCAATGGAGATCCTAGTCATTGCAATAAAGCAAGAAAAAGAGAAGGAAAAGTCAGGCATTGGTGGCTTACACCTGTAATCCTAGCACTCTGGAGGCTGAGGCAGGAGAGTTGTGAGTTCAAGGTCCACCTAGAATATCTATTGAGAGTTCAAGTCCAGTCTGGGCTACTAAGAAATACTCTATCTCAAAAATAAATAAATAAATAAATAAATAAATGAATAGAAAAATAACGAGCTGAAGGAAAAGGTGAAACGATCTCCACAGATTTTTTTAAAAATATATATGCATGTGCATTCTAATTTATTTCAACAAAGTTATGAGTAAAATAAATAGAATTGCTGACCAAAACAAAACAAAACAATGAAAAAAACATTCAATTCAAATGAACTTAGCCTGAGTTAGAGTTGTTAATTTCATAAGAATTATATTGTAGGTAATTCTAATTACAGTTGTATGACAAATCAAGCAAAATTGTGAGAAGTAAGATAGTTAATTTTACTGCCTTATATCTTTTGGGTTTTTAAATTATTGTTATTATTATTATTATTATTATTAATATTGTGCTGGGTGTGGGAACATTGTAGCATTTACAAAGGTTCTTGCAATGTATCAAATATATCATATTGAATTCCATCCCCCTCTACTTCTCTCCCTCTTTTGGGATTGTAAACATCTTTCATCCATTCTGATACCTCCCTGTATCTCTCAATCACCAGCCATCTCTGACTTTTTCTAATTTGGGTCTTCTCCTCTTTCTTTTGATTAGATTGGCTAACAGCCAGTCAACCTTGTTTATCTTTTCAAAGAACCAACTCTGTTTAGTTGATTCTTCATATTGTTCTTTTAGTCTCTTTCATTTATTTCTGCCCTGATCTCTATTATTTCTTTTCATCTATTACTTGAAGTTTGGCTTGTTCTCATTTTTCTAAGACCACTGGGTGCATCATTACATTAGTTATTTGAGATCTTTCTAATTTTTAATGTAGGCACTCATAGCTATAAATTTTTCTCTTAGCATTACCTTTGCTGTGTCTCAAAAGTTCTGTTAAGAACCTCAGACTCTTGATCTTCCTGCCTCAGTCTTCTGAATGCTGGGACTACAAGCCAATGCCACCATGCATGACTGTATCATTTTCCTTCATGCTTGTCTGAGTATAATATTGCCTCAATTCAATCTTCAGTTCCTGATATTCTGTCTTCTGCTTGATCTTGTCTGCTGATGATGCTTTCTACTATGTTTTGTGTGTTTTTTTTTTAACCTGATTTGTGGAGCTTCTCATCTCCAACATTTCCATTTCTTTTACTTTACAGAATCTCAATTTTCTTGTTCAATTTCTCATCCATGTTGTTGACTTTCTTGTCTAGGTCTTGAATTAATTTCCTTACTTTATTTACTGTTTGTTTGAATCTTCTTTGAGGTCACTGATCATTTTTTAAAGGAAATGTTTGATTTCTTTTTCTGGCATTTTAGCTGTTTCAATATCTTTGGATTCAGTGGAGGTGCAATGAGCTTTTGGAGGAGTCATATTTCCTTGCCTTTTATTACTACTTATGTTTCTATGCTGCAATTTATGCATCTGTTAAGTTGGATAGCTCCTTCACTACCACTCAGAGAAGGTGAAGCAGACAGCAATAATGAAATCAACAATTCAACACACCAGATATTTAAATTTAGTAAAAAAAAATATAAACACCAACTACTCCCCAAATAAGTTTATAAAGAAAAGGAATTTTTTAAAGTACTTATAGGTTAGTATAGGAGTTAAAATTTTAAGGTATAGGTATTAATAATTAAGTAATAAAAAAGAAGGGGGAATGGGGAAATGAGAAGAGAAGAAGCAAGACATGGATAAGGGGAAAAGTATATGTTGTGAAGGTATTAGAAATAATTGTGAGAGAAAACACAGTAAAATAGGTATGAAAAAGACAAAATAGGAAAGAGAATAAAGACATAACAATAATAACAACTGAAAAGCATAAAAAAGCAAGCAAGAAAAAAAGTCAATATTTCCCCCCACCCCGCCACCCAGCAGGATTTTTTGTTGTTGCTGTTTTCTTGTTTTGGTGGTACTGGGGTTTGCACTCAGGGCTTTGCACTTGCAAACCAGGTGCTCTACTACTTAAGCCACACCTCCAGTTCCTTTTGCTCTGGTTTTTTTGGAGATGGGGCCTCACAAACCGTTTGCCTGGGCTGGCCTCAAATTGCATTCCTCCTGACCTCAGCCTCTGAAGTAGCTTGGATTACAGGCATGAGCTGTTGGCATCCTGCTCAGCAGGGGTTTTTTGTTTTGTTTTTTTAGTCTGAACAAGTTAGGCCAGAGGGAATTGTCTGGTCTGGGAATTTCTCTGGGTGGCAAAGCACCTGCATGGCCTGAAACCAACCAGAACACAGCACAGCACCTACAGTTCCCCTTTGCACAGTGACTCCTAAGCTTACAGTTCACTCCAGGTTGACTCCCACCAGTGTTCACTCCAGGTCCGCCCTCCATCAACCCACAACTCACTTGCGCTAGGACATACCCAAGCCTAGTGGTGGGCTGTGCTACTGACACTGCCACTTGCAGACTTCCCACTTGGCTCTGGTTCAAGCAGATTCCCACTGGGTTCCAGTCACCTGCAGGGTCATGGAGCCACCATGCTAGTAGTTTCTCCCTATGCAGTTGCTCAGTTCTGCTTTGTGACTTCAAAACCAACCTGAAAAGCTGTTTTCTGACTGTTTTGCTTCTAAGTCCACCATCTTGGCTCCCCTGCTAAATGCTTTTCAATTTTTTTTGAAGGGTCAATTTATATAATCAACATGGAAAGTCAAATAGAAGTTACCTTTCTGCCCAGTTGAAAATTCTAGTTCTGCTTCTTCTATAAACTTCCAGGGTCTATCCTCCAACTCCCAATCCTCCTGCTGCCACTTCTTGAATAACTGGGATTACAAACATATACCACCATGCCTGGCTGCCAAGAGAGCTTTAAGAGGAGGAGTGAGTATGATTATCAGATTTCATGGAATTAAAAAATTATAGTTCTTAAGATATTGATGCTGAATAAGCAAATAGGCCAATGGAACAGAACAAAAACCCAAGGATAGATATAAAGATATGAGGTATATGACCGAAGTGAGTTTGCAGATGACAGGAAAAGGATGGATTTTTCAACAAATGGTACCACATAAATATATCCACATGGAGAAAAATTACATTAAATCTCTACCTCACACCTCAAACAAAATAAAATTCTGGGAGAATTAAAGGTAAAAGTCAGATGCAAAACTAAGTCCTTTAAAAGCTATATTCTTTGTGGCAATAGATTACAGAAAGATTTCTTAAACGAAGCTCAAAAAGACAAACATAGAAGAAAATATTGAGAATTTGAACTGTTTAAAAGTAAGAATTCCTGGCTGGGTGCCTATGGCTCACACCTGTAATCCTAGCTACTCAGGAGGCAGAGATCAGGAGGATCACAGTTTTAAGCCAGCCTGGGAAAATAGTTCACAAGACCCTATCTCAAAAAATACCCAACACAAAACAGGACTGGTCGAGTGACTCCAGTGGTACAGCACCTGACTAGCAAGTGAGGCCCTGAGTTCAAATCCTAGTACTGCAAAAAAAAAAAAAGTTAAAAAATTTCTGATCATCAAAAGATACCATTGATACTTACCTGGCAGGGGAGATACCATGATCACGAAGGTGGTTTTCCCAGGGCGAGGCTTATCCATTGCACTCCAAATGAGGGAAACTCGATTGCATAATTTGTGGTAGTGGGGGACTGCATTCACACTCTCCCCTGGAAAAAAAAAGATATCATTGAGAATGTGCAAAGACAAGCTACAAACTAGGAGAAGATATTTGTAACAATCACTACCGAGGTCTAATATCTAGATTATAGGGATGGGTGGTAAGGGAGGGGGTGGGTGGTAAGGGACGGGGTGGGGGCAGGGGGAAGAAATGACCCAAGCATTGTATGCACATATGAATAATAAAAAAATTTAAAAAAAGAATATCTAGATTATACAAGAACTGCTACAAATCAGTAGGAAAATTACAAAGTACCCAGTAGATAAATGGACAAGAGTTTTAAACAGACATTTCACAAAAGGGAAAATGCAAATGATTCACAAATTTGTGAAAACATGCTCAACCTCATTAGTTATCAAGGAAATGCAATGGCTTGAGATATAATTTAGTAATCGTCACATTGATAAAAACAGATAATACCATGTGTTGATGGGCATTTATATTAATGGAAACGCAGCTGTGCTAGTGGGAGTACAAATGGGCAGAAAAATTTTGAAAAATATTTGGCGCACCTCATAAAGACGAGTAGAGGCATACTATTCAACCCAGGAATTCCATTCATAAATACATACAACAGAAATAGTTCTTGTGTTCAACAGGTTCAGCAGGTAGACATTCATAGAAGCAGTGTTAGCAATAGCGCTTATATTATATTATAGTCAAGATTTCCACAGAAACAGAAGTTGTGTGTGTGTGCGTGTGTGTGTAAATAGATTTATTATAAGTAATTAGCTCATGCAGCTGCGGAGACTTGGTGAGTCCCACATACGATGGGAGAGGCTAGCAGGTTGGAGACTGGAGAAAAAAAAAAAAAAAGAAAGAAAGCATTGTAATTCAAGTTAAGTCCAAAGGAAGTCTGCTTGTGAGCCAAGAACAGCTGATCTTGCACATGAAGTCTGAAGGCATTTTGCTGGCAGAATCTTCTCTTGCTCAGGGAAGGCCAGCCTTTTGTCCTATCAAAAGGCTTTTCATATTATGAAAAGGGCAAATCTGTTTTATTCAAAGTCCACCAATTTATATTTAAAAGTGAAAAGTAAACAAGCCTTCACAGAAACATCCAGAGTAATGTTTGACCAAGTATCTGGGCTCAGAGCCCTAGCTAGGTTGACAAATAAAATTAAATATCACAGTCACAAAGTAGACTGATCTAAGTGTCCATTAGTGGTAGACTGGAACAATGAACTGTGGTTTATTATATAATCCCTTCTTGAACACAGGCAGAGCTCCACTTGCTTCTCACCAATGGAATATGGCAAAACCATGGGATATTACTTTCTTTATTAGGTGAAGTTGTATGACAAAGGTGATGGGGTGTCATTCTCATGGTTATGTCTTTCTCTATATATGTATACATGCATACATAAACACACATATGCATGAATATGTATGTATATCTGAGCAGACATCTGCCGATCTTGAAGAAGCAACTTGCCACAAATTCTAAAGTCACAAAAAAATGAATTCTGCCAACAACCTGAAGGACTTTGGAAGCAAATCCTTCCCCAGTTATGCTTCCAGGTGAAAATACGGCCTGAGTGATACCTTCATCACAGCCTGTGACAAACTAAGCAGAAGATCCAGTTAGGTCATACCTGGACTCTTGACCCACAGAAACTGAATAATAAATGCAGGATGTTTTAAGTTATTAAACTTGTGATAATTTCTTATACAGCATGGAAAACTGATGTTCATAAGTAAAAATCAATAAATTACAGCTACATGTATCAGCATGGATGAATCTTATTACTTTGAGCAAAAGAAGCAACTGTAAAATACAGGTGCTATGATTCCATTTGCATGATGTTTGAAAACAAACAAAACCCAAATAATGTATAATTTAGAGAGTCATACATAAATGGTAAAATTATAAAGAAAAGCAAAACAAAAAAATACCACAAAAGAAAGGAGAGTGAGCTACTTCTGGAAGAAAGTTCAAAGCCCACACAGAGATTCTAAGTTATTAATAATGTCTATTTCATAAAGTTTACTTTATAGTTGTTTAAATAATAAAAAACCTTCTGTTTGTATACTATATATTTAACAATGAAGCTAACATAATATTAAAATCAATTTAACTTATAGAATATACAATGAATATCCCTACAGTTATCATCAACTTCCTCTGCAGCTCCTTCTAGTCCTTCTGGTGGAGTGACTTGAGATCAGAGTAACCTAAATTCAAGTCTTCTGTGACTTCCTCCCAGTCAGAATGCAGAATTATCAGATCAATATCTAGACTCTAGACCTTCCAGATGAAAGGGCTGCAATAAAATAACAGTTGAAAAATCATTACTCTAATAAAAAATAAATATAAAACTAACAATTATGACTTCTAGTTATACACATAAATATTATATATAGATATATTTAAATTAAACAATTATAGTAATCAGTACTTATGTTGCTGGTAGCATTGCAAAATGATACAATCTTTGATTTTAACCATATTGGAAATATAAAATATCAAAGCACTGTCATTCTTTGTCTCAGAGTTCTACTTTTGGGAATTTAAGGTCATACAAGAAAAAAATTTGGGAAAGTCAGAACTAAGCCAATCTGTTAAAGAATGTTCAAGGCAGATATATTTATAAAAGGATATGAAACCATTCAAATTCCTTTTTATTTACAAATTATCAAGTTAGTGCATACTAATAATGAAAAGGATATAGTGAATATATACCCTGTATTGGTATATGGATATATTAAACAATATCAAATGAACATCCAGAACAAACATATATTCACATGCTGTTTGTGTTACTAAAATATCTACTGAAGAATTAAAAATAACAGAGAAGGTTAAAGCAATACAAACAGTTGTGTTAGGATGATGTTCAATGAAGAGGTTATGACTTTAAATGACTAGGTACATGTTTAATCTGCAAGAATATATTTAATGGTAGAATTTCAGGCAACTATTTGTGCAGGGGATGGAAAAGGGTAGGAGAAAGAGGGACTTAAACTCTTGACACATGGAAAGTTTGTGTAGTCAAAGGGTGTCCTCTGGGTTGTGCAGGTTGTGGAGCCAAAGCAGAGAGTCATAGAAAAGACTTCTCAAAGGGGAGAAATACTGGAAGGACTATAGTTAGAAGCATGTGAGTGTAAATTAATTTCCCTTGGAATGTAAGCTCCTTTGTTTTACTTTGCTTCTTCTACTCATTTTTTCTGAAGCAATTGCAACTTGTATATGGGAGAGACTTAACAGTTTTCTAGGTTTGGTCTGAGTCTTATGAGCGCTGTTTTGACAAATTTCTTTGATTTCAGCATTGAGAAAAGTATGAAAAGTGTAACAGTGGAAGAATATCTTTTATAGAAGAGCTTCTAATCATTTCGATGGCAACAGTGCTAAGGTGGTTTTGTTCTGAGAGTCTTACTGAAGTTGAGAGGAATGACTTGTCATTGTGAACAAAAGTTCAGCATAAACCACCAGGAAGCAAGAGGGGAGGGCTGCATGGCTATTGCAGCTTTCAGACTGGAGCAGATTTGAAACAAGGAAGAAGGGGCTTCCTCTTAGTGAAAACCAGAGTTTTGCTGAAACAGTGCAATGATCCTAAGAGTGTTGTGCATTCAAGAACACTACAACCTCAACACACCACTTCTCTCTTTTGGTTTCTCCAGTAATAAAATAAAATAAGAAATACTTTTTCTCTCCACACCACCACCATTCATACAGCTGGACTGTATTATGACTCTGGATAAATCAATCATTTTTTTCAGGACATGATAAATAGAAGTGGTCCCTTCTAACAACTGGCTTATACACTTTAATTAGGACTACCCTCTGCTTCTTACATTAACTATGTGATTTCTAGCCACAATTTTTTGAGAGAGATTTTGAAATCAGAAAGAATGATAAGCAGCAACTAACTTTTAAGCTTCATTTTCCTTGCTATTAAATTGTACAAAGTATAAAAATATCACACAATCAGTCTTTACCTTTAAATAGCTCGTGGTATTAAAAAAAACTTTTCATGTCATGAGGTCTACAATATAATCTCCCTAAGAAGAACACTTGATGTGAAGTTACTCAACTGTGCACATGACCTTTCAACTAGAACTCATCTGTTAATGCTATGAACTGTCATGCAAGTATTCATTACCTGGAATTAAATTTCATATACATTATTTGAGAAGTCTACACAATACCAATAGAATAATTTTCTAAAAAATGTACTCTTATTTCCAGATATATCTTGATATATTTTTTTAAAAGAACTATAGCATCAACAGGGACCTTTAGAATTTAAGTTTAGATAATGTCACAAACTATCCAAAGGAATTAGTAGATATTTCCAGCAGCTGTTCTTCCATTTTCCCTGGCAGCATCAGGTGGCAAGGGCAGGCAGTAACTGAATCCATTTAGCCTTAGGTGTGACTCTGAGATAATGGTGATGACTGAAATACTTGGGTTGAGGCTTGGAGGAATGACTGGGTAGGGGAGCCATGTAGCATGCTGCACAAAGCACTCAACACAAAAGTTCATTTACTGCATAGTTGGAAATTTTGTTGAAATAACCACTTTCAGGAAAAGGGAACAGCTCAGAAAAAGCACAGGAGTTGGATAGATATGGATTAAAATTCCAGATAATCACTTATAATATCAACCCTTCCAAACCTTGTTTACTCATCTGTAACAAAACTACAAACAATATCAATTCAACAGGATCACTTGAGTATGAAAAGGATGCAAATATATGGTATTTAGCATAAAATAGAGGCTTAAGAAATATTAGCTCCCATCTTCCCATTCAACCAGGTCATGTTGGTCTTATTAAATATTCAGTCATAGCATCCTTTGATGCTTTACAGTCTAATTAATGAAATGCAATTGATAATATTGGGCTCTGTAATGTTGATACAAGGACTAGGAATAGAGTTTCCTTGACACTGCTTTGTACATTACCCAGTCACTACAAGGTCATGGTCTGTGGCATTGTGCAGAGCCATCAGCATTTTATGTCATCTTATATGACTCTTGTTCTTTGTTGTTGGTTACCATTGTTCTGGAGTTTGGGGTTGATAATATAATCTTCAAATTTTGTAGACAAAAAGAAAAAAGAAAAGAACCATCATAGCAGTTGTAGGCTGCATGAAAGAGATTGTACAAGACTGGGCTTTTAGTGCAACCTACTTCATTAGTGAGATTATATAGATCAATCAGAGCACCACAAACACTGATGTGATCAGATCATAATGGCCCTTTGACCTATTCCATAATGAATTAGGAAGGTCAGATCTATTTAATGAAACACTAGGTCCTCCATAATGTTCAGTGAGTATCATCAACTTGCATGGCACTTGAATTAAAAGAACTGTAGCAGGGAGGAGGATAAGAAGAAAACAGTCTAGGCCTGAGTCCTGAGAAAGTAGCAGGGAGGTAGGGATGGCATAGCAGAGAGATAAAACCTGAGAAATCTGAACATGAGGAAGGTCACATAGCACCAGGGAGGGGAACGTCACATAGCACTAGGGTAAAGCAGCCAATAAAATTAAATATAATCATATGTGGATTAGAACTTGCTTTTTGTTTCTGTAATATGCTTGCAAGGGTATATAAGATGAGACCCAGGCTGTTCTCAAGGCTCGGCCTTTGGACATAAGTCTGCTGAGTCTGTGCTGGCACAATAAAAATAGCTTCCTGCTAATTGCCTCAAGGGTCCTCTATCTCACTCAGCTAGTAAACTCCTGCAACATTTCTTGGGGGCTTGTTATCTGGGATTTCAGAGATGGTGAGTTATCACCTCCCTTGTCATTGGGGTGCATCCCCCCTGACCGTCAGGAGGAGATCCCACCAGGTGCCAATGGACAGCTTGATCCAGAGGGGATTTGTCCTCCTGGCGAGTCGGGGTGAGGACCTCAGATGCACAATGGAACTCAGTGAGGTGCAGGAACCAGTGAGGGGAGGGGAGCACTGTGTATCAGACTGGTAAGAACCTGGGTTCAAATTCAGGCCTGCCCCAGGAGGGAAGAGGAGCTTGATCACCTCTCAATGGGACATCCTAGTAACTGCCATTTTTGGGATGAAAGCTGTGTCTCTCAGATTCAGGGAGCAGTATGGAAGTACAGTGTTATATGAGAGTATATGAAGAAGGGAGCTGAGACACAGCCCAGCTTCAAAGTGAGTGAGGAGTTCCCTCTCGCTCTGTGTCTGTCTTTCCTTCTGATAACAGGAGGAGATATGTGGAAATCAGAGTAAAAACACTCCCTTGGAATGCGTGATTAATAACTTTAAAAGGGGATTTAATGGAGACTATGGAGTTAACTCCTAACAAGCTAAAGGTCCTTTGTGAAGTAGATTGTCCTGCTAGTCCCCAGAAGAGTCACTAGATAAAACTGTGATTAATGAAGTTTACAGAGTAATTGTGAAGAAAAAAAACCTAACACCCAGGAGAATAGGAAAACCCAAGAAGCTAAAACTGGTCTTCAAAACCAGACTTTGTTGTTTATTTAAATTCAGGTAGCAATTTATTGGGCAGACTGAGGAGAAATCAGTCTTTCAGTTTTGATGGGTAGCTTTGGTGTCCCAGTTTACACATCTTCACCCAAAATGGGCTTCCTAAAGGAGGACTGAGGCTCAGCACTAACTGAGTTCTTACAAAAATTAATACATGAAGGATGGACTTACACTAATACATAAGATCTGGTCTGACTTAAAAGAAAAGGAATGTTGCAGGAGGGTTGTGAATGTAGAGAGAGGGAAATGGAGAAATGGAAACAGAATTGGGATGAGGTCTTCATGGATGGAGTGAAGAAAGAGAGGGGAGAAAGAGGAGAAAAAAGGGGGGAGAGAGAGAAAAAAAGTGCCATAAAATGCTTAGAGACAGAAAAGGATGAAAGGTTTAATATATTCCTTCAGTTGAGTTCTTATGTCTTAAAAATAAAAAGTAAATAAAAAACAATTTAGGATTATTAAAATATGCCAGAAATACTAAACTTGCTGGTACCTTTACTTCTAGGGAGCATAAACAGGGAGGACCTACGTAAAAAGGTTGGAAAAGGAACAACTTTGACTGTTGCTGGTAAAAAAAAAAACTGTTCCAAAAGGTTAGTGCAGTAAGCTTGGTCTGTTATTGAAACAGTCATGAGATGCTTATGTTTCTCTTGCTAATGGCTGGTCAGATTATGCATCCATCTAATGGTGTGCTCACAGTGTGTATGTGTAAGCATCTTCAAAATGGTTCTTACATTACTGCTATAAGGTTAATATGATATTCAAGGTAACAAAAAAAATCAGGATATTTGTTTTAAAGATCTCTGTTATAAACTGCTTAGGCTTTTTACACAAAAATATGTAAACATCTTGAGAACAGTTCTTATTATAGAGTCAATGTAAAAATTATTACTGTATTCTGCTGCTACTTTTTAAAAAACAGTTTTTCAAACTTATTTCAATCAGCTCTCACTAGGATGCAGGCATTCCAGGGTTAACACTCCAGCTCTGACCAGAGGGGGAAAAAAGAAAAGGGGGGGTCACATCCTGCAGTGGAATTTGGGTAATTAAAGAAATGACCTTCACATGTTCCATTCCATTACAATCTGGAATTTAATTCTCTCTTATAATACAGGGGCCTATTAACAAGTGGGCTTTTTATAAATTGTTTTTATACAAAAAAAATTTTAAGGTTGCTTTCTTCCTGGTTTTTTTCCCATACAAATATAAGGTTCTAAGTTAAAATGTTTTATAAATTAATTTCAACACATAACATGATATTAAAGATATGACTTTTTTAAATAAAAGGATAAAAAAACTTTAAAAAAAGGATAAAAGACAAGCTCCTCCAGGAGATACAAAATAAGTTGTCATAAAGGTACAGAGTAAGTTGTCATAAAAAGATGGAGTTTATAGATGCTTATGCAATAATTAATTTGACTAAAATCTAAGAGTTACATTAAAGGTTTTATAAAGTCAAAATTTAATATACTGATGTTAAACTAAAAACTTAATTCTCTAAGCTCATAACAACAAGGCTCTCTCTAAAATACTGTATTGTTCTTGATAACATTTACAAAAAAAATTGTCTTAAAATGGTTTTTGTTTTGTCAAGGTACCTGTCAGGGAATTTTTGGTACAAAATTTTTGATACAAAAATTTGTGGTTAATCCACAAATTTGACAAGACAACAAGAGTTTATTAAAATACAGAAAAATAAGAGGCAGCTGAACACAGGGAGTACTGCTGAACTGATATAAGGGTTGACACAGATTTACTTATGTAAAGCCAAAGGGCACCCTCCAGACAGGATAATAAAAAAAAAAAAAAAAAAAAAAAAAAGGCTCCTTTTTCCTACACTGGAAGTCAAGACCTCCAGTTTCTATTGGACTCAACAGAGTGGAGATGTTAATCCTACTCCTTCCACATGGAGGGCAGAGGAAATTTTTGCTCTGGGATGGCCAGATTGGGCCTGTTATTTTAGGGGGACTCTATTGACTACAGGTTAGTGGGATCCTGCTGTATGTCATGAGCCATATATTAATGTCAAAAATCTGGGATGTGATCCCTTATCAACATCTGAGCCATGATTCTTGGCCATTAGGTTTCTTAACTCCACACTCAGTCCCCATGAATGTTTACCTGTTTCTCTGGTGATATTTTTTGGGGTTTTGACTACTAAGGTAGTCAAATCATGTTCATTTAAGAGTTGGTTTATGTTGGGGTTAACAATAAAGACAGCCATGTTAGGATTATATGCCCTCCCCTTTGTAGATGACTTACCTTTATCTCCCTGGATAGATGCCAAGGACAGTTGGGCAGACAGTTACCTAACTACAACTTATCTTTCTTGGTTGCCCAGCAACAATATCCCTTAGTGACCTTACTGGTACTTTTCCACTAGCCCAAGCCTGTGTGTGGCAATGGGCTCTAGCTTTCTTGCTGGGTCCCCTTCCACAGGGTTCCTGCCTAAACAAGAAATCCTGTACTGGTGTTTGAGCCATCTCTCTGCCTCTTCCATACCTCTTATTTTCTAACCGTTTATACAAAACTTTCTAGATGACCTAATGGTTAAACAACTGCTGTCTTGGGTGATTCTAATACAGTTGGTACCCTATATGTGTCTGTGACTGGGCTATTTGGGTTTACTAAAATTGTTCTTTCCCCCAATTGATGAAAAAGTCTAAGGTTTTACTTCAAGAGCAACAACTAAACTAATACATATATATATATATGTGACCTCTACAGAGCTGTGATGCTGTTGCTGGTTCCTACATATTAAATATCTTTATGTTTTTCAAGTACATCAAGGCTTCTAAAATACAAAATTTAGTTAAACATGGTAACAAAAAGTTAGTGGTACTGATATACTGTTCTGTTAGTTGCTAAATTGTCCATCAGAAATTTAACCATGACTCTAAGTTTTTGTCATTACAGTCCCATCCTTCTGGGACATTTACAATCAAGTCCATACAAAAAGTGACTCTGGCATCAACCAGGTTAGCTTTTTAGACATCTGCTTTTGTTAGTTTTGTTTTGTATTAACCTTGTCTAGAAGCCCACTGCTTAAGAGCCACTCCTTCTCAGCCTCTTTCTTGCTTAAATTTGGCCAAAAGGGTCTAGTTGGCACTGACTCCCACCTGATTTGCTTGTTATTCCCCCCACCCCGCCCCAGTGTGGGACAAAAACCAACCAATCAAACAAAATCCAGGAAAGAGCAAATCCTGACAATGAAATAAAATGCCCAATCAAGACAGGTCTTCAGTCCATGGCCATACCACCTTGAATGCATCTAATCTCATCTGATCTCAGAAGCTAAGCAGGGTTAGCCTTGTTAGTACTTGGAAGGGAGACAGATATTCAGAAGAGACTGCTCAGAGACAAGCAGTTTGGAGACAAAGGGGGGAATGCCTTCAAAGTTCAAATGGGGTCACTGGAGCCAGACCTCTCAAAAATAACCAAGGCAGAGAGGATTAAAGAAATGGCTCTTATACATGTGTGGTCATCTGGCATTAAAGGCCTTCTAGACAAAAACTTATATTTTTAGACAGGGTCTTCTACTTAAATAGAGAAAACGTAACTATTTTTTACTGGCTCTAAACATGTCCTTTAATGTTTAAAGATGGTGGTTTTAGCTTTTTTAAACAACGAGTTTTCTTGGACATATATACTAACAGTATATTGTTGCCAAGGTAATGCTACTAAAAAAAAAAATACTGTCTAGATTTAAAAAAAAACCTAAAATGTCTAACCATTAAAACCCCATTGGAGGGGCCCTTTTGTTGTTATCTTATCTACTCCCACCATACTTAAAATAGCACTGATTGCTTCTTGGATCCACCACAGTCAAGTCAAGCCAGCTTCTCTTGAGTGGGAGTGCATCCCTGATCCGGCTTCACCGTGTAGGATCACCCTCCGGAACCTGAGTGCCCTCCCTCAGCAGGACTCCACTTCCCAGGGAACAACAGGAGACCAAGAACAAAGGGACAACAGCCCTGCTCTAGTCATCCCGGAAGCTGACTAGTCTACGCACACACGGCAAAAGCTTGAGGAGTCAACTCTCCAACAGGACAATGGGTTGATTTTCACACCAGTTATTTCACTGTAATGCACTGTTACCCCTTGTTTGTATCTGTTGCTGTAGTTCTCACCCTAGTCTTCACCATAGGCTTGGCAGAAACCTATGGCTGATTTGTCTCAGGGTGAAAGGTCTTTATTAGCTCTCTTCCATCTCTTTTGGGCAGGATGCATAATTACTGTTTATCGTTACTGATGTGGTTTAATAGAGGGCTAACTACTGAGCCCTTCTTCACAAGGGACAGCTGCCCCTGACTGCACCCATGGCACTGTAACCCTGTAAATTTCACTGTACTTAAGCCATCAGATTAAACATGGGGAAAATAATTAGTACAAAAATAGATAAAAAGGGTCTTGACCCTGAGAGTCTGATACACCTCCAATTAGTAACTGTTACCCATGAGAGTTCCTTATATCAAGTTTTTCACTCCTTTTATAAGGAGATGAGAAATGAATTTTCCATCTCTGCCAAAGCTAAAAACTGTTTCTCTCACTGGCTGAGTCTATGGCCCAGACACTAACTATCATTTCATGCTATGTTTGTGGGGGGGACCAACATGGGAGACCATTGGGCTTGGGAAAAAGATGACAAATGGCCTTACATGTAATGATGTCATAAAAATACAAACCCCTAAATTAAGATGATGCTCTTTGACGCTAGGTGGGCCCGAGCATCAAAGGGGAGAATAATGCAGCAGGGAGGAGGATCAGAAGAAAACAGTCTAGGCCTGAGTCCTGAGAAAGTAGCAGGGAGGTAGGGATGGCATAGCAGAGAGATAAAACCTGAGAAATCTGAACATGAGGAAGGTGACATAGCACCAGGGAGGGGAAAGTCACATAGCACTAGGGTAAAGCCGCCAATAAAATTAAATATAACCATATGTGGATTAGAACTTGCTTTTTGTTTCTGTAACCTGCCTGCAAGGGGACATAAGGTGAGACCCCTTTGTTCTCAGGGCTCAGCCTTTGGACATGGGTCTGCTGAGTCTGTGCTGGCACAACAAAAAGTTGCTTCCTGCTAACTGCCTCAAGAGTCCCGTATCTCAGCTAGCAAACTCCCGCAATAGAACCACTAAAATGGCAAACTAAATATAAACATTAGTATAAAAAGTTTCTTTCCTTCCACCCTGCCTTCCTTTCCTTTTTTCTTTCATTCCCTGTTTGAAGAATACCTAAAGAAAGAAGGGTGGGGGTATGGTAGCAAGCACAAGGCCCTGAGTTCAAACCCCAGTACTGCCAAGACAAAATTTAAGCATAGTGAAATACAAAAGATTTCAGCTTTCAATTCTATCAAGGCCATTTCCTGCTCAACTAAACTAATAAAACACTTATTTATAGCATCTGGTTACTAAAAATGTCAGGGAGAAAATCAGCTCTACGGAAGTATAAAATAGATAAATGAGACAGTTTAAAAAAAAAAAAAGTCCCAGTAGTCTGAGACTGACTTTCTAGCTAGTCTTTGATGGTACCACAAAAGGTCTGGCTATTGAGTGCTTTGTCTCAGGATTTTTGAAGGTCCAGTTTACCGCCAAGGTAAGAAAGGTTGTGTAGTGCAAGATACTTGTTATTGAACGTTTTTGGCAAGAAAAATGCAACTTTCTTCCCTGCCAGTGCATATTATCCAGAAACCTTTGACTTCCTAGATTTCCTGTTAATAATACAAAATTTCTCAGCAATAGATTTCCAAATACAATTTTAGCTAACACTCATCAGGACAGAGTTTTACACAACAGATGTGCCAAGAATGTATGGACAGAATGAATCAGAAGTAAAGCAATTTTATGTCCCTTGTGGGTGCAAGAAAGAACTATTTCTTAAAGCAAAAGACAAACAGCCTTTTACGTGGTTGGGATGACTCTGGGCTGTAGGAACTTGCAGCAGTCAGAAAAATTACCCTGTTACACAATAAAACCAGAGTGAGGTCTTGAACTTCTAACTGCTTTATGGAAATTGTGCTTCAAAGAATAGTGTCACCTACTGTTAGATTTGCTACAAACCATAGTTGCTAGTCCACAAATGCAAAGTATTATTGGATACACATTTAAATTGCAGCTGCAACACAGAGAATATTCACATCTTCTCATACAGAATATATTTTGTGGCTTAAAAACAAACAGCAGATGATACAGGGCAGGGAAGATATTCACCTAAATAGCAATTTCACTAAGGTATCTATTTATAAACTGATTGTGGCATTCAATTATTTATTAAAGAAAAATTTATGCATCAATAGCTTGAAAGTGACAGAAGTCGTACAGTGAACTCAAGATATATGCAAATCTGATGAAGGCACTGATGACTTAAATCTAGCAGGCCTATCTTTCTTTAAAATGATAAGTGAAATCCAAAGTGTTGGTGACAATGTGGAGAAGCTGAACTTTAATGCACTTCTAGCCAAAGTATATACTGGGTCAACTACATTGGAAAACTTTTGCTGGTATCTCCTAAAGTTGAACACACATAGACCCTATTATCTAGCAATTCTACTCCTATATACTTAATAAAAATGCCCAGTATATATAGCATAAGTCATATATAACCACTTTTTGGGGGTGGGGTGGGGAGGACATGCTAGGGTTTGAACTGAGGGCCTCACACTTGCTAGGCAGGCACTCTGCCACTTGAGCCATGCTGCCAGTCTGCACCACTTTTTGTAACAGTCCCAAATTGCAAAAAATCCAAATGCCCACCAACAGTGGAATGGATAAATCATAGTAGAATGCCACAATGGACTATTATACAACCGTAATAGTGAGCAAACTACAACTATATACAAGAATTTGAATGAATCTCATAAGCATAATATTGATCAAAAGAAACAAGACCCACCCAATGGAATACATACCATATGAATCCATTTGTATAAACAGCAAAACTAATGTATAATTTTGAAGTCAGCATAGTGGTTACCCTGCCAATTAATATTTGCAAGGGCCATGAGAGAGATTTCTGAGGCTGCTAACCTTCTGGCTTTTGCTCTGAATGCTGGTTACATGGTATGCTCAGTTTGTGTAAATTTAATAAGCCATATATTCATGACATGTTTATCTATTACTTCAGTAGAAATATAATAAATGCCCTCCTTTATGACAGGTTTAGATCATCCCTGCTTATTATGCCTAGAGCTATGAATGTAATCAGCATTTGGTGTTCAGAAAATATTTGGTTTTTAATTAAACTAGATTAAAAATCCAAAATCACAGACTTGAAAAAAATCCCCATTTATTTCTAACAGTGACAGAATTAAACATAGACAAAAGAAACTGCTTTCTTATTTGCATTCTGGACTTTGTCATTTCCCATTTCTGGACTGAACTGCTACAAACCAAATCTACGTGTACAGAGGAAAGGTGATGGCTGTATCAACAATCAACTCAATAGCAGACATGATAAAAACAATAACCTGAGGGCTGCAGTTTGGATGTCCCCCAGAGGCCTAAACGTTAGAGGCTTGCTCCCTGGCCTGTGGTGCTTTCGGAAGGGCTTTAAGAGATGGGCCCTACAAAATAGTTTCTGCTGGGTATTGGGGGGGGGGAAGGGGGAGGGCGGAGTGGGTGGTAAGGGAGGGGGTGGGGGCAGGGGGGAGAAATGAACCAAGCCTTGTATGCACATATGAATAATAAAAGGAAAAAAAAAAAAAGAGATGGGCCCTAGTGAGAGAAAGTTAGGTTATTGGGAGCAGCCCTTATAGGGGATATTAAGATCCCAGCCCCTTATCTTATCTTTTTGTTTCCTGGCACCATGAGATGAGCAAGCCTTCTCTTCTACATATTACTTCCATGATGTACTTTGCTACCACAGGCCCAAAGCAACAGTCTGAAACCATGAGCCAAAATAAACCTTTTCCTTAATTAAGTTATTGTCTCAGGTATTTTTTACAGTGACAAAAACTGACTAACATACTAAACAAAAACTGACTAACACACTAAACACCATTTACCAGATATTTTGTTATGGATACCATAGATAAACTAAGTATTACCAGTGAAATAAAGTGACCCAGCACAGTGGCACACTCCTGTAACCCCAATCTTAGGAGGCTAGGGCAGGAGGATCATGAGTTTGAGACCAGCCTGTGTTATGGAGCAAGACCTTGTTTCAAACAAGTGAAGTAAAGTGTATAATACAATCATCTGACTTATCTGAATCAGGCTATAAAAGGGTTTCACCTGAAATATTGAGACTCACAGAGCTTTTGAACGCAAAGGCCAAGCAGGTGATATAAATGAATAAAGCAGGTCAGATGAAATACAATGGGACCTGGTAATGCAGTGGAGCACCTTGGAGCACCTAAATAGTGGTTCTCAGAGTGTGTCTTCAGACTATCTCTATCAGGATCTAGGTAAAAATTGAAATGATCTGGCTCGAAACCCAGGTCTACTGAATCAGAAACTGTGGGTGAGCCCAGCCACCTGACTTTTAACAAGCTTGATTCTGATGTACACTTAAGTCTGAGAACCATGGGTCTAGATGGGTACTAACCACATTTTTTAAAGAAAAAATCTTGTGGGTTTAAAAAAATCATCTGACCAGTTATGAGATCAAAAACAGTTTTGTAACTCCTCATGAGAATCAAATGAAAACAACAAAAAGTATATAATTATGTCCATTCTGTATTTCCAATCTCTAAGATGAAGAAAGACAGCATGTGGTAAAGGGTGAGCCTGAGTTTTATCCTCCCCAGGATTTCACACGTATATGGACATACCTGGTTAGTATCTGGTGGGGTAGGCCTTCTAGAACTGTATTCATAAGAAATTGGAGTAGCTTCCAGTAAAGAACTAATTCCAGTGGAAGAACAAACCAAGAGCAGAAGGCCAGCAAATGGGGCTGAACATAACTGAGTGAATCTTTTTTTTTTTTCATTTTTCTTTTATTATTCATATGTGCATATAAGGCTTGGTTCATTTCTCCCCCCTGCCCCCACCCCCTCCTTTACCACCCACTCCGCCCCCTCCCTCTCCCCCCCCAATACCCAGCAGAAACTATTTTGCCCTTATTTCTAATTTTGTTGTAGAGAGAGTATAAGCAATAATAGGAAGGAACAAGGGTTTTTGCTGGTTGAGATAAGGATAGCTATACAGGGCATTGACTCACACTGATTTCCTGTGCGTGGGTGCTGAGTGAATCTTGATGCTGCCTCTCAAATAGTTTCTAGCTGTGTCTACAGGACTAATTCATTCTTTCAACAAACAGCTATTGAACATCTACCTTGTCTATCCCTGAGTTTTGTGATCTTCACAATATCTGTAACGTAAAACCCAGTAAAAGCTAAATGAGATGGTTTTTGCTAATCTCCTTTGGACACAGAGAAGGCAGCTTGTCCATGGCAATAATGATTGAATAATTGGTGCCAGGTGTGGCAGCTGTGGCTCTAGAACCATTAACGTCATTGGTGCTCTTGAATGGGGACTCAGGCCTTGGAGACCTCCTTGCACACATCAGTAGTTGCAACAATGGTGGCAGTGCCTTCTAGGCACTGATGACATGGCCTGAAGGATTGGGAGTAGCTGCTTTTATCAGGCAAGAACTGTAAAACTCATGGCAGCCAGAGACCTGTTCTTACAGTACACATGAGACATCCCAGGACACTGCTGGGCTGTAGTGGAGAGGATGGAAGCTCTAGGAGAGACAGAGAAACGGTATTTTAAACCCGTGGTGCTTGTCACTCTGTGTAACAGGAATTACACATAGAAGAATTGTTGGGGTTTTTTTCTCCAGAAAACAAAGAAAGCTAATACTTAAATCTGAGTCCTTAATATAATTATCCTCTTTATTTTTTTTTGCCTTAGCAACATTTAAAGAAACTATGTGCTGTTTCTTATAATGAAATTAACATAATGTGCAGTGGTAAAGATGAAAGACTCAGTGATCAAATCTTAGACATTTGCTTTCATTCAAAAAAAATTAAAAGTAGCAAAATTATTATAAGCTTTGGGACATGAAATTTAAAAAAAATCATGGTGCACATTCCTGATCTGTTTCTCTCTCAAAACATCCCATAAAATGGAACAGCGTTGCTGATGAGTTTTTCTTTGGCACCAGTAAGCAGCTCACTGCACAGGAAGAACTTTGGAAACAGCCACTTCTCTGCTGCCAGAATTTTGAGAGATTGATGCCTTTTTCCTCCATTTCTGCAATGCTTATAGGCTGCAGATTTTCTGTTCCTTCCTAAAATCCTAAATTGAATTCTATTAACATATTTGTTGTTCTAAACAAAAAATGTTTGGGAGTTTGGAGACCACCAGTCTCTGTAAGAACCAAGGTATTCCCCTAAATAACCAGAATTTTTCACAAACAGCTAAGAGATCACCTCACTGCGTTTAACTCAGCATGTTATGATACCTGATAAAAAAGGCATGTGAATCAATATTCTATCCAGACAGTAATATCTTGCAGATTTCCAGTTTGCTGGGGGAGCCTTATTTTTTTCTGGATTGCTGCTTATTTGAAGCCAACTTTTTAAAGCCTAAACAAACTAAGAATCACTTTATTTTGATACCATAGTTCTAATCAACCCGTAATATCCACAATGGAATGTGAGTTTGGGGGATGGCAGCAGAGATCAAGAGGTTAAGTTCTCTCCAGCTATGTTTCCCTGGACAAGTCAGTTCCTCCATGGGGCTCAATTTCATTATTCATAAATTGAAGGTGGGGTAAATTAGTCCAGAGTTCTGCACCATGAGACTATGAGAACTTTCTCTGGAAAATCCTAATGGTGGAGTAAGTATTTTAAAGAGAAAAAAATACATAAACTATTGATACTGTAATATTCTTTTTTGTAAGGAGTTGGAATAATTTTCTATTTTCTTTTAGGACAGAGTCTCACTTTGTAGACCAGACTGGTCTTGCACTCACTTGGTAGCCCTGACTAACCTCAAACTCATGATCTTCCTGTCTCTGCCTCCCGAGTGCTGGGATTACAGACATGAACCACCATGACCAACCTTCGAGGGATTGTTTCTACATTAATTTGGTAGAATTTAGCTTCCTGGAATACAAATTAATAACGGCAAAGTAAAACATTTATTCAGTTCTGTTTTCATAATATTTGTTTCCTCCATGCGCCTTGTTCTGACTCTATATCTGTCCAGGACCATTGTGATAGCCTCCTAACTTTTTCATACCTCTGTTCTCCTCCCTCAACCTTTTTAAACATGACTTGTACTTGGATTTATCAGATTAAGCTTTCCCAAGTACAGCTCTTTTCACATTATTTCCCTGCTCACAAAACTTGAATGCTAGCTCTTTGTTGACTACAAGATAACACAAAAACTCCTTCTCAGGGCATGCAAGGCCTTGTACAGTGTGCCCCAACCCAACTTCCCAGCCTGGTGGCTCCCTTTGCCACAGCCTTCCAAGCTTCCCGCCCTTCCTTCAATGCCCAGAAATGTTCTCATTCTGTGCCTTTGTCCACTAGGGTTTGCTCCCTGTTCCTATCTGTTTGGAGTCTACCTATCCTTAAAGTTTAAAGGATTCTGGTATCCCCTCTGTCTCCTTCAGTCCCTCCCAGCTTTTCTTGGTTCTGCTCAACTATGAACAGCTTATCTTTTTCCTTAATTCCTGTGGCAACTTGCCTGCATCTCTTTCACGGTAGTAATCACTTTCCGCTCTGTATTTTAGATATTTCTGTTTGTGTCTTATCTCCCTCACTAGATAATAAGTTTCATGAGATCAGAAGCAATATTGTTCCAGATTTGTGCCCCTCAAGGTACTTGCGCATGGTAATTCCTCCACAAATCTTTGTTAAATGAATAAATGAGTGCGTAGTTACCATGGGACTTTGAATTTATCCAAATCCATTCAACCAAGTTAGAATCACTCACATGGTGATTTTTAAACCAGAAATTCCTCTCTCTGTTTATTTATCATCTATCTATCTATCTATCTATCTATCACATATTTCTCTCTCTCTCTGTCTGGTTTCATTAAAGAAAACGAGGAAAGAAAAATATGAGAGGTACAATAGCTTAAATTTCAGGATTAGCAAGTAATTGATATTCTGTTTCCTTCCTTCAAACATTGTGCTAGTTGATTTTCAAACCATGGTTTAGGATGATGTGTTTGCATACTATGATGTTGAAATGTTTGTTAAGTCTAATGCAACTCTTAGAGAAAGATTAACTCTAACTCTGTAGATGAAAACACAAGCTTTAATCCAGAGAAGTAAAGAATTCACCTGAGAGCTGGGCACCAGTGGTTCACAGCTGTAATCCTAGCTACTCGGGAGGTAGAGATCAGGAAGATCACAGTTTAAAGCCAGCCTGAGCAAATAGTTTGGGAGACCTTATCTTGAAAAAACCCAACACAAAAAAGGGCTGGTGGAGTGGCTCAAGGTGAAGTGTAGGCCCTGAGTTCAAACCCCAGTACTGGAAAAAAAAAAAAAAGAGTTCACCTGAGGTACTATTTCACATGGGGTGTTGAGAAAACTCATGGCTTGTCTTTTTTCTTTTCTTTTCTTTTCTTTCTTTTTTTGCAAAGAGTGGACATTCAAATCAAAGGAAAATATGCAACTAAAGGGGACAGTTAGATGGAGACGAGTGGTCATAAAATTTACTTTATATATGTATACATGTAATATATATACATTCTTATATATATACATACATACAATTATAAATAAAATGGTTATATATACTCAAAACCAGTTTTTTCATTTCTATTCCTTTTGTAATGTTTGCCAATTTTTACACAAATTCTTGTACTTTATTCTTTATCTTAAAACTAATCTTAATCTCTACTACTTGTGACACACTTCAGCCTTTTTTTGTGTTAGTTATGTTTCTAGTACGGTCTCCCCTCTGCAGCCTGGGCTGTGATTCCTCAGGAAATGTGACCTTTAGTGAAAGTCAGATTTTTGGGGGGTTTTTTGGAGGTACTGGGAATATAAATGACAGCTGCTACATCCAGGGAAAACTATTATTATTATCATTAATATTATTATCAGTGGTATTGAGGTTTGAACTCAGTGCCTCACACTTGCTAGGTAGGCACTCTACCACTTGAACCATTCCACCATCCATTTTTGTGTTGGACATTTTTGAGATAGGGTCTCACCAGCTGTTTGCCCGGTCTGGCCTTGACCCTCGATCCCAATACTCCTGATCTCTACCTCCTGAGTAGTTGGGATTACAGCCATGAGTCACCAGCACCTGGCCATAAGATTCTTTTAATGAGTGCATTTTTCAAAACTTAGGTAGTTAAAAAGAGGAAGAAGAAAAAAAGACTGAGAGCCTTTTCTTAAGTCTCTTAGTTTACTGGAAAGTTAGAACGTAAGCAGAATGTTGCCCTTTTAGGCTATTTTCTTTTTTTCCCCTTTTGTGAAAGGTAGATACATTTATGGGCAAGCTTTGCAGTACAGCAGTGAACAACGATATCTAACCAAATTCATCATTCAGGTATTTTTCCTGTATCAGTCAGCGTTGTGTAATTTTGGGTTTGTATTATCTCACAGAAAGTTCTCAAATTGGGCAGGACATAACAGGCTCTCTGCTAGACATAGGGTGTTAGTTAAAGATGGAAGAATTTCAAAGAGAAACACAGGTAGCAAGTCTGCTGAAATACAACATGGATTTGCCAGAGATTTAAGATGGACAATGTCCTGAAGGTTGAGATTATGGAAGGTTTTCCACCCTTTTTTAAAGTTTTGGACTTAGTAGGTTTTCTTGGTGAGCACATAAACTTTTATGATCAAAGAGTAGGAAAAATAAGAATGCTTTCATATAAGGATGTATAATAAGCTTTGTCGGAGGTGTGCTGGGATCTCACTGGCGAGTCAAAACAGCACTGGGTAAGGTCACAGTGTGTGGCTAACCAACAGTTGAGATGGGGTTCTGGGGATGGTAAACTTGGACACAGTCCAAATTGGCCTAATGTGTGTTCACTTGCCCATAACTCATCAACTATTTGTAAGATGCCAATTAGGTGCAAAGCCTTGTGTAAGGGGCTAGGCAGCGAGGATAAAATGAAGTAGAGCTCTCACCCTAGGAGAATTCTTTAATTAGCATTATAATAAGGGCTCCAAAGAAATCACAAAATTCTAAGAGAGTTTATGAAAGAACATGATCATGTCAAGGGATGGGGAGAGCATGGAAGGCAGCTGTGAGGAGTTACATACAGTGTGAAATCTGAAGGGTAAGCAGGAATTAGCCGTCTATGAAAGGTGGCTTCTTCTGAATAGAAGAAGGCTCAGAAATAAGAAAAACCCTGTCAAGGTTCACAAACTGAAAGGCCAGTCTGGCACTGGTGGCTCACGTATATAATCCTAACTACTCAGAAGGCAGAAACAGGAGGATCGTAGTCCAAAGTCAACCCAGGCAGATAGTTCCAAGAGACCCTGTCTTAAAAAAAAAACCTTCAAGAAAAAGGGTTGATGGAGTGGCTCAAGGTGTAGGCCTTGAGTTCAAACCCCAGTACTACAAAAAAAAAAAAAAAAAGAAAGAAAAAAAAGAAACTGAAAGGCCATGGTGGCAGAAGCTCAGAGAAGGAGGGAGTTACTGGTTGTATTTTTTTTTAAAAAAAGATTTACATTTTTAAGACTTCTTTGCTCTAAATGGAGCAAGAGGGGGTTACAGGGGTCTTGTAGGAGGCTATTACAGTGGTCCAGGTGGAGGAAAATGGACTCCAGGTGGTCTGTGTGACAGCTATGTCATCAGGTTTGGGGCATAATAGACAAATTCCAGAGATTATACACAAGGTAGAATTGACAAAAATTGCTGCTTGGTTGGTTACTAGAGATAGAAAGTTGTTAAGAATGACCCAAGGCTAGGGATTTAGCACAGTGGTAGAGCATGCACAAGACCATGGGTTGGATCCCCAGCTTTCCAAAAAAAAGACTCCTATTAGCTGATCTATACAAACTGCGCGTACATCTCCCCTCTCATGGTCTCTGAAGTGGACAGATTAGGAAATCAGGAACACTCCTTGTTATCTTTAAGATTTGTAAATGAATAAATCAAGAAATGGAGTAGCAGCTCCATTTATGTAGTCATGCCAATTCAATTTGACTCATGTATCTGAATCAGTGTTTGATCCTCGATGTAGATTATACATTGGATTAGGAAGCCTACTAAAGAAGTGTTTGTTTCAGGGTTTTCTGTTCCAATGTTCCTATCAGTCCTTGACATTTCAGACTCTGAGTTAATTACAGTCAGGAATGGTTAACTGTTTCTGACTAGGGAAAATACACCTTAAAAATGTAATTTAGATGTTCCATTCTGACATTCATTTCAGTAGGGTGTGTTAATGCTTATTTTCTGGTTCTGATTATTTTATTTGCCCTCCATGTTGTTTCTGTTAAACTGCTATGTAAATGACTAACAGAAATTCTCAAACAACAATGCAGCATGTATAGTCACAAGTCTGAGGAATGTTGTTTGTGTTCAAGAGCTCAGCTTTTATTTTTTCAGAAATCACCTCAGTTTAGGGTCAATGGAAATAGACACTGAAATTATGTTTTCTATGTAGGTAAAAAAAAAAAATCAATGAAGTAGGTAAGAGGAAATTTGGCATAGCACCAGGTAAGCCATGACAGCTACTTCATCTTGAGTAAATTTCTACATGCTACTAAATTAGCCAGAAAATCTGTGCTGAGAATGGACTAAAAAATAAAAATGGAGTGTGGCACATTTCAATTCTATTCTGCATTTTTGTATTTAGGGTTTGGTGCTTGTTGCTTTGTTGTTTTTTGTTTGGGGGATTTAGTAATGATAAATAGTATAAGATTGAGAATACAAGAATGAAGAAGAAAAAAGAAAAGGTAAATTACCCATTCTCCCCAGAGGAAACCACTTTTAATGATTTCTATACATAAATAGATATTTTCTTTACATATCTAAGTAAGATCAATGATTTTTATACAAATATATAACATTCCACATCTTATAATTTTCACTTAGAAAATACATCTAAAGATAGTTTCATATTAGTACATATAAATCTATCTTTTCAGGCTGATTTCTAGTTGAACTACATTGTAATTTATGTAATATCAATTCTTTAGCATTTGGTGCTCTTGTGACCTACAACAACAAATGTTTACAAATCCCTTATTGCAAATAGGCTGAGAAAGAAGGTTCTCTCTCATTTTCTTTCTCTCTCTCAATCTCTCTCTCTCTCTCTCTCTCTACACACACACACACACACACACACACACACACAATGTCTATTAAATCCAGCTTGTTAATTGTATGGTATAAATCTTTTGTATCTGACAAATTTGGAGTCACTTTGACCTGTCGGTTTCTGGTGAAGTTATATTAAAATTTCTTCCTGTGATCGTTGTGCTGATTATTCTCCATTTGCTTTGTCAGATCCTCTCTTGGCTCTTCTCTGCCCTACTTTTCTGCCCTTTGTTTTCCAGTTAGGTTTGCTTGGTGGGTTTGGTGCCAGCAGATCAGAGGGCAGGCACAAAAAGACATCAGGAAATTTAATCTCTTGTTTCTGTCCCTTCCCTCCCCCTCCCACCCCAGGGTCCTGGCTGCCATGCTGTGTGACTATAACTCATTCTGAACAGAGCCTCTGTCCCTTCCCCTTGTTCTGCCATGCCTGGGGGTGGGAGCATAATGGCTTGTCACTCTTGCAAGATCTTTGCTCAGTCCCTCTTGCTCCATCAAACCCAGTATGTAAATAAACAGTTCACTCATTAAAGTCTGTCTAGTTAAACTCTGCTGAGCATGATGTCTGCTTCTTTTTCAAAACCTTGACTGAATTTTCCACTTACAATTCAGTCAGTTTTTTGTTTTATAAATGTCAAATACACCAGAAGCTTATGATTAATGTATCTCCTGGACTGATGACTCCTTTTGCATATTATTATTATTTTTTTCTTAGAAAATGTTATTTTGACTAATAGTAACACTAATAGATAAACCAGTCTTCTTTTGGTTTGTGTTTACCTAGCATGATTTTTTTCTTCCCATCTCTTGTTTTTCAGCCTTTCTGTGTTGTTTTGTTTTGAAGTGTGTATGTTTTTGAAAGCTTATCATTTGAGTGTTTTGCTGTTGTTTGTTTATTGACTCATTTTGTTTTGTTTTGTTGTTTTTGAAACAAGGTCTCACTATGTAGCTCAGGCTGGCCTTATACTTTCCATCCTCCTGCCTCAGCCTCTCAAGTCTGGGATTACAGGGGTATAGCACCATGACCACTTACAATTTAAGCCTTTAATCCAGCCAGATAAAATAACAGGTGAATTTGATCTATTCACATTTATTATTATGTTTGGATATATTTCTGCCATCTTACTTTGAGTTCAGACTCTTCAAGTTCCAACACAGATTATATTTCTACTCTTTAAATTATCATATGCTTACTTAGAATTTTCCCTAAAGTATGAAGTTGCACAATATCTCTGTCCCTGTCCCTGGCAAGCAATATATGCTAGCACATTAGAACTCCCCAATGGACTTCTACACCCATCTTCCTTATTGTTATAGAGAATTTTTAATTCCATTCTTTGGCACACACTCCATTTCTGTACATGCTCACATGGAACACTTCAGACACCAGATCATGTGGTTTTTTTTCATATCAAGCAGTTCTCCAAGTCTGTGGACACCAAGTGGCCATCCTATAATTTAATTTAATTCTGACATTATCTATCTGGAGTTAGGTCAGACCCCACAAGTTAAGGGCTCATTTTACACAATTACTCCCAAGTCTGGGCCTCCAGTACTTTTGACCAACCAGCTACAAACCTGGTTTCCCATGATTCTCTTTTGGATTCAATAATGCAGGAATGTCTCACAGATCTCAGGGAAACACATTCCTTACATTTACTGGTTTATTTTAAAGGATATAGACAAAGAGACAAATGAAGAGGTACACAGAGCAAGTTATTGGGGAAGAAGCTTGGAGCTTCCATGTTCTTTTTGGGCCTGCCATCCTCCTGACATCTGACATGTTCAGCAACCCAGGAGCTCATTAAATCTCATTAGCCAAGAATTTTTATACAGCTTAAGCTCCGGACCATCCCCATCCCTTACTTTAGTTTCTGTACAGTTGAGAGTTCCAACTGTCTAATCTTCTAATTGCTTGGTCTTTGTGGGGCCTGGCCATCCTTAGACTACTTAGGGACCTCACTTTAAAACACTTCATTAGCATAAACTCAGGTGTTAATGAGAAATAGGGTTTTTTTTTCAGCACTGGTTATACAACCCAGGACCTCATGCATGCTAGAAAGCCTTTTAACCACTCAGGTGTTATTAAATTTCTAATACCCATTCTGGTGTTATTAAAAGGGGTTTAATTACAGATAATAGAAAAGACTTCTTCTATCACTCAGGAAAGGTTTTAGGAGCTCTGTAACAGGGTGTTTAGGAGCTATGTGACAGGAATCTGGCATGGCACAAAATCAAATATAGTTCTTATTATATGCCAGCATAAAAATGGATTTCTTCTTTCAATGGTTAAAATGTAGGGCTGGGGGTGTGGCTCAAGTGGTAGAGTGTCTGCCTAGGAATGCGTGAGGCCCTGAGTTCAAACCCCAGTGCTACAAAAAAAAAAGTTTAATCAATTGTTGAAATGTGTTTGTCACCATATTTTATCAAGTCTGTGTGTCTAAGTCTTGCAGTAATGTGGGGACACTGCAGACCTAGTCCCTGAATATGCTGGTAATTGACCAAGTCCTTGCTGCAAGGCCTATTGTCTATTTCCTATTGCCTTCATAGGTAAGCAACTTCACACAAGCTGTGACTCCAGACAGCAACCAGTGTGACAACTCCATGAGTGGGACAGCCTCCTTTCTGCCTTGCATTCCTGCTATGGTCCCAAACTTGAATCCTGAACAACTCTACCCACTTTGGACCTAGCCCATTCTGTGTTTGTAGCTAATTTCTAGAATGTGTAATATTTACCATAGTTTGAAGAACAATTGTGCATTCAGAGCATTTCTCTTTTTACATGTCGTCTGTTGTTGCCATGGTTTGTTCAAGCATGCTTCAAACTGTAAATGAAAAACACAAGACATAATGATATTCAAGACTCAAAATATATGATAATTTCCAGAAAGATAAAAAAGAAAGGAGAACTTCACAGGAGCTGGCATGACTTGGGATGACTGTTCTGTTGCTCTCTATTTGTAAAAAGAGAAAGGAGAGCGGAAGATGATTATATATGCATGAACACCCAAGCTGCTAAGTACACTGCACATATGAAAGAACATGCTATAACTGGTCTTCTTCAGGGAGTTCAAGAGAATATCTAAATATTCACCAGATACAAGCTCAACTAAGTCAGGGATGGTGGTGCACACTTACAATTGTAGCACTTGTGAAGTTGAAGCAGGAAAAGCTCAAGTTCAAGGGCCAGCTTGGGCCAAATAGTGAGAGCCTGTCTTAAAAACCAAAAGAAGAAAAGGAAAAAAAGAACTCATGATTCATTTTCTTTTAATTTTCTCTAATACATATTTCTTCAATGAATTACTAGGCCCTTTCACCTGGTGTGAATGTCACAAGTGGGATACATCCACACTGTTATCTTAGTTAACTATTTAGAAAACCAAACAGTAAGATGATTACTTGAGTTACGACCAATTGTTTTAGTTTGATTAATTTCTCTCTTTTTCAGGGATTTAGCATATTGTCCTAATGAGCTTAGAGCAGAATCATATTTGCTCCAGGCTCTTTGGAAAAGGTCTCATGTGAGGAGGGGATCATGAGAAGCCTATAAGAACTTGACATAAGCAGAGTTGTGCTCAATGATCTACAGGCCGAGTTTGGCACAGCCCCAGCCGCAGAAGAGAGCAAGAGGCAAAATGCAGCACAACTGCTTTTCCTAAGTTGTTTATGTTCAAAGAAGTTGAGCCCAGGTTTCTCTTGTTACAGTGTCACACCTCTCCCTGAGAACTGTTGCTCCACCTCCTTGTTCACCACTGGATATAAAAGACTCATTGAAGAAGTGAGGGGCACATGGGGAGTTTTTTTGATGGGGAGGTGTTTTTGATGGGGAATGGATTGGTTGGTTGGCATCTTGAGAGGGAACTGCTGCAGAATGATGCTGCTGCTGCTGAGTTATGCTAGAGATTCGAGGAAACATGGGACAGTGCAAGTCTGAGCACTGAGACTTTAAGAGAGAACATGGGACAGTGCAAGTCTGAGGGCGAAGACTTTAAGAGAGATTATGCCAAAGAAAAGCTAAGAGAAAACATGGGACAGAGCAAGTCTAAGAAAAGAGACTTTAAAGAATAGAAAAGAAGCAAGGTTTTAAAGAAAGATTTTAGAAGTAAGGTTTTTAAAGTAAAAAAGCAATAAGGTTGTTGTATATCTCCATCCGAGCACACAGCACAACTGGCCCCAACTTTCTGCATGTCTTTTTTCTGTCGTTTGTCCTTTCTGCATCTCCAATCATCCCCAGTTAGGTCAGGAGAACAGGAATACAAGAAAGCTTGCAAGAGTTTCAGGTCTTCTAATTTTTGGGGTGTCAGTTATATTCCCATCCTTGGCTCCTTCACTGGCTTAAACTGTGTCCTCTCAATTATTGGCTCTGACACGATAAAAGCATGAGCACACAAGGGAGGAGTGAGGATAGGTAAGACACCTAAAAAATTAGCTAGCATTTGTTGCCCTTAACACAGAGAAAGCAGATACCTTAAAACCAACTGAGGCCAATAGGAGAAGGGGACCAGGAACTAGAGAAAAGGGTAGATCAAAAAGAATTAACCTAGAAGGTAACACACATGCATAGGACATCAATGTGAGTCAACTCCCTGTATAGCTATCCTTACTTCAACTAGCAAAAACCCTTGTTCCTTCCTATTATTGCTTATACTCTCTCCTTAACAAAATTAGAGATAAGGGCAAAATAGTTTCTGCCAGGTATCGAGGGGGTCGGGGGGAAGGGAGGGGGCAGAGTGGGTGGTAAGAGAGGGGGTGGGGGCAGGGGGGAGAAATGACCCAAGCATTGTATGCACATATGAATAATAAAACAATAAAAAAAATTATTGGCTCTGGTAGAGTGACTTTCCCTCCAGTTTGGGTGTAGTGGACAGAGATCTGGTAAATGTGTCAGAGGTTGTAGCTTCAAGTGTGGGAATGGAGTTGATACTGGGTCATGTTGAATCTGTGCCTTAACCAGCTGGAAGTTATCACCTTTCCTCTGAACTCATAATTTTATGTCTATTCTCTGGTGGTATTTTTAAAAAATGAATACGCTGTATTATAATTTATGGCTGCTATAGCCTATAAATTCCTTGAGGGAATCAAGAAACCATACCTGATTGATTTTTATATGGCTCCAACTTCTTTTCTGCTTATCACTGTAATACTACCAACATTATTATGAATAGCACCAAAGAGGTTAACTAAACCACTGAAGACACACAGCTAAAAAAGAGACAGAGCCATGGTTTGAACCCTGGCAATTCAACCTTAGATTTCCTGCTTTTAACCACTATTTCATTCTTGGTACAGTATCAGAAACACAGGCATTCAATAAACAGTCATCTTCTTGCTGTTAGTCCTCAGTGTCATTCTTTCCTGGGGAGGAATTCTAATACCAGATCCACTGTAAGTTACTCTAGAGTAAGTCTTATTTCTATTCTGCTTTCTGGTGGCTAACATAGAAGTCTTCTAGAAAATGTGGACAAGCTCAATCACCTACATAGAAATAGTTAAAGTACAGTCTCAAAACCAATGAGCTAAAATTAGAATGAACTAAAATAAAAAAATACGAGAATTGTTGTTTTAATTCTGTCACTGTCTGTTGCTTTTGAGAAAAAGGGAATGACATTATTTTCTTAGATAAGGGGTTACCTGGATAGTTTTTAATCATAAAGTATCAAATCATTAGTGACTTCACCTCTAATATCATTCCTCTCAGCAAAGAGAGCTATCAGCTACCAGTGCTAGTAAAAAAGAGGAAAGGTAGTAATAATCTAAAATGTTTAGTTCCCCAGATATAATTTATTTTTTTACTTTGAAATGTAATCAAAGACTCCACCAATTTGTTGCCAGCAATCTTGACCTGAATGGTGACAGTTCTAGGCTTCACTGAGTAGCAGAAGAAAAAAGATCACAGATATCCACCCAACTGAGGGTTTAAGGTGTGATCATAATATAGGAACACATATGCTTAATTCTAAAACTCATGATGATTTTAAATTGTGATTCTTAAATAAAGCATGTTTGGTTGTACACCAGATACTTTATTTTCTTTAAGTGAAGTTTTAAGTGTGTTTTAAACCATTCAACAATGTTAATTGAGTACTGTTATGTGTTTGCCACTGTTCTTGGTGCTTGGGATGCAGCAGTGAACAAAACAAATATTCTACAGAGGCTTTACGGTAACTATGCAGTAGTGTTAGTGTTGATAATATCAACTGAAGGCTGGGAGTTTGATACATAAGAGTAATTAATAAATCTTTTGTACAGTTCCAGGTCCTTTTCATTCTCAAGAGTTCAATGAAGCAATATAATGAAACTGTAAACAACATATGCAATCATCCCAGCATATAGAATGGCCCTTCCTTGGGACAATTTGAACCCAGTCTCAGGAGAGCTTGTCATGCCCCCCAGAGATCTTCAAGAAGGCAAGTTAGTCAGATCTATCGTTTTAAATCTTCTTTTTTTTTCCCCCAAGTACTGGGGCTTGAACTCAGGGCCTACACCTTGAGTCACTCCACCAGACTTTCTTTGTATTGAGTTTTTTTTTTTGAGATAGGGTCTGGTGAACTATTTGCCTGAACTGGCTTCAAACTGTGATCCTCCTGATCTCTGCCTCCTGAGTAGCTAGGATTACAAGCATGAGCCTCTGGCGCCTGACTTAAATCTTCTTATTGCCAAGGACTCTTCAATTTTATCTGCCATATTTTGCAAAAGTGTTTCAAACAAACCACACTTATTTAGTAATGATGGTTTTTTCCCTATATTGGTCATTTTTGCTACTCCTGTAGGTACCAAAAATAACCCCTGAAACTAGATATTCAGAAGGGATATAGACCTAAAGAGCAGGTGTAAGCATAAGCATATCCTTCTTGGCACCCTGATAATTGTGCCCACTCTGTCACTTCACAGGACATTGTTTTGAACTGGTAAAATAAAGTGTGTGTGTGCGTGTGCGTGTGCGCGTGCGCGCGCGTGTGTGTGTGTGTGTGTGTGTGTGTGTGTGTGTTGGAAGGGGGATGCAACAATAAATGGTGGTGTTCAAAGTCAGGGGCTTTTAAAATACCCCTGGGATGAGAACCACAGTATAACTGGTGTATTAGGTTCTTAGTGCTGCAATAGCTGCAATAACAAATGACCACAAATATAGTGAATTAAAAACAACAGAAATTTATTCTCTCACAGTTCCAGAGGCCAGGTGTCTGACATTAAAATATAAGTAGCACCACACTCTCTCCAAAGGGTGGGGGATCTTTTCTTATCTATTCCAGTTTCTGGTGGCTCTGGGTGTTCCTTGGTGTGTGGCTGCATAACTTCAGTCTGTCTCCAACTTCCCAAAACCTTCTTCTCCTCTCTGCCTGTATGTGCTTTTCTTCTCTTTTTTACAAGGATGTTTGTCATTGGATTTAGGATTCACCCAGATAATCTAAGATGATCTTATCTCGATACTTTAACCTATCTACATGTGCAAACACCCTTTTTCCAAATAAAGTCACATTCAGAAGTTACAGGTCTTGTAGAGAGCTTCCATTCAGCCCATTGCAATTGGATAGGAAAAGATAAAGAAAAAAGATAAATCAAAGCATTAAGTGAAGTTTTCTCATTCCTCCTTCTCCCACATTCCATTCATTGTTCTTGTCTGAGAACCTAGCTATAGCTTCAGCTCCCCAATGAATGTTGCCCTAGATTTAAGCTCTGACTTTGGCTCTGAGATCTGGCTCCTCGCGTTGGTTCTCATTTTGGCTTAATACCTGGAGTAGTTCTTGGTATAGTCTTCCATGGATGGCTCTGACTCTGCTCACTCTGCAGCTGTTCAGTATGGCTTCCTCCACATTGCTCAGTCTTGTTACCAACAGACACACCACAGTACTTCAGTTGGCTAAGTCCTTGCTGCTTTAGGACATAACCCAGTGGGACCTCCCAAGGGGCCTCCGAATAGCTTGGAAGGAGCTAGAAGGCACTGCTTTCCCAGAGCTGTCCTTATAAAGATGTGCAGGCCTGAGACTGATATACAGGTACACTCCCTATGACAACAGGAAGCAGCTTTGCCAGAGCCTCTAAATTCCCTCTCTTCTTTCTATCCTGACATTCTCTCCATACTAGAGAACCAGTTTTGCATGCTGGGGATTTATATTATTCTATAAAAAATTGGATTTCAGACATGGTTTGAAATAGACACATCTTGTTTCTTTCTTGTCTAAATTCTGTTTCATTTTTCTTGTCTACCTTTTGCTCTCTAGGCAATAATATTCTTTATTCTCCATTCAGAATGAACCAATCACAATTTTCCATTTTTTATTTGAAAATAAATTCCATTATATATTATTCCCTGTTTCCTAAGTCATTTGGTTTTCTTAATGACCCAAAATCTAGCTGAAAATTTTGCTAGCAGCTCCAAGGTATGACATACTGTAATTTTCTTTAAAGGTGAAAGATAAAAAGTATAGGAACAACTCTAGCCTCTAGGCTTTTATACTAAAATTTTAAAACCTGAATGTATTGTATGAATTAAGCTGATCTACAAACTGAGCTGTCCCTCACCCAAGAGGTATCCACATATTTTGTATGTCAGTCACTGAAACCTTTGAGCCTTGAGACACAGGAAAGCAATAAAGGAGAGTGTTATAAAAATTGTAATCCGAATGCTTGTAATCCTAGCACTTGAGAGACTAAGATCAGGAGAATTGTGGTTCAAGTCCAGCCCAGGCAAATAGTTCATAAGACCCCATCTCCAAAACAACCAGAACAAAATGGACTCAAATGGTAGAGCTCCTGCTTTCCAAATGCTAAGCTCTGAGTTCAAAACGCCAGTCCCACTAAAAATAAAGATTACTTGTTATTCAAATATTTAAGCTTACAATCTTGCTTTTGTACTACTGCTTTATTTAAAAAGACATCTCAAAACTAAGGACGAGTGAAGATGTCACTTTGATGAAAACATCAGATTACTACCAAAATTAGATTAGATGATATTTTTTGCAGAATACTTCGTGAGTATTAGCACAGTATATTTATTTTGTGCTAACTGGGCTCCCAGAGTTGAGAGTTTATTTCAGTAGATGGAGCATTAGATTGGCAATAAAGTACTCCTAAATTTGAACTTCAGTTCTGCTGCTAATTGGTTGTGGTGGTAAATAAACCATTTCTTGTTTCCTTGCCTCACACAAACTTTTGGCCTTGAAAAATATAGAAGTAGAATAAAAGTGGCCAGATGAGTCCATAGTTGCAAATTTGAGGAATTCCTCTTTCCAGGGCCAGTTTTTATCTTGTAATCAAGTACTCATAGGGCAGTGCACCAACGTGTCCCCTCCATCTTCTCTGCCCTACACTTGCCTTCACACCACACACCCGACTGCTCCTGGACAAGAGTTTAACTGTGGCCCACCATACAATAGTGACTGTCCTTGCAAACAAATGGGTGGACAGCTCAAATATGCTATTTTGCATATCTATTCAGATAATCTTATGCTTCTTTTCTAAAGTTAAGCTGTACAATCTTATAGACGAATTCAGAGGATGACAAAGAGATTTAAACACCAGGAGTAGTAACTCACCTCTGTAAACTCAGTTATCATGGTGACTCACCCCTGTAATTTCAGCTACCCAAGAGGTACAGGTAGGAAAATCACGAGTTCAAGACCAGCCTGGTAACATTAGTGAGATCCTATCTCCAAAACAAAATGCAAACAAAAGGGTTGGAGCCATGGCTCAAGTGGTAGAGCACTTGCTCAGCATGTGTAAGACCCTTCTTTAAAAAAAGAAGAAGAAGAAGAAGGAAATAAAGAAACTTTAAAGCAATGAAAAGAATGCCAAAAAGATGATCAAATGGATTTGTGACCCAAAAAGTTAAGAACTAAGACTTTTTTACCCAAGAATGGAAAATTTATCTGAGGTGGAGATGAGCTTGTTGCAATCAGCTCCAACTGTTTGAAAGATAACGACTTTATACAGGATAATGACTTTGATCCTTAGCTCTATTAAAGTTAGGACAAGAAAGTAATCATGAAGGAATTATGTTGGATACAAGCTGAAAGGAAAGGAGTTGCCCTCTCTATCCTGATCTGGTATCCCAAGTTTAGAGAAATAGACTACTCCTTTAGAGCTCAAGTCCTTCTACTTCCCAGAGAAAAGCTTATGCACCTGAGTCTTAAATGTCTCTTGAAGAAACATCGTAGCCTCTCTTAATGTCTTATTTTAGTCTCTCAATTCTTACAGCAAAACTTATTAATGTCATTATAATGTCTGTGCGGTAAGACTCATTTTTCTCTTTCCTCGGGGAAGGGAAGATAGAGACCACTGCCCCGTGGGACATCTCTCAAGTTCAGGTACCAAATTCCTGTACCATTGTCTTCCTTTTTTTTTTTTTTTTTTTTTTTTCCTAACCCTCACTAAATCTGTTTCCCAAAGCCTTAATTATTGGTTTTGCCCTTCTGGTTTTGTGAATGCAATTTTGACACCCCCCTGACCCTGTGAAGGAGAGAAGTCTTAGTGTTATCTTTGCGTTAAGAATTTAAATATAAAGGAATATATAAACAGATATAGGTCATTTTTCTTCTGCAGGTCACCAATTGCAGGATTCTTTTCATAAAAATCAGTATGTCAATTTTCTATTGAAAGTACATTTTTGTGAAGTATGAAAAATTTAATCCTGAGATCTGTAGCTGTCATAGAAATTAATGGCTCTTCTGTTTTGAAATGGTTGCCAACAAATAAGAGGGATGACTGGATATCATCGCTCTCCTGTCGGGCTTCTCTTTATGAATCTGACACGTTTCAGGAGGGAAGTAGTTTCTCATTATTAAGAACTGGTGCAAACAGTAGTTTCTCTTGTAGCTTATAGTGCTATTGCCCAGAACTGGAAGATATTCCCAGTTGTGTAGTACTTAATGCAGAGAATTAAGTAAAGTGCTGTTTCACATTTATCTTCATAGTATCTTTATTGAGGTGAAATTCATCTCACATGAAATTAGCCATTTTAAAATCAACAATCAAGGCTGGAGGTGTGGCTCAAGTGGCAGAGCACTTCCCTAGTATATGTAAGCTGGGTTCAATCCCTAGTGCCACTAAATAAATAAGTAAATAAAGCAAACAATCAGTGAAGTTAGTACATTCACAGTGTTGAGCAACCATGATCTGTGTCAAACTCCAAAATATTTTTGTCTTCCCATAAAGAAACTCCATGGCAACCACAAGGCCCTTGCAATCACTCTTTCTGTCTCTGTATTCACCTACTCTGTGTATAAATGTAATTATACAATATATAACCTTTTGTGTCTGGCTGTAATGTAGCATAATGTTTTCAAGGTTTATTCACATTATAGTATATATTTTCATTTCTTTTTATGACTGAATAATATCACATTGTATGTATACCACGATTTGTTCATCCATTCATCCATTGGTGGCATCTGGGTTGTTTGCACCTGTTGGCTGTTATGAAGAATGCCGCTGTGAATATTTGTGCAATAGTATTTTATTTGAATATCTGCTTTCAATTCTTTTGAGTATATAGAGAGGACTCACTGAATCATGTGGGAATTTTATGTTTAGCCCTCTAAGGACTGCTGAACCATTGCCTTATGTTTATTTTTGAAAGAGAAAACCACAGCATTAATGAAATGAACTTGTCTTCGCAGAGTAAAGGTCTCCGAACCTAAGGAGACTTTTCTAAAGAGTCACAAGGCACATGATTGTTGGCAGCAAAGGTGTTTTAGCTGCTCCTGGACAGAAAGAACCAAAGTATGCAATCGACAACAGCCACTGTCTCTAGAAAGTAACGGGGAAGGAGGCCCCAAGTCAGTTCCCGAGTCCAGTCACATTTTTCCCTAATGTTTTTTTTTTTCTGTTTTTCATTTTTATTAGCATGCATTCATTGTTCAGGGGGATTCATTGTGACAATTCCCAACAGCCTTTCATTCAACATTGGTTAGATCGCCCCCACCATCTCTCCCCTGCAATCCCCTCCCCACCCCACTTAAAGCAATTGCTAGTGGTTTCATTGTTCTATTTTGTGTATGTATATAAAGCCCATCAACCATATTCCCTCACTCTCATCTCCTTCATTCACCCTCTCCACTCCCACAAGTACCCCCCACACTGTACCTATTTTACAGTCCTGCTTTGATTTTTAATCCCAAAGTCAATGTTCAAAGAGCTTTCTCAATGTATCCTAGCTGTGAATACACTTAACTTTGGTTAGTTCAACCTCCTCTTTTACTCTCCCTTACCTCTTCCCTCCCCCCACCTTATTCAACAGCTTTCAGTACCTATCATTGTGTCCTCTACCTGCACAGATGTAATGTATTTCGATATTATTGACTCTGTCATTCTCTTTTTCTTTCCCTCCCCCTCCTCCTCAAGTGGCATAGAGTAATTCCACTATGACACAAATGTTCTACATATAAATGTGTATATGATCATGCTTGCTTTTGTGTATAGGTTTATCCTTTGGATCTATCTTCCACATATAAGAGAAAACATGCAGCCTTTGTCTTTCTGAATCTGTTTCTTGAAGATAGCTCAGTGGGCCTTTGGCCACACTGCTACTATAATTAACCTCAAACCTAATTAAGATAATGGCTTTAAATGAAGACGCCAATTCTGATGAGATTTACTCTGAAGAAAACCTGAAGAGCAGCCTGAGGTCTCAGAAGTCAGGTTTATGCCCCTTTCTTCCTGTCAGCCTAAGGATATATGCTTTGAATATTTGATGAATTTTACCAAATTGATTATCATTTAATTATCATGTAGGAAAACATCTTCCTATTTTCCTAAAAATGACTGCTTTGTTCTGGGCAAATTGGCATAAAGACTAATCTAATTTACCTATTATAGATGTAGAATGGACTTTTAAAAATTTCATTCTTAGGCCTTTTCTTTTATGATACCATAGGCTTTTTCTTTTATGATATTATGGAGCCCTGAATGATACACCTGCATTGCCAATAAAAGACTGTAGGAGAAAATTAACCATTCCTATAATTCTATGCTTGAGCAAGCTGTGTTGGTCATGGAATGCCATGGAATTACAATCATAATAGAGTTAAGATAAAATGAATTAGAAACAATCTCTTCTCTTTCTGGTTTCATTCAGGTCAGTATAATGGAGATAATGTGCCCAAATAGTGCACTCAGAAAATGAACTCCTCTATCATGAATCTTGCCACATTGTAATTTAGAATTACAAAGCTGCTACAGTCCCAGTGGCATGGTTGCCAGAGAATGAATCCTCAGAGAACCCTAAATAGCCGAGTCAGAGGAGTTGCTCCTTGGCTGCTAGTCCAGTGTCTGTAATAGCTCAGCCCTGATCTCTGACATTATGCTGCCTGAATCATATGCTGTTGGAGATGACTTCAGTTTTAAGTAGAAAGGTCAGCAGAGGACAGGGAGGTAGGGCAGCTAGGTCTAGGCAGATGTACTCTTTGGTCAGATATTATAGGTCTAGATTAGGGGGGAACTAACCATCTGGGGTCTTACTTTCTTCCCATAGGAAAAAGTCCTCCTCTTAGGAGGGCTCACAAAGTTCTAAGAAGAAAGTAATGACTATGTCTATGGAGTCACAAAATGTCCCCAAAGTGGAATTTTTGAATCCAGTGATACATAATTCGTTGTAACAGACAGAAGGGAGCCTGACACTTCAGGCTTCAAAAAATACTCAAGAAGACTTGGTCCACAGAATTTATATTCAAACCTTAAGTCTCAATCTCTCCATATGCTACAATATCATCTTAAGATACTAGGCTAGCCAGATCTCTAAAGTTTAATTAACATTTTCCAAGGACAGGAGAAATTATTCTTCGAATGACAGCCACTGTTCATTTCTCAGTAATTTATCTTCTTAAGCTATTACAAAACAAGTACATTAGGTTACCTTGATATTTTCAAAAAAATCTTGGGAAATGCATGTGATTCAAGTTAATAACTCATGGCAATATTTTTGGATGATGCTTGGATTCACTGCTCGTATAAACTGAGTGCAGGCTCTGTGTTACATTTGAGATTGTCAGGTGATGTCCTTTCAGCTGGCACACAGGCCCTTCCTTCTCTCTCCAGAGCAGAGGGCAAGTTCTTGGAAAACCTGCAAGGTTCATGTGATTACTAAGAGTTGATTTGGCCCTTTGTATGATTCTAAGTTCTATTAAACCAAAATAGCAACAAGGGCATCACATCAACTTTGTGAAGGTCCCAAGAATTATTTCTGTCTTGAATACATGACATGGGAAAACATGGGGAATGAATTGCAGGATTTTAACAAAAACAAACACATCCTTTATGTTGTCATTCTCACATAATCCCGCATTCTGAGTTCAACAGCAGTACCAAGAGAGTTTTGTGGAACAGAAGCCTGTTTGCTTTAGCATCAAACTCAAAAGGTCAAGAATGTGTTCCAGCTTTCATCAGTAAACTCCCATTAATTCACCAGACATAGGGTTACCTAAGCCTTTAGAATCTACATCTATAACCCATGTATGCCCAGCTTCTTAGCTTATGACAATGGAAAGCACAGCGTTTTCTCTTCCCAGGCCATTTAGTGTAAGTTACCTCTCTCAAAGTGCTCTCAAACTGAATTTGAAGCTTTCCTGCTCTCCAGGACAGCTCTCCCATGCTTTCCCTCTGGGCTTCTCAACCTTCGACCCTCAGAAAACCTCTACTATTGTGGACCAAGTTCTCCCCACTGATGCCCACTGTTATGCCCACTTCAGCCACAGGAAGGAGAAACTTTTTCCTTTGGTCCAAAGCAAGTGTCCTCATAATGCTTCCTGCTTTTGGGGGGCAATAATGCAGACACACTTGGGCCTACAGATTCCTTACCTGGAGTTCCTTACCAAAATATGCCGATTGTTTCCTTTTCTGAACTGATGTTGTCCCTGCTGCCGTTCCTAACAAAAACAAAAGCTTGGTGTTGCTGCTTATCTGGGGACAGCTCAGCCCCAGCATGAGCCTGATTCAGGCCTCTCCATACTTCAAATCCCAGGACCAGATAGGCCCCTAGTCCAGAGGAGAAGGCAAATGTTCCTCCTCTATGGTCTGTCCTTTCAGTTTATTTTCCACGTGGGGATTATCCACTTCCTAAGATGACTGGCAGTGAGAACATCCATTCACTAAAAAGAAAAGGCTACTTCCACCAAACCAGTCAGCTCCACAGGTATGCCTTAGCCCCTAAAATACAATTTCAAAATGGCCTCATATTGGCCTATTTTCCAAAATGAGGTTAGCATTTTTTATCCATGGTCACTTTTTACATTTATATTTCCTACCCTTACTATTCCTTAGTTACAGGATCTCTAGGTCCATTAGGGTTAAACATGGGTCTGGAAAGGAATGGCATACTCCATGTGGGTTAAAAGAAGATAATAAAGAAACTTATTTACAGGGCAGGGGCAGGGCTTATAGAAATTAGGAAGAGATAATGTAGTATCTTGGTTTAACAACAATGAGGAGACATTACTGCCCATGAGTCTGAAAATGAAGATACCATTACCTGAACTCAGAAAGAGTACAAAGAGAGCTGTCTGACAAGACTCTTTGGTAGAGGAACTCATCAACACTGGGAACTGGTAGGGGGGAAACTCAGGAATAAATACCCCAACCACTTCCCCCTTCCAATCTCCTGCCACAAGGCCTCTCCTCCCCGTGGCACTCACTAAACCCAACCCTAAAGTAGAAGGCAAAGGGGTTTGATGCTATCCCTACAGCTCAGCTTCCCAGGGTCAGAGCAGGATGGAGGAGGATAATAAGTCATTCTGGGGTGACTTATATCACCCCAGGTCTAAAGATCACCCCAGATCACCCACAATCTAAAGAAAGCATCTAACAAAACTGCCTACTGTGAACACTATAGTTTTAATGTTTTCTTTGTTTCTTGACAGTTTTAAGAAATCTTCTAAAGTAAGTGTAAGGATTCTATCAATCGATTTACTTCTCTTTGCCTCTTCATTTTAAAAGCTTTAACCATGTCTCCTCAAAGTCATTGCTTTCCCAAGCTTAGGAGCCCTAATCATTTTTATTGGTCCCTACTCAGCAGCAGCCCTTTCTCTTCAAAAACTTTATTGTACCGCTCTGCTCCTTCTGAGTATCTTTAATGACTTCCTTAGGGTGCCATAAAGTAAACTGCACACTTTATTCTAGAAGCAACCAAAGGTAAGAGTGGAAAATGTACTTATTCAAGGATAAGAGGTTTAAGAACAATAAAGTTAAAATAAAATTCAGGGAGAAAAAGATCATAGCAGTGTTGAGTTTGAAACTATTTCAATTTAGCTATTTAGGAATTGTTAGGAAGTAGCACAACTATAAATTGAAAATCATATCAGGTGTTGGGGTAGAACTTGCCCTAAGTTTAAATATATTTAATGGCTTGAAATTGATAATATTTATTGGGAATATTTTTGCTCGGCACAATCAAATAGCACCTATGACAGCTGTGAGATAAGCATGAACCCAGCCAAACGTGATGATACCACCCAGTCCCTGAAAGGAGTGGGAGAGAGGATGAGGACAGAAGAAGGGAAAGACAACTAAAACGTCCACTTGGTTTGCGAGTGGACAACGATTAATTTTTCATATTAACTACTAATATTAAACATATGCTTAACTATGTCAGGGCAAGCATTAGCATTATAATGATAAGAATAGAAAAGAAATCGATTTTTGCATTTCTGGGAATCAAACCAGGCCCTCGCACATGCTAGGCAAGCACTCCACCACTGAGTTACACCCCCAACCCTGTTACCTTATTTTTTTGGTGTTTGTGGGGGGGCAGGGGCATTGTTTGCTTGTTTTGGGTGCTCGAAACTTATAAAACTAGATAGAGGAGAAATGGGATAACAAAAACTTTAGCATGTGGCAAAAATCAGGAAAGTAGCTGAGCATAGTGAGCTTGCTGGTAATTCCCTGCATGATGATGACACAGGAAGATCTTGAATTTAAGACCAGCCTAGGCTACAGAGCAAGACCCTGTCTCAAAAAAAAAAAATCAGGAAAGGAAAAAATAGGCAATAAGAAGACATAACAAGTAGGAAACATAAAATGATAGTGACTAGATTACAGATTCTTCTTCATTATCCACCTAGAATTTATTTTTGACTCCTCTTTCAGTCACCATGTCTGGGAAGTTGACTCACTTGATTTTTCCTAGGAAAAAACTCTGGTGTCTGACCCCTCCCTTTCCCACCATCGCCCCTCTAGTTCCCTTGGGCTTATACTCATGCAGTAATTCTGGCACAGCACATCCTACCTCCACCTTACCCATAACAACTACAGCAATCGCAAAGCATAACCTCATACCCCTGCGCAAAAGCTTTCAGAGCTCCTTGTTTCTTACCATCTACCCTTCTTACCTAGTGAGACCTTCTATAATATGACCCCAGCAAAGTGTGTTTCATCAATTATATGACACATTTTTTCAAAAGAAACATTTGAAACATCCCTGAAATCAGAGTGCTTGTTACACTTGATATCAGTCAATGGTTCCTTTCCCAGTTTTCCTTGGCTACAGAATACCTCCATTCCTGACAAAGCACTTCTCACTTTGCTATCCTATTTCTCATTCTTTCACAACTCCAAACTTTCATTTAGACATTTTCCTATCTATTATCTTTTCCCCTGCCTGCCTTTCTATATCAGTCTATAAAAATCCAGCCCATTTTTTTAAAGCTCAGCTCAAAGGGCATTGCACCAAAAAATGCTTTCTTCATCATGCCAGCTAGAACAATTAGCCCTCAGAACCCGCTCAGTTCTCTGTAACTCTAGCAGTTGTCATCATATACTTCCCTTTAGTTTGAACAATTGTGTACAGTTTTGATCTGCCCTCTTACAGTCCTGCAAATTGCTTGACAGCGCAGCTAAAATTGTGGCATTCTATGAAACAGCGTAGGTTTGTTTCTCAAGACCAATGCAAGACATGTTGAACAGTGTTTTTAAGTCTGCCAAGCAAGTACTCAGCAAGAGCCTCACTTTGCACTGCCCTCTAGAGATAGCACATCAGCAGTGAGTCAGAAAGAAGCGGGGCCTCAGGATGAGTGAGAGATACTGGATGGTGCCCAGCTGCTGGGAGCAGCTGCCTATGGGCAGGTCTCTTTGATGGTCTTATTCATGGGATTCAGCCATTGGAAAGGTCACACTCTGGGAAACCATGCTGCTTTGATTGCCAGCCTTCTCTGCTATCCTCACATGAGTCACTGTCATGTCTTGGGAGGGTGGTGACAGACTAAGTAATAGCTTCCCTGAGGAAATCTAGGCTGGGCTACAAGTCCAGAGCTCTGGGTCACCTCTACAAGCACTTATGGGGAGGCACTGAATGTAACCCAGTCCTGTGGAAGAGTGTAGCCTGGAAAAAGAGGGCTACTCATTCATGTCATGTCTGCAGCAGACATCTCTACATCACAGCTAATTTTGAGCCACATGCTAAATCATACACATAAATCTTTACTGCTAAACATCCACAAAGCTTCCCCCCTTGTTTTCTTAGCAAATTTCTGTGGCCATAAGAAAATAAAAATCTATTCAAGTGTCCTTTTGGAATTGGCATGACATTTTTTGACTAAATTTAAAATGGTTTGTGAAATATCCTGCTAAATTCTGCTTCCTAGGGCTAATGCCGTTTTTTTGTAAGTTCCTCCCAGTTACTGGATTTGATTGTCTGTGGGTGCAGCATCAATTTCTACCTTAGGAGTGGTTAGATTTGAGAAACAAGAGGTCCCTACTAGATTATAAGCATTCATATCTGCTTGGAGCTTAGCAGAGCTCACCTCTCATGCATCAGGTTTATACACTAATTAATTTGAAGCTCAAATTTTCCTCTGAGGCAAAATGGTTAGTATGATATGATCTGGGCATGTCCCTTGAAAATTTTTCCAGAATGTGACATTTTCTGCACAGCTTCACACCAGAAGACCTTGCATAAAGGTCACATTTGTTGAGCTGAATTCATCAAAAGAATATGTTTTCTCTGAGGAATATTTTCCTCATTAAAAAAAATCATAAGTGGGAAAAAGAGAGAACCTCTCTCTTTTTATGGAGCTCATTTTTGACTCATGAGAATGTGATGATCTTTCAGCAGGAACCTAAAAAAAAGGCAAGGAAGCAGCCAAAAAGTTGTCTAAATGAAGAGGAGGGCAGATAATGGAAAGATATGTAAACATAAATAATGAAAGTCATCTATCAGGGGAATTCCAAGATGGTGGCTAGAGGGAGGAAGCAGAAAGCGTGCCTCCTAGAGTGAAATCATGGAGAGACGCTGGAGACACATCTTGCAGGCAAAACCACCAAGAACAGGCAAAACTTTAACCCCTCTACACCTCCAGCTGGTGCAGAGAATCTCCAGTTCACGTTAAATAGAAAAACCAGGAGGGTCCCCGGGCCACCAGTCGCCTGCGCCCAAATGGCTTGGGAAGATGCGGACAAGTTTTGTTCTACTTTATGCATCCCCTTCAATGTCTATGTGTAGACAACTACACAACAACATCTGAGGCACCATCTCCAGGACTGGAGGCTGAGACAGACACCAAAATTATTAAGACTGAAACTTCATTGCATTTGAACTTGGAGGGTTTTTTTTTCTGTTTTTCATTTTGTTTTATTTTATCTATCTATCTATCTATCTATATATATATATGTATATATATATTTCTTTCATTTACTTATTTTTTATTTTTATTCTATCTTTATTTTTATTTTTTATTTTCAATCCTCTCTCTGTCTCTCTACTGACTGTTCAGCTTACTGTCGATTAGTACACTAACACTCCCTGTTTATATCTTTGAAACTTTTTTGTTTCTTTCTTTGTTTTGTTTTTTCCTACTTGTCTGTTTATTTGTTTTTCCTTCTTTAACTTCTTTGCTTTCCATCTCCTCTCACCCTTCCATTCTAAATATCAACATTGTTATTATTACAAGCTAGAAAATACTTAACTGCACACAGTACAGGGACAGTAACAACACCAAGGACAATGATGGGAAGACAGAAAAAACAGGGAAACCAGTTTCCCCACAGCAAAAAAATTAGTACAGGAACCAGAGGGAAATGAAGAAAACAGATACTCAGATCCAGACTCCAACAAAATGAAGATAAACTATGCCAAAGAACCCAATGAAGCCCACAAGAATAATTTAAAAGAAGACATACTACAGGTACTCAATGAGAATTTTATAGAGATGATACTGGATATGGTCAACCAAAATGTACAGGAGACACTCAAGAAATTCCAAGACAACAAAAAAGAGAATTTGAAAAAGCAAAAGAAGAAATAAAGGAAACCATAGAAGCACTGTATAAACACCAAAGTGAAACAGAGAACACGATTAATAAAGAGATAAATGAACTCAGGACAAAAGTACACAACATTAAAGAGGAAACCACCCAGGATATGGAAAACCTCAGAAAAAAGAACAAAACAGAACTGCAAAACAAAATGGAAGGCCAATATATCAGAATAGAACAAACTGAAGACAGAATCTCAGAACTTGAAGCTGAAATGGTAATTAAAGAAAAAACTATTAATTAAACAACTCAAGACCTGTGAAAAGAAAATGCAAGAACTCACCGACTCCATCAAAAGGCCAAACCTGAGAATCATGGGCATCAAAGAAGGAGAAGAGGTGCAAGCGAAGGGAATGCATAATATATTCAACAAAATAATAACAGAAAATTTCCCAAATCTAGAGAAATCTATTCCCATACAGATGCAAGAGGCCTCCAGGAAACCAAACAGACCAGATCAAAATAGAACTACCCCACGACATATCATCATTAAAACAATAAGCTCAGAAACTAAGGAAAGAATATTGAAGGCTGTAAGAGAGAAAAAGCAAATAACATACAAAGGTAAACCCTCAAAATCACAGCAGACTTCTCAACAGAAACATTAAAAGCAAGAAGAGCATGGGGTGAGATCTTCCGGGCACTAAATGAAAATAACTTCAACCCCAGGATACTCTACCCAGAAAAGCTATCATTTAAAATAGATGGAGCAATAAAAGTCTTCCATGATAAGCAGAAACTAAAACAATATGTGACCACAAAGCCACCACTGCAAAAGATTCTTCAAGGGATTCTGCACACAGAAAGTGAAACTCAACTTAACCATGAAAAGACAGGCAGCACCAAACCACAGGAAAAGAAAAAGCTAGAAAGTAGAGAGTAACCTCAACTTAGGTACACACAATCAAACCTTCAAACAACTAAAACAACTAAATGGTAGGAATCACCACATACCTATCAGTACTAACACTTAATGTTAATGGACTTAATTCACCCATCAAGCGGCACCACTTGACAAAATGGATTAAAAAGGAACACACGAGACCCATCTCACTGACAGAAATAAGCATAAGCTTAGGATGAAAGGCTGGAAGAAGATTTACCAAGCCAATGGCCCCTGAAAACAGGCAGGAGTAGCAATACTTATCTCTGACAAAGTAGACTTCAAACCTACATTGATCAAACAAGATAAAGAAGGACATTCCATACTAATAAAAGTGGAAATAGACCAAAAGGAAATAATATTTATCAACCTGTATGCACCCAATGTCAACACACCCAATTTCATCAAACATACCCTGAAAGACCTAAAAGCATATATTAACTCCAACACAGTGGTTGTGGGAGACTTTAACACCCCATTATCATCAATAGATAGGTCATCCAAACAAAAAATCAATAAAGAAATCCTAGATCTAAAATATATGATAGATCAAATGGACCTACTTGATGTCTACATAACATTTCATCCAACTTCTACACAATATACATTCTCTTCAGCAGCCCATGGAACCTTCTCCAAAATAGATAAGACCCTAGGGCACAAAGCAAGTCTCAGCAAATATAAGAAAACAGAAATTATACCATGCATAGTATCTGATCACAATGCAGTAAAACTAGAACTCAACAACAAAAGTAAAGACAAAAAACATGCAAACAGCTGGAAGAAATAACTCATTATTTAATGAACAATGGATCATTGATGAAATAAAGGAGGAAATTAAAAAGTTCCAGAAGTCAATGAAAATGAAAACACAACCTACCAGAACCTACAGGACACAGCAAAGGCAGTCCTGAGAGGAAAGTGTATAGCCATGAGTGCATATATTAAAAAGACTGAAAGATCCCAAATCAATGACCTAATGATACATCTCAAACTCTTAAAAAACAAGAACAAGCAAATCCCAAAACAAATAGGAGAGAAATAATAAAAATAAGAGCTGAAATCAATGAAATAGAAACCAAAAAAACCATACAAAGAATTAATGAAACAAAAAGTTGGTTCTTTGAAAAAATAAACAAGATCGACAGACCCCTGGCAAACCTGACTAAAATGAGGAGAGAAAAAACCGAAATTAGTAGAATCAGGAATGAAAAAGGGGAGATAACAACAAACACCATGGAAGTCAAGGAAATCATCAGAGACTACTTCAAGAACCTATATTCAAATAAATTTGAAAATCTTGAAGAAGTGGACAGATTTCTAGATCCATATGATCATCCAAAACTGAACCAAGAGGAAATTAATCACCTGAATAGATCTATAACACAAAATGAAATTGAAGCAGCAATCAAGAGTCTCTCCAAAAGAAAAGTCTAGGACCCGATGGATTCTCTGCTGAATTCTATCAGACCTTTAAAGAAGAACTGATACCAACCCTCCTTTAACTGTTCCACGAAATAGAAAGGGAAGGAAAACTGCCTAATACATTTTATGAAGCCAGTATTACACTTATCCCAAAACCAGGCAAAGACACCTCCAAAAAGGAGAACTATAGGCCAATCTCCTTAATGAACATTGACGCAAAAATCCTCAACAAAATAATGGCAAACCGAATTCAACAGCACATCAAAAAGATTATTCACCACGACCAAGTAGGCTTCATCCCAGGAATGCAGAGGGGGTTCAACATATGAAAATCAATAAACGTAATAAGCCACATTAACAGTAGCAAAGACAAAAACCACTTGGTCATCTCAATAGATGCAGAAAAAGCCTTTGATAAGATCCAACACCATTTCATGATAAAAGCTCTAAGAAAACTAGGAATAGAAGGAAAGTACCTCAACATTATAAAAGCTATATATGACAAACCTACAGCCAGCATTATACTTAATGGAGAAAAACTGAAACCATTCCCTCTAAAATCAGGAACCAGACAAGGATGCCCACTATCCCCACTCCTATTCAACATAGTACTGGAATCCCTAGCCAGAGCAATTAGGCAAGAAGAAGGAATAAAAGGAATACAAATAGGTAAAGAAACTGTCAAAATATCCCTATTTGCAGATGACATGATCCTATACCTTAAAGACCCAAAAAACTCTACTCAGAAGCTTCTAGACATCATCAATAGCTATTAGCAAGGTAGCAGGATATAAAATCAACATAGAAAAATCATTAGCATTTCTATACACTAAAATGAGCAAACTGAAAAAGAATGTATGAGAACAATTCCATTTACAATAGCCTCAAAAAAAATCAAATACCTAGGTGTAAACCTAACAAAAGATGTGAAAGACCTCTACAAGGAAAACTATACACTTCTGAAGAAAGAGATTGACGAAGACTATAGAAAGTGGAGAGATCTCCCATGCTCATGGATTGGTAGAATCAACATAGTAAAAATGTCGATACTCCCAAAAGTAATCTACATGTTTAATGCAATTCCCATCAAAATTCCAATAACATTCATTAAAGAGATTGAAAAATCTACTGTTAAATTTATATGGAAACACAAGAGGCCACGAATAGCCAAGGCAATACTCAGTCAAAAGAACAATGCAGGAGGTATCACAATACCTGACTGCAAACTATATTACAAAGCAATAACAATAAAAACAGCATGGTACTGGCACAAATACAGACATGAACCCAGTGGAACAAAATAGAGGACCCAGATATAAAGCCACACAACTATAACCAACTTGTCTTTGACAAAGGAGCTAAAAATATACGATGGAGAAAAAGCAGCTTCTTCAACAAAAACTGCTAGGAAAACTGGTTAGCAGTCTGCAAAAAACTGAAACTAGATCCATGTATATCACCCTATACCAATATTAACTCCAAATGGATCAAGGATCTTAATATCAGACCACAAACTCTAAAGTTGATACAGGAAAGAGTAAGAAATACTCTGGAGTTAGTAAGTATAGGTAAGAACTTTCTCAATGAAACCCCAGCAGCACAGCAACTAAGAGATAGCATAGATAAATGGGACCTCATAAAGCTAAAAAGCTTCTGTTCCTCAAAAGATATGGTCTCTAAACTGAAGAGAACACCCACAGAGTGGGAGAAAATATTTGCCAACTATACATCAGACAAAGGACTGATAACCAGAATATATAGGGAACTTAAAAAACTAAATTCTCCCAAAACTAATGAACCAATAAAGAAATGGGCAAGTGAACTAAACAGAACTTTCTCAAAAGAAGAAATTCAAATGGTCAAAAAACACATGAAAAAATGCTCACCATCTCTAGCAATAAAGGAAATGCAAATTAAAACCACACTAAGATTCCACCTCACCCCTGTTAGAATAGCCATCATTAGCAACACCACCAACAACAGGTGTTGGCGAGGATTCGGGGGTGGGGGGGAAAGGAACCCTCTTACACTGTTGATGGGGATGTAGACTAGTACAAGCACTCTGGAAAAAAATTTGGAGGCTACTTAAAAAGCTAAACATTGATCTACCATTTGATCCAGCAATACCACTCTTGGGGATATACCCAAAAGACTGTGACACAGGTTACTCCAGAGGCACCTGCACACCCATGTTTATTGCACCACTATTCACAATAGCCAAGTTATGGAAACAGCCAAGATGCCCCACCACCAACAAATGGATTAAGAAAATGTGGTATCTATACACAATGGAATTTTATGCAGCCATGAAGAAGAATGAAATGTTATCATTCGCTGGTAAATGGATGGAATTGGAGAACATCATTCTGAGTGAGGTTAGCCTGGCCCAAAAGACCAAAAATCGTATGTTCTCCTTCATATGTGGACATTAGATCAAGGGCAAACACAACAAGGGGACTGGACTTTGAGCACATGATAAAAGCGAGAGCACACAAGGGAGGGGTGAGGATAGGTAAGACACCTGAAAAACTAGCTAGCATTTGTTGCCCTTAACGCAGAGAAACTAAAGCAGATACCTTAAAAGCAACTGAGGCTAATAGGAAAAGGGGACCAGGAACTAGAGAAAAGGTTAGATCAAGAAGAATTAACCTATAAGGTAACACACACGCACAGGAAATCAATGTGAGTCAATGCCCTGTATAGCTATCCTTATCTCAACCAGCAAAAACCCTTGGTCCTTCCTATTATTGCTTATACTCTCTCTTCAACAAAATTAGAGATAAGGGCAAAATAGTTTCTGCTGGGTATTGAGGGGTTGGGGGGGAGAGGGAGGGGGTGGAGTGGGTGGTAAGGGAGGGGGTGGGGGCAGGGGGGAGAAATGACCCATGCCTTGTATGCACATATGAATAATAAAATAAAAAAATAAAAATAAAAATAAAATGAAATTATTTCCTACTTTCCTGAAGGCTTCCAAATCATGGTTTTGGAGCCAAGCATGTCACTCACTTTGTTTTGGCAAAATTCTCAAGTCAAGAATGATTTTTTTGAGCTCAAGCCCCAGTCCCACCATGAAAAGAAATCCGTTAAGAATGATTTTTTAAATATTCTTTCACTTAAACAGTAAGTACATGTCCTATAACACTCAAGTTGAGGAGGAAAGGGAAAAGAAGGAAGTTGTATCCACATCAAAGAAAGATCTCTCAGTAGCCTGCATTTTGGAACCACTACTCTAAAGACTAGCCACCCTAATCTTTTCAAAAGTATTCTGCAATGTTGTCAGCCACTGTATATCTGATTAAACCATTTTATCAACCATTGATCTACTCTAAGTGGCTTTGGGCAATATGCTCACTAATTATCTTTTACACAATTTAGTTGAGCCAGTTATCTTATTGTCATGACGATAACTCATTTTCAATAATAAAAGTAACATGTACATTTACTTATAACCTTAAGCACCTCTGTGTCAATAAAATTTTTTTCTGTTAAATGTCTTTGATGAGAGAGAAAGAACAGAATGATAAAGGCCTAATATGTACAGAGAGGAGTTTACAAATTCCTTTGTGTAAAAATACACAAAGATAAATTAGTATGAAAACATCATAAATGAGGCAGTAAAATACTGTTAATTTTTATGAAATAGTACTAGCATAGATACACAAATCAAATAACTAGATTTTCCAGAACACTTTATAAGCATTTAGTGAAAAGACCATTAATCAATAAACAATTTATACAAATACCAAATCCTTAACAACTCTTAACAGTACTTTCAACTCTAGTGTCCCTTGCAAATGCAATAGTGATCCTGAGCAGCCAAACAAGTTCCCAGGAAAGTGCTGGGTTGTTAGCAATTACGAATCAGTTGTCTTTTAGTTTATTATATTTCTAAACCATTCAAAGGTCTCCCAAAATTCTTTCTACCTATTTTTCGAATCTTATCTCCCACAATCTGCCTTGCACTTTATTCTGATCAGGTCTGTTTATTGGCTCCTAGGTAAGTCTCTGTCTCAGTCCTCCCCACTGTTCAGGCTTACCTCAGCGCAACTCTCATCCCCCTCCCCCCACACACTAAATTCTACCTACCTACTCTTGTTTGTAGCTATCTTCTTTTTTGCTGCTATATTATTAAATTACTAACTATACTAGTCACATGTTATTCTAACATTGCCATATGCTGATATTAAATGTGCTTTTAAATATTGCAATATTTAATTGTATCATCTCCTGCACTATTTTCTTAAATAGTTATTTAATATTTATGTGCATTTGAACATCCTTTTTAAGTTATAAAGCATCCTATCAATGTAAGTACAGTGTGGGAAAATGTTCAAAAATAATTAGTATGGAACATGCAGTTTTTCTTGTCATTATTTGATAAATAATATATCACAAAAATTACTTGCATAGCATTTACATTTTATTTGATATGATAAGTGATCTAGAGATGATTTAAAGTATGCAGAAGGATGGGGGTATGTAAATATCATGCCATTTTTTGAGGACTCCAGCATCTACAGATTTTGTATCATGAAGGTCCTAGAACTAATCTTCCCCAAATACCAAGCAACAACTGTGTATTATTATTTTCACTACTTTAAGATTATAGCCCCCCCTAAGGTAGGAATTGGGCATGTATTTCTGCATGACATCTTGGAGAGCAGTATGTGCTCCATGATCCCTCAATAAATATTTTCTGAAGAATGAATGCATCACTGGAACTGGAGATAAATCACCAGAGTATGCACTTGGCACTTGTTACTTGCTAGATATGGGACTATTTAATCTCTGTGCCTCAGTTTTCCTGTCTGAACAATAGGGATAATAATGATATCTACATAGGGTAGCTTTGAGAACTACATGAATTCATGTACATCAAGTGCCTAAAACACCTTATGTAGCACATAGAAAGAATTCGATGTTAGCTATTTGAATGAATGAGTGAAAAAAATGGGTTGTAATGCAAAACTGAAGACAACGATAGCTACATTTTGTTATCCCTGTGATTGGAAAGCAACATGTAGATCTGGACATGGTGGTACCTGTCTATAATCCCAGTACATGGGAGGCTGAGGCAGTAGGGTTGAGAGTTCAAGTCCAGCCTGGGCTACATAACAAGACCCTGTCCCAAAAAGTAAAATTAAATATAAAATTAAATGTAGTGTATAAGAATGCTAAGGGAGGCCAGGTGTGGTGCCTCACACATGTAATCCCAGTTACTCAGGAAGCAAACAGGCCATCCAGGATAAACAGTTAGCAAGACTCCATCTCAACCAATAAGCTGGGTGTGGTAGTGTATACCTGTCATCCCAGCTATGTAGGAGGCGTAAAAAAAAAAAGACCTAAATCAAAAAGGGTTGAGAGTGGTTCAAGTGGTAAGGCACCTGCTTAGACAGTAAGAGGCCCTGAGTCCAAACCCAGTACCACACACAAAAAAGAAAAGAAAAGACTGTTGTGGGAAATTAGTATATCTCTGAGATAGAAACCATTATGTGTATATTTATTCTCAGATTTATTTTCAGAATGAAGTTTATACTCTGTATTACTTTGTATTTTTTAAATTAAGAAATGAAAAAAAGGCCTGCTGGGCGCTGTGACTCACACCTATAGCTCTAGCTACTCAGGAGGTGGAGATCCTGAAGATGGAGGTCCAGACTGCCCAGACATAAATGCAAGGCCCTATCTCAAAAATAGCCAGAGCAAAAAGGGCTGGAGGAGTGGTTCAACTGGTAGAGTGCACGCTAGCAAGCACAAGGTCCTGAGTTTGGACCCCGGTACATAAAAAAGAAAAAAAGGCCTGTCTCGTAGAGATGTTAGTATACTTATTTTTCTAGATATCACATTACTTTCAGATTTGAACAAATAACAATTGCTGAATATTCTTGACTTTTGATTACATTGTTTAGAAGATGGTACTTAAAAGTGGAAATGAATTCCAGATGATTTGTTCTTTATATCTGTGTTGAATTAGTTTTGTCTATATATGGGCAAATTTTGAAGTAGAAGTTAACAATTACAGCTACATAACGAACTTCTTAAAAAGTATTTGCTTCTAAAAAGCACTTAGCTTTCATAAGTTAATTTAGCAAGTTAAATGTTTCCTCTTAATCACATTTATTATGATTATAAAAGCAATTCTCTTTCTCTCTCTCTCTCTCTCACACACACACACATACACACACACACACACACACACACACACACACACTAATGATTTACACATGTATCAACCTTTAATTATTTCCAGTGATTTTTGTTGCTCTGTGGAGCCATCTTCTGGTTAATGGTGTGTTTTAAACACTCGTTCAAAGTTTTTCTCTGAATTTGTGAAGTTAGGGCAAGATCAGGTACTTCCCATGGGGTGTAGCCAGAAATCTATGGCCCAAATAATATCTAAAGAAAATTTCCTTCCAGAAAAAAAATAATTGGAATAAGTTAGTGATCATGTAATGGAGAAAATAATCCTGCATGGAAACTGAGAGGGTCCTATATTTTGGAGAATTGTTTCACTCATCCAACCAACAGATTTTTGTATGCTTCTTCCTGCTAATAGAATAGGAAAATACATACATGAACACACATAAATACTGTACAGATTTTTAAAAATCTGTACAGATCAATGCCATCCTACTTTTTAAAATTAATAACAAAGTAACTGAAATTTCATATTTATCCTTCCTTTGCATGGCAATTATATTTTTGTCACTTTTTTGGCAGTACTGGGGTTTGAACTCAGGGCCTCATGCTTGATGGGCAGTACTTTTTCACTTGTAATTAGTACTCCTCCTTTAGCATCAATATGAACTCATAGCCTTTTACAGTGTCAACTTGTTCCATTTACCCATTAATATTGTTATTGCCACTTCTATTTGATGCTCAAATGCATACAACCCGATCAGGGAAAACTTCTTTGTATATTGTCCTCTAAAGATTTCTACCCTTGCATCCTTGCTTTCCAGTAACAACCTAATGTTTCAGATCCAACATAATTTTTTTTCCTGTCCCCAAATTATGGAGACAACTATTTTCCAACAATTCTAGTTCATTTTAATGAATAATGGTATTAAAGACTAAAAAGCTGGATGATAAGGTAAGATTTTGTTGTGGACAAAAATGCTGCTGTTTATATTACTGCTGCATATAGCAGAGCTAGATAGATACATGTTTTAAGGTTACACACGTATATTGATTTTTCCCCATTTGATATCCAGCATTGTAGTCAGCCCTCCTTGTTCATGAGTCCTACATCCATGGGTTCAATCAACTATGAATCAAAATTATTCAGAAAAAAGTTATATCTGTACTGAACATGTGCTCTTTTTTCTTGCCCATTATTTCCTAAATGATACACACAACTGTTTACATAGCATTGGCATTGGCGATTATAAGTAATCTAGAGATGACATAAATATACAGGATTACATAGGCTATATGCAAGCTCTGCAACATTTTATATAAGGGTCTTGAACATCCACAGATTTTGATATCTACAGGGACACCCCATCAATACCAAGAGATAATATATATTTCTGTACCCTACTTTTCTTGAATTACTTGCTTTTTTTCTGTCACTGTGGCATTCTTTTCTGCAATTTAGTTTGGCATCTCTGGCAGATGTTTATATTAACTCCAATCTTTTGCTTTCTACAATTCTGCAATGGAATCATTACAGGTAAATTTTGCACACATCCTTTTTATCTTTGAGCTCAATGTTTTGATGTGTACTGCCAAAATCAGATGGCTAGGGTGTTCCTGAGAAGGAGTTATTGGGATACTTTGAAAAAGATCACAGGGCCAGGAGTTAAATAGGGATTAGACACCCAGCTCTGCATAAATCACCTGGCATCATTGGTCTTAAGTTTTCTCATTTGTAAAAGTATGTTTTACAGGTCAATTAAAATAACCAATTGGACTGGGGAAGTGGCTCAAGTGGTAAGTTCCTGCCTAGCAAGCATGAGTTCAAACCCCAGTGCTGAAAAAAGAAAAAAAAAAGTAGAAGACTTCTTTTTTTTCTTCCCTGGCTACCTGAAGATCAGCCACCACCATGAATGACACAGTAACTATCCAAATCCGATCAAAGTTCATGACCAACCAACTACTTCAGAGGAAGCAGTCATCGATGTCCTTCACCCTGGGAAGACAACAGTACCTAAGACAGAACTCGTTGAAAAACTAGCTAAATGTACAAGACCACACCAGATGTCATTTTTGTATTTGTATTAAGCACCCACTTTGGTGGTGGAATGACAACTGGCTTTGGCACGATTTATGATTCCTTGCATTATGCAAAGAAAAGTGAGCCCAACACAGACATGCAAGACATGGCCTGTATGAGAAGAGAAAGACCCCAAGGAAATATTGAAAGAAATGCAAAAACAAGATGAAGAAAGTTGGGGGGGACAGCAAAGGCCAATGTTGGTGTTAGCAAAAAGCCAAAGAAATAAGGATTCTACAATAAATTTAACTGCAATTATTGTGCAGGTTTTCCATGAGGATTAATAAACTGTAAACATCTGCATTGGTTATGGGTTTTTCATGAGGATTAAAAACTCAACACTTTCATGTGAAAAAAATATAAAAATAATAAAATAACCTATTGGAAGTGCTTTCAAACAGGCCACACAAATGAAAGGGCCAAATAGTCTGCCTCTTGACTGTCCTTTGTTCATGGTTCCACTCAGCCAAAGCTGCCTGATATATATATGCTCCTATAGTGACCTTTTTAAACACTCATTTTGGGGCATTGATCATCTGGATGCCATACTTGTTTTTGTTTTTTGGTAGTAGTAGGGATTTGAACCCAGGACCTCATGCTTACTAGGCAGGCTCACTATCACTCGGACCACCCCTCCAGCCCCATCATCTGAATGCAAAGGTGGTATAAGAACATTCAGTGGTAATAGGATATTAGTCACATCTCTCTTACTTCTCTTTCAGAGGTCTGTGCTAGTTGCTTTGGATGATGTTTTATGACTTTTCTCATTGCTCCAGTGTACTACAGTATGCTAAGAGCATCAAGTTGACTCCTTGCCAAGGAAGGTTGACTGGAACCTGGCCATTTCTAGAGATCTTTATTTTTATGATAATGAGCAGCTGAGTTAGTAATCCTGAATAAGTCAAGACATAAGAGAAAATGATATGAAAGTGTTGGGTCAAAACTTATTTCTAAAAATGCTTTTTATGGAGAAAATAGCTTCACTAGTTTTGATTCCTAGCTTCTTTTCTACAGTTCTATGACTTGATTCAAGTATCTAAATTTTGTGAGTATTAGACTTTTTGAAATAAATGATAGAAAAAAAAAAAAACAGTTGTTCAGAATATCCCAGACTTTTTTCAGAAACAATTTAATCCATTCAAACACTGCTCCCTCTACCCCCAACCCAATGTATACTCTATTAAGAATGCTTTCTGCTTTCCACAAAGTCCTGCAAGAGAGCTGAACTTGGCCTAGAAGAAGCCACTCTAAAAGAGATGGAAAAAAACAGCTTTGCTGGGAGAGATGCTTTCTGCCTGCAACAGACACTCTAAATTGCCTGCAAATCTCACAATTTGGAAATTCGTAAGAGTTTAAAGAAAAAAAAAAACCCAGCAATTTCTATAATTGTGCAGAAACTAATTTAAGGGGCAAGGAAGGAGAAGCTTTAGCTAGAGACAAGACTAGGACTTGAGGCCTTTCTCAAGTATTGTCTCTTAAAATTTCTCTACCAGAGAGAAGAGAGAGAAAGCCAAGCACTGGGGGCAAAAAATTGATTAAAGGTAGGATCTCCTCAAAGGAGGTTACTGATTCATAGTTCTCCATGACAGTGTCTATGAAGTTAGGACTAAAAACAGAGCAAACAGGTCTACAAGTTTAAAAAATAAACTGCGAACTAAAAGTGTACCTCAAAATAAGCTTTTGACTATTTTGCTCACACCTAGGATTCCCAAGAATCCAAACAACTAAAAATCTACAAAGGATGCTCATGAAAGCTGCAAAGAATTGCCAGGCCTTGCTGACCAACAGCCAGCAACTGAACTGACCATTCAGCCCCTAAGACAATCCTCAGACTCCAGAATGCAAAAGAAGTCTGTCACACTATCTATACAGGAATGGAGTGCACTCCAGTGCCCAAACAAGATGTGCCTGCGGAGGATAATGGGAAGGTTTTCCCAGAGGACATACACATAACTGATAGATGACACAGCCAAAGGAAGTGACCCCACTGTCAGCATAGCGTCCTCATCATTTCTACCCAACAGGATTCTGTGTGTAGCATGGTCACCAGTGGCTCCATGTGTCAAGTTCATATTGTAGTCATCCTGCATCTTCTCCACGCACTGTAGACTGGGAACGTTGAAGGCAGATTAACTCCATAGCTCCAGGGGGAGACACATACAATTTTACAAAATGGAATAAAAATTACTCAAGCCAGGCATGGAGGTGCACACCTATAATCCCAGCGCTCAGGAGGTTAAGGCAGGAAAATCACAACTTCAAGACAAGCATGAGCTATGGAGTGAGGCCCTGTCTCAAGATTGCAAACAAATTTAAAGTTACTCAAGCTAAATGCAAGAATTGGATGAAATCCAGGCGAAGGAATGACTCCTTTCAAAAGAAGTATAAGTTTGATTAAGACTCACACCTTAATACAGGCTCATGCCTGTAATCCTAGCTACCCAGGAGACAGAGATCAGGAGGATCACATTTCAAAGTCAGCCCAGGCACGTAGTTTGTGAGGCCCTATCTTGAAAGTACCCAACACAAAAAAAGGGCTGGCGGAGTAGCTCAAATGTTAGGGTGCCTGCTTAGCAAGCATGAGGCCCTAAGTTTGAGCCCTACAACTGCCAAAAAAAAAAAAAAAAAAAGACAGACTGAAGCAAATTATAGGTCAGGATATACTACAGAAACTAGCTATTTTAAGTAAAGGCATTTAATACATAGAACTAAAACCTTACCAATTTGTAGTAGAGAAATGCTCCAGGCTAGATCTTCAACAATAACTCCCAGAATGGTTCTGTAGAACTAGCCACTGGGGTAGATATCAGTTCTGCTACCAACAGGAGACCATTTTTAGAACTGTTGATTTCATTGAATTCAGAAGCACATACAAGGGATCAGATAGTTTCTGCTACCACCAAAATCACTGCTACTAGCTCTAGAAAAATACTAGCCCTCTTCTATGTGTATCCTCTACATCAGGCCCATTGCTACCCATAAGCTAGTGGCTGCCACTGAAATGCTGAGCACAGAAAAAAAGCAGCCTCCCTGCTTCTGTGTGCTTTCCTGCAGAAAAGATCAAAAGAAACAGCAGAATGTTTTTCACCTCACTTGCTTCCACTTTCCAAATCTTGCACGATTGCATCTGATTAGCAAAAGTTAAATCATAAGGGATCCTGTATGCAAAAGTAGTGTTTAGCTTTGTAGCCACTTAAACACTAAAAGGAGAGTGGAGTGAATATCTAGTGAGACAATTGACCCTCTCCAACAGAGAGGTTGGCTAACTTCACTTTAATTCCTAGCCTCCTTCACTTTTGTCTTCCTCTATATTAGAGACTGGAAAGATAAATTCCAGCCTCTTTTGCTATCAGAAGCACCCTTGTGAAACAGTTCTGGACAGTAAAACGTAAATAGATAGTTATAAGTGGTTTTGAAAAACTGCTTTTCCCTTGAATGGAGAACAAACCAGAAAATGATTCCTTTTTCCCTTCCTTTTTCTTCCTTCCTAGAATGAGACTGTGATGCATGGAGACACAGCTGTCTGTTGACCATAGACTGAAACAAGAGCTGGGGGTGTAGCTCAGTGGTAGAGTACTTGCTTAGCCTGTGCAAAGCCCTTGATACTACCCCTAGCACCACACACACACACACTCACACACACTCACACACACACTCACACTCACACACACTCACTCACACTCACACTCACACTCACACACACACTCACACACACTCACACACACACACACACACTCACACACACACATTTAAAAAGGGGGGAAGGAAGGAAGGGAGGGAGGAAGGAATTTGAAAGACAATAGAGTAAGAGTGATGGAATGATGGACCAAAATGATAGAAAAGGCCTGAGTCCTTGATAACACTGAGTACATGTAAATACCATGAATCGTTTGCCTTAAATTTTGTTATATGAGAAAAATAAACCCATATTTGTTTAAGTTATTATTAGGTTTTCAAATATTTGCAGCCAATCATTTCTAAATGATACACAGATTTACTTTTCATAGAAAGGTTATGAAAGTCAAATGATGTACCTTAAGTGAGAATGTAGCAGAGACTTACAGGCTACTTTCACTAAAAGCACTGACTCTTCCATTTGGTCCTGCAGATGTCTGATGGGTGACTAAAAACAGGATAAGAACTTGGCACCTGTGCCTTTGTATTATATCTGTCTCCTTTGCTACCTTAAACTTTAAATCAGACTCCTGTCAACCACATGCTAACCATTTAAGAAGCTGGTAAGCTTCCCTCTTCAAGACTGACATCATAATCAATAGATTATCAGTCACTACCTTTAATAACATCCTGTTTCAGACCACCACAATGTTGCCTAGAAGTCTCTAGTCATTGCCTTAAAAACAAGGAAGACCCAGTTATTGTCCTACTAACTCCATCTTGCCTATCTGATTTGTCCTGTCTCTGAGTCATTCTCTCCAGCAGTCATCTTGGATTCCAGGGGCAACAGGTCTGACTGATAAACATCTTGTGCTAAAGAGTAAAACCTACCCCCAAAGCAGCCTGTCTAAAAGCCTCTGTCTGAGCAACATGGAGGTAACGATCAACGATACCAAGGCCTGACCAATATCGCCAGCTATGCAATCCCTACAGTCCTTGCCTTTGTTCTTTCCATATATAACTCCAAGTCTATGGTTAGTGCCTCAGGAGAGACAGACTTTCAGTCACTAGACTGTTGTTTTTCTCCCTGGTGTGGCCACACTGAGAATAAATTCCTTTCCTACTTTACTACCACTTTTTTGTTTGATCTTTGGGAGCAAATGACTGCACCTGGTCTGTTAGAATCCCTCAGAGCTAGCTTCTAGTAAAGAGAATACTTTTAAAAGTGGTAAATATTACATAAACAAATATTTTGAAGCATTTACCAAGAAATATATATAACAAAATATATATAGTCGATATTCTTGTAAAATTGCACACATAATGACCCCATCCATTGCTTTTCAGTCTTTCTTGCATCTCCACATTTTATCTAAGATTATTATCTTTCTGCTGGAGAATACCCATTTATATGCCCCTTATTGGCAAATTTACCCATTTTCTAGTAGTCTGAAAAATATTCTGTTGTAGGGCTGGAGTTGGGGCTCAAATTGTAGAGTGCCTGCCTAGCAAGTGTAAGGCCCTGAGTTCAAATCTCACAAGTGCCAAAAAGAAAAAAAAAGACCCTATTTTATATCAGTCTTGAAGGCTATTTTCCCTATGTGTAGAATTATATGTTTTTTGTAATTTCCCTTTAGCATTTTTAAGCTATCACTGCATTTACTCTTTCATTTTTCTGAGAACTCAACTACCAATTTAACCTTATTGTTATTCCTTTATGTCTTTTATCTGCCTGCCTTTAAGATGTTTTGTTTTGATTTTTAGCACTATTGCTCTGATGTACATATGATTGTCTTTGTTGGTTTGTTTTCACTTTGAATTTTTTTCTTTGTGGTTCCTGTGGAGCTATTTTAAGTATGATTTTTTTAAAGAAACTTTGATAACTTCAATATCTGGATCTGTTTCTATTTTCTATTTTTATTCTTAGTTTTGCTTCTTCCATAGATGATTTACTTTTGCTCTACAGGGAACAAGGCTAAGATTAGCTAATCTTCATCCAACCAGATATTAAACTTATTAAATCAGCTTCAGTCACTGTGAGCAATTGTCAACTCTGGTTGCACGTTGGCTTCACATTGGAAGCTTTAAAAATGAACAGGTGCCTGAACAACCCACAGAATGGTAGAAAATTTTTGCAAGCTATTCATCAGATAAAGAACTGATATTCAGAATATGCCAAGAACTCAAAGACTAAACATCAAAAGAACAAATAATTCATTTAATAAATGGGCAAATGAATTGTTCAGACAATTCTTAGAAGTACAAATGGCTAATAAATGCATGGTCAATATCCTTAGCTATAAAGGAAATGCACAACAAAATAATGCTGAGATTCTATCTCACCCGGCCAGAATGGGTATCCTCAAGGAAAAAAGCAACAACAAGAAGTGCTGGTAAGGATGCATTAAAAGAAGTGCTCATGTGCTATTAGTGGGAATGTAAATTACTGCAACCACCAGGGAAATCAGCATGGAAGTTCATCAAAAAACTAAGAATAGAACGACCTATGACCCTTCTCTGTCACTCTTGGGTATATATCTGAAAGAGTGTAAATCAGCTTACATTACAGATACCTGCATACCCATGTTTACTGTAGCACTATTCCAAACTATGGAAGCAGCCTAAGGTGCCCAGCAACAGATGAATGGATAAAGAAAATGTGGTATATACACAATAGGGTATTATTCAGCCATTTGGAAGAATGAAATTATGTCATTTGTGGGAAAATGGATGGAACTGGAGATCATCATTTTAAGCAAGATAAGCCAAGTTCAAAAAGCTAACTATCACATTTTTACTCATATATGAAATCTAGACCTATAATAATAATAACAATAATAAAGCATGAGCATAAAAGGGGAACTACCTGGGGTGAGGAAAACAATGGGGGAGGGGCTAGGAGTGAAATGATCAAAGTACATTGTGTACATACATATGAAAATAGCATGATGAAACCCACTTAATACTGTCTGAAAAAAAGAGAGGGGGGAGAGGGATTAAGAGAGTATAATAGTGGGAGTGAATCTGATCAAAGTATATTGTACACATCTATGGAAATACAGTGCAACCCTTTTGTACAATTAATGTACACTAATAAAAAAAGTCACACATATACAGAAAAATGTACAGCTGCCTGACCTTCACTCTAGAGATCTGATTCAATTAGTCTGGACTGAGGCATTGATTTTTGGAGGGGTAGCTCTTAAAAAACTTTTATTTTGAATATTATATAATATATATTAAGTATATACCCAAATATATATTATACATTTTATATGTAATATATTTTGAAATATAGGAAAGTATAAAGAAATCTTTGGAAAGTTCTATATTCTCTTTCCCCAAAGCTTGCTCACCAAATGCCAACATTCCACACAACTACAACATAGGATCAAAACCAAGAAATTGACATCATAATCTATAGTTTATTCAGATTTCATCAGTTGCAGATGGACTCACTGTATATGCATGCATATTTGTGTAGCTTTGTGCAATTTTATCACATTTGTAGACTTCCATAACAACCACTAAAATCAAGATTTTCAATTGTACCATCACACCTTGTTATTCTTTTATAGCCACAACGATTCTCTCCCCTCCATCTCTAGCCCCTAGCAACCACTAATCTGTTCTCTATCCTTATCATTGTTTTTCTGTGATTATTATATAAATGGAATATGTGTCCTTTGAGATTGGCGTTTCTCACCAGAATGATTTTGTAGATTTTTTAAAGTATGGGATAGTGACAGCGTTTTTAATCTCCCTAGGCAATTCTAACACACTCCTGTAATTGAGAACCACTGCTATAAAGGATGGTCTGTTTCTTGTTCACTGTTTCTACTAGAGTACTGCCAAACAAAAGCCTGGGGTGTTTCCTGGGTGTTTCCTAGCCCAATGTTGTCAAAAAGTTTTGAATCCACATTTTTCACTTTCAAAATCAGTAACTGCTGATTGAAAGAAAAGAAGATCAAATGTTGAATTTCTCTCTGTAGGCCTCTTCTTTTAAATCTTGGCCTTGTAAATTTGCACTGTCTCAGTGGCTTTCTGATACCTTCAAATGGAAGTCTTTTTATTTTGTCCATCTTCTGTAATTCTTATTAATGCAAACTATAGTTGGAGGTTGAACTCTAATGAATAATATTTCCATAAAAATGAAACATAACATTGAACCTAAAAAAAGGTAATTATAAACTATGTAAAAAATTGGTCATAGATTATATATTTATAAGGTTTTTGTTTTTTTTGTTTTTGGTTCTGGGGTTTGAACTCAGGGCCTATACCTTAAGCCACTCTGCCAGCCCTTTTTATGTGAAGGATTTTTTTCGAGATATGTTCTTGCCTTGGCTGGCTTCAAACTGCAATCTTCCTGGTCTTTGCCTCCTGAGTAGTTAGGATTACAAGCGTGAGCCACCAGTGCCGGTCTATAAGGTTTTAACATTTGCTGTAACTTAATCATATTTTTTTCTGTGCTGTATTAGGCAATGTTTTGATATTAAATTATGGTTTCATTAATTTTTGTTAATATATTATACTTAAGCAGTTAATAACATTTTATATATCTGGCCTTCAAGAGGAAAATGTCTATTTTCTAAGATTTGGAATTTGAATTTCCAAATGAGTTTTCTCCTTCCTTCCTTCCTTGCTTCCTTCCTTCCTTCTTTCCTTCCTATCTTCCTTCCTTCCTTTTTCTTTTGTTAGCACTGGGGTTTCAAAATGAATTCTTAAGTGGATATTATAAAAATCATTTGCAAGACTCAGTCTTTGATGGGGGTGTGGCTCAAGTAGTAGAGTACCTGCCTAGCAAGCATGAGGCCCTGAGTTCAAATAACACTACCAAAAAAAAAAAAAAAAAGAATTCAGTCTTTGTTAACAGAGAAAAAGTTTTTCTTAGCATTCTGTACCATATTTAAGTAGGAAATGCCAAATGTGGGGACTAAGAATAGTTTGTACTAAAAGCCAGAGTAAAAAATAGTGCATAACAACATGTAACCGCTGCCCTCCCTGTCTTCCAAAAAAAGGAAAGGAAAGTTTTAACAAGCAGTTCAACAGAAGATATTTTGGAGGGGATGGAATATAGCATAAACTATTTGGAACCATCCCCCATCTGCTCCACTTTATATGTGCCACCCACCTTGAGTGTGATAGAAAAGCCCAGAAAGCTTTGAAAGAATCCCAGCCAAGGAGACTCACAGAGAACTCGTAGAGAAACCTGAGTTTAGTAAGTTCAGCCAGAATTCTGAGGAACTCTCTGCCTGGGTGGTAAAAGAGCCCCACCAAAGAAAATGTGTAGAAAGATGGGCCCAAAGGGCACTTGGCAGAATCTCACAATCCAGTGTAGTTCCAGAAGCTCTGCAAATTCTTGAGCTCCCAACAGAGGTAGGAAGTGATAAGAGATCCAGAGGACAAAAAGAAGCTTGAAGTAGAGTTCAAAAGGATCCCTAAGACCATGCCTGGGGAGAACCAGCTTTACTCTCATATAGACAGAAGCTGGCACAAGAACCAGATGCTCTGGATCCATGCCAGGATGAGGCAGGCTAAAGTAGGACAAGTTCGAGACTCATACTGCATCTTAGATTAACCATGCTTTGGCTCAGGAACTGCTCTCACCTGGTGGGGAACTGCCCTTGCCTTCCCCACTCACTGATTATCACCTGGTCTGCCCCTTCCCATGGGTTAAGTAGGTTTTAAGCACCTGAAGGGCAGAAACATGTGTTTGGCCAGAAGACTCCAACTGGGCCTCACCATGCTACCTTTGTATTTTCCTTCCCTAACTTTTAATAAACTCCATTTACACACACGTGTCCTGCCATGAATTCTTTCTGGTAGGATATGAAGAATTTGGAATTCTTCTGATTACAGACTGCACCAGCACAGTTAACAAGGGCACCTGATCTGTCCCAAGGTAACTTAGATCCACATGCTTATCAAGACAGTGGGGAGCCTCAGGTCTTAAACTTTATCAAAATTTATCCAAAATAAAATAGCCAGCTATTGTTGGAAGTAGAACTCTATTAAATAATATTTAAATAAAAATAAAACATTGAGTCTAGAGAAAAATGTATCAACCAAAGAAGGTAATTATAAATAATAATTGGAAAATTATTGATAGGGTATATATCCATAAGATTTTAATAGTCCCTGTAGCTGAATTACAAATTTATGTTCTATTGGACAATGTTTTGATACTAAATTATAGTTCCATTCATTTTATCCCTACACTGCACAAGGAACTACATTTTAAACCAACTGACTGAGTTAAAATGAAGCAAGATTGAGCATTTTCCATCATCTAGGAAAACAAGAGCCTAACAGCTAAAATAAATTCAGTTATAACACGCCTGCTTTGTAAATTCTAAAGCATTAAAGTGCTGGGTGTATGTTGGTTTTTGGGTTGGTTTGGTTGCAAGAACACTTAACATGAGGGTATGGGTTCTGTAGACCACAGGGCAGGGCTGGCCCGAGGTTGTAAGGACGTGAAACAGAGAAGACAGGGCAATATTCTAGAGTGAACTCAGACCTTGGAATTAATAAAGCAAACCCAGCCTCACATTCAATAGGAACTAGGCAGAAAGGCAAATTTCACTGCCAGGAAACTGGAAAAATGGAGCAGGTTCAGGAGGGCAATTAGAAGTTTGGTAAGATTATCTTAGATGGGGATTGTATTAGTTACTTTTCTTGTCCCTGTGACCAAATATCTGACATAAACAACTTAAGGAATTATTTTGACTCACACTTTCAGAGAGCTCAGTCCATGGTCACTTGGCCCCATGCACTTGGGCAGAACATCACGGTGGGAGTGTGTAGAGCAGGAGCTTCTTCACCTCATGATGGACAGGAAGCAGAGAGAGAAGAAGGAACCAAAACCAGGCACAACCTTTAAAGGCACATCCCCAGTGACCTCCTTCCTCCAGGTAGGCTCCACCTCATGAAGTTTCCACAATCTCCCAAACAGCACCACCAGCTGGGGACAAAGTGTTCAACGCATAAGCCTGTGGGGGACATTTCATACCCAAGCCATAAAAGGGATGCAGAGTGACAGGCCTTTAAGGAGCTTCACCCATGTTTGGGGAAGAAGTTGTTACAGGGACCAAGTTTGCTGAGATGCTCAGGAAGACTTTTGCAGTTAGGCTTTTTATAGGAGGTACAGACACATGGTAGAAAGTGTTTCCATATCCTCACAGCAAATTCAGTCAATGAGTAATGGGTTTTGATAAGCCATTGTTGGGGATGGGGCATGAAGATGTGCTCTTCAGTGATTTTTTTTTTTTTTTTTGGTGGCATTGGGGTTTGAACTCAGGGCTTCATGTTTGCTAGGCAGGTGTTGTACCACTTGAGCCATGCCCCCAGCCCCTGAGATGTGCTCTTCAGATGTCCTATTAAGAGAACTTATTCTGAGTAGTGGAGTGCCTTAAGTGGTAGAGCATCTGCCTAGCAAGCATGAGGCCCTAAGTTCACCCCCCACCCCACTGGAAAAAAAAAAAAGAGAGAGAGAGGAAGCCTGTTGTGGAGAGCATAGCTGACCAACAGCCTCGGTTGCTCCTGTTCCACTGTTCCTGTTTCATGACTGGGGGAGCAGGGGTAATCAAGTCAGGACTCCTGCCTGATGGGTATTCTTTTAATGGGCAGTTTTGACTCAGGGACTCCCTATTGGCCAGGATAAAACTTGCTCAGAACTGCATTATGTTTGAAACTCTTTTAATCCAATCTTCCTGCCTTCTCTCTCTTCTTTCCATCACGTCAGACCTACTCAAATATACTTCCTACAACTCCTGCTCCCTCCAGGTATTACAGGTTATTCCTCCAGTAACTCTTTTCCCATCTTGGTCTCTGCTTAGAGAACTTAATGTGATACATTTGTCCAAGTGGATCTAGTGCCTTAATAACTCCTCTTTACCTACTACCACCCACCCACATCTGCATACACTTATCAAGTACTTAACTATGTGTCAAGTGCTATGCTAACTAATTCACAATCATTATTTTATTTAATTCTTGCAAATAAGTATACAAATTTAAATGGGTAAAATTGTAAATTTTAGGGTATGTAGCTCAGTGGTAGAGCACTTGCCTAGCATGCACAAGTCTTGGGTTTAATCCCCAGAACCATAGAAAAGGGGGTGGGGGATAGATTTTAGGTTATGTACATTTTTATCATGATAAAAAAATTAGAAAATCTTGATCTATCAAGGAAATAAAATAAGCCTTCTTATTTAGAAGCCTGCATGTTTTGTCAACTCACTTTAAACAAGAGAAGATATTATGGTTTATAGGTATCCTATGCCAAATATTCCTATGCAAGCACCCCCAAATATGTGTTCATATGTGATAGAAGTTGTAAGCTCATTAAAGTAATGCCTCTCAGAAGAACAAAACAAAATTTGAGGACATAGCCTTAGACTGAACTTGGTTTTTTCTTTGTGGGCCCAAGATGACCTGTACAAGTATTCAGCTTTCTAATAGATTTAATGGCTAAGTTGAGGATCTGCAGGATGGCTGGACAAACAAGACTCCCCATATGTCACTCCAAATAGGCTTCTTCACTTGAACAGGGTGGTTCAAGATCAAGGTCTCCAAGAAGCACTGAGAGCAGGTATTCCATGTCTTGCTTAAGTTAGACACCCTCCCCACCATTATGTAAGGATCCACCAAAGTTGATGCTGCGGTTAACTTCTTTCTAACAGAATTTTCCAAGCCTGGAAAAATGGTTATTCTACCTTTTCATGGAGGTGAACTGAGGGAATGCCCATAGACAAAGCTAGAATTGCTCCCCAGAAATCTATATCCATTCAAGCTTGGTCAAAACACTGACATTTTTACATTAAACCCAGGGCATGGTGCAGGTTCTCTAAGTGTAATTAAGCAAACATTGATCTAGGGCACTGCATTATGGGTGATGAGCATTGAGAGTTGGGATTTCCTGTCTCTACAAGTATTTAGAGATGATTTTAGACAGGGAAGCAGGTGCTAATTTGATATTAAGGAATTTATTGGAAAGGGGCTACCTGTGAAATAAAATGAAAAGGGAGCCAGGCAAGGCTGGAAGGAAGGATGGAAGGAAGGGAGGAGGGAAGAATTGAAATGAATTTCGGAACACAGAAACTAGACCCTTGATCAGTTCTACTTCGTGTAATTGGAGGTCTGAAGGGATATTCTCAAGGCAGTCACAGGAATGGGAGGGGATTACCAGCAGCCTTCCTGGGCATTTAGGGGACTACTGTAGTCTCTAACAATCTCAAAGCTGAGCCTGGAGACAGAACTAAGTGTCCTAGCTATGCAATGGGCTTCACTCTTTCTGTCACTTCCTTCTCTGCACGATACTTTAATGCATCACAATGACAGCAATGCCTTTCACTGGTTCTCCAAGAGCTATAACTTTTTTAATTCTTCCTTTTATCCTTTCTTTTTCTCCAGTCTTCTTTCCTTTCCCTTTTTTCTACTTTCTTTGTTTTTTTTTTTTCTCTCTCTCTCATTTCACACTTAAACCATAGATTTACTCCCACTACCCCAGGTAAGTAGAGGTTTCTGACTCTATTTATTTGCAATGCTAACCCTGTCCAAAAGTGAGTGTGACTAATAACTTCAAACAGCTTTTCTGACTAGGTCCCAGACTTTGACACAGATTGACAAAGGACAAATTTTTCCAGAGACCTGATGTCCAGAGACTCTCACCATTCCTTTCGTTCATCTTATCTCCTGCTCTTCCCTGTTTTCTATGCTACTTTCCTTCCATCCTTTCCTTATTTACTCTCACCCTTGGGCACTTACATTTCTAAAGAAGGTAAGTTTAGAATGCAAAAAAAGCTGCATTGCTCTTTTTGCTGCCGCTATAGCCTCTCCCCATGGAATAAAATCTGCCATTCAAGGACAGGAGGAGGAAAAAAAAAACCCAGCATCCACCTTTCCGTGTGTACTTGGTTACTTGTAGCTTCTTGCACTGGATCCCAGTATACCACTTTCCCTAGGCACTTACATTGTTCATGATCCAGGTAACTTCTACATGGCAGGCAGTCACTGGGCTGAGAGAACAGGTGGCCAGAATCAAAGGATTCAAACCAGGAGCTCCATTTACTGTTTCACAGACTGTGTGCTAGATAATTCCAGGAATACTTATTCACAGACCACGAGGTGAATGGCACTCCCTGGAGCTGTAGAGTGCAACCGCCCAGACAAAACAGAGTGCTTAACACACACTGGGCTTTTTGAGTAAACGTATGTAACAAGAGAAGAGGTTTTTGCAATGTATGGCACAAGAGAATGTACTCTTTAAATTAAAAGTTAGACATTGTAGAAGAATCAGATTGCTTAGATTGGATTTGAGCACATGCAGCATCCGCGTTGTGTTTAGGGGTATAAATACTACTACCTTACCCTGTGCAGGCTTTTGCTGCTATTTATGTGATGCCAGATTTCTTAGTTTTGTCTTTTGGAATTCTGTAGGAAAAGTGTTCAGCGAAGTGAATGTTGAATTTTTCCCCCTAGTGTTTTGCCTGAATGCAGATCTTGGGACATTACATTGACATCATTCCAGAAAAGAACAAACATGTTGCTGACCTATGCATCCTGGACTTTAACAGATGGGAGCTTCTTGGGTTACTAGGTGCTGGATCACTAGGTACTAGTCAAAGGGATCCTGATGTTAATTTCCAAAACCTATGCTTTTCCTCCTAAGAAAGGAATGTCTTTATTAAAATGACACCAAACCCTAATTTATGGGTGATATACTAAAACCAGATTGAGATCTAACCTGCCTATTAGAATCTCCCACAAAATAAGAAAAATATAAACCTGGAAAAGAGATAAAGACATGTAGAAAGGAGGAGAAGATGGAAGGAGAAAATGGTAGAGGAAGGGAGAAAAGAAAGAGCCAAACTCTTCAGTTTGCTCTGGGAGGTGGATTGTATGATAAACAGTCTCCTACCATCCATCCTTACCTCATCTGTAGGATAGCCAGTAGAGAAGGAGGCATAAATACCTTGGTCCTGAGTCCTGCTCATGAATACATACTTACATTATAAATAAAAAAAGTATAACTTTACAGTTTTTATCAGTGTCTTCTTTTTCTTAAAGTGCATATGTAGATTTTCTTTTGGGGTAGACGCGTTCTTTTAGAATTGGAGAGAGGGTACTTTGAATGCTTGTTTGGTTGTGCTAAAGCCAAATTCAGGAAAATCAGGTATTAAACAATGTGAACTAAAACTTTTCTGTTAGTTATTGTAAAAGGATTGGTTTGTTTGGGGGAGAGATTATTTTCATGTTAAGTCATGTCCTGGGGACATGGAAATTGCAATATTTAAGCTTGAGGAAAGGCAGGAGAGAGGAGGATACAGGAAAGAGTGAGTGAGAGAGAAAGAGATATGGTACCAGAGTCATAGGGAGAGACGCCCAGGGACAACCAGGGACTCTCTGTAATGGGTACAGGAGACAGTGGTCTCTAGGAACAGAGATACCTGAAATAAAATTAAGAAGTTATTTTTGAATTACAGGCCTCAGGTGTCACGAGAATTGACTGTCTTAGGTTGATGCTATCCAGACTTATCCAGGTTTCTTTAACTCAGTTTCTTGATGATATAGATGGCCATCTTAAGCTATACATTAACAGTCATGTTTCCTGCCACCTGTGTACAAAGATGCAGGTTGCTTAAAGGCTATGTTGTGTGCATTCTGTGTACATTAATGGTAAGCTATTAAGTATTAGCAAGCCTCTGTCTTCAAGGACTAATAAACTTTTTTAATATGAAATAAATGTTGTTACAGTATCAGACTTGGGTTAGCACTCACTGCCTTAGAAAATTTAGGTTTGGGAATAAAGACAGCCTGAGAGAGGGTCTGGCATCCTGGACAAGCACTAATCAAATAGAAAAAAGAAGGGAATAGGAAAAAGAAAGAAGGGAATAGGAAGAAATCCAGTGTGTGAACACCCACTGGAAGCCCTTAGAAACCTGTAGGAAGGAACACAAGCACTGGACTTGAGTTACTTCATTTAAATATAAAAGGAAAGAAAACTGAGAACTTAAAGACAACTTGATTTCATTAGCCAGAATCCAGAGGGTACCCCAAATGTTGGCTGAAGCCAGCAACTCTTTCCCTGAGTTATTATGGGATCCTATCCCTATACATTTCTACTCTTCCTCCCCATTTTCTGCTCCACTTTACAAAAGATACCCTGGAGGGAAAATAAGTTTAATATGTCTCTAGAAAAAAAGAGAAGAAGAAAACATAGTAGGGAGAGAAAAAGTCTGACTTGTTCTGCATATGCATAATCTAATTACCTCTTGAAAGATGTCAAGACAAACTAACAAAATCCCAAACAAAACCAACACAACTGTCACCCACAAGTCTCTGAAGTGTTTGTTCAGAGTTTTCCAATGACCTGGTTTGCAGCGTGCAGAGCATGCCTAGCCACAGCTCCTCTGCCAGCCCTGTCCTGCCCAAGAGGGCAAGTCCATGCCAGCCTTGTTCCACGGTGAACAAATGGGTGTGTGAATAAATACTAGCCAATTCCTGAGATACAACCATGTCACTGAAAGACCACACGCACGCACATAAAAAACAAACAGAAACGTTTGCTTAGAGGCCCACACATTTTCTTAACAACTTTCTTGAGTTTACTCAACAAAACTGGGCTTATTTAATAAGGGTACAATTTGTTAAGTTTTAACGTATGTATGCACCTACAAAATCAACACTACAATCAAGCGACTCACAATTTTAATAAACATGCTTGAGTGTTCCAGGGGATGGTTTCTTTTAGTTAAGTGTATAACCAAATAAAAGTATGTAAATTTTAACAAGAAGTATTATGACTATCAAAACACCTTTTTGTGGATTTAGTGAGTTCTATTGGTAGGAAATTCGACAAGATTTTAATGGTGATTTTCTTGATTACCCAGCAGAGAACATCTGTGGAACTGAGAATATGGATGTATTTACAGAGTGGAATTCACGGTAAGGTCCAGTGTTCTCAGTGTGGACTCTCACAGTGTTAAGAAGATGAAAGGTGTGGGGTAGAAACAGAAGGAAGAGAAAAATGCCCAACACTGAGCCAGCTTTGGCAGTAGCAAGAAGATCAAAAGCTCCTGACAGCCAGGTGGTCACTTCCTGGGGGAACCAGTCATTAACACACAGGACTAAACTGTTTCCAGCCTGAAGGTGGGAGCACAAAATTTGGCCCTGTGAGATCATATGAAAAATGAATTCACCAAAACAGTAGGGAAATTTGAAAAGGAATAAAGCACTTCTTTCAAACTGGAGTTTTAAACCTACATAGGAAACCAATTCCATGTTTTCAGTCATGCATCTTTGCTGTCAGAGCTTCTATACTTCAGAAATACAGCAACTGGCCCCAGCAAAGAGAAATGAAAACACACAGAGGGCACTGAAATCAGCCTTCTAAATCCTAACTTCTTCCTGCTGTATAGCTCAAAAATTCGATTTGAGCTTGCAGTTATTTGAGCTCCTAGATTTTAAAAGAATATCTCCAGGAAGAGGACATATTTAATGTTCAGGAAATTAAAGGCATTTCATTTTCAAGGCATGAAAGAATGTCTCAAGTATTCTACTATTCATTTGAATAACATTAACATTCAGGAGGGCTATATCTAAAATTAGGTCCACATTTTGGAACACAGAAGCTTCATTGTAAATATGCTACCCTGACTTTCTTAGAGCAACAATCACTATGGCAACACCACCACATGTGCGGAAGATGTCTGCCCAAAACCAGCTGTTGATTTGAAATTACAATTTCTAATGATTTGGCTTCACACATAGGAAATCACACCATCAAATCATAGATTTTCAGGTACCTTGATGAAGACTATGCAGGGATTTGCCTCCCTGTATAAGGCGAGCACTACCTTTCCTATCACACACCAAATTAATACAGAGAGTTGTTTATCCTTACTCCCTCCCTGTCCTCTTCGAAGTGCCTCCCCCATGTCAACTCTCACAGTCTTGTTTCTACCAGTGTTATGCTATTGAAATTGTCTTGTCAAGTTTCCAGGAACCTCCTGTTACTAAATCTAAGAGTTGAATTGCCTGCATCTTTCTTGCCTTCTCTGTGACATTTATGTATCTGACTCCTACAAAAAAAAAAAAAAGTAACCCAGTACTGCCAAAAAAAAAAAAGAGCAAAAGCCCATCATTGCAACCTGAAATTAATCTGTAACCTCTCTCTAAACATTTTAATCACACAAAACCCAATTTAAAAGCCTGAGTCACCCTGCACTGCACCCTTTCTCAAACTGTATTCAGTCACCAATTCTTATAAATCCCACCTACAAAACCTTAAAGCCGTTCCCCGTGTCCTTTCACCATTTCCATTGTTGTGCATCATACAATCATCTTTCATGTGTAATCTGTATTGCCACTCTACAAAGGAATTTTCTTTCTGTTTCCTCCCTACCCCCCCAGTCTGAGCCAGACTGGGAGCCAACCCACACCAGCATTAGCCTCTGTCCTCCTTGCTTTCATTCCCTTCCAGTTATCTGTCTTTAGTTCTAAGGTGTGGAAAGAGTTCATTATAGAACTGGTTTTATGAAATCATGCAGTCTTCAAAAACATGTTTCAAGTCTGAACCACAGCTCTTAAAAATCTTGGCATCTTTGTTCTCTTGTTTCTTTATAATAAAAATTTCCAAAATAATAGTGACCCTGTGTGTAGATTCCAAGTTTGGAGAAAAGCAGGGAGCAGGACACAGGGAAACTATCAGTTCGTAAGTTAAAATTTTTAGCCCACTACTCAAGATACTCTCCAGAATCTCTCATCTATAGAAATTGTGTAAAAGAGTTTAAAGAAGACGGGCAACAGATTGCTGAGCTGAATGGAAGCCCAGTGACAGTATAAGCAATTGGGCTGCTCACCTTGGGGTATCCAGTGGCCAGTGAGCCTTTGGTCTCTTAACAACAATGGTATCTGTGGGAATAGGTCTGAAAGTAAAGAACACTATTTTTGGATTCATTGAAGGAGGAAGCATTTATTGTCTACCTATTGCTGGGATAAAATTCTCCATTTTTTCTACACAATCTGGGGTTTCTAAACAAACTTGGGTTAAAGGATGACTGGATGACAAACATGCCAAGAGTTGGTAGGGTATTGCTGGAGAGAGTTAGATGACCTTTGCTGGAGCTACTTGCCCTTGTCTTCTGGAGACACATGTGCTTACATGCATGCTTACACTACAGTGCAAAGATTCTCTCTCTCTCTCTCTCTCTCTCTCTCTCTCTCTTTCTCTCTCTCTCTCTCTGTCAAATTCTCTCGCACATCCACACATGTGTACACATCCACATCCACACAGACAATGACCATGTGGTAAAACTAGCACTACTTAGGTTACTCTTCAAAAAAGCCTCAAGTAGTATAAACTATCAGTACCATTTTACAGATGAGCAAATTGACGTTTGGAGAGGTAGTCATTTGTCTAAGGTCAATCTGATAGGTGGCAGCACTAGGTTTCAAAACCAACTATTTAACACTAAGGTTTGTAGTGTTTGTACTCTAGTACTCAGTACTCTGAAATAGACTTGTTGCAGCATATAGGCCAAGACATTTGATCTTTTCATGCTTCAGTTTCCCCATATTCAACATGAAAGTGTTGGGTCTGGAGACCTAAGATAGATGAGTGAGTTTCCCATCCCCCATGGAGGGCGATGTCATTTCTACATCCTGAGGAGATGGAGGCCTGCATTCCTGCATCCTAAAGGAGAGATGCAAATCTGCCACGGGACTGAGGAGCAAAATGCTCTCAAGATTGTTTCCCCTCCCCCAATAAAGGTGCTAACCAAACTAGTTCACCTGAGAAAGCCCACAAATCCATGGCCAATGAGAAAAACCCACCTAACCCAGAGTTAGAATGTCCATAAAAAACCCAGCCTTCACCTGAGCAGCAAGCTATCAGCTTCTGGGCGCCACTGTGCTTCTCTAGCTATAGCCTTTCCTTTTTCTCTAATAAATCCCACTTTATATACTGGCTTTGGCCCATCATTCAGCTGCCTCACGAGCCAGTTCTCTGGCCTGTGAAGGCAAGGACCCTCGACAATAGCACATAACATTTTGGCGACCATGAAGGGACCTTTCCACTGAACCAAAGTCGGTATGTTTTGAGTACCAAACCAACAGGGGCATGCCTAAGGTGTGACCGTTGAATGTCCAGTGCCCTGCTGGATGAGCCTGCTGGGGGGAACCCCCTGCTGAGGACTAGCCAAAAGCAGACTTCCTTGTGCTGCTTGCCCTGCCTGTCTCTTCCTATCTTCCTAAGGGACTTTCCCATCATGGTGTCAAGCCAGCCACTCCTTGCCAACTCTGGCCTCATGGTGATTCTGGCTCTGGGGAAGCTCATGCTCCCTCCCTGCAGGCCAAGACCAGGCCCGGGGTTTATTCGGGTATGCCTCATGCTATGTTGGGGGAATCCTGATTGGTTATGGCACCTGATGACTGCTTCTCTTTTCCCCCTGTCTAATGCCCCTTCTGCCTGAGACAGTGACCCAAGAGTGGAAGTTTCATGTTGCTGAAAGTATTCCAGTACCACTCAGTGGGAGCAAACTAGAAGCACATATGCTCGCTAATCCCTCAGGAGTGTGTCATGCCTCTAGGCTCTGCCTTCCCCTCCCTTACCTAAGATGTCAGGACACCTTTTCTGCTCCCTCCCTGGTCTCACCGTGTGTCCTTTATCTTAGTCTGCCTTCCCCTCCCTGGGCCTAATGGGACCCTGCCTCCATGAAAAACATGTAGCATGGTACCTTATAACTTAAGTTATTCCAACTAGTTTATCAGCCCCCTTGGTCCAAAGCAACTTTATTTATTTATTTATTTATTTTTAATTGTTTTATTATTCATATGTGCATACAACGCTTGGGTCATTTCTCCCTCTTGCCCCCACCCCCTCCCTTACCACCCACTCCACAAACTCCCTCTCCACCCATCCTCTTGATACCCAGCAGAAACTATTTTGCCCTTATCTCTAATTTTGTTGAAGAGAGAGTATAAGCCATAATAGGAAGGAACAAGGGTTTTTGCTAGTTGAGATAAGGATAGCTTACATTAATTTCCTGTGCATGTGTGTTACCTTCTAGGTTAATTCTTTTTGATCTCACCTTTTCTGTAGTTCCTGGTCCCCTTCTCCTATTGGCCTCACTTGCTTTTAAGGTATCTGCTTTAGTTTCTCTGCATTGAGGGCAACAAATGCTAGCTAATTTTTTAGGTGTCTTACCTATCCTCATACCTCCCTTGTGTGCTCTCACTTTTATCATGTGCTCAAAGTCCAATCCCCTTGTTGTGTTTGCCCTTGATCTAATGTCCACATATGAGGGAGAACATACAATTTTTGGTCTTTTGGGCCAGGCTAACCTCATTCAGAATGATGTTCTCCAATTCCATCCATTTACAAGCAGATGATAACATTTCATTCTTCACGGCTGCATAAAATTCCATTCTTGATCCATTCGTCAGTAGTGGGGCATCTTGGCTGTTTCCATAACTTGGCTATTGTGAATAGTGCTGCAATAAACATGGGTGTGCAGGTGCCTCTGGAGTAACCTGTGTCACAGTCTTTTGGGTATATCCCCAAGAGTGGTGTTGCTGGAACAAATGGTACATCAATGTTTGGCTATTTAAGTAGCCTCCAAATTTTTTTCCAGAGTGGTTGTACTAGTTTACATTACCACCAACAGTGTAAGAGGGTTCCTTTTTCCCTGACTCCTCGCCAACACCTGTTGATGGTGGTGTTGCTAATGATGGATATTCTAACAGGGGTGAGGTGGAATCTTAGTGTGGTTTTAATTTGCATTTCCTTTATTGCTAGAGATGGTGAGCATTTTTTCATGTGTTTTTTGGCCATTTGAATTTCTTCTTTTGAGAAAGTTCTGTTTAGTTCACTTGCCCATTTCTTTATTGGTTCATTAGTTTTGGGAGAATTTAATTTTTTAAGTTCCCTATATATTCTGGTTATCAGTCCTTTGTCTGATGTGTAGCTGATAAATATTTTCTCCCACTCTGTGGGTGTTCTCTTCAGTTTAGAGACCATTTCTTTTGATGAACAGAAGCTTTTTAGTTTTATGAGGTCCCATTTATCTAAGTTATCTCTTAGTTGCTGTGCTGCTGGGGTTCCATTGAGAAAGTTCTTACCTATACCTACTAACTCCAGAGTATTTCCTACTCTTTCCTGTATCAACTTTAGAGTTTGTGGTCTGATATTAAGATCCTTGATCCATTTGGAGTTAATATTGGTATAGGGTGATATACATGGATCTAGTTTCAGTTTTTTGCAGACTGCTAACCAGTTTTCCCAGCAGTTTTTGTTGAAGAGACTGCTATTTCTCCATCTTATATTTGTCAAATACAAGTTTGTCACCTTTGTCAAAAACAAGTTGGTTATAGTTGTGTGACTTCATATCTGGGTCCTCTATTCTGGGTGCATATAGGTTGATACTTGTTATTTCCTTTTGGTCTATTTCCACTTTCATTAGTATGAATGTCCTTCTTTATCTCATTTGATCAATGTAGGTTTGAAGTCTATTTTGTCAGAGATAAGTATTGCTACTTCTGCCTGTTTTTGGGGCCATTGGATTGGTAAATCTTCTTCCAGACTTTCATCCTAAGCATATGCTTATTTCTGTTGGTGAGAAGGGTCTCCTGTAAGCAACAAATTGTTGGATCTTCCTTTTTAATCCATTTCATCAAACAGTGCCTTTTGATGGGTGAATTAAGTCTGTTAACATTAAGTGTTAGCACTGATAGGTATGTGGTGATTCCTGTCATTTAGTTGTTTTAGTTGTTTGAAGGTTTGATTGTGTGTACCTAAGTTGAGGTTACTCTCTACTTTCTAGCTTTTTCTTTTCCTGTGGTTTGGTGCTGCCTGTCTTTTCATGGTTAAGTTGGGTTTCACTTTCTGAGTGCAGAATCCCTTGAAGAATCTTTTGTAGTGGTGGTTTTATGGTCACATATTGTTTTAGTTTCTGCTTATCATGGAAGACTTTTATTGCTCCATCTATTTTAAATGATAGCTTTTCTGGGTAGAGTATCCTGGGGTTGAAGTTATTTTCATTCAGTGCCTGGAAGATCTCACCCCACTCTCTTCTTGCTTTTAATGTTTCTGTTGAGAAGTCTGCTGTGATTTTGATGGGTTTACCTTTGTATGTTATTTGCTTTTTCTCTCTTACAGCCTTCAATATTCTTTCCCTAGTTTCTGAACTTGTTTTTTTAATGATGATTTGTCGTGGGGTAGTTCTATTTTGATCTGGTTTGTTTGGTTTCCTGGAGGCCTCTTGCATCTGTATGGGAATAGCTTTCTCTAGATTTGGGAAATTTTCCGTTATTATTTTGTTGAATATATTATGCATTCCCTTTGCTTGCACCTCTTCTCCTTCTTCAATGCCCATGATTCTCAAGTTTGGTCTTTTGATGGAGTTGGTGAGTTCTTGCATTTTCTTTTCACAGGTCTTGAGTTGATTAATTAATAGTTCTTCGGTTTTTCCTTTAATTACCATTTCATCTTCAAGTTCTGAGATTCTGTCTTCTGTGTTCTATTCTGCTGGATTGGCCTTCCATTTTGTTTTGCAGTTCTGTTTCATTGTTTTTTCTGAGCTTTTCCATATCCTGGGTAGTTTCCTCTTTAATGTTGTCTATTTTTGTCCTGAGTTCATTTATCTCTTTATTAATCGTGTTCTCTGTTTCTCTTCAGTATTTTTGCAGTGCTTCTATGGTTTCCTTTATTTCTTCTTTTGCTTTTTCAAATTCTCTACTTTTGTTTTCTTGGAATTTCTTGAGTATCTCCTGTACATTTTGGTTGACCATATCCAGTATCATCTCTATAAAATTCTCTTTGAGTAGTGTATTATGTCTTCTTTTAAATTATTCTTGTGGGCCTCATTGGGTTCTTTGGCATAGTTAATCTTCATTTTGTTGGGGTCTGGATCTGAGTATCTGTTTTCTTCATTCCCTCTGGTTCCTGTACTAATTTTTTGCTGTGGGGTAACTGATTTCCCTGTTTTTTCTGTCTTCTTGTCATTGCCCTTAGTGTTGTTATTGTCCCTGTATGTGTGCAATTAAATATTTTCTGTCTTATAAAAAGAGCACTAGTGATATTTAGAATGGAAGGGTGAGAGGGAATGGTAAGCAAAGAAGTTAAAGGAAAAGGGTAAAACAAATAATCAAGTAGAAAGAAAAAAACAAAACAAAGAAACAAACAGTTTCAAAGATATAAACAGGGAGCATTAGTGTACTAATCGACAGTAAGTTGAACAGGCATTAGAGAGACAGAGACAGAGAGAGGATTGAAAATAAAAAATAAAAATAATATAAAGATAAGAATAAAAATAAAATATAACTAAATGAAAGAAAAAATATATATGTAAATAAAATGAAATGAAACAAAATGAAAAATAGAGAATAGAAAAAAAACCCTCCAAGTTCAAATGCAATGAAGTTTCAGTCTTAATAATTTTGGTGTCTGTCTCAGCCTCCCATCCTGGAGATGGTGCCTCAGATGTTGTTCTGTAGTTGTCTCATCAAAGGGGACGCATAAAGTAGAACAAAACTGCACAAAAAAACCCCAAAATTCCACAAAGTGTCCCAAGTTCAAATGCAATACAGTTTCAGTAAGTTTTTCAGCATGCAGGTATAATTTGGTTGTTTTCTCATCAAAGGTAGGGAGAGAGAAAAAAAAGAGTCTGGAGACAGGTCTGTGAATGGCTATCTGCAGCTGTGGCTTGCCTGCCCGCTGTTGTCAGCCTGCTGTAGCTGGAGGCTTTATTTATGCAGATCTCTGGGGTGAGCTTAACACTCACCTGGCCTTGCAGGCTTTGTTTACTCAGAGTTCTCCTGTGCACGACCACCACTGCTACAAGCTTTCCCCTTTCCAAGCACACTGGGGAGGTGACACTGCACCCGCTTTCTCTGGCCTGTTGTTTGTTTACAGCTCATGTGGGAAGTGGGTCTTCCCCCCTCTCCTGTGGAGTTTTCCTCCCACCACCACTTTTACAAGCTTTCCAGCTCCTGGTTGCTGGGTGCTCCCCTACTCTCCGGCCAGACCCAGCTTTTTTACTTACAGTTCCAGGAAGGATTCCCCTCCCCCCCTTTCGGAGCTCAGGGCGCCCCACTCTCTTTGCAACATGTCTTTATTGTTCTTATTGCTTATTACTCAGTTTCTCTTTTTTCCCTGGGTGGAGATCAGTCTGTCCAGGGGGCTATGCTGTTCTGGCCCAGGGTTGTTTGTGGGAGTACTGCATACCACTTAGCTCACCTTGTCTCCATCTTCCCAAGCCGTCTGGGCACGGGCAACTGTTGGCCCAGGGGCCCTCCTGGTTTCTCCGTTTAATATAAATGGAGATTCTCTGCGCCAGCCGGAGGTATGCAGGGCTCAAAGTTTCGCCTCTTCTCAGTGGTTTTGCCTGCAAGGTGTATCTCCAGCGTCTCTCCAAGATTTCACTATAGGAGGCATGCTTTCTGCTTCCTCCTTCTAGCTGCCATCTTGGAATATCCCCCCAAAGCAACTTTAAATCAGTTGCTAGGCACCGGTGAACACAGAGGTGCTTGCAAAAAACTGCAGTCACCACATTTGCCCTACCTCCACACCCACAAAGGGAGGAGGGAAAACAAACAAGCAGGCTCGTGCACAGGGATACCGGCCCCTGGGCACAGCCAGAACACCTGCCATAGCTAAAATAATCCATAGAGAGGACGCAACACACATCCTAGGCTGCCAGCCACACATGGCAATGGCTGCTACCGGCTGCCAGTCCCCCTAAAAGGGATGAGAGGAAAAATAAACATGCACAGGCATGCATAACAGGAAGGGGGAGGGGCAACAGGCCACAAGATCAGGCCTAGGCAGACAGGGTTGCTTGTCCCGGGTGTGTATGGAGGGGAGGAGGGCAGCACCTTGCACAAGCCCCGCTCCTGGCCTCACCTCACACCTTGGGCCACCAGACCCAGCCCTTGTAAGCCAATTGTTAGCTCAAGGTTATAGTCCCAAGAACAGCAAAATGGGCATTACTGTGGTCTCTAAATTTCTCATTTAAAATTTCCTACACTTTTGGCCTCAACATAAATTTTCCCTCCAAATATTAGCACTAGTCATCCCTTATGGTACTGTTATTGCCCCGGGATCCTCTGAATGCCCTTCTTTAACTTTACAGACAATGTATTCTTTTGTTAAAAAGGTATCCTTTATTAAAGAGGCTGCCTGCTGTTAGCTAAAAGGCAGGATCCTAGCATTTTGGTTTTTTTCTTTCTCTCTTCTCACTGCATCAGTCAGGTGGTCTAACCCAACCAGGTCACTTTCCCCAGTCCTGACCACGGATGTCAGGGGGAAAGTCATGAGACAGGGACACCTGGACTTGTTAGTAAGGTCATTCCCAGTCAGGATGCTGACAATCAGGGAGCTGACCCAGTTTATTGTTTTGTTGTCTTTCTAGATGGGACCTGCCCCTTCCAGTCTTCTGGCCTGTCTATTGAAATGTTGAAAGGAAATGTGGGAATCTTTGTACTGAGGCCTGGTCTCAGTATACTTTGGGTAACCAAGAGAAGTGGCTGTCACAGGGTTCCTGAAATTGCAATACCATACTCCAATTAGACCTTTTCTGTAAAAGGGAGGAAAAATAAACAGAGGTCCCTTATACAAATTTTCTTTTATCTCTGAGACCACCCAGATTGGCTCCATAATTGCTATCTAGGTACTCAGACACTGGCCATTCTTTGTAAGCCACAGGATAAATATGTGGAAGGAGGACCAGAAAAGCCCTTATCAATGACAAGGTCCACCCCTACTGCTCCACCCTCTGCCCTACCTTCTAAGCCACCCTAATATTCAGAACCTCCTAATGGGTGCTTCCCCTTTCAACAAGTAATGGTAGGAAGAAGACAGGTCTAGGTCCCCTTCCAGTTATCAGATCTAAGGGAAATTAGAAAACATTTGGACACTCTACTGATGTATCTGACCAATACATTCCAGCCTTTATTTCTGTGGTCCAAACCTTTCAATTGGTGTAAAAGGATATTATGCTTCTACCAGACCAGAGTCTTACCTCATTAGAAAAGCAAGGGGTTCTGGCCCAGGCCACTCAGGTTGGAAATGATTACCATTTACAATGAGCCCCAATACCCATGGCACCAAAAAATGACGAAACAAATGTACCTATACCTACAGGGGCACAGGCAGTCCCCTTGACAGATCCACACTGAAAATCAGAATAGTGAGGGGACTGGCGGCGTGGCTCAAGCAGTAAAGTGCCACTTTGCAGACACAAAGCCCTGAGTTCAAATCCCAGTACAGCCAAAGGAAAAGAAAATATTTAGGACTAAGGATGTAGCTCAGTGGGAGAGTGTCTGCCCAGCATGTGCAAGGCCCTGGGTTCAATCCCCCAGCATTGCTAAAAAATACATATATATTTTTTATATCTATACATACATATATATGTATTATATATATATATGGTGAGGAAGATAAATGGTGTCGATGCCATTTAATCCATCTCATAGTGGAAGGGCTAGGAAAAAAAAAAAAACCAAAGCCAAACCTCTAAACTATTCCCAGGTAACTAGTACAGCAAGGCCCCGAAAAAGATCCCTTTACCTTTCTGCAGCATCTTAAGAACGCTATCAGAAGGCATACCACAGTGGACCCAGAGTCACAGGTGAGAGAGGTTCTCCTCAAGACAAATTTCTAACACAGTCCACCTCAGATATTCATAGAAAACTCAAAGTCTGTGGCTGATGGGGAAAATAATCATTGAACCAACTAGAGCAGCTATTCATGTCTATATACTATAACCGGGACCTTACTAACAGAAGAGAAAAATATAAGAGACATCATGACCACATTGCTGCTCTCAGAGAGGGTCCCACTTGACTGGGGCCTGCATCCTGAGCTTGCTACCATTGTGGACAGGAGGGGCACTTCTGCAGAGAATGCTCAGAAGGGGGACAGCCCGGGAGACAGCCCCACCCCCAACTGGGACCCTGCCCTCTCTGCAAAGGTAACCACTGTAGGTCTAAGTGCCCCTGTCTCCAGATGGAAGGTGAGGTGCCACCTCCAATGGATTGGTGGGTCCCAGCCTCTGTCTATGCTCCAGTTCTTGGCATTGATGTTGAGGAGCCTTGGGGTAGCCATAATGGCAGAAAAGTGAAAGGTCATTCTCCTGCTAGACAGTGGAGCCCATTTCTCTGTCTTACCTTTCTCTCCTGGTCCCTGGTCCAATAACAAGGTTATCTTTTGGGGCAAATCTGGCAAGCCTCTAGAGCAATATTTTACCTGGCGTCTGGCCTGCTCTTGGGGAGACCTCCTCTTCTGTCACTCTTTCCTCATAGTTCCTGAAACTCCAGGATTTACTATTGAAAGGAATATGAGGTCTCAGCGGGCCCCAACCCCCTTGTTGGAGAAACCAGTACCAAACATCCCATGTAGATAAGATAAGCAATGAGGCAGGGCTCAGTTAGGGCATATAGAATGTGAGGAATGCAAGATGTGAGATACGAGCAAGATGTGAGATACGAGCAAGATGTGAGGTACGAGCAAGATGTGAAGTACGTGCAGGATGTGCTCTGCCTGCTTGTCTAATGTTGATAACAAAAATATGCACGCCACTGCAGTCTATATAAGATTTCCCCCTAAGAGGCTCAGGGTCTTGCTTTCCTAACCGGTCCTGCGTGTCCGTGTGGGAGCTCGACCCTGGCTAGCCAGTCCAATAAACTCTGCTTTGTTGATTGCATTCACGCCTGGCTCTCTGTCTCTCGGGGGAATAGGATTCCGGGTCCTAACATTTGGAGGTCCCACCGAGATTTCATTTTCTCGAGAGACAGAACCTGCCTGCGAGAAAGCAGGGGCGATCCCAAGTCCTAGGCGTTGGGAGGGGATCCCAGACCCTCATTTGGAGGAACTTGAGTGTTCCATTTGGGCCGCGGCGGGGATTCGGCCAATCCCCAGGGAGATTCATTCTGGGAATCTCGCAAGGAGGACCACAGGGTCCTATTGGGAGAGGCTTTCCTCTCATTTGGGCTCGAGCATTTTAGGAACCCTGGCGCCAGGTGAAGAACTAATTGAGCTAGTCGACCGACCACCCGTCAAGTGGACGCCTTTCGGCCTGATATCCCAGTTGGACGGTGAGGAGGTTGAATGGGGTGCGCACCAGTGTGAGAGAAGGACCGGTCCGAGCGAGTGCTGGAGAGTGTTGTGTGTGTGTGGAATTATTGTTGCCTTTACCCTTTTTGTTCTATCTCTCTTGGTGTTTGAGTCTCCTTCCACAATGGGACAGGGACAAACAACCCCAAAGTCTCTGATCCTTTCTCACTTTCCAGAAGTTAAAGAAAGGGCCTTAAATGCGGGTCTGGTCATCAAGAAAGGTAAGTTCGACACCTTTTGTTCTGCAGAGTGGCCCACCTTTGGAGTCGGGTGGCCCATTCAAGGTTCCCTCTCCCTAGACCTGATCACTAAGGTTAAAGCAGTCATTTTTCAGCCAGACAATCGAGGCCATCCAGACCAAGTTCCTTACATTTTGGTTTGGGAGGATCTGGTGAGGAACCCTCCCCCTTGGTTAACAGTTTTTCTGACCCACCCCTCCAGTTCGGCCCCCGGGGCTAAAACCCCAGTCACGCCCGCCTTGGTCATAAAGGAGGAGGAAAAACTTCCTCTTCCCACCTTGACCGGTCCTCAAATTAGGGCATCTCCTTCACCATCTCCGGTCTTACCAGAGAGTTCCCCCCTTTACCCATCCCTCGCAGGGGCAGAGGAAGATCGGCCGCCTCCATACGTGACTCCCCCTGGCCAAGCCAGTGCCCCGGAGGAGGAAATTTCCTCATCCTCCTCAACAGGACTGGCAGCAGGAGGAGGAATGGGTCGAAGACTTCGCCCCCGAGGGATCCGGGAAAGGGAGGGGGAAGACGGGCCCCCCTCATCAACACAGGGGGAGGAAACTGTCCCTACACTTCCAGTCCGGATGGTGGGCCAAGGGGGACCGGGAGGAGGGCAACAGTTTCAGTACTGGCCCTTCTCCTCCAGTGATCTATATAACTGGAGGACGCAGAACCCGCCCTTTTCTGAAGACCCCAAGTGTCTCATAGATCTCCTGGAGTCCATCATGCATACACACCGTCCCACTTGGGATGACTGTCATCAGCTGCTCAATACTCTTTTTACGACGGAGGAACGAGAGCGCATCCTCAACGAAGCGAGGAAGAACGTCTTGGGGGATAATGGGAGACCCACAACTCTCCAACCGGCCATAGACGAGGCTTTTCCCCTACGCCGCCCTAATTGGGATTTCGGGACCGCAGAAGGTAGGGAGCGTCTTCGGATCTACCGCCAGACTCTTATGGCCGGTCTCCGAGCGGCCGCTAGAAGGCCCACCAATTTTGCAAAAGTAAAAGCAGTCATTCAAGGGGAAAACGAAAGCCCAGCCGGTTTCTTAGAGCGCCTCCATGAGGCATACCGTCAGTACACCCCGATTGACCCTGAGGCGGACCTCCACCGGTCTGCTGTGGTACTCTCATTCATTAATCAGGCAGCCCCAGACATTAGGAGAAAACTCAATAAACAGGAAAACTTAGGGGAGATGACTATAAGGGAAATGCTACAGGTAGCAGAAAAAGTCTTTACCGCTAGGGAAACTCCAGAAGAAAGGGAGGAAAGACAGAGAAAGGAAGACAGGGAAGCCCAGGAGAAATTGAGAAAGGAGGACCGGGAGTTCCAGGCTAAGGAAAACCGAAAGCAACAGAGAAAAATGGCTCGTATTTTCCTAGCGGGTGTCCGGGACCAACCCAGAGGAGGGGGCCACGCCAGGACCCCGGATAAGGAACACTGTTTTTACTGTAAGGAAACGGGGCATTGGAAGAGAGAATGTCCTAAGTTAAAGGGAAGAAGAGGGTTTGGAAGGAGACCGGGGGAAAACAGGGAAAGGGAACGAGCAGTAGAGCAGGCCAGAGTCCTACTAGCCGGAGAAGAGGACTAAAGGAGACGGGGCTCAGACCCCCTCCCCGAGTCCTGGGTAACAATGCATGTGGAGGGGAAGCCGATGGGGTTCATGGTGGATACCGGCGCCCAATATTCGGTTTTAAACAAGGCACATGGACCTTTGAACAAGGCACGAACAAGTGTTGTTCAGGGGGCCACCTGTACGCAGTTATGTACATGGACTACCAAAAGAAAGGTGAACTTAGGAAAACACCAGGTCACACACTCCTTCTTGGTCGTCCCTGAGAGCCCCGCTCCCCTGCTCGGACGGGACCTACTCACCAAAATAGGGGCCCATATCCATTTTGAACCAGATGGAATAATTGTGACTGATCGAGAAGGGAGCCCGATTCATGTCTTGTCCCTATCATTGGCTGACGAGCATCGTCTGTTTGAGAGTCAACAGGAACCAGGAGGGGACATGACTCATTGGGTAAAAAGATTTCCCACGGCCTGGGCGGAGACTGCGGGAACCGGCCTCGCCAAACACCTCCCGCCCGTAGTTATACAATTGAAGGCTTCTGCTCTCCCCATTCGGGTGAAACAGTATCCTATGCCTGAGGAGGCCCGAAGAGGCATAGCCCCTCATATCCACAGGCTAATAAAGGAAGGAGTACTGCGACCTTGTCAGTCTGCCTGGAATACTCCTCTGCTCCCCGTCCGAAAGCCGGGAAGCGGGGACTATAGGCCTGTGCAAGACCTACGAAAGGTAAACGAGCGGACGGAGGACATTCATCCCACCGTTCCGAATCCCTATACCTTGCTCAGCCACCTACCCCCCTCGCAAGTATGGTATACAACCCTTGATTTGAGAGATGCTTTCTTCAGCATTCCATTGTCAGAAATTAGTCAGCCGCTATTTGCTTTCGAATGGCAAGAAGATGGGGGCCAATCCGGACAGCTCACTTGGACCAGACTGCCGCAAGGATTTAAAAACTCTCCCACCCTGTTTAATGAGGCCCTGAGCCAGGACCTGGAACCTTTTCGTCGGAGCCACCCACGAGTCACTCTATTACAGTATGTTGATGACTTACTGTTAGCGGCAGAAACCCGAGAGGAGTGCATCAAGGCTACTGAACACCTGCTAACGGAATTAGGTGAGCTGGGGTATCGGGCAAGTGCCAAGAAAACTCACATCTGTAAAAGGTCAGTGACATATTTGGGTTATCGGATTGCAGATGGGGCAAGATGGCTGACTGATGCCATGAAACAGACTATTCTGGCTATCCCATCCCCGACATCCACTAGGGGGGTGAGAGAATTCCTGGGCTCCGCGGGGTTCTGTAGACTCTGGATTCCAGGATTTGCGGAAATAGCCAGACCCCTATATGAGGCCACCAAAGAAGCTCCAGATTGGAGTTGGGGAGAGAGAGAACAACAGGCCTTTGATCAGCTAAAAGACGCTCTTTTGCAGGCCCCTGCCTTAGCCTTGCCAGATCCTACAAGACCATTCACTCTGTTTGTAGATGAGAAAAAGGGGGTAGCCAAAGGAGTCTTGACCCAACAGCTAGGTCCCTGGAAGAGACCAGTGGCATACTTTTCCAAGAAATTAGACGCAGTAGCGGCAGGATGGCCCCCCTGCCTCCGCATCATAGCGGCCATTGCCGTGCTGGTGAGAGAAGCCGATAAACTAACCTTTGGACAGGCCCTCTGGGTAACGGCCCCTCACCCGGTGGAGGGAATCCTTAAACAACACCCTGGGAAATGGATGACGAATGCCAGGCTCACCCACTACCAGGGGCTCTTGTTGGATTCCCCTCGGATCACATTCACAGATCCCGTAATCTTGAACCCTGCCACCTTGTTGCCTAACCCGGAACTGCAGACACCTGTCCATAACTGCAAAGAATTCCTCTCCGAAGTTACACAGGTACGGGCTGACCTAAAGGATACCCCCCTGTCCGGCTGCAAATTAAACTGGTACACGGATGGAAGCAGTTTTTTCCAAGATGGAGCCCGAAGGGCAGGGGCAGCTGTAGTCGACCAAGAAGGAAATACGGTATGGAGCAGCGCCCTCCCACCCGGAACATCAGCCCAAAAAGCGGAATTAATTGCCTTGGCAGAGGCCCTGGAGAGGGCAAAAGGAAAGCGAGTCAATATCTACACCGATAGCCGCTATGCTTTCGGTACCATCCATGTCCACGGGGCCATCTATCGCGAAAGAGGATTCCGCACAGCAGAAGGAAAACATCTAAAGAACCTAGCCGAAGTCCAGCGTCTATTAATGGCAATGGAAAAACCGAAGGCAGTGGCAGTGATGTATGTCCCAGGCCACCAGTCTGCCAAGACGCCGGAAGCTGTCGGTAACAACAGAGCAGATCAAGAAGCAAAGAGAGTAGCAATGGTGAGTCCTCCCATGGAGACAGGGCAACCTTCCACGGTTGCGGCGATAGACGTGCCGGTCCCAGAGCTCCCTCCGCTACCCCCCCGACCAGAATACTCCACAGAGGATTTCACTTGGATGAGAGCCCACTCCCCCTTTAGAGAAGGGGAAGACGGATGGAAAAGCGACTTGGAAGGCAAGTTAATTCTGCCTGAAAAACTCGGACGATTCCTGTTGGCTAACTTACATAAGTCCACCCATTTGGGGCGGAGAAAATTACTAGACTTGTTGACATCTGCGCAGCTCCGATTTCCGAACCAGACCATAGCAGTCCGCCAAATTGTGGAAGATTGTGCCAGCTGCACAATCATGAAACCAGGACGAAGGGAGGGGCACCATACAGGTACTCGGGAACGGGGGAGGGCTCCGGGAAGAAGTTGGGAAGTGGATTTTACTGAGGTAAAACCGGGAAAGTTTGGGTACAAATATTTGCTGGTATTCATAGATACCTTTTCAGGCTGGGTGGAGGCTTTTCCTACAAAGAAGGAGACGAGTCAGGTAGTGGCAAAGGCTTTGCTAGAGGAAATCATACCCAGATATGGGGTGCCCGAGGCAATTGGGTCAGATAACGGTCCGGCTTTTGTTAGTAAGGTCCTGCAGGGACTAGCCCAGACTATGGGGGCCAATTGGAAGCTACATTGTGAATATAACCCCCAGAGCTCAGGGCAAGTAGAAAGGATGAATAGGACACTAAAGGAGACTTTAGCCAAATTGGCCCTGGAGACTGGCGGTGATTGGGTGACGCTCCTTCCCTTGGCCATCTTCCGAGTCCGGAACTCCCCCTATGTCCATGGGCTAACTCCCTTTGAGATCCTGTATGGGGCTCCACCCCCCATCATTCAGAGGACCTTAAGCCCAGAACTAGGTGATCTGGCCCCAAATTACCTGACCATGTTGCAGGCTTTAGCTAAAGTGCAACAACGGATTTGGCCCTTAATTCAAGCATACCACGCTGTTAAGAGGGACCCGGCTCCGGAACATGGCATAGTCCCGGGTGACATGGTATGGGTTAAAAGGCATCAGTCCAAAACCCTAGAGCCTAGATGGAAAGGACCTTATGTTGTACTGTTTACTACCCCTACCGCCCTCAAGGTTGATGGCATCGGACCTTGGATCCACCACTCCCACGTGCGTCGAGCCAATCATCAAAAACAAGAAGGGGTCAAGGAGTGGACTGTACGGCGGCACCCAGACAACCCATTAAAGCTAAAGCTTTTGTGGCCCCGGGAACATGCAGAGCCTTCAGGAGCAGCCACGGATGGGGTGGCTGATCGCTCTGATCTTGCTCAATGCCCAGAGCGGGAGCCTCGCAGAAACCAACCCTCACCAGCCCTATAAGCAAACCTGGATACTCACCGATGGGGAGACTCATACCACCCTCAACGAGACTACTCGCACTGCCCCCATAGGAACTTGGTGGCCGGAGCTTCAGTTCTGCTTCAGAGACATCAATCCTGCCTACAAGTCTACTGCCCCGGAGTCAGCCCGACGTTATGGGTTTTATGCCTGCCCCGGCCACAAAAAGAACCAGGAATGTGGGGGGATACAATACTCCTTCTGTAGGTCATGGGCATGTGTCACATCCAATGATAGTGAATGGAAATGGGGGATATCAAAATCAGACCTAGTCAAATTTGCCTTTGTAAATGGGATATTAAGGGGGCACAGAATTCCAATACCCACCCATAAATGCCAGCCCACGGATCTAGATAGAATCAAGGTCACTTTCACTGAAACTGGCAAGAAGGACACCCCTGGGTGGATACAAGGTAAGGTATGGGGACTTGTATTTTATAAATATGGTGGACATGCTGGCTCGACCATAGTGGTCAGATTAAAAATTGAGCCCATAGGGCCACCGTCCACAGCAGTAGGCCCCAATAAGGTACTTAGGCCGCCCAATGTAAAGCCATCTCCCCAACCTTCCACAACTCACCACCTTCCCTCAACCATAGCTCGGGCTAATGTTACAACTCCAAGACCATCAGAAACCAGCCCTCCCCTGGTGAGGCCCAGTCTCATGACCGCATCTAAAGACCCCCTCTGGGGGCTAATGGGTGCTGCCTTCCTGACGTTAAACCACACCAACCCTAACATGACTAACTCCTGTTGGTTATGTTATGATGTGAGGCCCCCATTCTATGAGGCAATAGGGCTAAACACCACTCACGATACCTCATCTGAGGAAAACCCTACTCAATGTTCCTGGGGAGACCGTAAGAGAGGTCTGACCATACAGCAGGTAAACGGCCAAGGAACCTGCTTAGGAAAAGTGCCAAAGAACAGACGGGACTTATGTACTGTTATTAACGCCAGTTCTACCTGGGGAAATGCTATTAAATGGGTAATTCCAAAGGACAATGGGTGGTGGCTATGCTCGCGGTCCGGACTCACCCCATGCCTATCAACTAAGGTGTTTAACAGCTCTAAAGAATTCTGTGTTAGAGTGGTTGTGCTGCCCCGCATCCTCTATCATTCGGAGGAAAGTCTATATTCATACTGGAATATAGGAACAGGTGAGAGAAAGAAGAGAGAGCCTATTTCTACACTAACCATTGCTACCCTACTTAGCCTAGGGGTGGCTGGGGCAGGGACCGGCATAGCCTCCCTGGCTACTCAACATAAAGGGATGTCTTCGCTGCGCGCAGCCATAGACGAAGATATAGAGAGAATAGAAACCTCCATTAGCCACCTAGAAAAATCCCTCACTTCTCTGTCTGAGGTAGTACTTCAAAACCGACGAGGTCTGGACTTGTTGTTCCTCCAAAAAGGGGGACTATGTGTTGCTCTAGGGGAAGAATGTTGTTTTTACGCTGACCATACCGGAGTTGTTCGTGACTCCATGTCTAAACTCCGAAAGAGCCTGGAACAAAGAAAACGAAAAAAAGAGGCAGGGGAAAGCTGGTTCGAGTCTTGGTTTAACCAGTCCCCATGGTTGGCTACCCTTTTATCTGCACTGGCAGGGCCAATAATAATCATCCTACTGCTTGTTACCATAGGACCCTGGATTCTAAACCGACTTATGACTTTTGTCAAAAGTCGAATTAATACTATCCAACTTCTGGTCCTCCGCCAACAATATCAGGCTCTTCATCCTCTCGAGGATGATTCCTCAATTTAGGCCATAAGAAAGGGGGGAATGAAAGGAATATGAGGTCTCAGCGGGCCCCAACCCCCTTGTTGGAGAAACCAGTACCAAACATCCCATGTAGATAAGATAAGCAATGAGGCAGGGCTCAGTTAGGGCATATAGAATGTGAGGAATGCAAGATGTGAGATACGAGCAAGATGTGAGATACGAGCAAGATGTGAGGTACGAGCAAGATGTGAAGTACGTGCAGGATGTGCTCTGCCTGCTTGTCTAATGTTGATAACAAAAATATGCACGCCACTGCAGTCTATATAAGATTTCCCCCTAAGAGGCTCAGGGTCTTGCTTTCCTAACCGGTCCTGCGTGTCCGTGTGGGAGCTCGACCCTGGCTAGCCAGTCCAATAAACTCTGCTTTGTTGATTGCATTCACGCCTGGCTCTCTGTCTCTCGGGGGAATAGGATTCCGGGTCCTAACACTATCTTCAACTAAATGCTCAAATTCTCCTCCCCACAAGGCAGCTATCTCTGCTGCCCCTTCCTTCAGGAACAAATAGGTCCCACAGTGTGGACTGATGAGATGACTGTAAGGTGAGCCAGGATGGCCCTCCCTATTCAAATAAAACTCAAAGATCCCTCACAGTTTCCACACCAAAAAACACAATGTCCCCTCAAGCCTGAGGGACACGAGGCCTCATTCCTATCATAAATTCCTTAAAAAAAAAAAAACAAAAAAACAAGGGCTACTAATTAGTTGCTCCAGCCCCTATAATAAAATTCTTATAAAAGTTAATTTTTAAAATGCAAGTTACAAAGTAAATAAGTGGAAAGGATATAGATAGGGTTTGAGTGTATTTTTTGAGAACTTAAAGGAAAAAGGGAATGTTTTTTTGGATGAGAAAGGATTTTGTAAAGAAGGGTTTGTCCTAAAGATTGTTTCAAATATGGAGAGGAGGGATAAGGACAAACCATCAAAGGGTTTAGAATGTTATATAAAGGTCTGAGTAAATCTTAAAAGTGTAAAATAAAAAGCTTTGGTGTGTGATAAAGTTAAAGTTGAGTATAATCTAAGAGTTGCCTAAAAGATTTTTAGGGTCATGTCAAACTAAAATCAAATTCTCTTTGTCTATAAAATAACAAGGTTATCTTAATACTGTTCTGCTCTGAGTAATAGCTACAAAAAACTGTTATAGAGAAAGATTTTATCAAAGAAATTACTTGTGTTTTCTATCTTGTTAGCTTTAAGTACTACTAAATCAGAGTTCATTTATGTATTTGCTCATATGTCTTAAATGACCACCTTATAGCAGTGTTCTGTGTCTATACTTTATCAGTTTATTAAAATAATGAGCTGAAGCTCTCTTTTATCCAAAAGTGTTACATTTAACCTGCATCCTGACAGTCAGCCTCTGTTTGCCTTTGCAGATCCCACAAACATTTCACAGCAACTAACCTGGACAGTTTTGCCACAATGATTTAAAGACAGCCCTCATCTTTGTGTACAGGCCCTAACCAGAGACTTATTAGGTTGGCACTACCCAGAGGCCACTCTTCTTCAATATGTTGATGACTTACTTCTGTGCAGAGCCACAGAGCCCCTAATCTGCAGGGCAACTGAGTCCTTTTAAAAACTTTCTGGCCTCCCGGGGATACAGAGTTTCTAAAGATAAGACTCAATCATGCCTCCAACAGGTCACCTGCCTACATGTGGTCTTAAAGGGACAGGCTCACTCCCGGAGTCATGAGGAAATCTACCCAATCCTCCGTTTCCCACTCCCCTATACCATAAAGCAACTTAGAGCTTTCTTGGGAGTCACAGGATTTTGCAGAATCTGCATCCTAGAAGTGCAGCCCTTGCCAGACCCCTTTTTATGCTCCTTCTAATATTCCTATATGGGGCTTATATAATACATGCTCTCTCCAGATTTATATCTTGACAGATTCAGTGGATCAAACTCCAGCTTTTAGTCAAGGAATACTCACCTCTGCCTAGGCATGAGCCCTCCATTGTTCTAATGGGGGGCCCTTAGAGGCTACATGGGCCAACCCCTGAGACAGGTACCCTCTCCCCTATTCTCCCATCACCCCATTGTCAGCACAAAGTAGCTAGATGAGTCATTGCCCCTCTCCCCAACACCAGTTGGATACTTGTCTCAGAGGGGGATTTGTTGGGTCTAGAGACCTAAGGCAGATGAGTGAGTATCCCATCCCCCATGGAGAGCAATACCATTCCTGCATCCTGAGGAGATGGAGGCCTGCATTCCTGCATCCTAAAGGAGAGATACAGATCTGCCACAGGAATGAGGAGCAAAATGCTCTTAGGATTGTTTCCCCTCCCCCAATAAAGGTGCTAACCAAACCAGTTCACCTGAGAAAGACTGTGAATCCATGGCCAATGAGAAAAATCCACCTAACCCAGAGTTAAAGCATCCATAAAAACCCCAGCCTTCACCTGTGCAGCGAGCCACTAGCTTCTGGGTTCCGCTGTGCTTCTCTAGCTGTAGCCTTTCCTTTCTCTCTAATAAATCCTACTTTATATACTGGCTTTGGCCCATCATTCAGCTGCCTCATGAGCCAGTTCTCTGACCTGTGAAGGCAAGGACCCTTGACACTGACGCGTAACAAAAGGACTAGATTATATGATCATTAAGACCTATTCCAAGTCCATCCATCTTAAGATTCTAGGCTTCCCTTCTACTACGTCTGCAGGGAGACCCTTCTCTCTTGTCAACTGTTCTACTATGGATCCCTGCTAACATATACACACCCTTAACTTCAAGTCTTTGTCAAGGTGGTTTTTTCCATCTGGAAGCTCTCCTTACTGATATCTACTCACCAACTATTTTGTTTGTTTCATAAATGTCTTCAAATACATCATTAGTGTGTAGCTATTTATCACCGTGGCATTTGACTGTGTACTTAGATTGACAATAGAAAGTTGTAACAGAAATAAATTTTGTCTGGGTTTGTTTATATGTGTTAAAGGTGAGTCAAGCAATACATGCTACAAATGATAACAAAAATATCTCTTTGTCTTGTTTAATCTTCTATATATAGCCAGTAAATATGTTCATTCCACTATTTTAATAAGTGGGTTTAAGTCTTACTTTTTGGGCTAAGGAAATTGTCATGAACAAATGCATGTGATCTTGACCTTCCAAAAGTTTACAGGGAAGCATTTGTTGCCCTCAACGCAGAGAAACTAAAGCAGATACCTTAAAAGCAACTGAGGCCAATAGGAGAAGGGGACCAGGAACTACAGAAAAGGTGAGATCAAAAAGAATTAACCTAGAAGGTAACACACGCACAGGAAATTAATGTGAGTCAACTCCCTGTATAGCTATCCTTATCTCAACCAGTAAAACCCTTGTTCCTTCCTATTATTGCTTATACTCTCTCTACAACAAAATTAGAAATAAGGGCAAAATAGTTTCTGCTGGGTATTGAGGGGGTGGGGAGGAGAGGGAGGGGGTGGGGGCAGGGGGGAGAAATGACCCAAGCCTTGTATGCACATATAAATAATAAAATAAAATAAAATAAAATAAAATTTTTTTACTTTGTTCTGGCAGAAAGTTATTTACAGATTACCTTAAACTTTTCCAGGCTTTCTTTTACTATTTTTAGGGTACGTCTGGCATAGCATTACTCTGTGTCTAGTTTAGCCCCGTTACTAAGGTTGGACCTGAAGTTTACTGAATTCCTCATGTGTTCAGCAAAATCTTTCAGGCTGGTGGGAACCTAATTCAATTTCAATCCTATGTGAGCTTTGGGCACTTTTCGGCTTACACTATCCCAGTAATTGTTCTTTCCCAGTTCTTTCTCCAGCCTCTTGGAATTTCATCCTTTGTATGTACAAATTGCTAAATCAGCCAAAGTCACAAAAGAACCTCTATGCAGATTTCTGGATCTCATTCTCTGTAAAGCTCTCCCTTATCTTTACTCAGCAAGACCACCAGACTCTACTTGGGTTTACCCTTCTTGAAATACTTCCAGAAAATTCCTTCTAGGAAGAAAGCCAGGGCAATTATAAGGTCCATTTTGTTTTATTTTACTCCTTTCTGTTGGACTTCATAGTGCTTCCTTACCTATAATCCAATGTCTAAAAAAATGGTTGTTTCTTTTTTGTCTGATTATCCCTATGTAGGGAGAATGTAGAGCTGTAGTGATCCTTTTAAGGACTACCGTCTTACATTCAAACTCTCTTTCAGGAATTACATCCATCTGTATACTGTATGTTTTAACTGAGAACAAATGGGACCAACACAGCCCACACTGGATTTGACTTAAGTTTTTTAACCAGGTACTAAGAGCAGTTTAGCTTGTAAAAATATGGCAAAGTTTATCTTCAGAACCAACTATGTTCTACTTCTAAATCCTTTTATCATCAGGTTCCTGCCATCTTTATTTTTTCTATCAAAATCTTTTTCTCAAAAAGTCTAAGACATTTTGAAAATGATGAAGCCTTAACAGAAGGAAAGGAGACTCTAGTGCTGATCAATTTAAGCAGATGGTGGAGGCTTTGAGGCAGGCAGGGGAGCCATCTGGTGGGATCCTTCCAAATAGCTGTCTACTTATAGACCCAGACACAGTACTGATTTCAAGAATTTAATTGCCCCCTCCTCTGGTCAAATAAAAACATACCTTTGCTTGAATTGAGATCTGCATCACCTGAGGGCTTTGCTGTTTCTTAGTGAAAGCTCAAGTATGTGAATTTCACAAGGATTTGTGAATTGCCTAAATCCTCATCCAAAGATTGTGTAATCCAAGTTACCAAATGTTAACAGTGATGGGTGTGTGTGTGTGTGTGTAAAACTCCTTGTGGGTCAATAGTCTGTCCTTGCCAAAATTTCATAGAAGCAATTCTGCAAATGTCTTGGTAGGGTCCATGTGGGAGAAATCAGGGCCACTTGTACCCTTTAACATTGCATTATCTGAACAAATAACATCTCAGAACTGCAGCATTTAACTCGCTGATTGAACCAGACTGTGGCTTTAAATTACCTCTTTTTCTCCATATGGAGCCAAGACTTAAATTAGGCAGTTTATATCCATGAGGAAACTTATAGCTTGAGGAACACACTGCCAAATAATAAGTGTGTGAAAATCAGCATGGGATAAGCCATGTGCTTATTGAAATCTTATCCATTTTTCAAAACTAAGCTTAAATACCACTTCCTATGAGAAGTTGTGATAGTTGGTTTTATGTGTCATCTTAGCTAGACTGTGGTACTGAGTTATTTCATCAAGCACTAATCCAGATGTTACCATGAAGATATTTTGTAGATGTGGTTAACATCTATGATGAGTTGACTTTAAGTAAAGTTTACTCTCAAGAGTGTTGGTAAAACCTCATTAAATCAGTTGAAGGCCTTAAGAGCAAAAACTGAGTTTACTGGAGAAGAAATTGTCTCAAGCAGGCAACATTAACTCTTGCCTGAGTTTCCAGCCTGCCTCCCTATGGATTTCAGACTTGCCAGTCTCCACATCATATCAGCCAATTCCTTTAGTCTCTGCATGTGTATACACACACACACACACACACACACACACACAGAGAGAGAGAGAGAGAGAGAGAGAGAGACTGGTTTCTCTGGTAAACTGTGATTGAAATAGAAGTCTTTTCTGACATCTCTAACCCTAAGTGATTTCAGCGCCCTCTCCTTAGCACTTACCATGGACTACCTTTATTTTCATGCCTTTTATCCTCAAATATTTATGGTACATAAACATACCCATATTTGCTAAACATACTCATAATTGACTAAATTCCTATAATTAAGAGTCTTAAAAGTACAGTGGCTTTAAATAAATGGATTTGCCTCTCTCGACATTCAGGAGTGTGAGAAGTCCAGGCTGACAGGGTGGCTTTGCTCCAGATGGTCAGAAAGCAAGCCAGAATCCATACTGTTTTTTCAGTCACCCTTATAAGTCTTTTTCTGATGATAGTCACAATTTTGTAGGTGTTTGAGGGGGACAAATTTCTAACATCCTATGAGTCCATGTCCACTGGGTTACTGCCAGTTCCCCATACTCCATCTTTCAGCCCATGTTGCAAGACACCTGGCAAGGTATTTGAAAAGTACTTGCATTGCTTCACTTTCTACCAACAATATGACAGTTGTAATCATTCATCTTTCCACCGAAGAATTTCCCAGTCTCGATGCATTGCACTTCTTATTGCATGTGAACTGTGGATGTTGTTCTGTTCTTTCACTCTCCAGCACCATGTGACCATTAAAGCTGGTCAGTTTCTAGGAAAACTCTTTGATGGTTCTAAGAAGGGCCTCCAGGAAAACTGCAGACTGGCCAAGGATCAGCACAAGAAATAAAAACATTAACTCAGGATCCTTTTCTCTTCATTTACCTTCCTTCTATTTTTACTCACAGCAACATCAGTCACTGAGTCTTTATCATTTTCCTTGTGCCCTGATTTTCTCCTCAGAAGCCAAGGAACACGAACTTGCAGGTCAGATAAGGTAAGGAGGATACAAGCCAAATCAACACCAGTGCTAAATTCACTGGGAAGGGTAAATCTGGTAACAGGAACTACCTCCCCTATTCAAAATGGACAAAATGGAACAAAGCTATTCCTCATAGCAAAAGTTCTCAAAGTACATATAGCCCTAAGACCAGCAGCATAAGCATCACTGGGAAACTTGTTAGACTTGCAAATTCTTGGGTACCAGCGTGGACCTACTAAGTCATAAACTCAGGAAGTGGGGCCTGGCAATATGTTTTAGTAAGCACTCCAGGGGACTAACTTTAGCTAAATAAAGCCTGAGAACTATTGTCCTGAACACATCTGTGGAAACTCCATTCCATTCCACCTTAGCAAAGGTCTTAGAGATAACATCTCAAATGACTACCCAATATCTCATTCCAGACCCATAGAAGAAGCCACAGCCCTGCTGGAGTCTTGACTGTATATTTCAGAGTTTCAGGGAATCTCTTTGGATTCCATTTACTGTTTTTCTTCTATTATTTCCTGTGGTTCTCATTCCTCAGCCCAGTCAGAACCCCTCTGACTCAGACTCTCTGAGTCTGATTGGCTCTCTGGCCAAATCATCTGAATATATTGCTTTGTCTAATCTTTCTTTTTGGTTTCTGAGTCCTCCTCTTTCCTGGATGGTGTCTCTGTTTCTCTTTTGTCCTGAACTCTGAAGCTACTTGTCACCTTAGCTTCATCCCAGACCCCATACTTTTTTGGAAAAGGAGTTAGAATGCCAGATTCATCCCCTACCACCTTTTAAGTAAAGTCACTAGACTGGCTGATGAGGGAAATGACATTTCCCTTATCAATTGGTGAATGGATGGATAAAATATGGCATATGTATATAATGGAATATTATTTAGCTATAAAAATAAATCAGGAAGGGCTAGTATATGTTACAACATGCAACTTTGAAAATGTTTGATAAATGAAAGAAATCAGACATAAAAGATCACATCATGACTGATTCCACTTAAGTGAAAAGTCCAGAATAGGCAAATCCATCCATACATAAAGATTAGTAGTCACAAAGGGATGGGGAATGGGACAATAGGGACTAATTTCTAATAGGTACCTGGTTTATTTGGGAGTAATAAAATTTTTCTAGAATTACAGTGTGATAGTTGCACAACATAGTATATTGAAATGTATGCTTTAAATGGCAAATTTCATGTTATATGAAATATATTGCAATTTTTAAATGCTAAAGAAAAAAAACCAGTTCAGTGTTAATTGTTGTATGCAGACCCTAAATATCAGTTGGTTCTAGGAACTGCCAAATAGCAATCTATGGGAAAATGACTTGGGATTTTTAGTAGTGAACTAACTGTAGTCAGTAACCTAATAGAGATGACTTTGAAATCTTACTGCTGATAAAGATAATGTAATCTTGCTTATACTCTCTCTACAACAAAATTAGAGATAAGGGCAAAATAGTTTCTGCTGGGTATTGAGGGGGGGGAGCGGGAGGGAGTGGAGTGGGTGGTAAGGGAGGGGGTGGGGGCAGGGGGGAGAAATGAACCAAGCCTTGTATGCACATATGAATAATAAAAGAAAAATGAAAAAAAAAAAAAGATAATGTAATCTTTTATTGCAATTGACAGTGTTCTAGTTATGGGGAAGTCAGTCATTCTTTCTGCTATGTTCATCAGAATAGACCATTTCTAGGGTCTTGGGTTTAGATCTGGGCATTTAAGACAAAATTTGGCAATAAAAAAATGAAATATTTGTAATGCCACACAATGGTTGAATCTCAAAAGCATTATGCTGATGAAAGAAGCCAGAGGCAAAAAGATACATACTCTTTAATTTCATTTATACAGCATTCTGTAAAAACAAAAGTATAGGAACAGAAATCATACTAGCATTTGACAGAAAGGGGCACAGTGTGATAGAGTGATACAAATGCCTTGATTACAGTGGTAGCCACACACAAGTATACATTGCACTCATTGTACTACAATGAGTAGTACAATGATTAATTTTATTGTATGCAAATAATACTTCAATAAAAAAGCAATACTGGTAAGTTGAATTTTAGAGTGACCACCTAGTCCAGGTTTGGCCAGTACTTTCTCAGTTTTATCACTAGAAGTCCCACATCTCTGGAAAACCTTTCAGTTCTAGAGAACCTGGGGTTAGCATGACCCAGATAGGAAAACCATGTGTAATGAGAAAAACTTAAGGGCACAAGGACTAAAGGACTGTCACATGCCTGATAGGTTGAACCAGCTCTAGATCTAATGGGTAGAACAAACAAAAAGTAGATTTTGGCTCAAAACCAAAAACCAGTCCCACCACGATTCCTATAGAAAATATGCTGCTTTGACCACAGTGGGTTCATTTCCCTGGAAATATTCAACCTGTCCAGTGCAGGGGTTACCTGTTGGGGAGGCTGCATCAGTAGTAAAAAGCTAGTTACATCATTGGTTCTTTTTTTTTTTTGGTGGTATTGAGGAATGAGCCTCTCACATGCTAAGCAAGTGCCTTATCACTGAGCTACATTCCCCAACTCTACATCATAATTTCTCAAATGATAGACCAGCAATAGGCTTGGCTCCAAAAGAGCCAAGGGAGTTGTTGAAATATACTTATCCTTATTCCTAGAGATCCTGATTGGCCCTGATAGGTTTCAGATGGGCTCCAAGATCCAAGATTTCTTTTTAAAATTTTTGCTTTGAAGTGATTATAAATTCACATTCAGTTTCAAAGCAAAGTAATACAGAGGGAGATTCCAAGATGGTGGCTAGAGGGAGGAAGCAGAAAGCATGCCTCCTAAAGTAAAATCTTGGAGAGATGCTGGAGATACACCTCACAGGAAAAACCACCAAGAAGAGGCAAAACTGTGATCCTCCACACCTCCAGCCCACCCACAGCATCTCCACTTCACGTTAAATGGAGAAACCAGGAGGGCTCCTGCGCCAGACAGCAGTGACCAGACAGCTTGGGAAGATGCAGACCACAAGGTGAGCTAAGAGGCATGCGATACTCCTACAGACAACCCTGGGCCAGATCAGCATAGCCTCCTGGACAGACTGACCCACACCCAGGAAAAAAAGAAAAAAAACTGAATAATAAGCAATAACAACAAAAAGACACGTAACAAAGAGGGCAGGGCGCCCTGAGCGCTGAAGAGGGGGGGAGGGGAAATCCCTCAAAACAAGCAGGCTGGAGAAGGCAGGAGCGGCAGCACATGCCCAGCAACCAGGAGCGGGAAAGCTTGTAAAAGTGGTGTTGGGAGGAAAACTCCACAGGAGAGCGGGGAAGACCCACTTCCCACATGAACTGTAAATAAACACATAGGCCTGAGAAAGTGGGTACAGTGTCACCTCCTCCAGTGTGCTTGGAAAGGGGAAAGCTTGTAGCAGTGGCAGTCGTGCCCAGGAGCTCTAAGCAAACAAAGCCAGAGGGGCTAGGTGAGTGCTAAGCTCATCCCTGAGATCTGCATAAATAAAGCCTCCCGCAACAGCAAGCTGATGGCAGCAGGCAGGCGAGCCACAGCCTCAGATAGCCATTCACAGAAAAATTGCTTCGAGACTGTTTTTCTTCTCTCTTCCTTTGATGAGACAACAACTGAACTACATCTGCATGCTGAAAAACATACTGAAATTGCATTGCATTTGAACTTGGGACAATTTGTGGTATTTTTTTGGTTTTGTGTTGTTTTGGTTTGGTTTGGTTTTTTTTGCCCTTTGATGAGACAATGACAGAACTACTTCTGAGACACCATCTCCAGGATTAGAGGCTGAGGGACGAACACCAAAATTATTAACACTGAAACTTTATTGCATTTGAACTTGGAGATTTTTTTTCATTTATTTATTTTTCTTTTTATTTATTTTTCAATCCTCTCTCTCTTTAATACTTGTTCAATTTACTGTTGATTAGTACACTATCTCTCCCTGTTTATGTCTTTGAAACTTTTTTAGTTCGTTTCTTTGTTTTGTTTTTTCTACTTGTTTGTTTATTTGTGTTTCCCTCTTTCTTTAACTTCGTTTTCCATCTCATCTCACCCTTCCATTCTAAATATCACCGTTGTAATTATTACAAGCTACAAAATACTTAATTGCACACAGTACAGGGACAATAACAACACCAAGGGTAATGACGGGAAGACAGAAAAAACATGGAAGCCAGTATCTCCACAGCAAAAAATTAGTACAGGAACCAGAGGGAAATGAAGAAAACAGACTCCAACAAAATGAAGATAAACTATGCCAAAGAACCCAATGAAGCCCACAAGAATATCTGAAACAAGAAATACTACAGGTAATCAATGAGATTTTATAGAGATGATACTGGATATGGTCAACCAAAATGTACAGGAGACACTCAAGAAATTCCAAGACAACAAAAATAGAGAATTGAAAAAGCACAAAAATAAATTAAAGAAACCATAGAAGCACTGTATGAACACCAAAGTGAAACAAAGAACATGATTAATGAGATAAATGAACTCAGGACAAAAACAACTTTAAAAAGGAAATGACCCAGGAAAACCTCAGAAAAAAGAACAAAACAGAATTGCAAAACAAAATGGAAGATCAATCTAGCAGAATAGAACAAACAGAAGACAGAATCTCAGAACTTGAAGATGAAATGGAAATTAAAGGAAAAACTGAAGAACTATTAGTTAAACAACTCAAGACCAATGAAAAGAAAATGCAAGAACTCACTGACTCCATCAAAAAACCAAACCTGAGAATCATGGGCATTGAAGAAGGAGAAGAAGTGCAAGCAAAGGGAATGCTTAATATATTCAACAAAATAATAACAGAAAATTTCCCAAATCTAGAGAAATCTATTCCCATACAGATACAAGAGGCCTCCAGAAAACCAAACAGACCAGACCAAAATACAACTACCCCACAGCATATCATCACTAAAACAAGTTCAGAAACTAGGGAAAGAATATTGAAGGCTGTAAGAGAGAAAAAACAAATAACATACAAAGGTAAACCCATCAAAATCACAGCAGACTTCTCAACAGAAACATTAAAAGCAAGAAGAGAGTGGGGTGAGATCTTCCGGGCACTGAATTAAAATAACTTCAACCCCAGGATACTCTACCCCACAAAGCTATCATTCAAAATAGATGGAGCAATAAAAGTCTTCCATGATAAGCAGAAACTAAAACAATATGTGACCACAAAGCCACCACTACAAAAGATTCTTCAAGGGATTCTACACACAGAAACTGAAAACCAACATAACCATGAAAGGGCAGGCAGCACCAAACTACAGGAAAAGAATAATCAAGAAAGTAGAGAGTAACCTTAAATTAGGTACACACAATCAAACCTTCAAACAACTAGGCAACTAAATGACAGGAATCACCACATACCTATCAGTACTAACACTTAATGTTAATGGACTTAATTCCCCCATCAAAAGGCACTGTTTGATGAAATGGATTAAAAAGGAAGATCCAACAATTTGTTGCTTACAGGAGACCCATCTCACCAACAGAAATAAGCATAGGCTTAGGATGAAAGCCTGGAAGAAGATTTACCAAGCCAATGGTCCCAAAAACAAGCAGAAGTAGCAATACTTATCTCTGACAAAGTAGACTTCAAACCTACATTGATCAAATGAGATAAAGAAGGACATTCATACTAATGAAAGGGGAAATAGACCAAAAGGAAATAACAATTATCAACCTATATGCACCCAATGTCAACACACCCAATTTCATCAAACATACCCTGAAAGACCTAAAAGCATATATTAACTCCAACACAGTGGTTGTGGGAGACTTTAACACCCCATTATCATCAATAGATAGGTCATCCAAACAAAAAATCAATAAAGAAATCCTAGATCTAAAATATATGATAGATCAAATGGACATACTTGATGTCTACAGAACATTTCATCCAACTTCTATACAATATACATTCTTCTCAGCAGCCCATGGAACCTTCTCCAAAATAGATCATATCCTAGGGCACAAAGCAAGCCTCAGCAAATATAAGAAAATAGAAATTATACCGTGCATTCTGTCAGATCACAATGCAATAAAGCTAGAACTCAACAATAAAAGTAAAGACGAAACACATGCAAACAGCTGGAAACTGAATAACTCATTGCTTAATGAAAAATGGGTCATTGATGAAATAAAAGAGGAAATTAAAAAGTTCCTGGAAGTCAATGAAAATGAAAACACAACCTACTGGAACCTATGGGACACAGCAAAGGCAGTCCTGAGAGTAAAGTTTATAGCCATGAGTCCATATATTAAAAATACTGAAAGACCCCAAATCAATGACCTAATGATACAACTCAAACTCCTAGAAAAAGAAGAAGAAGCAATTCCAAAAAGACCTAGGAGAGAAATAATAAAAATAAGAGCTGAAATCAATGAAACAGAACCAAAAAAACCATACAAAGAATTAATGAAACAAAAAGTTGGTTCTTTGAAAAAATAAACAAGATCGACAGACCCCTGGCAAACCTGACTAAAATGAGGAGAGAAAAATCCAAATTAGTAGAATCAGGAATGAAAAAGGGGAGATAACAACAAACACCATGGAAGTCCAGGAAATCATCAGAGACTACTTTGAGAACCTATATTCAAATAAATTTGAAAGTCTTAAAGAAAGGGACTGATTTCTAGATCCATATGATCATCTGAAACTAAATCAAGAGGAAATTAATCACCTGAATAGATCTATAACACAAAATGAAATTGAAGCAGCAATCAAGAGTCTCCCTAAAAACAAAGTCCAGGACCTGATGGATTCTCTGCTGAATTCTATCAGACCTTTAAAGAAGAACTGATACCAACCCTCCTTAAGCTGTTCCACGAAATAGAAAGGGAAGGAAAACTGCCTAACACATTTTATGAAGCCAGTATTACACTTATCCCAAAACCAGGCAAAGACACCTCCAAAAAGGAGAACTATAGGCCAATCTCCTTAATGAACACTGATACAAAGATCCTCAATAAAATAATGGCAAACCGAATTCAACAACACATCAAAAAGATCATTCACCACGACCAAGTAGACTTCATCCCAATAAACGTACTAAACCACATTAACAGAAGCAAAGACAAAAACCACTTGATCATCTCAATAGATGCAGAAAAAGCCTTTGATAAGATCCAACACCATTTCATGATAAAAGCTCCAACACTTTTTCATGATAAAAAGCTCTAAGAAAACTAGGAATAGAAGGAAAGTACCTCAACATTATAAAAGCTATATATGACAAACCTGTAGCCAGCATTATACTTAATGGAGAAAAACTGAAACCATTCCCTCTAAAATCAGGAACTAGACAAGGATGCCCACTATCTCCACTCCTATTCAACATAGTAGTGGAATTCCTAACCAGAGCAATTAGGCAAGAAGAAGGAATAAAAGGAATACAAATGGGTAAAGAAACTGTCAAAATATCCCTATTTGCAGATGACATGATCCTATACCTTAAAGACCCAAAAAACTCTAATCAAAAGCTCCTAGACACCATCAATAGCTATAGCAAAGTAGCAGGATATAAAATCAACATAGAAAAATCATTATCATTTCTATATACTAATAATGAACAAACTGAGAAAGAATATATGAAAACAATTCCATTTACAATAGCCTCAAAAAAATCAAATACTTAGGTGTAAACCTAACAAAGGATGTGAATGACCTCTACAAGGAAAACTATAAACTTTTGAAGAAAGAGATTGATGAAGACTATAGAAAGTGGACAGATCTCCCATGCTCATGGATTGGTAGAATCAACATAGTAAAAATGTCGATACTTCCAAAAGTAATCTACATGTTTAATGCAATTCCCATCAAAATTCCAATGATATTCATTAAAGAGATCGAAAAATCTGTTAAATTTATATGGAAACACAAGAGGCCACAAATAGCCAAGGCAATACTCAGTCAAAAGAACAATGCAGGAGGTATCACCATACCTGACTTCAAACTATATTACAAAGCAATAGCAATAAAAACAAGATGGTACTGGCACAAAAACAGACATGAAGACCAGTGGAACAGAACAGAGGACCCAGATATGAAGCCACACAACTATAACCAACTTGTCTTTGACAAAGGAGCTAAAAATATACAATGAAGAAAAGACAGCCTCTTCAACAAAATTGCTGGGAAAATTGGTTAGCAGTCTGCAAAAAACTGAAACTAGATCCATGTATATCACCCTATACCAATATTAACTCAAAATGGATCAAGGATTCTAATAACAGACCCCAAACTCTAAAGTTGATACAGGAAAGAGTAGGAAATACTCTGGAGTTAGTAGGTATAGGTAAGAACTTTCTCAACGAAACCCCAGCAGCACAGCAACTAAGAGATAGCATAGATAAATGGGACTTCATAAAACTAAAAAGTTTCTGCTCAACAAAAAAATGGTCTCTAAACTGAAGAGAACACCCACAGAGTGGGAGAAAATATTTGCCAAAGGACTGAAACCAGAATATATAGGGAACTTATTAAACTAAATTCTCCCAAAATTAATGAACCAATAAAGAAATGGGCAACTGAACTAGACAGAACTTTCTCAAAAGAAGAAATTCAAATGGTCAAAAAACATATGAAAAAATGCTCACCATCTCTAGCAATAAAGGAAATGCAAATTAAAAGCACTCTCTTCAACAAAATTAGAGATAAGGGCAAAATGGTTTCTGCCGGGTAGCGAGGGGGTGGGGGGAGAGGGAGGGTACAGGGAGGTAAGGGATGGGGTGGGGAAGGGGGAGAAATGACCCAAACATTGTATGCAAATATGAATTAAAAAAAAAAGTAATACAGAATATACATTGTGTCCTCTAACCAGTTTTTCCCAATGATTACATCTTATAGAACTATAGCATAATATCACAACCGAGATATAGATATTGATAGTGAAGAAACAAAATGTTTCCATCAATGAAAGTTACCTGGAGTCGCCCTTTTATCGCCAGACACATTTTCTTCTCACTCTGACTCACTCCTTAACCCTTGGGAACCAGACGTCTACTCCATGTCTATAATTTCATCATTTCAAGAATTCTATATGGGCCCAGGTATGGTGGCTCATGCCCGTAATCCCAACTACTTGGGAGGCAGAGCTAGGAGGATTGTGGTTCGAGGCCATTCTAAAGACCTCCTAATAAGCTCTACCTCCTGACTGCTCTACTACTCCCACGTGGACCTTTGGGACACACTGAAGATCCAAACTATACCACAGCGCTAACAAACTAATACTGTACACTTTCTCTTTAAGATTGGGAACAAGACAAGCTTGCCCTCCAGGTTCATCCATGTTGTCACAAATGGCAGGATTTCCTTCTTTGTGTGGCTGAACAATATTTCATTGCACATATACACCACATTTTCTTTATCCTTTCACCCATCAGTAGACACTTAGGTTGTTTCTATATATTGGTTATTGTGGATAATGTAGCAATGAATATGAGAGTGCAGCCATCTCTTTGAAATACTATCATTTCCTTCAGATATATGCCCTAAAGTGGTTAACGATGTAAGTGTGGGTTTTGTGCTGCTTTCTATTCTGTTCCATTGGTCTTTGTGTCTGTTTTCATGGCAATACTATATTACTTTGTTTACTGTAGCTTTATAGTATAGTTTGAAATGAGGAAATGTGATGCCACACACATTTTCGTCTAGAAAATGTTTTGGCTAGTAGGACTTTTATGGTTCCAAAAGAGTCTTAGGATTGTTTTTCTTGTTGTTGTTTTCTTTTTTTTTTTTTTTTACTATTTCTAGGGTATGACAGGGGAATTTTATAAGGATTCAATTGAATCTATAGATAGCATTGGATGATATGGACATTTTAACAATATTAATTTTTCAAATCCATGAACATGGGATAGCTCTGCTTATTTGTATCTTTTCGTTTATCAATGTTTTTAGTGTTCAGATCTTCTACCTCCTTGGTTGAATTTATTTGTAAGTATTTTATTGATTGACAAATTGATCAATGTTACCATCAGTCCTTTTTCAGATTGGTTTTTGTTAGTGTACAAAAGCACAACTGATTTTTATGTGTTGAATTTTTTGGTTTTCTGCTGTACTAGTGTTTGAACCCGGCTTTGCACTTTGCAGGCAGGCATGCTACCACTTGAAACATACCTCTAGCCCTTTTTGCTTGGGTTATTTTTGGGAGATGGTCTTGCTTTTTTGCTCAGGCCAACCTGGACTAGGATCCTCCTATTTTATACTTCTTGCTGTAGCTGGGATGACAGGCATGTGCCACCATATCCAGCCATTGGTTGAAGTGAGGGTCTCTCAAACTATTTTGTCTAGGCTGGCCTCCAACTGTGGTCCTCTTAATCTCAACCTCCCACGGTTTGAGTATGAGCCACTAGTGGCCAGCCTGTGTGTTAATTTTGTATCTTGAATCTACTGAATTACTTTCTTAGTTCTAACAGTTTTGGTAGACTCTAGAACTTTTTACATATAAGATCGTGGCATCTGCATACAGGACAACTTTACTTTTTCCTTTCTGTTTTCTTCTTGCATAATTTGTCTGGCTAGGACATGCAGTGGCGTGTTAAGTAGAAGTGGTAAGAGTGATTATCCTTGCCTTGTTCATCAACACAAAACTCTTGCATTCGGAAAACCTTTCAGCTTTCGGCATTGAGTATGCTGTTAGCCTTTATTACATTAAGGTCTATTTCTTCAATACCTAATTTGTTGAGGGTTTTTGTTTACTTGTTTGGGTGCTAATAATTGAACCCTGGACCTCATACACGCTAAGCCTGTGTTATACCATTGAGCTACACCTCCAGCCCCTGTTGAGAGGTTTTCTTACTTGTTTTTTTTGTTGTTGTTGTTTTGTTTTGTTTTTTTTCACCCAGTACTCAGGGTTGACCTCAGGGCCTTGTACTTGCTAGGGAAGTAGGCTACTACTTGAGCCACACCTCCAGCCCTTTTGTGTGATTATTTCGAAATAGGGTCTCACTTTATGCCTGGGCTGGCCTGGACCACAATCTTCCTATCTGTGCTTTCCCGTGTAGCTGGAGGTGACAGGCACAGGCCAGCATGCCCAGCCATTCGTTGAGATGGGGTCTCAAGAACTTTTTGCCTGGACTGGCCTCAAACTGGAATCCTCCCAATCTATGCCTCCCAAGTAGCTAGGATTACAGACTTGAGCCAGTGTGCCCAGCCTCTGCAGAGATGTTTTTTTTAATCATGAAAATAGTTATATTTTGTCAGATGCTTTTCCTGCATCTATCGAGATGATTATATTTTAATTCTTTATTCTGTTAATGTGATGTATCACATTTATTGATTTGCTTATGTTGGACCACCTTTGCATCCCAGTGTTAAATCCCACTTGATCCAGGAGTCCTTTAAATGTATTATTGAATTCAGTCTGCTAGTTGTGTTAGTCAGCATTTGTTATTGTGACAAAAGATCTGAGACAATCAACTTAAAATGAGGAAAGGTTTATTTTGTCTCACAATTTCAGAGGTTTTGGTTTACAGTTGCTTGGCCATGGTGATTTGGAGTACATCACTGTGGAAGAACTTGGAGGAAGAGGTTTGTTTACCTCATGGCAGCTGGGAAACAAAAGAGGAAGGGGCTGGCATTCTGGTTCCTCCTTCAAAGACACAACTCTGATATTGTAACACCACTCCTCCCGCCCCCCCCGCCCCACGCCCCATGAAGCCCCAACTTCTTTAATGTTCCACCACCTCCCAATAGCACCATGTGCTGGGGACCAATCCTTTAATACATGGACATTCAGAATCCAAACTATTAACACTCATGTTTTATTAAGGAGTTTTGTAGCCATGCTTTTACCAGGGATTTGACTATATGTTTCTGTAGTGTCCTTGTCTGTCTTTGGGATCATGACAATGCTGACTTCATCAAATGAATTCAAAGGCATTCCCTCCTCTTCATTTTTTGTTGTTTTTGTTGTTGTTGTTGAGTGTTTAAGAAGATTAGAATTAAATCTTCATTAAATGTTTGGTAAAGTCACTGTTCCTAGGCCTTTCTTTGCTGGGAGAGTTTTGATGAGTGATTCAGTATCCTTACTAATGATTGGTCTATTAAGATTTTCTGTGTCTTCATGGTTCTGTTGTACATTTCTAAGAATTTATACATTTCTTCTAGGTTATCCAATTTACTAGCAAGCCCAGCAAGTGTGAGGCCTTGAGTTCAAACTCCAAAACCACCAAAAATAAAAACCCTTCCAATTTATTGGTGTACAGTTATTCATAGTAGTTTTATGATCCTTTGTATTTCTGTGGTATCAGTTGTAATGTTTTCTTTTTTTTCCTTAGTCTAGCTAAAGATTTTCAATTTTATATTTTCTAAGGAGTAGTTCTTAGTATTGTTAAATTTTTTCTGGTTTTTTTTTTAGCCTCTATTTTATTTACTTCTACTCTGATCTTTGATATTTCCTTCCTTCTTCTGACTTTGGACCTAGTTTGTTTTTCTTTTTTTCTAGTTCCTTGAGGTTTTTTTTGTAGGGCTTGAACTCAGGGCCTACACCTTGAGCTACTCTGCCAGCCTTGTGAAGGTTTTCTTTTCAAGATAGGGCCTGGCAAACTATTTGCCTAGGCTGGTTTCAAACCACAATCCTCCTGATCTCTGCCTCCTGAGTAGCTAGGATTACAGCCATGAGCCACTGGAGCCTGGTGAGATTTTTTTTTCTTAGTGTAGGCATTTATCATTTATAAATTTCTCTTTTACAACTATTTTTGTTACATTCCATAAGTTTTGGTATGTTGTGTTTCCATTTTCATTTGTCTCAAGGTATTTTTATTTTATAATTTTATTTCCCTTTTGATTTCTTCTTTGACCCATTGTTTTGTAGAGTGTTGCTTAATTTTCCTGTATTTGTGAATTTTCTACTTTTCCTCCTGTTACTGATTTTTAGTTTCTTACCATAACAGTTAGAAAAGATACTTGCTATGAGTTTGATCTTCTAAAATTTGTAAAGACTTGTTTTATAGTATAACATATAATCTACCCTAGAGAATGTTATGTGTGTTTGAGAAGAATATGTATTTTGCTGATTTGATGGAGTGTTCTAGAAGTCTGTTGGGTTCATTTGCTATAAAGTGTAGCTCAAGTCAAATATTTACTTATTGATTTTCTGTCTGGATGATGATCTATTCATTGTTGAAAGTGGAATATTGAAATTTCCTACTGTATTAATTAGCTTTCTATCACTATAACAAAATACCTGAGATAACTTACGAAGAACCATCTATCTTGGATCACAGTTTATGAGGTTTCAGCCCATGATTGTTGACCCTATTGCTTTTGGGCTTGTGGCAAGATGTACATCATGGAGGGAGCACCTGTTCCCTTCATGGCTGGGTGCAAAAGAGATAATGGAAGACACCAAGGAATGTTTTCTTAGTTCTTTTTCTTCTTTTCTTCCTGTCTTCTTATGCAGTTTGATGATTTTCTCATAGTGGTGTGCTTTAATTCTATTCTGCTTATGTTTTGTGTATCTATAGGTTTTTTATATTGTGCTTACTCATACAAAAAAGTTTATCGTAGTCTATTTTAAGCTGATAAGAATTTCAATTGCATACAAAAATTCTGTCATTTTTCTGTCTTCCCATTTTGCTGTTCATGTCACAATTTATAGCTTATTTCTTTTTATATTGCATATCTATTAGTGAATTATTATGCCCTTTGTCTTTTGTTTTGTTTTCTTGTGGTGCTGGGGATTGAACCTCGGGTCTTGTGCAGGCTAAGCAAGCACTCTACCACTAAGCTATAGATCCCCAGCTCTAATACTTTCTATCTTTTTACCTTCATTTTAGAGATAAGGAATTTGTATACCACTGTTATAGTATTATAATTTTACTGTATTCTGACCTTTACCAGTGAGTTTTATATTTCATATGGTTTCATGTTTCTAACTGTCCTTTCATTTCAGCATGAATAACTCATTTAGCTTTTCTCCTAAAGAGAGCTACTGCCATCTGGGAAAGTCTTTTTCTCTCCTTTATTTCTGAAGGACAGCTTAAAGAATTTTTGGTTGGCGATTTTTTTTTTTTCTCTTCAGCACTTCAAATGTAATACCTTACTCTCTTTTGGCCTATAAGGTTTCTCTGGTAAATCTGTGATAGCTTTATGAGATTCATACAAACAATATGAGATGAGTTTCTTTCATCTTGCTACTTTCAAAATTCTCTCTTTGATTTTTGACAGTTTTTTTTAACAGTTTTATAATAATGTGTCTTGATGAATCCCTCTTTGAGTTAGATCTGTGTGGGAACCTATATGCTGTACTAGGATATGCTTTCAGAGATTACTTCTTTAAATAAGTTCTCTACTCCCTTCCCCCTTTCCATCTGAAACACCCATATTATATATATGGGACCACTTGACGGTGTTCTACAGATCATATAGATTTCTTCATTCTTTTTTCTTCTCTAACTACATAATTGTAAATGATCCATCTTTGAGTTCATAGATTCTTTCTTCTGCTTGATCAAGTCCGTTGGATGCTATCTATTACATTTTTCATTTAATTAACTGTATTCTTCTACTCCAGAGTTTCTTTTTTTCTTTTTTGTGATTCTGGGGTTTGAACTGAAGGCTTCATGCTTACTAGGCAGGCATTTTACCACTTGAGCCATGCCTCCAGCTCCTTTTGCTCTGGTTATTTTTGCCCAGGTTGGCCTGAACTCCATCTCCTCACCACTCTGGATTGTCTTGGAACCATGATCCTCCTAATCTCAGCTTCCCAAGTAGCTAGGATTATAGACTGTGAGTCACTGGCTTCTGGCTTTTATTTTATTCTTTTCTTGTGAATTTTCTGTCTGTTGAACTTATAATTTTGTGTATTTTTTTAAAATTTCACTGAGTTGCTTATCTGTGTTCTACTGTAGCTCACTAAGCTTCCTTAAAATGACAATTTTGCATTCTTTGTCCAGAAATCCATACTTCTCTTTTTCTCTGGGGTTAGATACTACAAAATTATTGTTCATTTGGTAGTGTCATGTTTCCTTAATTTCTTGTTTTGTGACCTTGCACTGATGTCTGCAGTTTTAATGAAATATTTACTCAATTAGATGTTATAGGTTGGTTTTAGTAGGGAAAGACCTCACAGTGAGGGCTTTTATGTGACAGTACTGTGTGGGTGGGGTATGGATTTGTTGTGGGTTGTATTTATAATGTTATAAATAAAACTGTCAGAAGGTGTATTTACTATCAAAATATTTGATACTATATGCTATAGTTTGGATCTTAAATGGCCCCCAAAGCCCCACATGTCAAACACTTGGGCTGGGCACTGATGGCTCACACATGTAATCCTAGCTACTCAGGAGACAGCGATCAGGAAGATTGTGGGTCAAGGCCAGCCTGGGCAAATAGATCTTGAGACCATATCTCAAAAATACCCAACACAAAAAAGGGCTGGTGGAGTGGCTCAAGAGGTAGAGTGCCTACCAAGCAAGCATAAAGCCCCAACCTCGAACCCCAGTGCCATCCCCAAAAAAAGACTTGGTCCCTAGGTTGGCACTATTGGGAGGTGTGGCTTATTTGGAGGTGTTCAAGTCATTAGAGGTATGCCAGTGAAGGGTATTGTGGGAGCCTACTCTCTTTCTCTTTCTCTTTTTCACCTCCTGGCCATGAGTTAAAAGGGTTTGCTCTGCTATGTGCTCCCACCATGATGCACCACCACAAGCCCAAAGCAATGGGGCCAGCTGATCATGAACAGCTGTAAACCTGTGAGCCAAAACAAACCTTTTTTCTAAGTTGGTTACCTCAGTTATTTGTTATAGCAACCAAGAAGAACTGACTGACACAATATATAAAAAGGATGATGTAATAGTCATATTAGTGTTTCTTACTGAGTAAATATATGTGATATTAATTTTGGTTTGAAAGTTACAAAGTGACAAGTAGCATTTTTTCCTACTGAGAGGGAATAAACATCAGAACCTTTTATTGTTATAAAATAAAAAAGTAGCAGATACTATCATCCTGTTTTATAGGCCAAAAAGCTAATAGGTAGACTACATAACATCACCACGAAGATTTTCAGTATTTTAAAACTGTTTTTGTAATGGACTCATTGACTAGAATATAAAAGTTGTCTGTTAAATTTCCTTGAATATCATAACCCCAGATTATGACAAGCTTGAGGAAAATTAAGATTAAAGAAGCTTTGTGTTTTGACTAAAAGCTATCTGCTAGCAATTCTGTTATTGGAAAACTGAAAAACATTTAAGTATTTGAGATCAAAGTTTTAGAAAACAAAATATTCTAATTAAGATCAAAGCAAAAAAAAAGTTATCCTTTTCGGAAACAATCACAAAATGTGTTATTTAACTAATCTCTGGATTGTCAATTGAACTAATTTATTATGGTGCTTTTCAAATAAAATCAATAATAATTGTTGAAAGACCACCAGATACAAAGTATGGTGCCACACACTGTGACAGAATATGTGATGTAGGTCTTGTTTGTCAGGTGATTACAATCTAATGAAATATGACATAGACCCACAGAAAAGCAAATAATACTAGTAGTTTAGTTTCAAAGGGAGGTGAGGCTACAAAATAGTAAATGACAAGTGATCAATAAGTTAATTATACCAAAATTTTCTATGGAAGTTTTAAGGAGGAAGAATCATGTCAGATTGAGTCTTGAAGAAATAGTAGAAATAAGATTAATTTCTTAAGGGTAGGAGCTATGTAGGAAGATGAAGGTGAAGGAGGATACATATTCCAATCCTAGAAATTTCCTCTATTATGGACTATTTAAAGGAAGTTGTTTGAGTAGTATTCTTATTTTCCATGATCCAGCATACTGATATAAGCTTAAAACTCTTCTTTACCCTTCATTGTTTTTTGTTCCTCCCAGAATAGCCCTCTGACTGATATGGGTTGGGGAAGGGAGCAAAAGTCAAGAAATGAAAGAGGTTCAGAGAATAAGGAAAATCATTCAGTGAGACCTGATGAAACCAGAGTTTTGGACCCAAAACCCAAACTCCTGGGCTTCCACATGTTACGTTTGGCCACTTGCCCTATGTGATAAATAAAGAGACATGGTAAAAGGCAGAGAAAGGAAATTTATTATACAGCCCAGGACACACTGAGGGAAGAGGCAAAGTAAGCATTCAGCCCATCTTCAGCCATCTTTGGGGCATGGACATAAACTTTAGCTTTAAATAGACAAAGAATTAAGGGTAGGGGCAGAAGGTATGCAGTTAAACAGTCCCAGCTACAGATGTGTTCCAGTGGTTATATTGTTCAGGTGGGACCTGGTTGACCACTATCTCAGTCCTTGCTCTTTGACAGTTCTGGAGAAGTTATCACTGTCATCAGGGGGGAAAATTGGGTTACCAAGACATGATTCCTCCTGCTCCAGGGTGCACCCTCATCTTAGGTAATTGTCCTCATTTGGAAAGGTGGTATATCATGCAAGGCTCCACTGTTCATAAAGATGTTATTTTTTAAAATTTTAATGAGGTATTTTATTTAACCCAATATAATCAAAGTAGAGCCATCCTCAGTACCTATAAGGATTTATTTCAGGACCCCTACTCCAATAAATAACAAATCTGTGGATACTTAAGTTCCTATATCAAATGGCACAGTGTTTCCATATAACCTAGATCCTGTATAACCTTTTTGTAAAAATTTTATTTATTTTTTATAATTTTTTAAAAATTATTTTTGCTATATTATTGTGCTCGGGGTACATTGTGACATTTACAAAAGTACTTACAATATATCCTAGTTAAATTCATCTCCTCCATCATTTCCTTTTATCTCCTCTCTCCCATTCTTAGAATACTTTCAGCAAGTCTCATTTTTCCATTTTCATACATAAGTAAATAATATTTCCACCATATTTGTCCTCCTACACCCTTTCCTTATATCCTCCCCCCTCCCACTGGTACCAATCCTTAGGTGGGACTTATGTTACCTTCTTTTCCTCCATTTTTTTAAAAAGACATTTGTGTTTGTTTAAGATTGCTGTACAGGGAGTTTCATGTATATACATATTATATTTCCATGTATATACATATTATATCCTGAATTGCTTCATTCCCTCCATTTTTCTCCTTTCTACTTTAGTCCCTTTCTTGTGGTGTTTTCAACAGGTTTAAAAATTCTATATTCACTCTTATATACAAAGTACATCAAAAGTATGTCAACAATATTCACCTTTTCTTAACTTTCTTCTTTTAGCCTTCCTCTCTCATTAGTGACCTTCCATTAGCATGACCTGTTTTTCATAATATTGCTTGTATTTATATTGGGTCTATGAGAGAAAAACATGAGGTCTTTGGATTTCTGAACCTGACTAACTTCACTTTTAATAGTGTTTTCCAGTTCCATCTATTTGTCTGCAAGCAATAAAATTTCATTCTCCTTTATTGCTGAATAAAATTCCATTGTATATAAATACCACATTTTCTCAATCCATGAATGTATTGAATTCTCAATACATTCATCAATGTAAACTGAGTTACATTCCTTTGGGTATAATATGCTATTTTTAGTTTTTTGAGGAGCCTTCATACTGTATCCATAGTGGTTGTACTAATTTACATTCCCACCAACAGTGTATGAGGGTCCTTTTCCCCCATATCCTCATCAACATTTGTTGTTTGTTTTCTTGATAGCAATTCTAACAGGAGTGAGGTGAAATGTTAATGTGGTTTTGATTTGAATTTCCTAACATCCTTTCATAATAAAAGCTCTGTTGAAACTAGGAAGAGAAGGAGTGTACCTCAGCATAATAAAGGCTACATATGAAAAGCCTATAGTCAACATCATACTAAATGGGGAAAAACTGAAAGTATTTCCTCTAAAGTCAGGAATGAAACAAGTGTGTCCACTCTCTCCACTCTTATTCAACAGTCTTGGAGCAATAAGACAGGAAGAAGAAATACAAATTGGAAAGGAAGAAGTTAAACTACTCCTTGCTGGAATTGCAGAGGTCCTTGAGTGGAAAGGGCTCAGGGAAGAAATGAACACATGAGACACATGAAAGGACTCACTCATCAGGAAGAGAATGACAAAACACATTGAGAGGGCCAGAAGGTTGATGACCAACTGGCAAAATTTTATTTTTCTCAGCAAGCTTTATATAAAAAAGAAAGAGACTTAAACATCAAAAACATTCTGACCTAGTTACAACCTTTCTGTTTTTGCCACCCTGCATTCTTACTGCCAGTGTCCTTGACTAAATATAAACTTCTTTTCAGTCAAGGGAAAGCACTAAGTGTTCCTTCCCACCATGATAGAGACATGGTGCACCTGCAAATTCTGACCTTGTTGGAATGCTGCTAAGCCACAGTGGCCTTGTCAGACTGTGGCTTTTGGTTCACAACAACCCCTATTTGCAGATGACATGGTCTTATACCTAAAAGATCCAGAAAACTCCACTGAAAAACACCTAGACATCATAAACACCTTCAGCAAAGTAGCAGGATACAAAGTCAATTTACAAAAACTAGTGGCCTTTCAATATTTAGCAGTGAACAAACTGAGAAGAAAATATACAATAGTCTAAAAAAATATATCTGGGAAGAAACTTAACAAAGGAAGTGAAAGCCCTCTACAACAAAAACAATAAACCACTGAAGAAAGGGATTGAAGAAGATTACAGAAGATGGAAAGCTCTCCCATGCTCATGGATGGGCAGAATCAATATGGTGAAAATTGAATTACCAAAAGCAATCTACATGTTCAATGCAATTCCCATTAAAATTCCAATGATATTCATCACAGAAATTGAAAAATCAACCCTAAAGTTCATAAGGAAGCACAAAAAGACCATAAATAGCCAAGGAAATACTGAGCAAAAAGAGCAATGCTGGAGGTATCACAATACCTGACTTCAAATTATGCCACAGAGCCATAGCAATAAAAACAGCATGGTACTGGCACAAAAAACAGATATGAAGATCAGTGGAACAAAATAGAAGACCCAGATGTGAATCCACACAGCTATGCCCATCTGATTTTTGGCAAGTTGCCCAAAACATATGCTGTAGAAAAGATAGCCTCTTCCACAAATGGTTGCTGGGAAAACTGAATATTTGCATGCAGAAAACTGAAACTAGAGCCATGATTTTCACCCTATGCAAATATCAACTCAAAGTGGACTAAGGACCTTAATATAAGACCTGGAATTTGAAGGTAGTGCAGAAAAGAAAAAGGAATACATTGGAATTTATAGGCACAGACAATAACTTCCTAAATAGAACTCCAATGGCTCAGCAACTAAGAGAACGAATTGACAAATAGGACTACATGAAACTGAAAAGCTTCTGCACAACAAAAGAAATGGTTACCAGATTGATGAGGCATTCCACAGAATGGGAGAAAATCTTTGCTAGCTATCTGACAAGGGATTAATAACCAGAATATATACAGGGAACTCAAAAACTAAACTCCCAAAAAATCAATGACCAAATGAAGAAATGGTAAAATGAACTGAACAGAGCTTTTTCAAAGGAAGAAGTATAAATGGCAAAAGAAAAAAAAATAGGAAAAAATGCTCAGTAAAGATGATACTGATCTTTCCTGCCTGTCCTTCCTTGATTCCCAGGTGACTGCAGGAGAGAATGGCTCAGAGCAAAGGACAACAGGTACAAAATGGAGATGGAGATGCCACGCTTTTCTTTGTTGTTACTTATTTCTAAGCAAGAAAAAAAAAAAAGCTGTGCTTTTCAGTAAACGCAGTGTAAACACTTCTGATAGTAACCACTGATAGTGGTTGTGGTTAATTTTACATTTTAACATGGATTAGAATGAAATAGGCCCTCATCATAAGGGAGGCTAGTAATAGGGAAAGAAAATAAAACCCCCATGGAATTTGATCCTCCTCAGTAAAAGGTCACTGCATACTGAACTCCTTCTTGTCCCTGCCCAGTACCATCCTTGGACATCCCCTCTAATGGTCATTTTATGGTCAGAGTTGCAGTTACAAATTCCTCTACAGTTGTAAATTCCCCCAAAAGTCAAGAGAATTTCTTGACTGGTTCAGATCAGAAAATGACATATGTATGGTAAAGGGAAATCTGTCTTCAATCTGACTTCTCACGTACAGCTCTCTACTTAAGACCTTATGAATATTGGGCACATCTCATCTATACAAATAAAAATCTGGGAATCAGCATAAGCATTCCCCATATTGTTGGGTCTGGAGAACACTATGACTCCTGCATCCTGAGGAGTTGTAAATTTGCATTTCTGCATTCTAAGAAGCAGTTGTAAATCTGCATTTCTGCATCCTGAAGAGGAGTTACAAGGGTCTCATAGATCTGCCACAGGGCTGATGAGTAAAATGCTCTCAAGAGTGTACCTACCCCTCTCTCTGCCCAGTAAGGGGCAAACAAACCTTCCAAAATAAAGCCTTCCAAAAAAGCCTGCAAATCCATAGCTGATGAAAAGAGCCCACCTAACCTTTACCCAAACCCAGAGTTAAAACATCCATAAAAGCCCCAGCCTTCACCTGAGCAGTGAGCCACTGGTTTCTGGGCTCTGCTGCACTGCTCTAGCTGTAGCCTTTCCTTTCTCTGTAATAAATCCTACTTCATATACCCACTTTGGCTCACAGGTCAATCAGCTGCCTCACAAGTCAATCAGCTGCCTCATGAGCCAGTTCCCTGGCCTGTGAAGGCAAGGACCCTTGACATCAGCCCACAACCTTTCACACCAGCACATAACAATATTATGTAACAATACTGTGTCAATCAAAACTGTCAATTACCCTGGGCCATCCTGCAAAAACTACCCAGATTTTCTCACTGTTTGCTTTTACTACTTATAAATTCCCCTTTGAACAAATATCAGGGTTTCTTTGCCATCTGTCTAGAGCCCACTGCTCTCTCTTGCAGTGTATCCTTTTTCTCATACTTTCTCATTCAATAAAGCTTTGCTACTGCTTTGCAATCTGTGTCTCTGTCCAATTCTTTGTTCACCAAGATGCAAGTACATGAGATCTTCTCAACCAGGGTCTTCTGAGACCACCCACCAATAACACATCATACAATTCTCAACTAATTTAAAACAAAACAATTATCTCTTTCCTATCAAGAGTAACCGTTTTTAAAAGGGCTGTGGTACCTAAGCTTCAAAAAGTGAACCAAGGGCATGTGGAATTGAGCCAACTAGAGCTCAAGGGTATTGAATGAGAAATTATTTCAGTATGTCTGTGATCAGCATCTAAGGGGTGAGAGATAATCACTAACCATTTGACAACTGCAGTAAATCGATTGAGAAGAGAAAAGAAAAAAGGCCTAACACCTGGGCAATTAAATTCTTAATAATAAATTGTGATCTCACTCAACTGAACTGTGTGTTGAAGGAACCCTATGAAATACATTTACCTACTGTTGTAGATTGCAAGGACCTTCCCCCTTAAGCTATTAAGTTCAAAGATGCAGTTTACCCCCAGGAAATAAAGCCTTCCAAGATAAAGCCTTCCTGGTTCTCCACTCCATTCCTGCTGGCTGAGTTTTCATTCTAAGCACTTGCTGCAGCATTTTGACGAATCTTCTTCTCAACAGGACATTGGTAGATGAGCAGAATAGAAAATTGTTCCCATTTCCAACTCAAAGGTGGTGTATTTACATAAGCTTCTCTTTCATTTAAATCTGTCTTAATCCTCAAGGATTTAGCAGTTGAAATGCATTTTTAATAAATGAAAAAACATAAGATAAAGCAAACTGTACAGATGAAGAATTTTAACAAATCACTTTAAAAAGAATGTCTTGCTTAAAAGGAGTGTGTTACTTTCAAGATACTTGTTTGTATTTTTCCCTACAGAAGACTGAAATCCAAATTTGTATGAATATGAAGGGCTTCAGAAAAAAACCCATCCCAAAATATGTTGCTGTGGCATATAGATTATTTGGGGCTAAAGGAAATTAAGAACTAAGTCTTGATCTCAACTACCTAAAATGAAATATACATTTCCTCTTTGGTAAAGGAAATGTACATTTGTAAAACAAAATTCCATGAGTAAAGGTATGTGTGCCAAGAAGAAAACTACTCTTGGCACACATACTTGATAACTTTTATCACCTTAGAAATCTTTTTTTTTTTTTTTTTGGTGGTATTGGGGGTTGAACTCAGGGCCTTGTGCTTGCTAGACAGATATTCTACCACTTGGGTCACACTGCCAGCCCTTTTTGCTTTAGTTATTTTTGAGATACAGTCTCACTTTAAGTCCTGGCTGGCCTGGACTGTGATTCTATTTGTGCTTCCCCATAGAGCTGGATTGACAGACACGTGTCACCATGCCCAGCCACTGGCTGAGACTGATCCTCAGGAATGTTTTGTCTGGGCTGGCCTGGAACTGGGATCCTTCCAAACTCTGCCTCCCAAGTAGCTGGGATTGTAGGAGTAATCCACTGAGCCTGCCTGCCTAAGAGACTCTAAATTGTATGACAAGACATCTTTTCACTGTACATTTCCTCTCCATTTTGTCTCGTAATTTGCCTCCATCATCCCCTAGAGATCCTAAACCTTATTCCTTTTCTGTACCTCAGGATGGTATGTGTTAACCATCTGGCCATTTCCTTTAGTCTCATACTTTGGAGGGCTTCTGGAGCATATATACATAATTAAAATTGTTGTTCTTCTGTCAACCTGTTTATGTCAGCCAGTTACAGAACCTAGAAGGGTATAAGGAATCATTTTGCTTCCCCTACACAAGAAGGAATGTGATCGTAATGTTACATGCCAGTATCAAGGGTCCTTGCCTTCACAGATCAGAGAACTGGCTCGTGAGGCAGCTGAATGATGGGCCAAAACTGGTATATAAAGTGGGATTTATTAGAGAGAAAGGAAAGGCTACAGCTAGAGAAGTGCAGCAGAGTCCAGAAGCTGGTAGCTCACTGCTCAGGTGAAGGCTGGGGTTTTTATGAACATTTTAACTCTGGTGTGTGTGGGGTTCTCATTGGCTGTGCATTTCACAGGCTTTCTTAGGTGAACTGTACGGTTAGCACCTTTATTGGGGGAAGGGAACAATCTTGAGAGCATTTTGCTCATCAGCCCTGTGGCAGATCTATCAGACCCTGTATCTTTCTTTAGGATGCAGAAATGCAGGTTACAACTCCCTCTCAGGTTACAGGAATGCAGTCCTCTAACTCCTCAGGATGCAGGAATGGTATGGCTCTCCATGGGGGCTGGGATACTCATCTGCCTTAGGTCTCCAGACCCAACAAATCCCTCCTCTGAGACAAGTACCCAACTGCTGTTGGGGAGAGGGGTGATGACTCATCTAGCTGCTTCGTACTGACAATGGTGTGATGGGGAGGGGGGATAAGGGTGGTGGTACTTGTCTCAGGGGTTGGCCTATGTAGTCTCCAGGGGCCCCTGATAGGGATAGAGGGCTCATGCCTAGGCAGAGGTGAGTATTCCTTAACTAAAAGCTGGAGTTTAATCCGTTGGACCTGTCAAGATATAAATCTGGAGAGAGCATGTATTATATAAGCCCCATATAGGAATATTAGAAGGAGCATAAAAAGGTGCCTGGCAAGGGCTGCACATCTAGGGATGCAGATTCTGCAAAATCCTGTAACTCCCAAGAAAGCTCTAAACTGCTTTATGGTATGGGGAAGTGGGAAATGGAGGACTGGATTGATTTGCTCATGATTTAGGGAGCAAGTCTGTCCCTTTAAGACCACACCCAGGTAGGTGCTGGAGGCATAATTGAGCTTTTTCCTTAGAGAATTTGTAACCCTGGGAGGTCAGAAAGTTTAAAAGGACTCAGTTGTCCTGCAGATGAGGGGCTCAGGGGCTCCACACAGAAGTACGTCATCAACATATTGAAGAAGGGTGGCCTCTGGGTAGTGCCAATCTAATAAGTCTCTGGTTTGGGCCTGTACACAAAGATGAGGGCGGTCTTTAAATTCTTGTGGCAAAACTGTCCAGGTTAGTTGCTGTGAAGGGTTTGTGGGATCTGCAAAGGCAAACAGGGTCTGACTGTCAGGATGCAGGTTAAATGTAACACTTTTGGATTAAAGGGAGCTTCAGTTTATTATTATATGTAAATTGACACTCTTAACTTTGTAAATATTTGTACTATATTTAGATAAAGTATAGACACAGAACACAGTTATAAGGTGGTCATTTAAGACACATGAGCAAATACATAAATGAACCGATTTAGTAGTACTTAAAGCTTGACAAAATCAACGGAAAACACAAGTAATTTCTTTGATAAAATCTTTCCCTATAACAGTTTTCTGCAGATGTTACTCAGAGCAGAACAATATTAAGATAGACTCGTTATTTTATGGATATAGAGAATTAGATTTTAGTTTGACATGACCTAAAAAATCTTTTAGGCAACTCTTAGATTATAGTCAACTTTAACTTTATCACACACCGAAGCTTTTTATTATACACTTTTAAGACTTACTCAGAACCTTTATATAATATTCTGAACCCTCTGATGGCTTGTCCTTATCCCTCCTCTCCACATTTGGAACAATCTTTAGGACAAACCCTTCTTTACAAAATCCTTTTTCATCTAAAAACATTTTTTATTTCCTTTAAACATCCCCCCCAAAAAATACATTCAACACCTATCTTTTCTACTTGTTTACTGTGTAACTTGTATTTTCAAATAACTGTCATAAGAATTTTGAATTTAAATTTAAATAAAATTTTTTTTCTCAATTAGCCTTATTTTTATTATAAACCCATATAGAAACGCAATTTTATTTATTTATTTTTAAAATTTTTATTGTTTTAATATTCATATGTGCATACAATGCTTGGGTCATTTCTCCCCCCTGCCCCTACCCCCTCCCTTACCACCCACTCCACCCCCTCCCTCCCCACCATCCCCTTGATACCCGGCAGAAACTATTTTGCCCTTATCTCTAATTTTGTTGAAGAGAGAGTATAAGCAATAATAGGAAGGAACAAGGGTTTTTGCTAGTTGAGATAAGGATAGCTATACAGGGAGTTGACTCATATTGATTTCCTGTGCATGTGTGTTACCTTCTAGGTTAATTCTTTTTGATCTAACATTTTCTCTAGTTCCTGGTCCCCTTCTCCTATTGGCCTCAGTTGCTTTTAAGGTATCTGCTTTAGTTTCTCTGCATTGAGGGCAACAAATGCTAGCTAATTTTTTAGGTGTCTTACCTATCCTCATACCTCCCTTGTGTGCTCTCGCTTTATCATGTGCTCAAAGTCCAATCCCCTTGTTGTGTTTGCCCTTGATCTGATGTCCGCATATGAGGGAGAACATACGATTTTTGGTCTTTTGGGCCACGCTAACCTCACTCAGAATGATGTTCTCCAATTCCATCCATTTACCAGCAAATGATAACATTTTGTTCTTCTTCATGGCTGCATAAAATTCCATTGTGTATAGATACCACATTTTCTTAATCCATTCGTCAGTAGTGGGGTATCTTGGCTGTTTCCATAACTTGGTTATTGTGAATAGTGCCGCAATAAACATGGGTGTGCAGGTGCCTCTGGAGTAACCTGTGTCACAGTCTTTTGGGTATATCCCCAAGAGTGGTATTGCTGGATCAAATGGTAGATCAATGTTTAGCTTTTTAAGTAGCCTCCAAATTTTTTTCCAGAGTGGTTGTACTAGTTTACATTCCCACCAACAGTGTAAGAGGGTTCCTTTTTCCCTGACTCCTCGCCAACACCTGTTGTTGGTGGTGTTGCTAATGATGGCTATTCTAACAGGGGTGAGGTAGAATCTTAGTGTGGTTTTAATTTGCATTTCCTTTATTGCTAGAGATGGTGAGCATTTTTTCATGTGTTTTTTGGCCATTTGAATTTCTTCTTTTGAGAAAGTTCTGTTTAGTTCACTTGCCCATTTCTTTATTGGCTCATTAGTTTTAGGAGAATTTAGTTTTTTAAGTTCCCTATATATTCTGGTTTCAGTCCTTTGTCTGATGTGTAGCTGACAAATATTTTCTCCCACTCTGTAGGTGTTCTCTTCAGTTTAGAGATCATTTCTTTTGATGAACAGAAGCTTTTTAGTTTTATGAAGTCCCATTTATCTATGCTATCTCTTAGTTGCTGTGCTGCTGGGGTTTCGTTGAGAAAGTTCTTACCTATACCTACTAACTCCAGAGTATTTCCTACTCTTTCCTGTATCAACTTTAGAGTTTGTGGTCTGATATTAAGATCCTTGATCCATTTTGAGTTAATATTGGTATAGGGTGATATACATGGATCTAGTTTCAGTTTTTTGCATACTGCTAACCATTTTTCCCAGCAGTTTTTGTTGAAGAGGTTGTCTTTTCTCCATCATATATTTTTAGCTCCTTTGTCAAAGACAAGTTGGTTATAGTTGTGTGGCTTCATATCTGGGTCCTCTGTTCTGTTCCACTGGTCTTCATGTCTGTTTTTGTGCCAGTACCATGCGGTTTTTATTGTTATTGCTTTGTAATATAGTTTGAAGTCAGGTATCGTGACATCTCAAGCATTGTTCTTTTGACTGAGTATTGCCTTGGCTATTCGTGGCCTCTTGTGTTTCCATATAAATTTAACAGTAGATTTTTCGATCTCTTTAATGAATGTCATTGGAATTTTGATGGGAATTGCATGTAAAATGTAAATTACTTTTGGGAGTATAGACATTTTTACTATGTTGATTCTACCAATCCATGAGCATGGGAGATCTGTCCACTTTCTATAGTCTTCGTCAATCTCTTTCTTCAAAAGTTTATAGTTTTCCTTGTAGAGGTCATTCACATCTTTTGTTAGGTTTACACCTAGGTATTTGATTTTTTTTGAGGTAGAAAGGCAATTTTAAACTTTTTTTATACAACAAGTAACCTATGAAGACACCATTTGTTAACAGATCTAATTATAAAAGAATTGAATGTAAATTACTTATAACAAAATGAAACAGATTAAGGTTACTGTCCATAAAATAATGCCTATAATTTAGCTAGACCTGATTGACATACCTTTAAAAAACTGGTTTTTCTTAAAAGTAGCAGAGGTGGGGGAGAAAAGAGAACAGAAGCCTTGTATTTCTTTACATTAATTCTATAATAAGAATCATCCTAAAGATGTTTAAATATATGCATATGTAAAAAAGTTTTAAATTAAGCATGCCATAAATGTCAGTTTAAGTGAACAGAGATTTAAGAGCTCAAGAACATGTAAAAATTAACTAAGTGGCCACAAGTACATTGATTATTTTTTTTAAAACTTTTAGGAGCAGATTAAGAAGTGTCCCATTTTGTTCTTTTAGGACTCATTTTAGGTGGCTTGATAGATGAAGTAAGAGTCAATTTTAGGAATAGTGTTTTGAGTCAGTCTCAGTTTTTAATAAGAATGTTATCATAGCTATTAGATTTTTGTCAAATAAATTAATCATATCATAGACATACATAAAATTTGCATAATGAAACACAAAACAATTACATTAATTTTGAGTGCACTCTTGGACTTTGAAAACTTTAGATTTAAGAATGCAAAAGAAAGTGCCCTTTAAATCTAGTACAGAGTAATATTGGGCTTTTGAAGGTATTTGAGCCAATAGAGTATAGGGATTGGGAACAATAGGGTGGAGGGGAATGACTGCTTCATTAATGAGCTGGAGGTCTTGAACCAACCTCCATTTGTTTGGCCCCTTGTGGATAGCAAGAATAGGAGTATTATAGAGGCTGGAGCAACAAATTAGTAGTCCTTGTTTTTGTTTTTTAAGGAATTTATGATAGGTATAAGGCTTTGTCTTCCCTCAGGCTTGAGGGGATATTGTTTTTGAGTGTGAAAACTGTGAGGGATCTTTGAGCTATCTTTGAATAGGGAGGGCCTTCCTGGCTCAACCTGCAGTCATCCCATCAGTCCACACTGTGGGATCTATTTGTTCCTGAAGGAGGGGGCAGCAGAGATAGTTGCCTGGGGGGAGGAGAATTTGAGCTTTTAGTTGGGATAGTAAACTCCCATCCCAGCACTGGAGTTTCAGGCACTATGAGGAAAGAATGACAGAAGAGGAGGTCTCCCCAAGAGCAGAGGCTGGGTAAAATAGTGCTCTAGGAGCTTGCCAGATAAGCCCCAAATGATAATCTTGTCATTGGACTGGGGACTGGGAGAGAATGGTAAGACAGAGAAATGGGGTCCACTGTCTAGTAGGAAAATGACCTTTTCCTTCTCTACCATTATGGCTACCCTAGGCTCCTCAACATTGATGTTAAGAAGTGGAGCGTGGACAGGAGGTCTGGGACCCATCAATCCATAGGAGGTGGCACCCCCACCTTCCATCTGGAGACAGGGGCACTTAGACCTCCAGTGGTTACCTTTGAAGAGAGGGCAGGGTCCCAATTGGGGCTGTCTCCCCAGCCGTCCCCCTTTAGGGTATTCTCTGCAGAAGTGTCCCTCCTGTCCACAATGATAGCAAGTTCAGGATGTAGGCCCCAGTCGGATGGGACCCTTTCTGAGAGCAGCAATGAGGTAATGATGTCTCTTATCTTTTTCTCTCCTTTTAGTAAGGTCCCAGTTGTAATATACAGACATGGCAAGTTGTATTAGTTGGTCCAATGATTTTTCTCCTTCAGCCACAGACTTTTGGAGTTTTCTATGAATATCTGGGGCTGACTGTGTTAGAAATTTGTCTTTGAGGGGAACCTCTCCCACCTGTGACTCTGGATCCACTGTGGTATGGTTTCTGATAGTGTCCTTAAGATGCTGCAGAAAGGTAAGGGGGTTTTCTTCAGAGCCTTGCTGTTCTACAGTTACCTGGGAATAGTTTAGAGGTTTGACTTTGGCCCTTTTTAGCCCTTCCACTATAAGATGGATGAAGTGGTGCCAATACCATTCATCCTCCCCACCATTTTGATTCCAGTGTGCATCTGCCAAGGGGATGCCTGTGCCCCTGTGGGTATAGACACATTTATTTCCTCCTTTTTAGGTGCCATGGGTATTGGGGCTCATTGCAAATGGTAATCATTTCTAACCTGAGTGGCCTGGGCCAGAGCCCATTGCTTTTCTAATGAGGAAACACTCTGCTCTAGTAGAAGCATAATATCCTTTTATGCTAATTGAAAGGTTTGGATCACAGAGATAAAGGCTTGGATGTATTGATCTGTGGCATCAGTATAGCTACCCAGATCATTTTTAATTTCCCTTAGATTTGATAACTGGAAGGGGACATAGACTTTTCCTCTTCCTACCATTGCCTGTTGAAGGGGGAAGCACCCATTAGGAGGTTCTGAATATTGGGGTGGCTTAGAAGGTAGGGCTGAGGGTGGAACAGTAGGGGTGGACCTTGCCATTATATAAGGGGCTTTTCTGGTCCTCCTTCCCCATGTTTATCCTGTGGCTTACAAAGAATGGCCAGCATTTGAGAATCTAGATAGTAATTATGGAGCCAATCTGGGTGGTTTCAGAGATGAAAGAAAATTTGTACAAGGGACCTCAGTTCACTTTTCCTCCCTTTCACAGAAAAGGTCTAATTGGAGTATAGTATTGTAATTTCAGGAACCCTGTGAAGGCCACTTCTCTTGGTCATCTAAGGGACTGAGGCCAAGCCTCACTACAAGGCTTCCAACATTTCTTTCAACGTTTCAATAGACAGGCCAGCGCAGACCACTTGGGTATCAAGGCCAGAAGACTGGAAGGGACAGGTCCCATCTACATGAACTTGTCAGACTCCCCCTTTTATCGGTGTCCCAACTGGGGATTGACCCAACTAATGAGACCAGGTGTTGCTGTCTTGTGACTTCCCCCCACCATCCATGGTCAGGACCAGGGAAAGTGAACTGGTCAGATTAGACCACCTGACCAATGCAGTGAGAAGAGCTCTAGGATCCTGCCTTTTTGCTAACAGCAGGCAGCCTCTTTAATAAAGGCTACCTTTTTAACAAAGGAATACATCATCTGTAAAGTTAGAGAAGGGCATTCAGAGGGCATCCTGGGGCAATAACAGTACCACAAGGGACGATTAGTGCTAATATTTGGAGGGAAAAAATTTTTATGCTGAGGCCAAAAGTATAGGAAATTTCAAATGAGAAGTTTAGAGATGATGGTAATGCCCATTTTGCTGTTTCTGGACTATAATCTTGAGATAACAATTAGCTTACAAGGCCTGGGTCCGTCAGGCCCAAGGGCTGGGAACCAGGCTTGAGCAAAGCACCGCCATTCCCTCTCATGCCCGGGATGAGCAACCCCATCCTGCAGCCTGTCGCCCCTCCCACCTTCCTGTGTACGTGCCCCTGCATGAGTTTATTTTTCCTCTCATCCCTTTTAGCAGGAGTGGTTGTGGGTCGCAACCACTGCCATGTGTGGATGGTGGCTTTGGATGTGTGCTGGGCTCTCTCTATGGATTCTCTTAGCTATGGCAGGCGTTCCTGTTGTGCTCAGAGGCCGTCATCCCTGTGCACTAGCACACTTTCGGTTTCCCTCCTCTCCTTTGTGGGGGTGGAGTTAGGGCGTGAGCATGGTGGCTGTAGTTTTCTGTAAGTGCCTCTGCCTCCGTCCAGCACCTAGCAGCTGATTGAAAGTTGCTTTGGACTGAGGGGCCTGACAAACTAGCTGTGGGAATAACTTAAGGAAGTCATAAGGCACCATGCTACAAGCTCTCCATGGGAGGCCAGGGTCCCAGTAAGCCCAAGGAGGGGAAGGCAGACAGAGATAAAGGACAAGGCAGGACCAGGGAGAGAGCAGAACAGGTGTAAGGGATTTTTTTTTTCAAGTCATTGAAGAAGGAAGCCCGCTGCTGTTTAGAACAATAGAGGGAGGCCACTCATCCTGAACTGCTTGGGAAAGAGGATGGAGAGACTAAGGATTGGGGGAAAAGAGAGTTTCCAGGCTCAACACATGAGGGATTATTGGTCATCACTTCTGTCCAGGTCAATCCTGCCCAAGGGCAGTACTGGAGCACTGGAAGCAAGGGTTGACCTCTGCTCTTGGGCCACAGAAACCATGAAGGAAGCGTTAAGAAATCTGATTGTTTGCTGCAGACATGGCAGGAGGGGTCTGAGATTTAGTGGCCTTCGGGTGATACCAAGGAGTGCCCCGGAGAGCACATTTATAGCTTGAAGAAAAATTTTCCTTTCCACTGGCTGTTTTTGGACCTCCTCTTAAGCAGGTCAGATCTTGAAAGTGAAAGGAATATGAGGTCTCAGCGGGCCCCAACCCCCTTGTTGGAGAAACCAGTACCAAACATCCCATGTAGATAAGATAAGCAATGAGGCAGGGCTCAGTTAGGGCATATAGAATGTGAGGAATGCAAGATGTGAGATACGAGCAAGATGTGAGATACGAGCAAGATGTGAGGTACGAGCAAGATGTGAAGTACGTGCAGGATGTGCTCTGCCTGCTTGTCTAATGTTGATAACAAAAATATGCACGCCACTGCAGTCTATATAAGATTTCCCCCTAAGAGGCTCAGGGTCTTGCTTTCCTAACCGGTCCTGCGTGTCCGTGTGGGAGCTCGACCCTGGCTAGCCAGTCCAATAAACTCTGCTTTGTTGATTGCATTCACGCCTGGCTCTCTGTCTCTCGGGGGAATAGGATTCCGGGTCCTAACATTTGGAGGCCCCAGCGAGATTTCATTTTCTCGAGAGACAGAACCTGCCTGCGAGAAAGCAGGGGCGATCCCAAGTCCTAGGCGTTGGGAGGGGATCCCAGACCCTCATTTGGAGGAACTTGAGTGTTCCATTTGGGCCGCGGCGGGGATTCGGCCAATCCCCAGGGAGATTCATTCTGGGAATCTTGCAAGGAGGACCACAGGGTCCTATTGGGAGAGGCTTTCCTCTCATTTGGGCTCGAGCATTTTAGGAACCCTGGCGCCAGGTGAAGAACTAATTGAGCTAGTCGACCGACCACCCGTCATGTGGACGCCTTTCGGCCTGATATCCCAGTTGGACGGTGAGGAGGTTGAATGGGGTGCGCACCAGTGTGAGAGAAGGACCGGTCCGAGCGAGTGCTGGAGAGTGTTGTGTGTGTGTGGAATTATTGTTGCCTTTACCCTTTTTGTTCTATCTCTCTTGGTGTTTGAATCTCCTTCCACAATGGGACAGGGACAAACAACCCCAAAGTCTCTGATCCTTTCTCACTTTCCAGAAGTTAAAGAAAGGGCCTTAAATGCGGGTCTGGTCATCAAGAAAGGTAAGTTCGACACCTTTTGTTCTGCAGAGTGGCCCACCTTTGGAGTCGGGTGGCCCATTCAAGGTTCCCTCTCCCTAGACCTGATCACTAAGGTTAAAACAGTCATTTTTCAGCCAGACAATCGAGGCCATCCAGACCAAGTTCCTTACATTTTGGTTTGGGAGGATCTGGTGAGGAACCCTCCCCCTTGGTTAACAGTTTTTCTGACCCACCCCTCCAGTTCGGCCCCCGGGGCTAAAACCCCAGTCACGCCCACCTTGGTCATAAAGGAGGAGGAAAAACTTCCTCTTCCCACCTTGACCGGTCCTCAAATTAGGGCATCTCCTTCACCATCTCCGGTCTTACCAGAGAGTTCCCCCCTTTACCCATCCCTCGCAGGGGCAGAGGAAGATCGGCCGCCTCCATACGTGACTCCCCCTGGCCAAGCCAGTGCCCCGGAGGAGGAAATTTCCTCATCCTCCTCAACAGGACTGGCAGCAGGAGGAGGAATGGGTTGAAGACTTCGCCCCCGAGGGATCCGGGAAAGGGAGGGGGAAGACGGGCCCCCCTCATCAACACAGGGGGAGGAAACTGTCCCTACACTTCCAGTCCGGATGGTGGGCCAAGGGGGACCGGGAGGAGGGCAACAGTTTCAGTACTGGCCCTTCTCCTCCAGTGATCTATATAACTGGAGGACGCAGAACCCGCCCTTTTCTGAAGACCCCAAGTGTCTCATAGATCTCCTGGAGTCCATCATGCATACACACCGTCCCACTTGGGATGACTGTCATCAGCTGCTCAATACTCTTTTTACGACGGAGGAACGAGAGCGCATCCTCAACGAAGCGAGGAAGAACGTCTTGGGGGATAATGGGAGACCCACAACTCTCCAACCGGCCATAGACGAGGCTTTTCCCCTACGCCGCCCTAATTGGGATTTCGGGACCGCAGAAGGTAGGGAGCGTCTTCGGATCTACCGCCAGACTCTTATGGCCGGTCTCCGAGCGGCCGCTAGAAGGCCCACCAATTTTGCAAAAGTAAAAGCAGTCATTCAAGGGGAAAACGAAAGCCCAGCCGGTTTCTTAGAGCGCCTCCATGAGGCATACCGTCAGTACACCCCGATTGACCCTGAGGCGGACCTCCACCGGTCTGCTGTGGTACTCTCATTCATTAATCAGGCAGCTCCAGACATTAGGAGAAAACTCAATAAACAGGAAAACTTAGGGGAGATGACTATAAGGAAAATGCTACAGGTAGCAGAAAAAGTCTTTACCGCTAGGGAAACTCCAAAAGAAAGGGAGGAAAGACAGAGAAAGGAAGACAGGGAAGCCCAGGAGAAATTGAGAAAGGAGGACCGGGAGTTCCAGGCTAAGGAAAACCGAAAGCAACAGAGAAAAATGGCTCGTATTTTCCTAGCGGGTGTCCGGGACCAACCCAGAGGAGGGGGCCACGCCAGGACCCCGGATAAGGAACACTGTTTTTACTGTAAGGAAACGGGGCATTGGAAGAGAGAATGTCCTAAGTTAAAGGGAAGAAGAGGGTTTGGAAGGAGACCGGGGGAAAACAGGGAAAGGGAATGAGCAGTAGAGCAGGCCAGAGTCCTACTAGCCGGAGAAGAGGACTGAAGGAGACGGGGCTCAGACCCCCTCCCCGAGTCCTGGGTAACAATGCATGTGGAGGGGAAGCCGATGGGGTTCATGGTGGATACCGGCGCCCAATATTCGGTTTTAAACAAGGCACATGGACCTTTGAACAAGGCACGAACAAGTGTTGTTCAGGGGGCCACCGGTACGCAAAGTTATGTACATGGACTACCAAAAGAAAGGTGAACTTAGGAAAACACCAGGTCACACACTCCTTCTTGGTCGTCCCTGAGAGCCCCGCTCCCCTGCTCGGACGGGACCTACTCACCAAAATAGGGGCCCATATCCATTTTGAACCAGATGAAATAATTGTGACTGATCGAGAAGGGAGCCCGATTCATGTCTTGTCCCTATCATTGGCTGACGAGCATCGTCTGTTTGAGAGTCAACAGGAACCAGGAGGGGACATGACTCATTGGGTAAAAAGATTTCCCACGGCCTGGGCGGAGACTGCGGGAACCGGCCTCGCCAAACACCTCCCGCCCGTAGTTATACAATTGAAGGCTTCTGCTCTCCCCATTCGGGTGAAACAGTATCCTATGCCTGAGGAGGCCCGAAGAGGCATAGCCCCTCATATCCACAGGCTAATAAAGGAAGGAGTACTGCGACCTTGTCAGTCTGCCTGGAATACTCCTCTGCTCCCCGTCCGAAAGCCGGGAAGCGGGGACTATAGGCCTGTGCAAGACCTACGAAAGGTAAACGAGCGGACGGAGGACATTCATCCCACCGTTCCGAATCCCTATACCTTGCTCAGCCACCTACCCCCCTCGCAAGTATGGTATACAACCCTTGATTTGAGAGATGCTTTCTTCAGCATTCCATTGTCAGAAATTAGTCAGCCGCTATTTGCTTTCGAATGGCAAGAAGATGGGGGCCAATCCGGACAGCTCACTTGGACCAGACTGCCGCAAGGATTTAAAAACTCTCCCACCCTGTTTAATGAGGCCCTGAGCCAGGACCTGGAACCTTTTCGTCGGAGCCACCCACGAGTCACTCTATTACAGTATGTTGATGACTTACTGTTAGCGGCAGAAACCCGAGAAGAATGCATCAAGGCTACTGAACACCTGCTAACGGAATTAGGTGAGCTGGGGTATCGGGCAAGTGCTAAGAAAACTCACATCTGTAAAAGGTCAGTGACATATTTGGGTTATCGGATTGCAGATGGGGCAAGATGGCTGACTGATGCCATGAAACAGACTATTCTGGCTATCCCATCCCCGACATCCACTAGGGGGGTGAGAGAATTCCTGGGCTCCGCGGGGTTCTGTAGACTCTGGATTCCAGGATTTGCGGAAATAGCCAGACCCCTATATGAGGCCACCAAAGAAGCTCCAGATTGGAGTTGGGGAGAGAGAGAACAACAGGCCTTTGATCAGCTAAAAGACGCTCTTTTGCAGGCCCCTGCCTTAGCCTTGCCAGATCCTACAAGACCATTCACTCTGTTTGTAGATGAGAAAAAGGGGGTAGCCAAAGGAGTCTTGACCCAACAGCTAGGTCCCTGGAAGAGACCAGTGGCATACTTTTCCAAGAAATTAGACGCAGTAGCGGCAGGATGGCCCCCCTGCCTCCGCATCATAGCGGCCATTGCCGTGCTGGTGAGAGAAGCCGATAAACTAACCTTTGGACAGGCCCTCTGGGTAACGGCCCCTCACCTGGTGGAGGGAATCCTTAAACAACCCCCTGGGAAATGGATGACGAATGCCAGGCTCACCCACTACCAGGGGCTCTTTTTGGATTCCCCTCGGATCACATTCACAGATCCCGTAATCCTGAACCCTGCCACCTTGTTGCCTAACCCGGAACTGCAGACACCTGTCCATAACTGCAAAGAATTCCTCTCCGAAGTTACACAGGTACGGGCTGACCTAAAGGATACCCCCCTGTCCGGCTGCAAATTAAACTGGTACACGGATGGAAGCAGTTTTTTCCAAGATGGAGCCCGAAGGGCAGGGGCAGCTGTAGTCGACCAAGAAGGGAATACGGTATGGAGCAGCGCCCTCCCACCCGGAACATCAGCCCAAAAAGCGGAATTAATTGCCTTGGCAGAGGCCCTGGAGAGGGCAAAAGGAAAGCGAGTCAATATCTACACCGATAGCCGCTATGCTTTCGGTACCATCCATGTCCACGGGGCCATCTATCGCGAAAGAGGATTCCGCACAGCAGAAGGAAAACATCTAAAGAACCTAGCCGAAGTCCAGCGTCTATTAATGGCAGTGGAAAAACCGAAGGCAGTGGCAGTGATGTATGTCCCAGGCCACCAGTCTGCCAAGACGCCGGAAGCTGTCGGTAACAACAGAGCAGATCAAGAAGCAAAGAGAGTAGCAATGGTGAGTCCTCCCATGGAGACAGGGCAACCTTCCACGGTTGCGGCGATAGACGTGCCGGTCCCAGAGCTCCCTCCGCTACCCCCCCGACCAAAATACTCCACAGAGGATTTCACTTGGATGAGAGCCCACTCCCCCTTTAGAGAAGGGGAAGACGGATGGAAAAGCGACTTGGAAGGCAAGTTAATTCTGCCTGAAAAACTCGGACGATTCCTGTTGGCTAACTTACATAAGTCCACCCATTTGGGGCGGAGAAAATTACTAGACTTGTTGACATCTGCGCAGCTCCGATTTCCGAACCAGACCATAGCAGTCCGCCAAATTGTGGAAGATTGTGCCAGCTGCACAATCATGAAACCAGGACGAAGGGAGGGGCACCATACAGGTACTCGGGAACGGGGGAGGGCTCCGGGAAGAAGTTGGGAAGTGGATTTTACTGAGGTAAAACCGGGAAAGTTTGGGTACAAATATTTGCTGGTATTCATAGATACCTTTTCAGGCTGGGTGGAGGCTTTTCCTACAAAGAAGGAGACGAGTCAGGTAGTGGCAAAGGCTTTGCTAGAGGAAATCATACCCAGATATGGGGTGCCCGAGGCAATTGGGTCAGATAACGGTCCGGCTTTTGTTAGTAAGGTCCTGCAGGGACTAGCCCAGACTATGGGGGCCAATTGGAAGCTACATTGTGAATATAACCCCCAGAGCTCAGGGCAAGTAGAAAGGATGAATAGGACACTAAAGGAGACTTTAGCCAAATTGGCCCTGGAGACTGGCGGTGATTGGGTGACGCTCCTTCCCTTGGCCATCTTCCGAGTCCGGAACTCCCCCTATGTCCATGGGCTAACTCCCTTTGAGATCCTGTATGGGGCTCCACCCCCCATCATTCAGAGGACCTTAAGCCCAGAACTAGGTGATCTGGCCCCAAATTACCTGACCATGTTGCAGGCTTTAGCTAAAGTGCAACAACGGATTTGGCCCTTAATTCAAGCATACCACGCTGTTAAGAGGGACCCGGCTCCGAAACATGGCATAGTCCCGGGTGACATGGTATGGGTTAAAAGGCATCAGTCCAAAACCCTAGAGCCTAGATGGAAAGGACCTTATGTTGTACTGTTTACTACCCCTACCGCCCTCAAGGTTGATGGCATCGGACCTTGGATCCACCACTCCCACGTGCGTCGAGCCAATCATCAAAAACAAGAAGGGGTCAAGGAGTGGACTGTACGGCGGCACCCAGACAACCCATTAAAGCTAAAGCTTTTGTGGCCCCGGGAACATGCAGAGCCTTCAGGAGCAGCCACGGATGGGGTGGCTGATCGCTCTGATCTTGCTCAATGCCCAGAGCGGGAGCCTCACAGAAACCAACCCTCACCAGCCCTATAAGCAAACCTGGATACTCACCGATGGGGAGACTCATACCACCCTCAACGAGACTACTCGCACTGCCCCCATAGGAACTTGGTGGCCGGAGCTTCAGTTCTGCTTCAGAGACATCAATCCTGCCTACAAGTCTATTGCCCCAGAGTCAGCCCGACATTATGGGTTTTATGCCTGCCCCGGCCACAAAAAGAACCAGGAATGTGGGGGGATACAATACTCCTTCTGTAGGTCATGGGCATGTGTCACATCCAATGATAGTGAATAGAAATGGGGGATATCAAAATCAGACCTAGTCAAATTTGCCTTTGTAAATGGGATATTAAGGGGGCACAGAATTCCAATACCCACCCATAAATGCCAGCCCACGGATCTAGATAGAATCAAGGTCACTTTCACTGAAACTGGCAAGAAGGACACCCCTGGGTGGATACAAGGTAAGGTATAGGGACTTGTATTTTATAAATATGGTGGACATGCTGGCTCGACCATAGTGGTCAGATTAAAAATTGAGCCCATAGGGCCACCGTCCACAGCAGTAGGCCCCAATAAGGTACTTAGGCCGCCCAATGTAAAGCCATCTCCCCAACCTTCCACAACTCACCACCTTCCCTCAACCATAGCTCGGGCTAATGTTACAACTCCAAGACCATCAGAAACCAGCCCTCCCCTGGTGAGGCCCAGTCTCATGACCGCATCTAAAGACCCCCTCTGGGAGCTAGTGGGTGCTGCCTTCCTGACGTTAAACCACACCAACCCTAACATGACTAACTCCTGTTGGTTATGTTATGATGTGAGGCCCCCATTCTATGAGGCAATAGGGCTAAACACCACTCACGATACCTCATCTGAGGAAAACCCTACTCAATGTTCCTGGGGAGACCGTAAGAGAGGTCTGACCATACAGCAGGTAAACGGCCAAGGAACCTGCTTAGGAAAAGTGCCAAAGAACAGACGGGACTTATGTACTGTTATTAACGCCAGTTCTACCTGGGGAAATGCTATTAAATGGGTAATTCCAAAGGACAATGGGTGGTGGCTATGCTCGCGGTCCGGACTCACCCCATGCCTATCAACTAAGGTGTTTAACAGCTCTAAAGAATTCTGTGTTAGAGTGGTTGTGCTGCCCCGCATCCTCTATCATTCGGAGGAAAGTCTATATTCATACTGGAATATAGGAACAGGTGAGAGAAAGAAGAGAAAGCCTATTTCTACACTAACCATTGCTACCCTACTTAGCCTAGGGGTGGCTGGGGCAGGGACCGGCATAGCCTCCCTGGCTACTCAACATAAAGGGATGTCTTCGCTGCGCGCAGCCATAGACGAAGATATAGAGAGAATAAAAACCTCCATTAGCCACCTAGAAAAATCCCTCACTTCTCTGTCTGAGGTAGTACTTCAAAACCGACGAGGTCTGGACTTGTTGTTCCTCCAAAAAGGGGGACTATGTGTTGCTCTAGGGGAAGAATGTTGTTTTTACGCTGACCATACCGGAGTTGTTCGTGACTCCATGTCTAAACTCCGAAAGAGCCTGGAACAAAGAAAACGAAAAAAAGAGGCAGGGGAAAGCTGGTTCGAGTCTTGGTTTAACCAGTCCCCATGGTTGGCTACCCTTTTATCTGCACTGGCAGGGCCAATAATAATCATCCTACTGCTTGTTACCATAGGACCCTGGATTCTAAACCGACTTATGACTTTTGTCAAAAGTCGAATTAATACTATCCAACTTCTGGTCCTCCGCCAACAATATCAGGCTCTTCATCCTCTCGAGGATGATTCCTCAATTTAGGCCATAAGAAAGGGGGGAATGAAAGGAATATGAGGTCTCAGCGGGCCCCAACCCCCTTGTTGGAGAAACCAGTACCAAACATCCCATGTAGATAAGATAAGCAATGAGGCAGGGCTCAGTTAGGGCATATAGAATGTGAGGAATGCAAGATGTGAGATACGAGCAAGATGTGAGATACGAGCAAGATGTGAGGTACGAGCAAGATGTGAAGTACGTGCAGGATGTGCTCTGCCTGCTTGTCTAATGTTGATAACAAAAATATGCACGCCACTGCAGTCTATATAAGATTTCCCCCTAAGAGGCTCAGGGTCTTGCTTTCCTAACCGGTCCTGCGTGTCCGTGTGGGAGCTCGACCCTGGCTAGCCAGTCCAATAAACTCTGCTTTGTTGATTGCATTCACGCCTGGCTCTCTGTCTCTCGGGGGAATAGGATTCCAGGTCCTAACAAAAGAGAGAGAGAGTTTAAGGAGGACAGAGTCAAGATTTGAGAGGAAAAAAAGCCTTGGTGCACTGAAGTCTGACTCTGCTCACATAGCAATGGCAGTCCAGAATAAACCCCTGGCCAGCAACAAGTTCTCTTGGTTTGCCTGCTTTACAACTGTAATGGGCTTGGAGCTTTTCTTCAGGTTCCCAAGGGAGAAACCTTCCTTAACAAAAAAGAGAGAGAGAGAGAGAGAGAGAGAGAGAGAGAGAGAGAGAAGGTTGCCCTGATAGGTCCACTGTAACTAGGCCGTGGTGGTGGGGGCTCTCCTGGAAAATGGACTCCATCAGAGTGCCAGATGGTCACAGTCACTGCCTAGGCAGCCCTTTCCAGTTTGGCACAACATGTACCAGCCTTGCTTCAGAAGAAATGTCCTTTTGTGGTCGCCAAATATTATGTGCTGGTGTCAAGAGTCCTTGCCTTTACAGGCCAGAGAACTGGCTCGTGAGGCAGCTGAGTGATGGGCCAAAGCCTGTATATAAAGTGGGATTTATTAGAGAGAAAGGAAAGGCTACAGCTAGAGAAGTGCAGCAGAGCCTGGAAGCTGGTAGTTAGCTGCTTATCATCCCCTAGAGATCCTAAACCTTATTCCTTTTCTATACCTCAGGATGGTATGTGTTAACCATCTGGCCATTTCCTTTAGTCTCATACTTTGGAGGGCTTCTGGAGCATATATACATAATTAAAATTGTTGTTCTTCTGTCAACCTGTTTATGTCAGCCAGTTACAGAACCTAGAAGGGTATAAGGAATCATTTTGCTTCCCCTACACAAGAAGGAATGTGATCGTAATGTTACATGCCAGTATCAAGGGTCCTTGCCTTCACAGATCAGAGAACTGGCTCGTGAGGCAGCTGAATGATGGGCCAAAACTGGTATATAAAGTGGGATTTATTAGAGAGAAAGGAAAGGCTACAGCTAGAGAAGTGCAGCAGAGTCCAGAAGCTGGTAGCTCACTGCTCAGGTGAAGGCTGGGGTTTTTATGAACATTTTAACTCTGGTGTGTGTGGGGTTCTCATTGGCTGTGCATTTCACAGGCTTTCTTAGGTGAACTGTATGGTTAGCACCTTTATTGGGGGAAGGGAACAATCTTGAGAGCATTTTGCTCATCAGCCCTGTGGCAGATCTATCAGACCCTGTATCTTTCTTTAGGATGCAGAAATGCAGGTTACAACTCCCTCTCAGGTTACAGGAATGCAGTCCTCTAACTCCACAGGATGCAGGAATGGTATGGCTCTCCATGGGGGCTGGGATACTCATCTGCCTTAGGTCTCCAGACCCAACAATAATTTCATCTGAAAGGATAACGTAGTCATTTTAATCTTAGTTTCAACTCATTTCTAAATTCAAGATGACCCTGAATATTTTACCTTGAGTTTGATAGCTGAATTGAAAGGCAGCTGATCTACATTATTACTCTAATGAATCCATTAAACATGGCTAATTATTAGCTCTAGGTGTTGCAAGATTGTAATAGGGACTTAGAGGCTGCTCTCACTGAAAGCATTGACTCTTCTGTGGGCCTGCAGATGTCAAACAGGTAACAAAAAGCAGGATAAAAGCCTGACATCTATCCTTCTTTTGCATCTATCTCCTTTGCTACTTTAAACTTTGGGTTCAAATTCCTGTTCAACTCTGTACGTAGACATGTTAATCATTCAAGGAGTATACGTCTAGAACTGGACTCCTCCGTCTTCAAGGCTAAAGACACCAAGATAAGAGTAGCTAAGACACTGACAGGGACACCATAATCAACAGATTGTCAACCAACAGCTTTTACAATGTCCTATTCCAGACCACGGTGGTGGCACCTAGAAGTCTTCCGTGATTGTCCTGAATTTGAAGGTGGACTCAGTCATTGTCCTAACTCCATCTAACTCTTCAGACTTGTTCTTCCTCTGAGTCATTCTCTTCTGCAGTCATCTTGGATTCCAGGAATAACAGGTCTGATCAATAAATATCTTGTGCCAAGAGTCAGAACTACCCAGGCAGCAGCAACTTTCTTATCCCTGACTTGATTCCACATGGCTGATCATGAGCTAATAATCAACTAGAACAGTTTGACCCAGGCTTCTTGACTGTACATACTTCTTGCCCCTGCTTTTGTTCCTTCCCTACATAATCCTGATTCTCTTTCAGTGCCCCAAAGACAAGGTTGAGAACCCTGGCTCCCCAGTATGTCTATACTGAGTAAAGTCCTTTCTTACTTCACCACTTCTTTTTACTATTTGTTCAGTTGGGGCAGGTGGCAGAGCCTGTTCTGTTGGGGACCCCTAGAGTTAGGGCTCTGCACCAGGACTCTGGATAGCAAGATGATGACCTATACAGAATTTTCCCCCTTAATGTGTAGGAGTTTATTCTGTATCTTGAATAGTGAAGTTGAAGTTATTAAAAATTTCTCCCCTGGTGAAATGCTAATTTTTAGAGCTTGGTTCTGCCCCAGAGGATTTGCTAGCAGAGACAAGGCAAAGGCTTAGATCCACTTTAAGTTGTTTGTGTACTTACTCCAGTCCCATTTTAACTTTTGGATATGTTGGAGAAAGATATTTTGTTTTTATAAGCAAAAACTACTTGAACTTTAAAGTTTCTTATCATTAGCTAAATCATTTACAAAGAAATGCAAAGGTAGTTACTAGATAATGTCAAAGGTTTCTCCCAACTTTAAAAACCCTTTTATGGATTATAATTGTATTTAGTTCTTTTTGCATAATCTCTAATATCTTGGATTTTACTTTTCTTATAATCTTTTTTTCTGTACACATGGGATGTTGTATTTAAGTAACTCTACCATATTTGCATTTGAATATGGAAGGAAGTATGGCCTCTTTCTATTCAAGATAAGTAAAATCGTCCATTGGCAATATCAAAGCCACTAGAATTTTAAAATGATCTTTTTCTTTGATATTTCTATTATAAGTCCTAGAGAAAGTATATATAAAGGATTCAAATGTGAACATTAGACTTCCTTTTGCATGTTAAAAAGAATCTAGTCTGGGCTTGGGGCATAGAGCATGGCTTTATCACCCAGCAAGCACAAGGCCCTGCGTTCAAACTCCAGAAGCACCAAAAAAAAAAAAAAAATCTAGCCTGTATCAGACTAAGATGAGGGGCCGGGGCCAGTATGGACTGGCTTCTGCCTTCCTTCTTGAATTCCATTTTGAGTTCCTTTATCTCACACTGTACCCTGTAGGCCTACTAGCCTTATCTTTCCTGGAACAAGAGAAGCTTTTTCCAGGCTCAGGGCTTTTCCATTTATTATTCCCTTTGGAAGGTGAGAAAAGAGCTCCTCTCTTTCTTATTCTTTAGGTCTTGGCCTTAAATAGTCAACTTCTTAGAAAGACTTAGGGCTGGTGGAGTGGCTCAAGTGGTAAGAGTGCCTGCCTAGCAAGTTTGAAGCCCTGAGTTCAAGTCCCAATGTTGCAAAAATAAAGATTTAAGAGAGTCATCCCTATCTAAATGGATTATTTTCTTAACATTGCACTATTCCTTCAAAGAATTTATAGCAATTTATGCATGTTCAGTAATGATTCATCTGTGTCCCTGGGACTAACCTTGCATAAACCCATCTCTCTTTTGAATAAATAAATGAACACTGGAGCACTAACTCTGAGATACTTTATTGTGGAAATCTCCCAGGTCAAGCCTGGCAATATTATACCACCGCAGCTTCTAGCCTGAATAAGAAGGTAGTGCCTTCTAGCTCTACAGTGAAATAAGGAAATTTATTCTCAGGACCATAAAGTACAAGAAGAAACACAAGTGAGAAATTATGCTGACATAGTCATGTATAAAACTCAGGCTTAATGCTGGTGGGGCAGAAAGTTGTGACACTTCTCCTTACCCATCATATGGGTCACATCTGACATTGCTGTAACAAAGGACAGACTAAAGAGAAAAGCATAATAAACTTACTTAATCTAAATTTTAAGTGATACAGGAGCTTTCAGAATGAAGACCCCAAAACATAGAGAACTCTCCCCCCATTTATGCTTAGGTTTGATGAAAAAGGCACAGTCATGTAGAAATGTGATTGGATACAATGGTATGATCTAATGGTAATAGACTGAGCTGGGGAACCCAGTAAGGCCTGCCTGTCCAGGTTCCTCTTGCCCCCGCCCCACCACACACATGAGGCAGGACCCTTCTGGAGTGAGGAGGATCTTCAAGGGTAAGGAGAAGGGGAAAAGAGACCTTTCTAGGTTTTATGGTTTGCTTTGGAGGAGTTGTGACTTGGTTCCTAGGAGAAAAAGGGGTGGATGACAGAAGATATGTCAGAGAGACTTTGCTTCTTAAATTCTTCAGCTTTCCTTCTACTCAAAGTACTCAGCCAGCCAAAACACTATATGTGGACTATCATGTTCTGAGCTCCAACAATGCCCTCTCCATTTGATCATAGAAATAATAGTATACCTACATATTAGAAGTCAGGAAGACTGAATGGGTGGGTATAGTGAGCAATGGTGCTCTGACCAGATAGATCCCTTTTAGTACCCAGCTCCCACCTACTGGGTTTTCTTTTGCTTCCAACAGCTAGCAGCTGCAATTCTTTCTGTAGGCCAAAGCTGGGGCTGCTAGAGACCCTTGGCTGACAGCATAGAGAGAAGGTGACTGGGAATTACATCCATCAGCCCCTGTCCACAACAATTGAGGGGGTTTTGGAATATGAAAGCCCATGCTCCTTGCCTCCGGTTAGGAGTTCTCTAACTTATTGAGTCATCCTATGTTAGATGTGCTAGTGCCTGGCTTTCTTTCTCTGTCCCTGCTCTTCTACTTTAAGAAATTTCTTCTGGGAGCACTGCCTTACTAAATTACATGCACTTAAATCCTCAAAACCTCATCTTAAGGTCTACTTTTAGAAAAGTAGTTTTAAAACAGAAGAACAGAGGTTCTTGATTTTTTTTTTGCCTCAGTCAATAAGCACATACTGTCTACCTATATGCAAGGCACTCTACAGAAGCAGAAAAGAGCATTTTAAGCAGAGAAAACAAAATAAAGGTATGGAACCATGCAAGAGAATAACTACACACAAGTAATCTAGATCTCCCTAACAACTTTCATACACACATATTCCTCCTTTCATATAACATTTTCTTTTTAACTCTACAAGAAATTAGTTTTCATGTGCTCAACTAAATTTCTTTTGAAGATGTATTTGATTAATTTGTTTTTCTTCTTTTTTGGCTTATAGAAGGTGGAGAGAAGGTAATGAAAAAGGAAACCAGCAGGAAGGAGCATGTTCTCTTTCTACTGAGATTTCCGGTCTCCCTCTAGTACCCTTTACTGGCAGATTTTTAAACGAGGAACAGCTGGAAAAGAAATGTGGCTTATAAAGTCCCAGTGTTACAAGAATATAGAAAGATGTACTTGCAGCTGAAAGAGAGTAATTTATTATCTGGTATACATTCTGACTTTGTCTATTATGTTTGGGCAATGCATTAAGCAGAAGGATGAAAAGACAACACATTCTGTTTTCAGGGAAAGCAAAAGATTTCTTTTTTAAAAACACTTTGATTCTAGTAATAAGCTTAGATTGCAAACATTGACACTAACATGCATTTCTGTGGCATTTATTGGTGATGAGATGTAAATAGTTCCTTATTCTGCAACAGAGGAATAAAAAGGAAGACATATTGCTGCCATTTTCTTCTATTATGAAAATGACTGTTCTAATTTTACCCAATGGCATAAAACCATTAAGAGTATTACATAAAATCTATTTAACAGTTAATTTTAAAGTCAAATTATACACTAAAAAATGAACTAACCTATAAGATTTTAAAAACGTGTTTGCCTAATGTTGGTAATTAAAAAAATATATTCTGAAATAGATTGATTCATTCTCACAAGAGGGTTTTCCTATGTTAGGGTACAAATGTTAGGGTACCTTTGAGGCTTACAGCCCACTCAGCCTGAAACCGGCCATGGCTAACATGACCCAAGCCACCACTTACTGGAACTAAGGGAGGTGGGACGGTTTCTGGGAACAGGGACTGTTTCTGGTTAATCTTGCTAAAACGGTATGTAAGTCAATGAGTTGAGACACCAAATTCCTGATAAATAATCTTCAAGTAATCTTGCCCCACCACCAAGATGTGGGTGATATCAGAAATATGTGACCCCAGGGACCATAAAAATTGCTGTGTGACCGTGACTAATGTCTAAAAAAATATAAAAGCAGCCTGAATTTTGTATTTGGGGTCCGTGTTGAAACATACTGCGTCGGGCGGATACCCGGACCCCAGCTGGCTGGAAATAAACCTCGCTTTGTGGCTTACATTATCGTGAGTGTCTTTTTGTTCCTCTGAGGGGTGGTCAACCTTGGACCCCAACACCTATTCCTAGTGTATTTAAATTTAAGAGATTCATACTTTACATCAGAACATCTTCTAACTTCATTAGTTTTTCCCTTCTCTTCCTCCCTCCCTCCCTTTCCTTCCTTCCTTTTTAAAGAACAATAGCTTAAGAAAGATGGGAAATAAGCAAGTTTGTTTTCTGAAAAGATATTAAGAGTTAGAGTCATTTTCCCTTGAATATGTATTTTTATTTAGAATACAGCACTAAAAGCATGATGACAGCCTTTCATTCACAAATGTGTACCCGAGAAGCACACAATCTTTAAGGTCTGTTGTTCTTTACAAGTAATGTAAGTATAGTATTATCTTTATTTGGAACTACAGTCAAAGACGACATTTAGATTCCTCAGCTTTAGGGTACTTATTAACATCAAAATGATGGCCTAGTCATGCAGAGGAAAGAAATTCAAAAGCAGTTTCTTTTTCTTCTGTTAGTTCCTTTGCAGTAAGATCCATCTTTTCACGTGAGAAATCATTAATAGGGAGACCTTCAACAAACTTCCACGTCTTATTCTGTTTGAAAATAATTGCAAATAAGAGATTTACAATTAAACCAGGATTCGTATTTCAGCAAGCAACAGCCTACTTTGAATTTATATCTAAAGGTGTATGTGTTATATCTAATACATAACACATACACATAACACATAATGTGCCTGGTGGGAAGAGTTGAATCTTGTTTTCTAGATTAATTTCACTCATTTAATGATGTGAAATTGTGGTATACACAATTTTAAAACTAAGAAAAAACCCATCTAATTTAGTAAAGAAACAACTTTCTAGGCCAAATTATACCATTTTTGAGAAAAATATATAACTACTTTCCCACAGAAGGGAAACAGCCCCAAAAATCTTACCTTGATTATGACAGGGAATGAGTAGAGAAGATCATCGGGAATACCGTAGGAGTTGCCATCAGAGATAACACCCATGGACACAAACTCTCCCTGGGAAAAACAATTTATGGTCTCATGGTGCAAGAGACCAGTTTACACAACCAAATGACACATAAATTAACAAAATTAAACCAGGTTACATCTTTAATTATGTGCAAAATAATTTTATTACTATAGAAGGAATCTCACCAGCACCAGGTACGCCTATGGATATTATCTCATTCCACTCTACCAAGTTTAAGTGTCAAGTAGGCCAGAGAAGCATCATCCTTACTTCACAGATAAGGAAACTGTGGCCCAATATTGGTTTTAAGAGGAAATATGGTTTCCACATTACTCTAACTTAGCCTGTGCAATCCTGTGCAATAGATGTCATGTTAATAGATGACAACAGCTTGAAAAGGTTAAGTGACTAAGGTTACTTGGCCAGTGGGCTGCTGAGCTGGAGAATGAACTTAACTGGCTTGCCTGCTTCAGGGAATAAATGAGAGTCCTCACCTCTGGGGTTCCAAACCAGATGTCTCTGATGTGGTCACCAATGGCTTTTGCAGCAGACATTGCACTGGACAGTTTCCGAGCTTTGATGACAGCAGCACCACGCTGCTGCACAGTCTGGGGTGGGGCAGGCAGAGGCAGCAGTGTTACTTATCATGATAGCAAAATACTCATCAGTTCCAAGTGACCCTGGGATGAAAGGCTGCAACCATAGCTTAATGTGTCCCTTTCAAAATCATTCACCAGTCTTTTTGAACAACAACAAAAAAGTACAAATTCTCCCTAGAATGTTTACCATACTAAATACAAAGAAAAGGATCTTGGTATGAAGATAACCACATGACTTAGTTTTTTTCCCTCTTTGACAATCAATCTCAACTGCTATACAACAGATGAGATCATGATTGGCTTTGTATCATAAGAAAAGAAAATATGCAATCCTCAGAGCAGTTATGAAAGACTTGTTGTCCTTGAGGTTTCCCTTTCATCCTTTGAGAGACACTCAGATCAGCAGTATGGTGACTCTCAAGAGTCTTGGCTCTTAAGAGTTCATTGGCTTTTCTTACCATGATGAATTCTCCCTTGAGCCAGCTGTCATCTTTCAGAGCTTCATACACACCAACTTCCTTTCCATGTAATTTCACCTTGGCATGATTAACATCAGGATACTGAGTTGAGGAATGGTTTCCCCAGATAATGACATTCTTTACATCATCAGCAGTCACACCAAGTTTAAGAGCAATCTGGTTGAATTTAAAACAAACATACCACTTAGATAAAGGATTTTAATTTAAAATGTGACTTATTTGACAAAAGAACTTAAGTAAAGCTAAAAAGTTCTGAAACTTCAAGAGAACACAAGTTATGGTGTTCCCTTAGCACTTCTGAGCAATGAGGTACATCATCTATATTTAAACGAAATTTTTATTATATACAAATTAATTTTCAAATAATCCTAAATATGAAATTTTTGAGTTGGAAGGGACTCGCATTATCAAAATACGACTGACTCCCATTTTATAAATTAGGAAACGAAAGGAAAGAGGTTATACATATGCACCTTGCTTATGATGTGGTGACACCCCAATAAACTCAATGTAAGTTGAAAATATCCTAAGTAAAATGGGTTTAATACACAAAACTTAATGAACATCAGAGCTTAGCCTAACCCACCTAAAATGTGCTCACAACACTTACATTAGCTTATAGTTGGGCAAAATAATCTAACACAAAGCCTATTTTATTATAAAATGTCAAAAATATTTATATATTTATGAATATCTATATTTATGCCTTGGTCAAACTAACCCAAGATTTATTTTACCAAGAACTTAAGAACCCATAAACTGCCTGAATGTAAGCTTCAGCTACTCCAAAATACAGTGAAGACAAACTACCTCTAGGTCTCTTCTCCCTATAGGCCTCCATTCTCCCCTTACTTCCTTTGTTTATGTTGCTTGCCCCTTGTTCCTTTGAAGTCTTGAGCTAATCCAGTTCTGTCTGGATGGCCAAGACCAGGAACTCTGTACCCAGCAGATGTTATTTCTGAATATTATTCATATCAAAGCTACACATCAGACAAAGGACTGATAACCAAAATATATAGGGAACTTAAAAAATAATTCTTCCAAAATTAATGAACCAATAAAGAAATGGGCAAGTGAACTAGACAGAACTTTCTCAAAATAGCCAAAAAACACATGAAAAAATGCTCACCATCTCTAGCAATAAAGGAAATGCAAAGTAAAACCACACTAAGAATCTACCTCACCCCTGTTAGAACAGCCATCATTAGCAACACCACCAACAACAGGTGCTGGCGAAGATGCGGGGGAAAAAAGAACCCTTTTACACTGCTGGTGGGAATGTAAACTAGTACAACCACTCTGGAAAAAAATTTGGAGGCTACTTAAAAAGCTAAACATTGATCTACTATATGATCTTGCAATACCACTCTTGGGGATATACCCAAAAGAATGTGACACAGGTTACTCCAGAGGCACCTGCACACCCATGTTTATTGTGGCACTATTCACAATAGCCAAGTTATGGAAACAGCCAAGATGCCCCACTACTGACGAATGGATTAAGAAAATGTGGTATCTATACACAATGGAATTTTACGCAGCCATGAAGAAGAACGAAGTGTTATCATTCGCTGGTAAATGGATGGAATTGGAGAACATCATTCTGAGTGAGGTTAGCCTGGCCCAAAAGACCAAAAATCGTATGTTCTCCCTCATATGCGGACATTAGATCAAGGGCAAACACAACAAGGGGATTGGACTTTGAGCACATGATAAAGCGAGAGCACACAAGGGAGGTATGAGGGTAGGTAAGACACCTAAAAAACTAGATAGCATTTGTTGCCCTCAACGCAGAGAAACTAAAGCAGATACTTTAAAGCAACTGAGGCCAATAGGAGAAGGGGACCAGGAACTAGAGAAAAGGTTAGTTCAAGAAGAATTAACTTACAAGGTAACACACATGCACAGGAAATCAATGTGAGTCAACTCCCTGTAAAGCTATCCTTATCTCAACTAGCAAAAACCCTTGGTCCTTCCTATTATTGCTTATACTCTCTCTACAACAAAATTAGAGATAAAGGCAAAATAGTTTCTGCCGGGTAGCGAGGGTGGGGGTGGGGAGTTAAGGGTGGGGGTGGGGGGAAGGGGGGAGAAATGACCCAAACATTGTATGCACATATGAATAAAATAAAAATTTAAAAAAAATACAAAACTCTAATCTGTTGTTTTATAATCTCTTATATATTTGACAAAATTAAATTGAATTATATGTCATGTGAATTACTTATCCTAGGAATTAATTTTGAACTACTGTACTAAGAGAACATTGTTAGCAACTGCACTTAATAATAGTGTGAAATGAAATATAGTTGAAGATAAAATTAAGTAGGAAAGTCAGCCTCTGGTCCTTAAGAGATCAAATTTAAAGACCCTATAGAGTCTTTAGTAAATTTAATAATAATTCACCCTTAATTTAGTAAAAGGAATGGTTTCTTAGTAAACAAAAACAACAAATGCACAAACATTGAAGTATTTTAAAAGTAACAGAAAAAAGGTTTTAAACCTTTAAAAGGCAGTTTTTGCCTGGCGTGGTGGCTCATACCTATAATCCTAGCTTCTCAGGAGGTGGAGGATCACAGTTTGAGGTCAGCTCAGGCAAAAAGTTTGAGAAACCCCATCTCAACCAATAAAGGTTGGGGGTGGTGGTATGTGCCTGTCATCCCAGCCAAGCAGAAAGCATAAATAGGAGGATCACAGCCCAGGCTGGCCTGAGTATAAATGTAAAGCCCTATTCTAAAAATACCTAAAGCAAAAAAAGGGCTGGGGGCATGGCTCAAGTGGTAGAGGTCCTGCCTGGTAAGAACAAGACCCCAAACTGCAGTACTGTCAAAAAACCAAACCAAGGCAAAACAACCTCCCCTCCCTCCTGCAACAAACAAAAAGACATTTTTCTTACCTGAGATTTGGCTCGGTTATGATCCAAGCGAGTCAAGCAACTGAAGTTCTCCTTGGGGATGGATGGGGCAGACTTGGAGGCCGTGAGGCAGTTGGTATTGGCTGGGTTTCCCACAACAATGACCTAGGATGGATGGAAGGTGCAAGTTTACAGATGGCATACTTATTACCTCTCGCAGAATTTGACTGAAAAAATGTGTAACAGCCTGTATATCAAGTTTGTATCAGTTACGTATATATGACCGACTACCACTGAAGTTTGCAGGAGGATTTCTCTCCTTTCTTTTAAAACTTTTTTTTTTTGCCTTGTTAGTGTTTGACTACTCAAAACATTTCTTTGAGAGAGGCACTGTATATACGTCACTTTCCACTTGGCAATGTCTGAGACCTAAGGTTCTTATATTTCTATTTTGCCATTGTGCTAAAAACAAAGACAGAATATCTAATTATTTACCTATTCATCACAAAAAGGAAGTAATCTAGGGCTCCATCTCAGAGTTTGATTCATTCATAAAATTTTTCTTTCTTTTTGAGTTTAATTTAGGATGCTTTGCCTCTGTGAATTAAAAGTGTTTCTTAAACTTGCCTAATCCTAAGAAGTACCTGTGCTATTTGCTCAAATATAGGTTGTTGTTCCCTGCTCCAGCACCCCCCTCCACACCTGCAAAGTTATAGAATCAACCTTTAGGAGAAAACACCAGGCAACTTTTTTTTGTAAACAGAAAATGCAAGCAAAGACTGACATGCATATCCCCTTTACCCAGATTCACCAGTTTGCGCCATCCATCTCTCTCCCTTTCTTTGTCTCTCTGTACACACACACAGACTTAAACTTTTACCTTTTTCAGTTCATTTGAGAACAAGCTGCAGTTAAGCAGCTAAGATACTCCAGTGCTCCTAAGTATTACAGTATCAGTGAATATTTCTCCTAAGCAAGGACACTCAAAGATGGAGGGAATACTGTGCCAACAGTACCACAAATCAAAGCAGTCTGGGGTTTAGCAGTCTGAATAACCTTGTAATCTTTTACCAAAAGACCTGTGGATTTCTACTTAACTCGTTTCTATTATTTTTTGTTAATGATCACAGAAAAGTTAACTATTTAAAATGAAGTCTACAGAAAGCAAAAAATATAGATGTCTATGAAGTATCACAGAACACCATAACTATCAACTTAAAAATTCTCTTTCTAAAACAGAAGTTTTCTTACCTTTTTTAGAAGCCAGGACAGGGAAGTATATTGAAAGTAAAATCCCTAATTAGCATGTCTTTTTTTTTCCTGTGACAATTTAGTTTTAGTTAACTGATAATTCATTCAGAAAAGACAACTTTTTGTATTATTAGGACAAATTTAGGAGCTAAAGGAAAGAGCCTGGACACAAAGAGACAGAATATAAATTCATACCAACTCAATTTCTCAAGAAACCAGTCCATGAAAATTCCTTAGCATTGGGAAACTGGGCAAAGCCACCATCTCCTGTTGCTGAGAATAAAAGTTTCTTACAGCCATCTCCTTTCATAATCACATACACAAATCTGTCTGAACAAGTACTTCCACTCAGCAAAAAGGCACCGGAAAGTTGTTTCTTATTTGTAAGTTTAAGAACTAACACTAGTAAGAGATAAAATATCTTTGAGTCCTTCCACATATAGATTTTTAAACTATAAAAAAAAAATCCAGAAAGGGAGACTTTCTCAAGCAAAACTTGGTATCTGTATTTACTGATCTATGCACAGAACCAGAAACGTTTTTTTTTTTTTTCACTTAAATACTGAAAGCAGAAGTTTCAAAGTGCAAGCATGGAAAAACTCCATAAACTGTGGTATCAGTCACCTTAACTGATTTCTTGGCATACTTCTCCAAGGCTGCGCCCTGGCTCTTGAAGATTTTCACATTTGCTTTCAGTAAATCTTTTCTCTCCATGCCTTCCCTTCTTGGCATGGAGCCCACAAGTACAGCAACATCTAGGTCTTTGAAAGCAACCTCTTCTTTGTCTGTTGCGATGACATCTGTGGACAAGACAAACAATATGTAGAGCTACCTAAATACCCAAGTCTGAAGTTTTCTTTTTCATACTGAATCTTCTTATTTATACTTTCACAGTATAGCAAAAGTCTACTTTTACATATCCCACTGTTTCACTTTTCAGGGCCTGAATAAAATATAATTATTAAATCACCATAAGATCAGCAGAAATATCAACAAATTTATTTTGCATTTCCTATTTCAATAATTACTTCTATTCCAAAAATTCTATAGCTTTTATGTTTTATAATCATATAGAATGCAAGCTTTGATATGGTAACTTTCAAAGCAACATGTTGTTTGCAGTGATTACCACAGATAACATGGAAGAGCAAATAATTCACTTAACCTTAAACTGTGACTCCTTTAAGGCCTAAGATACCAATCACAAATTGAAAAATAGTAAATGTTTATTGAGGAGTATTGGCCCAAAACAATGCTGAGAGATTTCTATCATTATTAAACACAATCTTCACAATTTACAGATGAAGAAACTAAGATTTAAAGAGATTATCTAGTTACTATAAGATAGTGAGGTTTTAATTCCAGCCCAGGTCTGTCCAGAGTTCAACTATTATGTTATACACACAACTTGCTTTTTGATTAAGAAACATATATTGTTGCTCTACTTGGCTGACTGCATTAAAAAGGCCATGCCTAAGATTTAGCATTTCTTCTGGTAAATTTTTAGGCCACTGAACTATGTTAGTTGGCCAGCTATTAAGTCCCCAAATGGAGATATGCAGGAATACCAGCTAGAGGCAAAAAAATACCCATCTTCTTTTCTCAGCCATACATTCTTATTTGCTGAAACTTCCCTTCTCTGTTATATTAATAGCTGCCAGGGGAAAAGCTAGGTCCATTACAGGGAGCAGAAGGAAGTCAGCAGACAAGGGAATGCAAATGGGAAAAAGCAACAGAGGAAGTTGATTTGGTAAGAGTTGTGGGTAAGGAAAAGGAGCCAGCAGAAAAGCCTGGGCAGAGTCATGTATTTTACAGAAGTAGGCAACCAAATGATTTAGATGGTAGAGTGTTCCTTCTAGAAAACTATAGACTAGAACTATGAAATTCAAAGAAGGTTTTCCTTGGGATGTGTATATATTTTGTTTTAAGCAAACTTCTACAAGAGTATCATTAATTAATCTTTACCAAAAGAAAAGGACCACAATGAAGGTATAGCTAAAGAAAAATACTCAAATTAAGTAAAAAATATGACCTGACAGTTTGACCAACTTGTCAATCAAATTTAAGACTTCTGTTGTACATTAAAGTAATAGTTCAATGATTCTAAAAGGCATTTCTTTGAACTGTTGTGGGTTTTTTCAAGCTATGGAGCATATAATGAGGACAATTTACACTATGTCACAATCTGATGAGTGGCAGATGGGATGGGACCAAATATGAGGTACCAACTCACTTCAAGGGTAGTATATGGCTCTGGAGGACATCCTTTAAAATTAAAGTTTTCCATTATAGGATGCTACTATTAGCATTTACATAGACTTCAAATAACAACACAATGTAGACAACCTCAGGTACATAATCCTTGTGGATATTATGCTTCCTTAGTATAATAAATTATAGACATGATGAGGAAAAAGAAGTCCTTTACTTCACACAATTGTTTTTTTGCTTTTGCCCTCATTTATTCTTGGTGTACATCTTAAAAAGGTAGCTGTAGTTCACAAAACAAAAATAACACTTTTATGGCATAATTTCTAATTGAGAGTCTAACAAAAATCTAAAAGCTATTTTTATAAGATATACAATAGTATAAAATCCTTTCTCTTTGCCTCCCCAACTCACCTTTCAGGAGGGGAAGGGCACAGTCTTGCAGTTCCATTAGGACACCATCAAGAACACCCATCATGGGAGTGATGTCCAACAGCACAAGAATTATAGGCTGCCAAATAGCAAGGACAGTATCTGTCAGTGTAAGTTTTGTCATTTACTCACAAAAAAGTCCTTTTGCAGTTTTTGTTTACATGTATATAATTCCCATTAGTCATAAAAACTGTTTAAGGAGCTCAGATAGCGAATATTATGCCATCTTCAGAAAAAGGAATGCTATAAAATCAGCAATGATTTACAGACACACCAAGAGGAATCATCATTACTGAATTTTAAAGAACAGGAAAGAAACATCAATAGAAGTGAGATGCCACAGCTTGCTGTTACACTTTAGTAAAGGATTTCAGTGTACATTAACCAGTCTTGCTAGAATAAGGGTCCCCTAATTAAGAATTAGGCTAAAATAATTGCTAGAATTAAAGTAGCAGATTTCCTGTGTCACTATTTTGGTTCCAAAGACCATTTATGAACAAAGAAGTGCTAATTCAGCAATTTTCTCTTAGAACTCTCCTGACAATTCCTGTCACTAGTGGCATCTTATACCTGCTGATTGCACCAAGTTAACTAAATGCAGTATGTAGAATAGTTCTGATTTGCAAACTGTTTCCAATGCCTGGAGGGATGCACGTAAATACCTTGCCAGCTCCGCTTATAGGAACTTTTATTACATTTATAGGGACTAGCCTGTCCTTCACCATTTTATAATCTGCTTGCAACTGAACACAGAGTTTTATTAACAACATTCTTACTCTAATAATGCCAAGATTTATAGACATGCCCTTACCTGGTCTTTACCAAAGACAGATCCATTTCCAATACTGTACAACAATGAATACGCAATTTGACCAGCTGCTCCAGTCACAAGGACTCTGATTGGTTCAGACTGTAATGAAAACAAAAAACAAAAAACAACACCCATTCACATCTTATTAAAAAGTGCTATTTTATCTAGGAGATATTTAGGATTTTATTAAGACAAAAACATGCTAAAAGTGAAAGTACGTGGGTATGGTGGAGCACAGAAGTCAGAAGGACCCCAGTATGAGGCCACCCTGGGCCACATAGTGAATTTCAGGCCAGCATGAGCTAAATAAGACAGAAGATCTTGTCTCAAAAAAAAAAATGAAGAGCTGGGGATGTAGATCTGTAATAGATTCTCCAGCACCAAGGCAGGTAGGTATGGGGGAGGAAGTGAATGTAACATTTTAGTTTCTCTCATCTGACTTAGTAGGAAACTAATTTACTGACTTAATTTTTATAAATATAGCAGAAACAAACAATAAGCAACTTACTAAATATGTATCCTTTGGCTGCATATTTCTGTGGTGTTACTTAACTCTCAAGGTATGGGAACAAAAAGTGTTATCCTGTATTTACTTACATAATCTCATCCATTTTGGAGGAGGGGGATACTTTACTACTAAAATAGGCCTTATGATGAGAATGTGTGTTATGTGGTGATACAAACTCCCAAATCACAAATTCTTATTATGCAAATCCCGCATGTGCATCTGCTCAGTAGAATCCTTCACACCAGGAAGGAGTATCAGTGATTAAAACTTTCTATTTACATTGAGCCAAAATGTTTTATTAAAACAATCATGCTTCAACTTAACTACCTGAAAGAGGAAAAAAATAATCCTTTTATTTTTTTACTGCGAAAAAAGTGACAAAATGATAATATCTGGATTAAAATAAATTTTAGTATTAAACAGTAATAAACAACAGTAACATGTAGCACTAATTGACAACCTGATTCCAGGAAGGAGGAGGAGCCATACAAAGAGTATAGTGAAAGAAGTAGCTTTGCAGACATCAACAGACCCTGAATAAAGTAAGACACATGGACAAAAAAAGCCCAAAAAACAACCAAAAACCAAAAAACCAAAAAGCTGATATTCAAAGTGATGACCTTGAGTTATTAACAAAAAGGTTAAATTAAGCTCAGAGAATTTAAATAGAACCAAGGTGAACTATTCCTTTCCCCTACAATGCTGGGTAAATGTGCTTCTGTTACCACTTCCTACCTGCATGAAGAAATGGCCCACTAACTTTACTGGTGATAGAAATGTTTGAGTCTGTTTTATTTTGAATTCCCTCTTCCAGATGAGTCATTTCTCTGATGTGGTGGAAGGAGGATGATGACTTTGAAGGAGCCTTTTAACCTCCTATCCCTAAGCTCTGAATGTCAGTAGCCCTCAGCATTATGGTACCCATAGACGTCAAAGGAGAAAAAAAATAATCTCAGGAAAGAAGTGTCAACTGTGAGAAAGAAATGAATGTGATCATAGCATACTGCACGTCATTTCCTTAGAGACATGCCCAAGTGTCCAGAAAACTGTGGAGAAAGTTCCTCCCTCAACTCCTGGGCCTCTTCTCCATTTTCTTCCCCTGCAAACTCCCCCCCTAAGCCTTCATATGAACTTTTGTGTCTCTTCTCCACCTGTCTCCATCATCTTCCTCCTAGACTTTCTCATCCCCATGCAAATATGAAAGTTTTCTACATAAGCCAATTTAAATAAAATATATATTTGTATTCTTAAATAGGCTAGATAAACAGCATTAAGCATTTACTGTACAGTTATTTTCTATTATAAAAAATTACACAAAATGTTTGTGTTCTGGTATGCCATTACTAGGAACTATTACTATTTATAGTAATATTTACTGCCCTGTACATAGTTTTCATCCTGTCATTCTTGACTTTGTTGAAGTAAATCAAGACTAGATGAGGAAAGGGGAATGGAGGAAAATTATTCCTCTCTTCTCCATTAGCATGCAAGCAGACTTCTTAAGACCAGGGATTTTGCCTATTTTATTTATTTTGCCTTTTTAAATCAACTTTATTTGCTGCTATATTCCAATGAACTAGAACACCTGGTACATAGTTACAGCTAGGAATTTGCTTTACAAATAGCTGGATCTTATAAATACTGCTACCAAAAAGATGGACATGTATGAGATTTAGAAACAAACTGAACATGCTTTTAAAAAAATTAAAGATATTTTATTCATATATACTTACACTGAGAAGGTTAGCAAATGAGGGACTATAATAGTTTCAGCTATGTAAGCAAAACTATGTCACAATTTCTAATGCTATAGTCTTATCAATCAACTATAAACTATCACCTCACTTAATTGACTCACTAAACAGTACGCTGTTGAATTCTTACGTGCCTGGTACTTGTTTAAGCCAGGGAATCTGTCAGTGTACCAACTGGATTTAGAAAGTGGATAAACCAATTTTCTAAAACCGGAGGCTAAAGGCAGCAAAGAGCAGCAATTAAAGAGATGGCCTTTGGAGCCAAACCTCCAGGCTCAAGTCCTGGTCCCACAATTCATTAGCTTCATGTTCTTAGGCAAGTTACTTAACCTCTCTGTATTGCTGTCTCATAGTGAAATGGAGAAAATAACAGCAGCTACCTAACAAACCAGGTAGTTTTAAGTACTGAAATAGTTCACATTCAAAGCACAAAGAACAATATGCAACAAGTGTTATAATTTTATAGGTCTCTGTCATAAAAGAATTTTCCTCTAAGGGTTCTGATAGCCATTGGTTTTCAATTTACACATCTGTTAACTCAATTAGACTGTGAATCCCCCTTGGGAGTAGTTTGCCTTTGACTCAGATTTGCACTCTCATATAATTTCAACATATATTTGTTGAATGAGTGAAGGTAAAGAATGCCGCTATGTATTAACCTCCCAGAAAGTCAAATAGAGATAGAACAGAATAATGCAGTCAATTTTAGGAGCTAATTTTAGCTACTAAAAAATGTGTTCACAGTATCATAGTCCTTAGTGAAGGGGTTGTGGCCAACTAATGAACAGCTAATTCAATCTCAGCAGCTTCGTTTTGTATTTCTGGGCAAATTATTTTCACAGATAGGCAATTCCATCTTGTTAAGGGTAGTATGAAGCCTAGTTAAGTGTCTGAATGTTTGATGATGAAATAGGTAAAGGAAGCACATATTAGTTCTTACTACTCTTCTGAAACACTGCAGTTGAGAAGCAGGGCTGGGGGAGGAGTCCCACTGACTTCTCACAATGTTCTGGTGCCGATGCAGGTTACTATTCTTTGCTCAGATTCTGGGCAGTCTGCCAAGACCCAAGAAGGAATGTCTTTGCTCTCTGCAGGGTACTAATGACCTTCCTGCAGATGCAGGCTCTGTCTTGATAACATGTTAAAGTCTCAGTTGCAAAGCTTGAATTTAAGTGTTCCTTCTTTTATTCCACAGAAAAATGTATGTATTCTTATACTCTTATTGATATTTCTAACTTACATATATTTCTGTAATACAAAAGAAAAGTGATATCATTTAGATTCCTTGTGATTACATAAGAATACAGTTATTCTTGCTGTCATTATCTATGGACACAAGCAAACAATCTCTACCTTTAAAAAATTCTTTGAAGGGTTGGTGGAGTGGCTCCAGTGGTAGAGTGCCTGCCTAGCCAAGTACAAGGCCTTGAGTTCAAAGCACAGTACGGCAAAAAGATTAAAAAAAAATTGCTTTAAAGCCAGGCACCGTGGAGAGTACATGGGTTTCAGACCAGTCTGGGGAAAAAGTTAACAAGGCCCCATCTCAACCAACCGTTAACAAGGCTCCTGTCATCTCAGCCATGGTGGAGGAGGATCATGGCCCAGGTTAGCCTGGGTGAAAAGCAAGACCCTATATCCAAAATAACCAGAGCCCTTGCCTAGCAAGCATAAGACCATGAGCTCAAACTCTAAGACCACCAAAAAAAAAAAAAAACCCAAAAAGGTTCCTTTTGGCTTACAAAAGATGGCTATTTTCCCTTCTTTCTTTACTTTTTTTTGAGACAGGGTTTCACATGAAGCACAGATTGCCCTCAAAACTGGAGATCCTCATTCCTCAGTCTCCCCAGTGCTGGGATTACAGATGCGTGCCATCACATCTGGCTTGGTGGCTGTTCTCTAAATTGGCAACTTGTTCACATGTTCTTCTGAGGCAGGACAATTCTGAATCATGTGAGACAGCAAACTGACAGAAATCTTCCATCTGGACCATCTCTTGTGTCATAGGGTACTGCAGGGCCACCACAGTGACCTTCCAGGGGTGAGAGCAGGCTCAGTCTACTGTGTAGCAACACAAGAATTGGGGCCCTGGATCTTTCTGTGCCTTGAGAAAATCATTTGACCTTACCCGGCTACATTTTAAGAGTAGATAATATAATTTCCAAATTCCCCTTTAACTTCAGAATTCCAACATTCTGAATTACAAAGAATAAAGCTATTAGATAATCTAGATGCTGATAACATAGCTGAGCTCATATTTGTAGTATGAAGTTCTATATTCGTCCAGCACTTTGACTACTAAAAGTAAAATTTCACAATGACTTGGTAATACATAACATAATAATGATAAAATGGAAAAGAGTGTGAGACCCTTGGTGCAAACCTTGTGTGACCTTTAGCAAATCACATTCTCTCTGGGGCTCAATAAACTCAATTTTAATAATTCAAGTGGGAATGTTTGCTAAGATTAGTTCTAAAATTATAATCCAAGGTTTTGTGATAAGTACTTCTGCTTTCTTGCCAAGATTATTAGGATGAAACCCCAACTTATAGTTTTCTGATAAAGTAAGAGGAAACAATTACATGGGAATTATTAGCGGTTCCCCTTGGTCTCCTTATAAAGGTGGTGGGAGTCAAGCCCTTGCCTTGAAAACGTGTTTTTTTCAGGTTCTGGGAAATTTCCAATTCATCCAAATATTTTCTCACACTACCCACTCATTTTAGTATTTCTGAGGTAAAGGAGAAAAAAAAATCCAAATATAAATACAAGTGTTAAAGCAATTTCCTTCAATGGGGTGGCAAATGTCACCTTGAGACAGTACAGATCATTCCGACGTCAGAGCCCTCACCAGCCCTCCCCCCTCCTTTCTCTTTCGGCAGGGAAAAGACATGGAGATCTGGGGATCCAGGTCTTCAACGACAAGGTGATTTCACGGCGTTGCATTTACCAGCAGTGCTTCTAGAATTCATGACCCACAGAACCGTAAAGAATATCTGCACTAGTTATTTGGCTAGTGATGCTAACGTGTTCTGGCATTAGAAAAGGAGATCAATGAACAGGTTTTAGACAACATTTTGTGACATTAGATATGGCGGAAACACACGTCTCCTTAAAACAGAGATCATACTCCGAAGTACAAGAGGAGCACTATTTTAAACAGCCCAGGGCTTTCAAGAGCATTGTGACAAAGGTCCTTATAAACAATGTGACTTAAGAAGCAAAAAAGAGGTCAGGACCCAACTCTCCCTCCCATCAAACCTCATCATCCTTATCAAATCCTTCGGAAAAAATCAAGACTTGGATTTCTTTCCTCAGCATGATTGAGATCGCGCCTCTCCGAGGCACTGATTTCTCCACAGCCCCCTCCCAGATGGAAATCAACCCCTTCCCAAATGCTGGGTTACTGCGACAATCCCCAGAAGATGTTTTACAAACGGCGTGAAGGATAGCGCCTCTCAATGCTGCCTTTCAGAAGTTCATCCAGAGCAAGAAACAAGAAACTCAGAAGAGCCCGAAGGCCTAGGGGTGCGGGGGCCTGGAGCCCATACTCACCATGATTAGGATCTGCGCCGACAATTTCTGCACCTGCAGGACGACGTCAGGGAGTCAGGTCACCTCTATCGCGGAACCAACTCGTGGAAGGCGCGCGGTGCTGTCCAGAAAAAGGTTCGGCTCGCCTTCGCCGCGACGCCCTCTGGGAAGTGTGGTTTAGGCGGCCCGCGCGCTGTCGCCGCCTCCGAAGCAGTTCCTTCAATGCTCAACTACATTTCCCGAGAGCCGATATTCTTCTCACGCCCTTCTCCCTGCGCTCTTCGCCGACTGCAAAGTAGTTCCAGAAAACGAGCTTCGTGATTGGTGGACGATTGAGAGCTGATCATTTGGGCTCTGGGAGGAGAGGCCTGATGGCGCTCAGTCATTGGCGGGAGGGAAGGTGTGTGTAACTCGAGACGGAGAGACGGACTCCAGAGCCACATCGCTTACCCTGGCGCAACGGAGACTTTATCCTACTCGGGTTTAGGCGTACCAGGCAATGAGACTTTCCGATGCGTAAAGCCGGCTTGAACCGGAAACAAAACCTTTTTTTTTTTTTTTTTTTTTTTAAAAACGTCGTGCTCGCTTCTGAGGAGGGTGGGACTGATGAGTCCGGAAGACTGGACAGCTTCGCGCGTTGCTAAGCGACGAGGCGGGAGCACCTGAGCGAACTGTGGCGCGTGCAGCGGCTCCGAGACTTTGCTGCCCGAGCGCGCGTGGCGCCTGCGGGGTTCTCCTTCCCTAGGGCAGGGAACTTCGGTAGTGTCCGGTGATTAGGAGAGGGTTTGCGGGGAGCCTCCTCTGAGGCCACGTCACTCCGGAGGCAGGTGAGCCCTGGCCCACAGGCGATGGGTTTTCATTTCGTCTGAGGGTTCAGAATTCGGTCGCGCGCGGCCCGGCGTTGCCGTTACCTGGGTGCGGGTTACTCGGCGGGTGTCGCGGGTCGCTTCTCCGCGCGGAGTATTAGGGGCGTGGGAAGGCGATAGTGTGAGTAGTGGTCTGAAGTTCGCGCCCGCTCCCCTCCGTAAAGTGCAGCTCTTCCAAAGTTAAATCGGAAATGTTTATTGAGCGTCTACTTTTTCGGAGGTGACCCCCCCATCTCCAAGGATCTTGGGGTCACGGATCTAACTTTCTCTGCCCTCCGTGAACGTTGTCTCGTTTGCACATCCTCTGTTGGAAGGTGGATACGGATACACGTTTATCGTCTGACAAAGTCATGCCACATCAACATGTCTAAGGAACCAGGAGATCCTAGTTACTGTCAGCTGTAGGATAGCTTAAAGAGATTTCCAGTTAAAATTAGTGCCGTGCAAGGAAGCTCTCTGAAAGTTGTTTCATGTGCAAATTTGAAAGGAAGATGTGATGGTCTGGAATAGTATACATGTAATGAAAATGAACGAAATATGTATTTGAGGTAGCATTTCGTCTAACTTCTGGGTTTCCTCTATCACTGGTAAACGAATGCAAATAGTTTATTTCATTTTAGGAAGATTTACCATTTGGGGAAAGGAATACAATTTCTTAACTTTTCTACTTGATTTTTCAGTACCATGTATTGAAAAATACATGAGTATTTGAGTGACTCCTCGAATCTCTAATCACTATTCATTTGGTCCTCAGAGAACATAATATTTTGGATTTTCTGTATTGTCGCCTTGCCTCTTCTCTGTCCTTCCAAGTTTTTTTTTTTTTTTAAAGCTCCCTTTACGTTGGTGTGCCTGTGTTCATCTGTCTACACTCAATCCCTAAGTGAACTCATTCTTGAGTTGCATCGCTTCAAATGCTACTCTATGTCAAAAACGCCCAAGTTTGTTAGACTAATTCCAGGATATGTCTAGCTACTTTATTTCTATTACAAGTTCCTCCTTTGAAAAATTTGACTGGTTTTATTATATTTTCAGTTGGCATTTCTGAGGAAGGAGAAAAAAGAGAAATGTCACTGGAAAGGGGCCTGAAGGTTAATTGTATGAATGGTGGAGAAAATATGGATATTCATTTTATTATTTGTCCAACTGTACTCACCACAAGCTTAGGGAACGTTACCAGTCCTCTCTTGGATAGAGAAACACACAACCCATTGTACACTTACTCACTCATGTACATGTGAATTTATTTTGCGATTCCATCTAAAACGTCACGTGAGTTATTAAATCATAAAAATATCAGTTAATACTTTCTTGTTTCCCCTACTAACTAGGTATTGTGAAAACTTGTTTTGTGTTACTACTAAATGCTTTACATGTAAAAAAAAAACCTGCTATATAAATATAGACCTAACATTTTCCTGTAAGTGCATCCCAAACTAGATTATGCCCATTGTCTTGAAAAAATTAAGACATACAAAAAGAATCTGCAGTGGATCAATTTGTGGTGGGAAGAGCTAGCCTTTGACCAGTAGTATGGGCTGGAGGAGGGACAGGAGGTAAGGGGGAAAAAAAATAACTGCTGAGAGTGAAGAACTAACATACTGAAGTGAAGGTGAAAGGCATTAAAAAACGAAAGTACAGCAAACTTAGTTATACATCTATTTGGTTTTTATTTGTTATTCAAGAATGTGGGAAGCCTCTGTTCTACAAAAATAGAATGAGCACTCCCACTGGACATTGAAAAAATAATGAGTTTTGTAAGGTGGGATCAGGAAACAAAATAGAAGAGAGCTAGTTATTTTTTGGTAAGGGTTAAAGCAAAAGGTACTTCCTTATTATGCTAACTCAGGTAGACTGGAATCTGTTTTCAGGAAAAATTGTTCTGTTTTGGGATTTGTATGTTTTTTAAAAGTTTCAGTTGATTATTCAATTTAGCATAGGTGACTCCATTTTGGTTTGGTCTGATCATTGAGGGCCTAGTGCATAAGTTCAGTTCAAAACAATGGTCTCCCATAATTTTTTTAATAAAGGGGAGGAAAAAATTTCACCAGCTACATTTATTGGCAGTATACATCTTATACTTTAGCCAAACTACTGGCTGTTGCTCAAAGATGTCCTGCCTACATATTTTATCTGTACTTTTTCCTCAACTGCAGTCTCATCTTCTATTTCTATTTAAAATTCATTCCACCAGGCTCTCTTCAAATTCTTTGGTCTTTGTGAAGCCTGTTAAAAAATGCTTTATTATGAAAAATTAAAACATACATGAAATGAAGACTATAGTACAATCTTCTCAGTCTACCATCCTACTTCAATCTTCTCAGTCTACCATCCTACTTCAATGTTTATTAACATTTCACCTTTTTTGTTTGTTTGGTACTAGGGATTGAACCACTGAACTGCACCCCAAGCCCTGCACAGGACGAAAAAAAAAAAAGAAACCTATCTCCTTTCTCTTTCCTCTTCCCCAACATTTTCAATCATATAAAAGAGATACACCGTAAATACTTTTTATAGTAGTCTGATTTCAGTCAGGAGACAACTGTACTGGTTATTTGAAAGTTGACTGTGATAAATTTTAAACTAGAACAGAGGGATAGTTAACTAAAGAAAAGAATAAAAGTGGACTCTGAACAGTAGCAGGTACCCAAGTTCAGCTACTATGTCTAGGATGAGGAAGGAAGAAAGGGCCCCTCTTCAAAAAGACCATGTTCACATTGTCTATAGAAGTGCCCATTGGGTCCTGAGGCCATAAGTGGAGTTTTTTTTTTTTTTTTCAGCTAGGCTACTGGGCTCCCATGCATCATCACTGTCATCATCGAGTCCCAGATTTGGAAAAGAAGTGTCTCTGTACTGCTGTCACCTGACAGTGTCATTGCCTTGTCTTATTAGAGCTTGAAATTTCACCAGCTGGCAAAGGAAAGAGATTTATAGGCTGTCACAAGGCAGGGTAAAGAAAGGGAGACTTGGAACTGAGATATAATAAATTGATTACTGGCAGACTTGTCTGCTTGCCACCTAATTTCTGTGATTGTTAAGCATTTTGTTGTATTTATTTCTCTATGTATGTAGCCATCTATCCATCCACATGAAGTTCTTTTTCATTCCTCAGCCTAATTTTCACTCTTTTGTTTTAAAATTTGAATTTAAAAATGATTATCTGCAAAACTAATCTGTGTTGGAAAAAAGCTAACAGTACTTTCCTCTGCAGTTGAGATTTGAGGTGAGGATTGACTGGAATGGGCCCAAGGGGACTTTCTGGAGTGATGGTAATATCTTGATGGGGTTTCACTTTCAGAGGTATATGCATCTGTCAAAACTGACAGATAGTACACTTAAGATTTGTGCATTTCACCTAAAAACACTGTAAATTTTACCTAAAAACACTGTAAAAATTATTCAACTTTAGTTAATGATTTGTGTGCTGAAGTGTTTAGTGGGTAAAACATACTTAGACTTGCAGCTTTCTTTGAAATGCATTAAAAATAGGTTGGATTGATGGAACGACCTTTCTCTTGCTCCTGGTTATTACTGAACCTAACTGGGGCTAACTGTGGGTGATGGGAGATGCAGAAGCAGAAACACACATACAAAAAGTTTGAAAAGGACACAGAATAGACAGACAGACATGCAGAAAGTTGGGGTCAGGTGTGTTGGGTGCTCAGGTGGAGATGCACAATAGCCTCATTGCCTCTTATCTCTATTAATCTCTTCTCTTTACTCTGTTTCTTTTCTCTGTCTTTTCTTTAAGGCCTTACTCCTTTACAGTTCTTTAAAACCTTGCTTCTTTTCTATTCTTTAAAGTCTCTTTCCTTAGGCTCGCTCTGTCCCATGTTTTCTCTTAGCTTTTCTTTAGCATAATCTCTCTTAAAGTCTTTGCCCTCAGACTTGCACTGTCCCATAAGACTTGCACTGTCCCATGTTCTTTCTTTAGCTTTCTTAAAGCCTCGGTGCTCAGACTTGTACTGTCCCACCTTCTCTTTAGCGTTTTTTTAGCTTAGCTTTTCTAAAGCCTATGTATAATATTCTCAGTGCAAACTTGCACTGTCCCATGTTCTCTAGCTTTATCAATTCCCCTTTAGCAGTTCTCCTTCAGCAATTCTTTTCCCTTCAGCAGTCCTCTCTAGCAATTTCTTTTCCCTTCAGCAATCATTTTCCCTTCAGCAATTCATTTTCCTCCTTTCAGCAGTCCTCCCTCCAGCAATTTCCTCTTAGCCAAAAACCCCTCACCCAAAAGCCTCCCTTTATCAAAAAGCTTCCCATCATCAAAAAGCCTCCCTTCATCCAAAAGCCTGGCGTCTTCCTTCAGCGAGTCTTTTATACCCAGTGGTAAACAAGGAGGTGGAGCAAGCATTCTTGGGGAGGAGCATGACATTGTAACAAGAGAAACCTTCATTCCTACTTCTTTCTCTGAATGTTCCTACTTCTTTCTCTGAACATAAACAACTTAGGAAAAGCAGCTGAGCCTCATCTCACCTTCTTGCTCTCTTCTGTGGCTGGGGCTGTGCCAAATCTCAGCCTATAGATTATTTGACATAAACATCTTAGAAAAAGCAGCTGCTCTACATCTTACTCTAGCCTTATTCTGTGGCTGGGGCCATGCCGAATCAGCCTTCAGAACACTGAGTACAACTGTGCTTCTCTTACTCTGCACCCCACATCAAAACATGTGAATAGTTATATCCATAAAATATAGATACAGCAAATATAGTAAAATGAGGCAATAGTATACAATGAAATGTTACAGAATTTAGGTAGTATTCATTGCACAGTGTTTTCAAATTAACTAAATCAGTTATTAAACTAATAATTTCCACACATCTAGGAACTGTGTCTTGTACATTTATATGTCCCTCATAGAACACAATATGATGTCTTCCTCACAATAGGTACTAGCAAAAATGTCTTTGAAATTGTCATTGTGGACTAAGAAGAATAATCTTGGCTTAACAAACCTAATCAGTTTCAAGCTTATCTACTAAGCAGAAATTTTGCACATTAAAATTGTATTTGGGAAATGAATAGACAAAATTGTAAAATACTGAGCATATCAGAAATTTCATAGATGTAGCCACATGTGGTGGTGCATTCCTGTATTCCCAGCTACTCAGGAGGTGTAGGCAAGAGGATTGGGAGGTCAAGGTCAGCTTGGGCAAACTTAGCAAAACCCTATATCAAAAGCAAAATATAAAACCAAAAAGGGCCAGGGGCATGTATGAGGTCCTGGGTTCAATCCTTAGTACTACCAAAAAAAAAAACAAAAAACAAAACAGATGCAATTTGACATGTGAATAATTTACATACAGCCAATCCTCTATACTTGTGGGTTTTGCATCCATTGACTCAGCCAACCATAAATTGAAAATGTTTGGAAAAAACTTGAGTGTTCCTGAAGATGTAGCAGACCCTTTTTCCTTGTCATTATTCCTTTAACCATATACAACAGCAGCTATTTACATAGCCTTACATTGTGTTAGGTATTGTTATTAATCTAAAGATGATTAAAGTATAGGGGAGGAGGTGTGTAGGTTATATGGAGCTACCAAACCATTTTACAAGAGGGACTTGAGCATCCTATGTTTTGGCATGGATGTGTGCATATTCTGGAACCAATCCCCTTCAGATACAGAGAGCCAACTGTATCGTCAGTTGTAGGTATTTTATTACTTTGCTTACCAAATTATTTAGCTAACTGATTAGATTTTCACTTTATGTAGATTTGTGAATGGTTTAGGGTATAAAATATATTCTTACTACAATTATCTTTTGTTCTAAGATGATGAGTTTATTAGCTAGTATGCATATTGTGCCTGAGGAATATATTTGACTTTGTCTAAAGATTTGCTGAGAACCATAGATGGAGTATAGTAGATGCTGAAAATGGGTGTATATTACTCTTACTAGCTTACTGACCTTGCCACAGGCCTTACAGTTTATCTTGCAAAATGCTTATTATTAACGTAGCAATTTGCAAATCAAGTGTCCACAGAAGGTAAGTTTGACTTGTATATGTTGGTTCTCCATGGAATTTCTTATAAATCTAAGTCCCCTGTTCCTCGGGCAGGTGCTCTACACTTGAGCCACACGTCAGTCCATTTTGCTCTGGTAATTTTGGAAATGAGAGTCTCATGAACTATTTGCCCAGGCTTACCTCAAATGGTGATCCTCCTGAGCTCAATCTCCCAAGTAGCTAGGATTATAGATATGAGCCACCAGTGCCCCTGTTCCTGTTTTTATTCAAATTTTCCTGTCTTAGTTCCCAAATCCAGTTCCCCTCCCATATTTGGCTAATCTTAATTTTAAAGAACACAAGGAATTTAGTTATATGTTCAATTTACTCTATAGCTCCTGGAAGTGAATTAAGCTTTCATGACTTATTAAGTGGAATTTGTCTTATGATATCTTGATCGGTCTGTTCATTTCACATAAAAAGGAGTCAAAAATTAAGGGAGGTGTTATTTCCAGGCTCTCAGAAATTTAATACTTGCTTGGTGAAGGGTGTTAGGATATGCTTTATAATTTATGTTGTATTAGAGTTTATAAATATGAAATACATATTTTATATTTATATAAGGATACACATTTTATATACTATACATAATATATATGTAGTTCACACACATATATATGTATATTTAATCCTCAAATAGAATGTATATTATCCTCATTTTATAGTCTAGGAAACTCAAAGATTGTGACTTGACCAAGGTCTTTTAGTCATACTTCTGAATTTGATATAAACTTTTTTTTAAGGACGCAAAGAATAGAGCATTAAACTGTTATTCTAGATTTAGAAATGTATTTAACTTTTTTTTTTTTTACCCAGCTCAGTATTATTTAGGGGGATGGCTAATTCAAATTACAGAAAATACTTGAAATACCATTGTAAGGACATCCAGAAGAGACATTAAGGGAGCATTAAACTTCAAGTCCCTGAAATGCAATGTGGGCTCTTGGAATTCACAAAATCTTATGCTATATTATAGAGTAAAATTATTAACCTTATATTTTGTCTGTAGCATATATAAAATTAGTATGCATTTATTAAAATCATTTTAATGCTTAAAGATTATTATTGAACTTTTAAGTTTTTATGTAGTAATTTTCTTATAACCTGATTTCCTTTTATTGAGAGTAGCTAAGATAGCTCATGTCTGTAATCCCAGATACTAGAGGTGGAAATTGGGAAGATCTTTGTGCAAGGCCAGCTCTGGAAAAAAGTTAAGGAGACCCATCTTAAGACAACTAGCCAGGTGTGGTGGGGTGTGCCTCTGGCCCCAGCTATGTGGGAAGTCCTTGGTGTGAGGGTCAAGGTCTGACCCAGTCCAAAACAGGAGATCTTATTTGAAAAGCAAAAAAGGGCTGGGGGCATGACCAAAGTACTAGAGCACCTGTCTAGCAAGTGCGAGGCTGTGAGTTCAAACCCCAGAACTACCAAAAAAGAAAAAGAAGAATGTAAAGATACTTTGGATACATTTTTATGATTATGTGCTTTGCCATAGCATCCGTGTAGATAGCCATGTTAGATAAGAGTATGATTAAAAATATGATCATTTAATAAACAAAACCAAATTGTTAGGTGATTTATTTATTTTTTGGTGATACTGGGGTTTGAACTCAGGGCCTCACACTTGCTAGGCAGGTGCTCCACTACTTCAGCCATGCCCTCAGCCCTTTTTGTGTTGATTTTTAAAAAAATTTATATTCATTTATTCACATGTGCATACATTGTTTGGGTCATTGCTCCCCCCTACCCCCCACCCCGTCTCGCTTCCAGGTAGAACCTGTTCTGACTTTATCTCTAATTTTGTTGGAGAGAAAACAAAAGCAATAATAGGAGAGACAAAGTGTTTTTGCTGGTTGTGGTAAGGATAGCTATACAGAGAGATCCCTAGCATTGCTTCCACGTACCAATGTGTTACATCCCAAGTTAATTCATCTCTTACTGACCTTTTTACTAGTTCCTGATCCCCTTCTCATGTTGAGCTCTGTCACTTTAAAGTTCCTGTATTAGTTCCTCTATAGTAGAGGCATCAAATACTTTCATGTTTTGGGTTTCTTACCTATCCCCATACTTCCCGTGAGTGCTCACCCCTTATCATGTGACCCAAGTCCAACTACATTGCTACACTTACTCTAGATCTAAAGTCCTCATATGAGAGAGAACATATGATTTTTGATCTTCTGAGCCTGGCTAACCTTGCTCAGAATGATGTTTTCCAGTTCTATCCATTTACTTGTGAATGATAAGATTTCATTCTTCTTCATGGCTGAGTAAAATTCCATTGTGTATAAATGCCACATTTTCTTATATATATTGTCAGTAGTGGGGCATCTTGGCTGTTTCCATATCTTGTCTATTATGAATAGCACTGCAATAAACATGGGTGTACAAGTGTCTCTGGAGTAACCTGAGTCGCATTCCTTTGGGTATATCCCCAAGAGTGGGTTGCTGGATCATATGGCAGATTTATGTGTAGATTTTTAAGAAGCCTCCAAATTTTTTTCCAGAGTGGTTGCACTTGCTTGCATTCCCGCCACTAGGGTTCCTTTTTCCCCACATCCTCGCCAACACATGTTGTTAGTGGTGTTTTTGATGATGGCTATTCTATGTGTTGATTATTTTTGAGAGAGAGTCTCACTTTTTATACTTGGGGCAGCCTGGATTGCCATCTTCTTATCTGTGCTTCCCTGAATAGCTGGGGTGACAGGTACATGTCACCACCACCCAGCCATTGGTTGATATGGGGTCTGGAGAACTTTATTCCCTCCCCATCCCCACCCCACTGGCCTTGAACTGTGATCCTCCCAATCTCTGATCCCAAGTAGCTAGGATAACAGGCTTGAGCCTACCACTCCCAGTTTATAAATATTTTTAGAATGAAAGACTGTTTGGGGTTAAATAGGGGCTTAGCTAAAAGTGCTTGGCTTTGTACTCTTTTTTTTTTTTAAAACATGAGAATAATGTTAGCTATCTTAGAAATTATTTGATTGGTTTAGGCAGCATGGAGAACAGTTTTTAAAGTATTCTCAAATAACTTCTAAGAGAAATACAGTAATTTAAAAATGGTTATCGCAGTCACTTAAGTGAGTCTTAATAATTCCAAAATCTAACTTAGTCATGACAAAAATAAGTGCTTGTAATTCAATTGAAAATTATAACCAAATTGAGAACTACTTAATTACTATTTTTCATTTTATATATACAAATTTACACACATCCCAACATGTTTAATGTATGTAATATATAACTCTGTAAGTTTTCACATATCTGCATGTCATCCTTGTGAATTACTATGTTGATCTTCTTGGTGTTCTTCCAGCTTTAGTAAATATGCTGCTGAAACAAGCACAAATACAAAATATCTGATTTGAATTTTTGGGAGTGGTGATGTACAAGATACTTTATCAGGATTGAAAGCTTAGTAGTGATCTTCATGTAATCAAGTTGCTGTGAGTGGTCAAGAGGTAGGAGTGAGTGGAGTTAGTGGATAGGTTGGGTAAGTTCTTTAAAAAAAAAAACAAAAAACAGAGGGGGATCAAAGATGGCAACCAGAACACAGCCACAGACCTTCTGAACTCCGTGATTCAGGGACTTTGATGAGAAGCTGGAGACACACTTGACTGAGGTAAAACACCAGGGAGAGCTGAAACATCAGCACTCTGAACCCCTAGCTCATGGAAGGCCTCTCCACCACCACATACTAAAAGAACAGCTGGTGCCGCATGCCAAGCCCCACCCCATAGGCCCTAGGAGCCGCTGCTCTGCATGCTGTGAGATCGCCAATCTCCGGCCCTGCTCCTTTGCCCCACCAGGGTTGTACTACCCAAAACTTCCACCCCTTAGACCCACACCAGACGACCCTTAAGGCCTGCAAAGCTGGGGATCCACAGACATTCGTGATCTCCGCCAGGCCACGTCCTCAAGCCTGCATGATCTCCATTTCACTGGGCCTTGCCTGCCAGGGCTGCCACACCAGAGATACACACACGCATGATCTCTGTTCTGCTGGGCCATGCCCTCCAGGCCTGCACAATATCCACTCCGCAAGCCTGCGCCCCTAAGGCCTTCCAAGCTGGGGACCCACACGCACAATCTCTGTTCTGCTGAGCCACACCCCCCAGGTCTGTCAAGCTGGGGATCCACAGACACGCAGGATCTCCACTCTGCCAGCCCACACACTTCAGGCACACCAGGCCTATGCTCCAAAGGCCTGCTATTTCATCTCAGCTAAAGGCCTCCACCTTAGGCCTCTGGGACCCCACTCACCTGCTACTTGCCACAGGAATGCTCCAAACCTACCTAAGAGACACAAACAGACAGGTCTGGATGCTAAAGAACTAACATCAGAACAACTAAGACTGCAATTCTAGTGTTCCAGAACTGCTAATTTTTTTCTTTTTTTTTCCCTTCGTCAAGGGATTTGCTGCCTAGTTTGCTGTTTGATCATCCACCATCTCTCCCATTTTTTTGTTTCTTTTTTTTCCTTTTCTCTCTTTTCCTCTCTTGTTTATTCCTTTTATCTTTCCATCTCTCTCTTTTTTATCCTTCTTTATTGGTTTTGTTAGTATTAATATTGTTACCCAGCTAATACTAAATTACACATAGTCCAGGGATAGATGGTACCTAGTGGAAATATGGGAAGAAGAAAAAGGGAAGGAAACCATTTTCCCCTCAAAAATAAAGTAGTTCAGGATTTAGAACAAAATGAAGAAAATGGATACCCAGATCCAGACTTCAACAAAACAAAGATAAACTATACCAAGGAACCCAACGAAACCCACAAGAACACACTGAAAGAAGAAATCCTGCAAGTAGTTAATGAGAATTTCATAGAGATGTTACTAGACATGGTCAACCAAAATGTACAGGAGGCACTCAAGAAATTCCAAGACAACAAAAACAAAGAATATGAGAAAACCCAGAAACAAATAAATGAAATTATAGAAGCCCTAAATAAATGCCAAACTGAAACTGAGACCACCATAAACAGTGATAAACGAATTAAGGACAAAAATTGACAATATTAAGGAGGAAGTAACCCATGATATGGAAAACCTCAGAAAAAAGAATGAAACAAAAATACAAAATGGAAGCCCATTCCAGCAGAATAGAACAAACAGAAGACAGAATCTTGTCTTCTTGAACTTGAAGATGAAATGGCAATTAAAAGAAAAACTGAAGAATTATTAGTTAAACAACTCAAGACCTGTGAAGAGAAAATGCAAGAACTTACTGACTCCATCAAAAGACCAAACCTGAGAATCATGGGCATTGAAGAAAGAGAAGAGGTGCAAGCAAAAGGAATGTGTAATATAATCAACAAAATAATTAAAGAAAACTTCCCAAATCTAGAGAAAACTATGCCCATTCAGGTACAGGAAGCCTCCAGAACACCGAAGAGACCAAATCAAAATAGAACTACCCCATGACATATTATCATTAAAACAACAAGCACAGAGTATAGAGAAAGAATATTGAGGGCTGTAAGAGAGAAAAAACAAATAACATATAAAGGTAAACCCATCAAAATCACAGCAGACTTCTCAACAGAAATGTTAAAAGCAAGAAGAGCATGGAGTGAGGTCTTCCAAGCACTGAATGAAAATAACTTTAATCATAGGATACTCTACCCAGCAAAACTATCATTCAAAATAGATGGAACAATAAAAGTTTTCCATGATGAGCAGAAACTAAAACAATATATGACCACCAAGCCACCATTACAAAAGATTCTCCAAGGAATTCTGCACACACGAAAGGAAACAAAACCATGAAAGGGAAGGCAATACCAAACCACAGGATAAGAAAAGGCAAGAAAGTAAAGAGTAAAACTGATTCAGCTACACACAATCAAACCCTTAAACAACAAAGACAACTACATGACAGGGATCACCACATATTTATCAATACTAACACTGAATGTTAATGGACTAAATTCCCCCATCAAAAGACACCGATTGGCAAACTGGATTAAAAAGGAAGATCCAAGAATCTGCTGCCTACAGGAGACCCACCTCATTGACAAAAATAAGCACTGGCTGAGGGTGAAAGGCTGGAAGAAGATTTACCAAGCCAACGGTCCCTGTAAACAGGCAGGAGTAGCAATACTTATCTCGGACAAAGTAGACTTCAAACTTACTATGATCAAATGAGATAAAGAAGGACACTCCATATTAATAAAAGAGGAAATACACCAAAAGGAAATAACAATTATCAACCTATATGCACCCAATGTCAATGTACCCAGTTTCATCAGTCATACTTTGAAGGACCTAAGAGCACATATAGACTCCAACACACTGGTAGTAGGAGATCTTAATACCCCCCTATCACAATAGATAGGTCATCCAAACAAAAAATCAATAAAGAAATCCTAGAATTGAATCACACCATAGATCAAATGGACCTAGCTGATGTCTACAGAATATTTCATCCAATTTCTGCACAATATATATTCTTCTCAGCAGCCCATGGAATCTTTTCCAAAATTGATCATATCTTAGGGCACAAAGCAAGCCTCAGCAAATATAAGAAAATAGAAATAATCCCATGCATTCTATCTGATCACAATGCATTAAAACTAGAACTTAGCAACCAAAACAACAGCAGAAAATATGCAAACAACTGGAAGCTGAACAACACATTGCTCAATGATCAGTGAGTCACTGATGAAATAAAAGAGGAAATTAAAAGGTTCCTAGAAGTTAATGAGGATGAAAACACAACCTACCAGAACCTATGGGACACAGCAAAGGCAGTCTTAAGAGGAAAGTTTGTAGCCATGAGTGCATATATTAAAAGGACAGAAAGATCTCAAATCAATGACCCAATGCTACATGTCAAAACTCCTAGAAAAACAAGAACAAGCAAATCCCAAAACAAGCAGAAGGAGAGAAATAATAAAAATAAGGGCCGAAATTAATGAAATAGAAACAAACAAAAAAACCCATAGAATCAACGAAACACAAAGCTGGTTCTTTGAAAAAATAAACAAGATTGACAGACCCCTGGCAATTGTGACTAAAATGAGGAGAGAAAAAACTCAAGTCAGTAAAATCAGAAATGCAAAAGGGGAGATAACAACAAATACCATGGAAATCCAAGGAATCATCAGAGACTACTTTAAGAACGTATATTCCAATAAATTTGAAAATCTTGAAGAAATGGACAAATTTCTAGATACTTATGACCATCCAAAATTAAACCAAGAGGATATTAACCACCTAAATAGAGCTACAACATGAAATGAAATTTTGTGCAATAATCTCCCAAAAAAGAAAAGTCCAGGACCTGATGGATTCTCCACTGAGTTCTATTAGACCTTTAAAGAGGAACTAATACCAACTCTCCTTAAACTTTTCCATGAAATACAAAGGGAAGGAACAGTGCCTAACTCCATTCTATGAAGCCAGTATTACACTCATCCCAAAACCAGACAAAGACACCTCCAAAAAGGAGAATTATAGGCCAATTTCTTTAATGAACATCGATGCAAAAATTCTCAATAAAATAATGGCAAACCAAATCCAACAACACATCAGAAAGATGATTCCCCATGACCAAGTCAGCTTCATCCCAGGGATACAGGGGTGGTTTAACATATGCAAATCTATAAATGTAATATAGCACATCAATAGAAGCAAAGACAAAAACCACTTGATCATCTCAATAGATGCAGAAAAAGCCTTTGATGAGATCCAACACCACTTCATGATAAAAGCTGTAAGAAAACTAGGAATAGAAGGAATGTACCTCAATATTGTAAAGGCTGTATATGACAAACCTTTAGCCAACATCATACTTAACAGTGAAAAACTGAAACCATTCCTCGTAAAATCAGGAACGAGACAAGGGTGCCCATTATCTTTACTCCTATTCAATATAGTACTGGAATTTCTAGCCAGAGCAATTAGGCAAGAAGAAATAAAAGGAACACAAATGGGTAAAGAAGCTGTCAAAATATCCTTATTTGCAGGTGATATGATCCTATACCTTAAAGACCCAAAAAACTCTACCCCAAAACTCTTAGACACCATAAACAGCTACAGTAAGGTGGCAGGATACAAAATCAACTTACAAAATCATTCACTTTTCTATACACCAACAATGAACAAACTGAGAAAGAATACATGGAAACAATTCCATTCACAAGAGCCTCAAAAAAAATCTAGGAGTAAATTTAACAAAGGATGTGAATGACCTCTACAAGGAGAATTACAACCTTCTGAAGCAAGGGATTGAGGAAGACTATAGAAGATGGAAAGATCTTCTGTGCTCTTGGATCGGAAGAATCAACATAGTAAAAATGGCTGTTCTACCAAAAGCAATCTACATGTTTAATGCAATTCCTATCAAAATCCCAATGGACTTTTATCACAGAGATTGAAAAATCTACCCTAAAACTCATTTGGAAACACAAGAGACCACGAATAGCCAAGGCAGTATTCAGCAAGAAGAGCAATGCTGGAGGTATCACAATACCTGACTTCAAACTATATTACAAAGCAATAGCAATAAAAACCGCATGGTACTGGCACAAAAACAGACATGAAGACCAGTGGAACAGAATAGAGGACTTGGATATGAATCCACACAACTATACCCACCTCATTTTTGACAAAGGTGCCAAAAATATATGATGGAGAAAAGATAGCCCCTTCAACAAATGTTGCTGGGAAAAGTGGTTACTGTCTGCAAGAAACTGAAACTAGATCCACGTCTAACACCCTGTACTAGTATCAACTCAAAATGGATCAAGGACCTAAATATCAGACCTGAAACTCTGAAGTTACTACAGGAAGGAGCAGGAAACACTCTGGAACAAATAGGTATAGGCAAAGACTTCCTCAATATAACCCCAGCAGCCCAGCAACTAAGAGAAAGGATGAATAAATGGGACTTCATAAAATTAAAAAGCTTCTGCACAACAAAAGAAATGGTTTCTAAACTGAAAAGACCACCCACAGAGTGGGAGAAAATATTTGCCAGTTATACATCAGACAAGGGACTGATAACCAGAATATACAGGGAACTAAAGAAACTAAACTCTCCTAAAATCAATGAACCAATTAAGAAATGGTCAACTGAACTAAACAGAACTTTTTCAAAAGAAGAAATTCAAATGGCCAAAAAAACATGAAGAAATGCTCACCATCTCTGGCCATAAAGGAAATCCAAATCAAAACCACACTAAGATTCCATCTCACCCCTGTTAGAATAGCCATCATCAAAAACAACACCAACAAGATGTGTTGGTAAGGATGTGGGGAAAAAGGAACCCTAATCCACTGCTGGTGGGAATGCAAGCTGGTGCCACTACTCTGGAAGAAAAATCTGGAGACTTCTTAAAAATCTAAACATAGACCTGCCATATGATTTAGCAATCCCACTCCTGGGGATATACCAAAAGGACTGCAACACAGGTTACTCCAGAGGCACCTGCACACCCATGTTTATTGCAGCACTATTCACAATAGCCAAGTTATGGAAACAACCAAGATGCCCCACTACTGATGAATGGATCAAGAAAATATGGTACTTGTACACAATGGAATTTTACTCAGCCATGAAGAAAAATGAAATCTTATCATTTGCAGGTAATGGATGGAACTGGAGAACATCATTCTGAGCAAGGTCAGCCAGGCTCAGAAGACCAAAAATCGTATGTTCTCCTTCATATGCAGACTTTAGATCTAGGGCAAATGCAGCAATGTGGTTGGACTTGGATCACAAGACAAGGGGAGAGCACATATGGGAGATACAGGAATATGTAGAAAACCCAAAACATGAAAACGTTTATTGTCCCCACTCTAGAGGAACTAATACAGAAACCTTAAAATGACAGGTTATTGTGAGCAGGGGATCAGAAAACAATGTAAAGATCAGTTACAGTTGAATCAACATGGGTCATAATTCATGGGTACTTGAAAACAATAGTTGGAATCTCTCTGTATAGCTATCCTTAACTCAACTAGCAAAAACGCTTTGTCTTCCTTATTATGCTTATGTCTTTTCTTCAACAAAATCAGTGATAAGGGCAGAACAGGACCTGCCTGGAACTGAGGGGGGGAGGGTGGGGGAGGGTTGGGGAAGGGGGAGAGTGGGGGAGGGCTGGGGAAGGGGGAGGGGGGAGGGTTGGGGAGGGGGGCAAGGTGGAGAAATGACCCAAACAATATGCACATGTGAATAAACAACAACAAAAACAACTTTATTTATTTTTGTGATGTTGGGAATTGAACCCAGTGCTTTGGGCTCACTAGGCAAGGTTTCTACTACTTGAGCTACACCATCAGCTGTTTTTTGTAAATGTCAGATGAAATAAGAAGAAAACATTATCAGGATTTTTTTTGTTAATTGCATTTTTCTGGGTGTATTAGCTATCTAACCTTGAGTTTTATCTTTTAATTGAAAAAAGTATTTATTGGATAAATATCAAAAATAAAATGTTGAATTAAGAAAGCAAATTACATAAGAATGTATGCAATATGATCCTATTTTTATAAAAATTAGAATATGCAAATGTTATTGTTTGGATATGGCTTGTACCTCCAAAGCTTCATATGCTTTTGTTCCTGATTTTACAGTGTTGAGAGGTGGTAGTTCCTTTAAGAGGCAGGTCATTAGGTCATGGGGCACTGCCCTCAGAAGATATCAATGGCCATCTCTTAGGAGTGGGTTAGGTTTTGAGAAATTGGATTAACTACTTGAAGAGTAAGTCCTTATACAGTGAGACTACCCCATGCATTTGGGGTATTATAGAGATTGCAGGAGTTTGGACCATATTCCTGAAAGACAGTCCCGAATGCCATGATCTTGACTGTCAATGTCCTGAAAGATCTAAATCCCTAGTGTCTAAAATCCCACAAATACAGTGTGGAAAAATTATTTGGACATTTATTTACATTTTTAGAAGGAGAATTATTTGAGGAACATATAAAAGAATAACAGAACATCTATTGGCCACTTTACACAATATAATAGGCAAAAAAATAGTATATATATATATATATATATTTGGCCACATAAAAGCTTAGGTATGCTGACGAGAGCCATGTAGATACAATAGTGATAACCAAACAAACTATTCATAGATAGATCAAAATGTGAACTGTAAAAACATACTTCTCTGTGGTTGGGAATTGTGTGCACCTAGCTTTATAACTGAGATTATCTGAAGTAGGTCGATGGGCAACCTAAGTTTTTTGATGAAGTCAATCAAAAACCACAGTGGCTCACCACTGCGCATGCAGTCATGTAAAGGACATCTTTTCATTTATTCAGGAAGCTTCAACATTTGATGTACATGCATAGTGCTTATAAACAAAGCCAGTATTGTGATAAAGAACTTTCATGGAGTCAACATAACAAAAACTTATGAAGCAAAACTCAAAATCTTGATAAACAGTTTATACTTGTAGTATTGGGAATGTTATGACACAGTGTGAGATCCTTATCAAATGTGGCCACCCATTGTTGGACATTTCAGCCTCCAAAACCATGAGCTAAATAACGCTCTTTATAAAGTACCCAACCTCTAGTATTTTATTATAGCAAAACAATGGACTAAGACTGTAACAAATACTTCTACTCAGGATTTCATATACATTTTGTAAAACCATACAGAAGAGCAGGGGGGTGATTAATTAAAAATTCAGGCTGGTGTTTTTCTGGCATAGAGAGTAGGAGAAAGTGCATGGGGGGTCTTTGAAATATTGGTAATATTCTTCTTACGCTGTGTGGGTATGTGGATATGTCTCAAAAACTATTTTAGGAAATATATTTCTTACACTTAAAAAAAAAAATATATATGTATGTATATATATATACCTGACCATTCCTTTATGTATGACATTTTATTAAAAAAAATGTAATGACTTAGCACTTTTTCTTTTGTTAACAGAAAATTTGAGAAATAGTAAAGTTATTCATGAATCTTCTGTCTTAATAGAAGAATTTCCATTTTTCACAAATCCCAAAATTTCAAGGTTAAATCTACTATACTTTTGGTTGTTTTTTCTTCTATCTCTTCTTTTCTTCCTTCTTTTTGATTAATTGAAACTTCTTGCAATTTCATTTTATGTCCTTATTGGCTGATTAATAATCCCTGGTTATTTTTATGATTGCTTTAGGGTTTTCAGCATGCATCAAAAATCTTTTTTTGTGGTGGGACTGGGGTTTTGAATTAAGGGCTTCAAGCTTGCAAGGCAGGTGCTCTATAGAGTGAGTCACACTTCCTGTCCAACAAGTCTACTTTTGAATGATACCATGCCACTTCCAATAATTTACTTTCATCTCTCCCCTTCCAACCATTGTGCTATGTATGATTGTCATATGTTTTTCTTTTGGGTAAATTAGGAGCCCCATAATACATTGCTGTTTTTTTTTTCATTTAAACAGTCAATTATCATTGAAAAGTATTTAAATAATGAGGAAAAAAATCTTAAATATTCTTCCATATGGTCAGTATTTTCAGTACTTTAATTTCTTTGTGTAGATTCCTAATTCAGAATAGTGTAATTTTTTTTTCCTGCTCAAAGTATTTCCTTTACAAAAATATTTCTTATAGTGTGGACTTGCTGATGAAGCACTAAGCTTTGCTATGTCTGAAGAAGTTTGTTTTGTTTTTGATGTTCAAAGATATTTTCAATAGGTATAGAATTTTAGGTCAATAGTCTTTTCTTTCAGCAATTTAAAGATGTTAGTTCATTTAATTTGCCTTGTTTCTGATGAGAAATCTGGTGTCATCCTTACCTTTCTTCCTTTGTGCTCAAGTCTGTTTTTCTCTGGGTTCTTTTAACATTTTTCTCTTTGTCATTGGTTTTGACTACTTTAATTATGATATACTTGGGTGTAGTCTTTTTCATGTTTCTTGAGGTTCATTCAGCTATTCACATCTATTGGTTTTAGTTTTCAATGCATTTGGGGAAATATTGGGCTTTACTTCTTCAAATATTTTTTTATATCTGCCTCCCCTCCTGCCACTGGTTTGGGTATTCCAAGTATATGTATAGGAGCCCAATTGAAGCTATCCTACAGCTCTCCTGTCCTCTTCCTTTTTGAAAATATTCTTTCTAGGTCTCATTTAGTAAAGTTTTTATTGCTCTGTCTTCAAGGCCACTAATGTTTTCTTTTGCAATATCGAACATGCTGTTAATTCTACCCATTGTATTTTTTATCTAGAGAAGTTTGAGTTAGGTCTTTTTATATCTTTCATGCTTACTACATTTTTAAACATATTGAATAGAATTACAATAATTACTTTGAAGATTTATTAGACAGGATCTGAGTAGTGCTCAGGATAGGTCTAACAGTTCCCCTCTCCTGTATACTCTACCCAATGACTATAAATCATGACATTTACCTGTCAGGTTAATGGGAACAGGCACTATTTCCAGCCTCAGATGAGTGCAACCACTGTTATCTATAATCATTCTGATTGTTCTTTCCTGGGTTTCCTGGTTTTCTCACATGCATATATTGTTAGTACTCAGGTGAATTCTCAAGGAAGGACCCTCTTTGAAGTTCTCTGGAGTTCTCTCTACAGTCCTGTCCTCTCTAGAGAACTCCAAGGAACTTTTCTTCTCCAGTCTTATTCTGTCTCCTCATCTCAGCTGATTTGCTTGGCTGTGCTGAACCTTCCCTCTTGTAACACAGCTTCCTTCATATGCTTGCCACTCTGGGTTTATTTCCTCCCTTTTGGTAAACAGGAACCCTCTTTCATACACAGCTCTTTTTTTTTTTTTATTCTTTTATCTTGAAATGATTTTGAATTTACTGAAGAGTTGTAAGAATAGTAAAAATTACATTTAAGGCCCCCTCAACTATATTTACCAACTGTCAACACCCTGTTATAGTTGCTTTACCCTACATGTTCCAACCCCCAAACCCTCCCCAACCACACATTACTTTTTTTTTGATCCGTTAGAGAATAAATTGCAGACATCATGCCTTGTAAACTCATACATCCTTCAGTGCATATTTTCCAGGACCAGATCAGTTATAAAATTCAGGAAATTTGACATTGATGGTTACTATTGTTTGATATTCTCTCATTTTCACATTTTGCCAGTTTTCTCAATGATGTCCCATAGCATTTTTTCCTCAGTATAGAATTATCCATTGAATTTAGGTGTCATGTTTCTTTAATCTTCTCTAATCTAGAATAGCCCTCCTTGTCTTTCATGATATTCACATTGACATTTATTTAGTCTAGTTTTAGAATGTTCTTTAATTTGGGCTTATTTGATGTTTCTTGTGATTAAATTCAGGTTCTGCATTTTTGACAGGAAAACTACATAAGTAGTTTTGTGGCCTTATCAGGATATTATATCAGTTTGTCTTATTACATGTGAAACTAATTTTAATTGGTTAAGGTATTCACCAAATTCTTTCTATAAAATAAATATTTTCCCCTTGAACACTGGGAACACTTCCAGACTCATTAATATCCTATTTCTCATTAAACTTTTACTCATTGTGTTACCATTTATTGATAATTTTTGCCTGAATCAGTTATTACTATGGTTATAAAATGGTTTCAAGTCTGTAATTTTATTAGCATTTATTAGATGGCATTCTACTGTGAATTTACTTCTATCTCTCTCTTTCTTTCTTCCTCCCTTTCTTTCTTGCTTTTCTTTCCTTCCTTTCATCCCTCCCTTCCTTTCTTTATTTTTAATATCTCTTGTTCTCTATTATCTGTCTATTTAGTGTGAAATAATGGATTCTTATTTTATTCAGTGGGTTACATTAGTACTTAAGAATTTGTTTTTCCTTAAGTGAATATTGATGACTTCTTTCCGACTAAAGAGAAAATGAGGAAAATCCCATTAGTACTCTTGGTTTTTAGGAATATAGGCCACCTCAGAGGCTTTTTATTAGGAAGTGATTCTATAAGGATACATGTGATAATAAAAAAAGACAAATTTCAGTCACTTGGGAAGACCTCAGGGGAACACAGGAAAAGCCAAACTGTGAGATTCTAGCCCTCTACTAAACAAAACCAAATAGGACAGTTATGTGAACCTCATGAAGAATAGAATTGAGAGGCCACTTCTGAATTGCAGAAAGTTCAGGTTCTAGGTTTCTAATTGTCCTTCTAGCTTTAGAAGTTCACAGACTTTATTTTAGTGTTCCATTAGTAACCTAACTTAAATTTTGTTTTGGTGGGACTGAAGTTTGAACTTAGTACTTCCATTCTATTGCTTGATCTAGTCCATTTTGCTCTGATTATTTTGGAGATGGGGTCTCATGAACTCTTTGCTGTGGCTGACTTTGAACTATGATCTTCCCAATGTCAGCCTTTCTCACCTTCTTTAAAAAGCTTTCTTCTTTTCTTCTTGCTCTTAACTGTCTGGTTATATTGATAATTCCTTAAAGAGGTAGAATTTAGATGGGTCTGAGAGGTCATCACTGTAGTTGTTTGGGCAGAGCTTTACCATGTTTCTCATATTTTGCTTACCATCCTCTAGACTATGGCAGGTGCCCATTCAGGGATATAGTTGGAGAAAATCATGATGTTCAGAACACATACTCTCTTCCATGGGTAGCCTGTGCCTCTCCTTGTAGTAGGACTGGTCTAGAGTGAAGTTTCCCCAAGTGGCTACTGTGAATTTAGTTGGCAGTATGTATCTTCATCCTGCCAAAACAGGCCTATTCTGTCCGTAGGCAAAATAAGCTAAGTGATTTACTTTTTGAGTTATTTTCAGATTATTAGTACTATTGTATTCATTTAAGTTTATTTTAAATGATTATAGTGCTGAAAATTGGTATAAAACTGGCATAAGGATCTTCACTAATTTAATTCTTTATGTTATTCACTAAAATTATTGTGAAACCATGACTGTTAATTAAGTCTGCTGTATCAATTTGACCTGATTAAGAGGTATAAATGTATCTCAGTATTTTATTTTTACATTTCTGTTATTACAGCATTATTATTTAATATTTTCCTTAAAAGAGCTATTCATCACTTCTATGAATATCTGTATAGACTGTAGACTGTTGAAAGTTAACATTTTCCAGAAGCCAAAACTAGACTTCCCACAATGTACAGTTTGTCTTTGAAATTTTTCCTGTTTCAAGTGTCACTTGTTTATGTCTTCTTCTTCTTTTTTTTTCATTTTCTTCTTTTAGTGCTGGGAATTGAACCCAGTCTTATACATGCTAGGCAAGCGCTCTACCACTGAGCTACATCCCCAGCCCTGTTTATATGTTCTTATTACTTAATATAAATGAAATATTAATAACTAATTGTTTAAAGTGCAGTAGTTAAGCTCATTTCATGTGTAATTAAAAAATTTAAATACATTAACATTTCACAACAGAGCCTGTGATTAGCATTAAGACTGTTTGTGTTTGCTGTTCAAATAGTATAATATTTGATATTTGGATAAAATGCTATTTTTCATATCAAGTATGTTTGTTTAAAACTTTAGGAGAGATAGACTAGGGAGCTGGGAAAATTTGTATTTAATATAAAATTACTTGATTGTTTTCAGATATTAAAAGTACAGAACAGTTTGGGAATCTTTCAGTCTTATATGGCTTAGATTTTTCAAGTTTGCATTCTTTAATGTATGTTACTTTGTCATACATAAAACATCTAATCTGAGCCGTATGTGCAATGAGATAAAGGAAGGGAAAAGTAAGATGAGATACCCTCTCTATTCTTTTCTAGAGGACATGAAACTATTCCATTTCCTTAAACAGACTTTCCTAATGATAAACTTATTTCACAAGAGGAAACACATCTTCGTTTTAAAGCACAATGCTTTCCTTGTATGTTGTGTGAATTGTTAAGGTGTTGACATTTCAAAAGCTGTCTGACTGAACCAGCTATTTACAACAAGCCCAGGCCAGCCACAACTGCTTTGGGAAGGTGATATAGACTCACTGAAGTAAAACTACTCCAAGGCAAGATTACTCTAGAGACATAAAGTCTGGGTTTTGGCTTCAGGAAATACCACTTTAGAAATTACTCTTCAGGTAGGATTAAATATAGAAATTTGAAATATGCATTTAAAATGAATTAAGTTACCATACCCACTAGAACTCAATGCCAAGGGATTTTTAAAAAAATGCTTTTTGGTTACTTTTTAAAATGCTTTTTTAAAGCATTTGGTTACTATTATTTGAAATTACTTTAAGAATGTTTAAGTTACTTTAAGAATGTTTGAAACTGTATTGTGGAACTAACTTACAGTGAAGTCTAAAAGAACGCTGTCTTTTCTGGCTGAAAAAAACTGATTTGATTATTATGAGTTGATTATGAGAAAGCAATTAACTAGTACATATTTAACCTATGTATGATATTGTGCTGTAATAAGTACATATGGTCTCTCTGTCCCTGGTTCCTGGTACACAGCTCCTAAAACCCTTGGAATTGGGCTGGAGGTATGACTCAAGCAGTAGAGTGCCTGCCTAGCAAGCAGGAAAATCTGAGTTCAAACTCCAGTACCATTAAAACAAACAAACAAATAAATAAACATGCTTGGAATCTCCAAAGTAATGTATATTTTCCATACTGATGATATGATTACTCCCAACGCCTCAGGATGGGAGTGGGAGGGGGGATGGGAGGGTGAGGGTGGGGGTGGGTGGGACTGGTTGCCAGGCGGAACCAGCTATCATGAGAGGGTTGAGACTTTTAGTTGTACTATTCCCCCATCTCCGGGAAGGGGAAAGGAGCTGAAGGTTGAGTTGATCACCCATGACCATTGATCCAATGGTCATTACAGGCAGTTGGAGGGTCCTGGAGGGCAGTGTGCCCAGAGAGAGCAGGGAAGTTCTATGCCTTTTTTTGAGCCTTGACCTTTACATCTCTTCCACAGGCTGTTCATCTGTATCCTTTGTAATATCCTTTATAACAAATGGGTAAAAAGTAAGTAAACTTTCTCTGAGTTCTCTGAGCTGACCCAGAAAATTATTTGAACCCAAGGAGGTGTCAAGTCAAGGACTGCTATGGCAACCTTAATTTATAACCCGTTGGTCTGATGCATTGGCATCAGATGTGGAAGGGGAGTAGTGTTGTGGGGCTGAGCCCTTAATCTGTGGGATCTCATGCTATGTAAGGTAGATAGGGTCAGAATTCAATTAAATTATAGTACACCCAGTTGATGTCTGCTGGAGAATTGCTCTACAGATACCCCCACACATCTGGTATCAGAATTGTTGTGTTTAGTCATGTGTGAGAGTAGGAAAAACATTTTGGTTTGTCTTATCTCTATGTATGTTGAAAAAAATTACTTAACTTTGTACTGATAAAAATAAACTCTTGGTGCTAAATTATAAATTGTACCCCTCATCGTAATATGCAACTAGGTGAAGAGTTAAAATGCAGGAGTCATTTGAGGATTCATAGTTATTTTCTGAATTCTTGAGTAATAGAAATGATCTCTGATGCTGGGTGCGATGGCTCACATCTATAATCCTAGCCTCTTGGAGGTGAGATTGGGAGGATTGTGATTCAAGGCCAGCCTGGGCAAAAAGTTAGCAAGACTCCATCTCAAGCTATAAGAAGCTAAGCGTGGTGGCACATGCCTGTCATCTTGGCTCAGGCATAAATGCAATACCTTATCTCAAAAATAACCAAAGCAATAAATGCTGGAGGCTCAAGTGTAGAGCACCGCCTAGCAAGTGTAAGGCCCTTAGTTCAAACCCCAGTACTGCATCCCCACCAAATCATTCACTTAAATATTATGCTGTCTATGTGTGTGTGTGTGCATTTATACTGAAGGTTATATGCTATATGGTAGCAAAAGTCCCTATATGCTGTACAATATATGATATTCATAGTGGTATATAGTATAGATAAAGTGTATCTGTGTATGTGTGTATATATATGTATATATACACACACACATACACACGCATGTATATATAGAGTGAGAAAGAAACAGAGAGAGTTAGAGACTATAATAAAGAACAGTACATTTTTAGTCTATTTCCATTATGTAATATAGAGAAATAATCATTGTATCAACAATCCTAAGCCTGTTTGATTACAGTACTAATCTTCTAGGCTTCCCACCTTTATTGTATTTTCCAAGGTTGTATTATAGACTTATTGGTAGCAGCTATGTATGTGTATTATTTTGTTTTAACCCTTTACTATATAGACTATTGTTAAAGGATAAATTTTAAAAGTGAATATGATTGTGAGTCTCATACAGATATAAAATGAACATGTGTCACAGATTTTAAGTCACTAATTAATGATACTGTTATTGCCAGTTGAAGTACCACACTTTTATAGTCAAGTCCTGTTGAAATGAATGCAAAGCTGTTGAATATCCACTGGACAATAATCTGGGGCCTGCGGCAGGACACAGTTTGCATTTTTTTTTATTATTCATTTATTCACATGTGCATATATTGTTTGGGTCATTTCTTCCTCCTGCCCCCGCCCCATCTTCTCCCCCCCATCCCCCCTTCCTTCCAGGCAGAACCTGTTTGGCGCTTTTCTCCAGTTCCGTTGAAGAGTAGAAATAAGCAATAATAAGAAAGACATAGCATTTTTGCTACTTGAGATAAGGACAGCTATACAGAGAGATTCTTAGCATTGCTTTCATGTACAAATGTGTTACAACCCAGGTTGATTCATCTCTAACTGATCTTTACACTGGTTCCTGATCCCCTTCTCATGTTGACCTCTGTTGCTTTAAGGTTTCTGTATCAATTCCTCTGGAGTGGCGGCATCAAATGCTCTCATGTTTTGGGTTTTATATCTAACCCCGAGTTTGCAATTTTTATGGACAGGAATCATTTATATTACTATCAGTTTCCTACAGGTTAACTTCCCTCTCTACAGAGTTGTAAAATAGCCTCGTCAATGACAGACAAATGGACAAACTAGGCAAGAAACCCACTAAATTTCAGTCTTTCATAATTTTCTCCTGTGCTCAATACTGATTCCTCTGGTACTTTATATTAGTTTGATTTTAGTAATTGCAGGAGAGAAATTGTCTCATGGCTACCCAAGTATTTTAATTTAGTTGATGTTAGTTCTGTGGGGGCAGACAACTTAAAATGTAGGAATCTGTAACCAAATAAAATGATATTCTGGGTATAAATGCAAAAGTTGATAGGATGAAACCTGTATGTTGAAGAAAATAGCTTTTTTGTAAATTGAATCTTATTTAATTGTAATGGAGGAGCTAGTTATTTGAAGGAATCCAGCATGTTATTTTTGTGAAATGCTCATATTGTATGATTTTACGCTGTTGTTTGCTCTTTCTTGCTAATAATTTATATTTTCCATTTATAATTAATAATAATATTTTATAATTAGAAATAAGTGACAATTACATACATTTTTTTTTTTGGTGGGACTGGGGTTTTGAACTCAGGGCTTCAAGCTTGCAAAGTAGGCCCTCTACTGCTTGAGCCACACCTCCTGTCCATTTTGCTCTGGTTATTTTAGAGATGGGTCTCACAAACTATTAACCTGGCTGGCTTCAAACTTTGATCTTCCTGATCTTAGCTTCTCAAGTAGTTAGGATTACAGGCGTGAGCCACCCGTGCCCAACTTATATATCCTTCTAATGGTTGGGGGGAGGGCAAAATACCATCTAGACTTCACCTATCTACTCCTGCCAGACTCTGAGCCAGATAGTCCTACCCAGGACATGTACAGTTAAAGGAACAATAAATATTAGATTAGTTGATTAGATGAAGCAGCTGTGGAATAATTGAGAGTTCAGTGGTAGGGAGGTAGGAAGTAAGGATGAGTCTTCAGTGGGTCCCAAGGGATATTGAACTTAAATATAGGCTTAGGATTTTCACTACACCTTCCCTCTTTGGGAGCCTGGTTCTCTAAGTTTCCATTGAATCTATGACTTATCTGATTTCCTTGCATCCAATTTCTTTTGTACTAAAGTTATCTGGAGTTGGTTTCTTCTTTTCTTATACAAATTTTTTTATTAGGATATATTTGTTATATAGGGGCAATTCATAGTGACAATTCTGATTACACTTATATTATACACTAGTTACATCTTCCCTATCATCTCTCCCCCTCAAATCCCTCCCTGCCCCACTTAAAGCAATTGCAAGAGGTTTCTTTGTTCTATTTCATATAGCTATATAAAGTCCATCAACTATATACCCTCACCTTAATCTCCATCATTCGCTAAAGTTGGTTTCTGTTGCTTATTAAACAAACAAACAACAAAAAACAAAACTAGTAGAATAAACAACCAAGTACATAATTATGTTTCTAGGTAGATGTCAAGTTTACACTGGAGGAAGTGAAGTGTATTTGTAATATGGAAGAAGAATAGAAACAATGCTGAGTAATTTAGGCTGCTGAATTGTAACCTAATAGTAGCAATAACTGAATGTGTAATTTTGAAGTATTGTAATCAATATTTCACCTATGGCCACATGTCCAAAATAATCTTTGAATGTTTAAAACTTTTCTGACATTTTAAAATGAGCCACTTTTGCTAATTGTGGAATAGCCCATATTAGACTAATCCTGCTACAAAAAACTGTTATAAATTCTGGACATACCTCCCCAAAATCTCTACAACTTTCTAAACCACTGGAGAATAACCATAAATAGGCAGAAATTGAAGGGGCATTGATACTTGGAAAGAGGGAATAGCAGTGTATAAAGAAAAATAAGGTTTTGTTGCCAGCAGTCAGTCCCACATGACAAGAAATGATAAAGGGAGTTCTTTAAGGTGAAAGGAAATGATACCAGATGAAAACCTGGACCTTTCAGAGGAATCAAGAATATCAGAAATGATAAATATGTAGGTAATATATTTATTTCTCCTGATTTCTTTAAAATATATATGAATATTTAGGTAATAAGAATCACTATATTTTGAGGTTTATAGTATATGTAAATATAGTCTGATTTATATAATAAGATTCAGGAAGATGGAGTGCAAGATTCCTATATTTTACTTGAAGTAGAATAATATTAACTGTTAGTAGACTGTGAAAAGATAAGGATGCATATTTTTATCCCTGTAGCAACCACTAAAAATAATGCAAAGAGGTACTGCTAAAATGGGAAGTCAGCAGTTTTCAATATGCTGCCATACAGCAGAATCCGCATTTTATAGAAGAGTTACAATTTTATTTGAATGATCTGATATTTAAACATAAGATAATTTTAAAGTGGTAGAGTAAACAATACCAGTATCCTGTAAAAATACTGAAATAGTGCAAAAATCTTTGGTGAATAATATTATAATAGATAAGACTTGATGAGTGTGTCAAGGCTCTTTATATGCATTAACATATTTATTCATTACAACAACCTTATAGGGTTGTTGCTCTTAACATTCCTATTTTACGTGTGAAGAATGTGAGGCATGGTGTTGCTAAATAACTTACCCAAGATTTCTGTGTAAGTGGCAGAGCAGAATTTGAACCTAGGGTGCCTTGACTTCAGAACTTCTGTTCCTCTTAACAACTACATTATACCTTCTCAGAAAATGAAAATTGAATTACACTTAGTCCTTCCTTTGCTCTCATAGCCCCTCTTTCAATATGTGTAACTGGAAAATAAGAGCTTACATACATTCTGGACTAGGAAAGTCAAGGAAAAAGTTGATAAGATGAAGGCTAGGAGAGGAGGGAAAAATCAAGCTACTGTTTGGTGAGGAAGGCTGTAAACATTTATCAGGCTCATAAAAATTCTCCACATTTTTGCCTTATGTTATTTCTGTTTGATGACACATGGTGTAGTTATGTTTTTAGCCTTTTAAAAATACTATTAATAATTTAATTTTATTGCAATGCATAAAATAAAGTATCATTCATTTATACAGATGTTTGCGTGATTTCAAATTTATAATGTTTGTATCAAGTCAATGAAATGAATCATATTCAAAAGTAAAATTTAGAAATGAGTATTATAGATGATAGTTGTGATCTTGTTTCAGCACCCAGTTATTTTTATAGTTTTGTTTTAGTTACTCCGTGTTGAGATAGGTGGTGAAGATGCCCTACCAGCAGAGGGTTGGGGAGTTATTCAGCCACATCCTTACCCCTTTTCTTGGGATATCTTTCATGGGTGTTAAAACATTGGGGCTTAAGGAATATGGGTCAGAGAGGTCTTCTTCTTCTTCTTCTTCTTCTTCTTCTTCTTCTCCTCCTCCTCTTCTCCTCCTCCTCCTCCTCCTCCTCCTCCTCCTCCTCCTCCTCCTCCTCCTCCTCCTCCTCCTCTTCTCCTTCTTCTTCTCCTTCTCCTTCTCCTTCTTCTTCTTCTTCTTTCTTCCTTATTCCTTCTTTTGTGCTAGGGATTGAACCCAGGGCCTGCATGCAATAAGCAGACACTTTACCAACTGAACTATACTCCCAGACCCTGAGAGGTCTTTTAAAATTGCCCATTGGAGTACTTGCTTTGCTGTAGTCATGTGGTCTTTTCTGAAGGACTTCTGCTAAACTGAAAATATGCCTATTGCCCCATCTACCAGGTTATAGCAGACCATGGAACTGGGAAGTTTTAGGGGTGGTAATCATCTATATACTGTTGTTGTTTTTAATGACATTTTGCTTCTGCTTGTCAGTGATAGTTTTGATCCACTTATCCCTTGCTTATGTGAATTAACAAATGTTTATAATCAGGAAATTGGGTACAGGGTCCCAGAACCAAAGATAAAGAAGAAACTTCAGTATTAGGTATGATATAACACTTAGAATTTTTGCATCCTCTCATCTGTGTTTTGACATGTGGCTATTGCTTCCTTGGACTTTCCTCTTTGGGCTGGATCTTCTCTTTTGTGTTGATGACATAGTGTAGTTCTAGTTAGATATATGTGAAACAACAGATAACAATTAACACAAGTGTTAAGAAATAGAACATTGCCAGGGCTTTTGAAACTACTTATAGGTCCCTTGCCAATTGTATTCTTCTTTCCTATCAGAGATAACCGTTGTCCTGAGTTTTGAGCTTATCATTTTCTTCATCGATTTCTCATTTATATTCTAAAAGTATGTTTAGTTTTGATCAATTTTATTGATCAATTTTGATCATTTAAAAATTTTATATAAATGAAGTCATAAGCATTTTTTCTACATCTTTGTTCACATAAATTTTGGGAGTTATCCTTGTTGTTGTCTATTTTATACCTCCTATAAGAACTCTCCATATTAATGAACTTTATGTTGTTTCCAGTTTTTAACTATTTGAAATATTGTTACTATTTATAATTTTATGAATGTCTCCCATTACAAATAAGAGGCTATCATGAAATTTTTAAAGCTCTTCAGAGAAGAAATTTCCTTTTTCTTTTTTTCTGTTGGCAGTGTTGGGGATCAAACTCAGAAATTCACACATTCACACATGCCAGGTAAATACTCTACCACTGAGTTATATGTCCCCAGTAAGAAGGAATTTCTTTAGATTTACTCAGTTTTCATAGTCAGAGACTTCTTCCTTTTTTCTAATCTTAACCAGTTATATTGAATTTAAGTTTGTTTCCTTTTATTCTAAAGAACATGGTGGTTGAGGCAGATTGCCTGGGTTCAAAACTCCCAGATCTTTTATGTCCATTTAATTTTGGGCAAGTTATTTCACTTTTCTAGACTCACATATTTATCTGCAAACTACCATATATGGTAGGATCTATCAGGTGATACATGTGAAGTGCCTGAAATATAGCAAATTCAATAAATGTTAGTTATTTTCATACAAAAATGAAAAAAGTTGTCACCATCTTCATAGGATACCCACTTACACATTTAAATTCAGTACTCTCAAACCCAGCTATTTTTCTAAGGCTTACTTAACAGAACTTTTATTCAAATTACCTCCAAATGAATTATATAAAGCTTGACTTATTTATTCAATGAATGTATACTGGTTGCCTGGCATTGTACAAGGCCCTGGGCAAACAGACCATTGACATGGTCTCTGCCCTTAAGAAACTTAGGTCTAGTAGGAGATAAAGACATAAAACAAATACTTGAATATCAAATTTCAAACTGTTATTAGTACTATGAAAGGAAAGAATATGTGGTATAAAGGGGAAAAATAAGAGATGTGTACTTCAGATGGAAGGATTGAGGAAGGTCTCATTTAGCAACTAAAATTTAAGCTGTAACAAAAGCTAAGCAGGGGAAAGGATACTTCCTGCAGAAGGGTCAGCATGTGCCCGGCTCCTCCGGTGGGAAAGAGTATGGGATTTTGACAGCCCAAGAGAATCTAGAGCTTAGTGAACAAAGCAGGAGCTGTGTGAAGTGAAATTAGAGCATGTGATATAATGGAAAATGAAATTTATACTTGGCTTTTGTCCCTGGTTCCTGGCCCACACTCCTAAAACCTTTGGAATCTCCAGAGCTATAAAAATGTCTTTTGTATACTAATGAGATGACTGGTGCCTGAAAGGTTCCTAGGTTGCTAGATAGCTTCTGGATGGGGGCTAGTTGCTGGAAGGACTAAGGGAGAATTAGAGGTTGGAGGTTTCAACCCTGTTTTCTGACATCCAGGGAGGAGAAAAGGGCTACAGATTGAGTTCAGTAACTAATGACTAGCAATTTAATCAGTCTTGCCTACTAATGGAAACCACCCTCCTAAAAAAAAAATTCTGTTAACAGTGGAGTTCAGAGAGCCATTGGGTTGGTGAGCACATTGATATGTGGAAGGGTGGGATGCTGGTAGAAGGCATTCTGGAATCTCTTCCTCAATCTCCTCTCCACTCATCTTGTCCTTAGCATCTGTTGTATTTGGTTATTTCTGAGATGTATCCATTATGATACTTAACACTAAGTAACGCTAAGTTACTTACTTAGTAACACTAAGTAAGGTGCATTCCTGAGTTCTGTAAGCCATTCTGGCTTACCTTCAGTTGTGAGAACCTGAGGTAGTAGGAACCCCTGAATATATATAGCTGAGCAATCAGAAGTACGAATGTTAACCTGGTACTTGTGACCAGCATCTGGAGTGAAGGCACTTGTGAGAATGTCTCATAGCTCTGTAGATTCTCACACTAATTCTTGGTAGTGTCAAAATTGAATTGAATTGTAGGATACCCCGTTGGTGTCCAGAGAGTTGGAGAATTACTTGGTATGGAAAACTCTCAAACTTTTGGAGTTAGAAGCATGAGAAAAATCAGTCCAGATCAGTATACACAAGACCTTGCAAGCCAAGCAGTTTTAAGCTTTAACAACTTCTTAAGTAAAGGATAATGAATGGGAATTTTCAATAGATTTGACATTGGAGAAGTGAAAGATATGTTTTATATCTTAAAGGACCTGACTGAGGCATTGGAATATAGTTAGGATACTTTAATAGGTTGTACTATGTTAGGTTGAGGTGGCAGTGGAGCTAGAACTAGATATCAGAAATGTTTAGGATATAGAATAGACAAGACTGAATTATGGTTGTATATATACTTGCAGGTGGAGATGTCAAGGATAATGCATTTTGGCTTTTAAACTGTGTATGTGGTTTTTAATTCAACATGCTCTGGTTTTCTTTAGTTATATAACCTATGATGCGAAGAGCTGTAATTAATACAGGATTCTAGGTTATGTGTACTGATTTCCTGCTTGCTTTTTAGATTACCTGATTTATAGTAACTAATGAATTAAATCTTTGAGAATTCACAAAAGGCACTAGTTAGATACAGGGAGTGATTCAAAAGTGAATTGGATATAGGTGTAATGCTAGATTACTGACATCTTATTTTCCTCAGTGGCTCCTAAAGATTTTAAATATTTTAATTTTTTTTCTGAAGTGACTTTAGAATACTTGCCATATATTTCCAAGGTTTTTTAACTCTATCCTATTCTTTATTGGTTCTGGCCAATGCTCATCTGTATATTTATCTAAACTATTGTTGAACCTAATTGTTTTTTCTGTTATGTATTTATAACAAATTTACAGGTGTCTATTGTAAAAAATAATGCAACACTATAAATATATTTTTTGACTGTGCTGGGGCTCAAATCCAGGGCATTTTGCATGCTATACAAGTGTTCTGTCATTGAGCTACATCTAAGCTCAGTTTGTTCATTCATTTGTTTGTTTGTTCATTCATCCATTCATTTGTTTGCTACTCAAAGCTGTGAGGGTCTCAGTTGCTAATTCTACGATTCTGGGATTTGATGATCATTCCATGCTCAGCTTGTTCATGGGTTTCAGGGTTTAGAATAAATCTTACTGTGTTTTGCTTTTTATGGTATCTAAGAGTTTTTGGGGTCTCTAAGATAAAGGATCATGTCATCTGCAAATAGGGATATTTTGACAGTTTCTTTACCTATTTGTATTCCTCTTATTTCTTCTTCTTGCCTAATTGCTCTGGCTAGGAATTCCAGGACTATGTTGAATAGGAGTTGGGATAGTGGGCATCCTTGTCTCATTCCTGATTTTAGGGGAAATGGTTTCAGTTTTTCTTCATTAAGTATGATGTTGGCTCTAGGTTTGTCATATATAGCCTTTACAATGTTGAGGTACATTCCTTCTATTCCTGGTTTTCTTAGAGCTTTTATCATGAAATGGTGTTGGATCTCATCAAAGGCTTTTTCTGCATCTATTGAGATGATCAAGTGGTTTTTGTCTTTGCTTCTATTAAGGTGCTGTATTACATTTATAGATTTGCATATGTTGAACCACCCCTGCATCCCTGGGATGAAGCTGACTTGATTGTGGTGAATGATCTTTCTGATACGTTGTTGGATTTGGTTTGCCATTATTTTATTGAGAATTTTTGCATCGATGTTCATTAAGGAGATTGGCCTATAGTTCTCCTTTTTGGAGGTGTCTTTGTCTGGTTTTGGGATGAGTGTAATACTGGCTTCATAGTATGGAGTTAGGCACTGTTCCTTCCCTTTGTATTTCATGGAAAAGTTTAAGGAGAGTTGGTATTAGTTCTTCTTTAAAGGTCTAATAGAACTCAGTGGAGAATCCATCAGGTCCTGGACTTTTCTTTTTTGGGAGATTATTGCACAAAATTTCATTTCATGTTGTAGCTCTATTTAGGTGGTTAATATCCTCTTGGTTTAATTTTGGATGGTCATAAGTATCTAGAAATTTGTCCATTTCTTCAAGATTTTCAAATTTATTGGAATATACATTCTTAAAGTAGTCTCTGATGATTCCTTGGATTTCCATGGTATTTGTTGTTATCTCCCCTTTTGCATTTCTGATTTTACTGATTTGGGTTTTTTCTCTCCTCATTTTAGTCACAATTGCCAGGGGTCTGTCAATCTTGTTTATTTTTTCAAAGAACCAGCTTTGTGTTTCGTTGATTCTATGGTTTTTTTTGTTTGTTTCTATTTCATTAATTTCGGCCCTTATTTTTATTATTTCTCTCCTTTTTGCTTGTTTTGGGATTTGCTTGTTCTTGTTTTTCTAGGAGTTTTGACATGTAGCATTGGGTCATTGATTTGAGATCTTTCTGTCCTTTTAATATATGCACTCATGGCTACAAATTTTCCTCTTAAGACTGCCTTTGCTGTGTCCCATAGGTTCTGGTAGGTTGTGTTTTCATTCTCATTAACTTCTAGGAACCTTTTAATTTCCTCTTTTATTTCATCAGTGACCCACTGATCATTGAGCAATGTGTTGTTCAGCTTCCAGTTGTTTGCATATTTTCTGCTGTTGTTTTGGTTGTTAAGTTCTAGTTTTAATGCATTGTGATCAGATAGAATGCATGGGATTATTTCTGTTTTCTTATATTTGCTGAGGCTTGCTTTGTGCCCTAAGATATGATCAGTTTTGGAGAAAGTTCCATGGGCTGCTGAAAAGAATGTATATTGTGTGAATGTTGGATGAAATATTCTGTAGACATCAGCTAGGTCCATTTGATCTATGGTGTGATTTAGTTCTAGAATTTCTTTATTGATTTTTTGTTTGGATGACCTATCTATTGTGATAGGGGGGTATTAAGATCTCCCACTACCAGTGTGTTGGAGTCTATATGTGCTTTTAGGTCCTTCAGAGTATGTTTGATGAAATTGGGTACATATAGTTGATAAATGTTATTTCCTTTGGTGTATTTCTCCTTTTGTTATAGTATAGGGTGTCCTTCTTTATCTTGTTTGATCAATGTAAGTCTGAAATCTACTTTGAGATAAGTATTGCTACTCCTGCCTGTTTTCGGGGGCCATTGGCTTGGTAAATCTTCTTCCAGCCTTTTACCCTAAGCCAGTGCTTGTTTCTGTCAATGAGATGGGTCTCCTGTAAAGAACAGATTGTTGGATCTTCCTTTTTAATCCAGTTTGCCAAATAGTGTCTTTTGATGGGAGAGTTAAGTCTGTTAACACTCAGTGTTAATATTGATAGATATGTGGTGATTCCTGCCATTTAGTTGTTTTTGTTGTTTAAGGGTTTGATTGTGTGCAGCTGAATCAGTGTTACTCTCTGATTCCTTGTCTTTTCTCCTGTGGTTTGGTACTGCCTGTCTTCTCATGGTTTTGTTTGCTTTCATTTTGTGTGTGCAGAATTCCTTGGAGAATCTTTTGTAGTGGTGGCTTGGTGGTCATATATTGTTTTAGTTTCTGCTTATTGTGGATGACTTTTATTGCTCCATCTATTTTGAATGATAGTTTTGCTGGGTAGAGTATCCTAGGGTTGAAGTTATTTTCATTCAATGTCCAGAATACCTCACTCCATGCCTTTCTTGCTTTTAAGATTTCCATTGAGAAATCTAAGATTTTGAAGGGTTTGCTTTTGTATATTATTAGTTTTTTCTCTCTTACAGCTCTCAATGTTCTTTCTCTATACTCTGTGCTTGTTTTTTTAATGATAATATGTCATAGGGAAGTTCTATTTTGGTCAAGTCTGTTTGGAGTCCTGGAGGCTTTCTATACCTGAACGGACATAACTTTGTCTAGATTTGGGAAATTTTCTGTTATTATTTTATTGAATATATTACAAATCCCTTTTGCTTAGATGTCTTCTTCTTCAATGCCCATAATTCTCAGGTTTGGTCTTTTGATGGAGTCGGTGAGTTCTTGCATATTCCTTTTGCAGGACTTGAGTTGTTTGACTAATAGCTCTTCAGTTTTTCCTTTAATTTCCATTTTATCTTCCAGTTCTGAGATTCTGTCTTCCACTTGTTCTAGTCTGCTGGAGTGGCCTCCACTGTGTTTGGTGTTTCTGTTTCATTCTTTTTTCTGAGGTTTTCCATATCATGGGTTACTTCCTCGTTAATACTGTTATTTTCATCTTTAATTCATGTATCTCTCTATTTGTAGTGTTCTCTTTTTCACTTTGGTGTTTATTTAGGCTCTTATGAGTTCATTTATTTGTTTCCATATCTTCTCATATTCTTTATTTTGGTATCTTGAAATTTCTTAAGTGCCTCTTGTATGTTTTGGTTAACTGTGTCTAGTACCATCTCCATGAAATTCTCAGTAACTACTTGCAGGATTTCTTCTTTGAGAATGTTTTTGTGGACATCGTTGGGTTCCTTGGTGTTATTTATCTTTGTTTTGTTGGAGTCCAGAACTGGGTATCCATTTCCTTCATTTCTCTCTGAATCCAGTATTATATTATTTTTGGGGGGAGAATGGTTTCCATTCCTTTTTCTTCTTCCCATCACACCACTTGGTACTGTGTAACTATGTTCTTGATAGGCTAGTTAGTGGTTTCTTTCCCTTGATTTAATTTTTGTTTTGTGGCTGTCTTGGGTTTTTAGCTAAGGTGGTATGCTATTTCTGTCCCTGTTCTGGATATAATTTAGTATTACCCAATTCACAGGTTTAATACCTGACCAGTAGTTTATGTGTTAATATAGAAGATCCCCTGTTGGTAATATCTATAAGCAGTGGGAATTGGAGGGTTAACGTTTGTTATGTTATTTATAGAAATTTGGGGAGTTGGATAGGGTGGCACTAAAGGTGGAGATGGGAAGTGGGGTAGGTGAGTGGGGAGCAGTGTGGGGGGTGCTGTTTTTGTGGTCCTTTTGTGTGTTTGTGTATATTTCTGTTGTAGAAGTGAGTGTTTGTGTTATGGATTGCAGGGGTTTTTGGTTGTGTAAAGTTGGTATAGTAGGTTGTTTAGTGGGTAATGAGTGTGAAGGAGGGAGGGGTAGTCTGGTGACAGGTTAGGAGAGAATGGGTGGGCAAGGTGAGGGCTGGGAGAAGAGAGTGAGAGGGGGCAGAATGAGTTGTTGGAGGGGGAGCAATGGGTTTTAGCATAGGAGAGGAATGGAGAGTGGAGGGGGTAAGAGTAGGGATGAGAGGATGGTGATGGTTAAGTTTATAGTATAGAAAGAGAAAAGAAAAAAAGATAATAGGAGTAAAAGTAAAAATAGAAAACCCACAACAACCAAAAAAAAAAAGAAAACCCAGAGAAATCAATGGGGAGAGATGAACAAACAAGAAACTAAAAAACCAACCAACCAACCAAACAAACAAAAAATCCTCCAGGTTCAGGAACAATAGAATTTCAGTCTTAGTTTAAGTTCTGGTGTTACTCGTCAAGCATCCAGTCCTGGTGTTGGTATTTAAGCAGAAGCGCTGTCATAGTCTTGCCAGGTGGTTGGTTTGTGGGTAGTGTTTTTTTCTTCTTTGAGCAGAGGCTGCTTGGTAAGCCCCTTCCTCAGTGAGGTATGGCAGTTTAAGTTTGCATGCTGTCCTCAGGTTCAGGAGATCATCTCTGTAGTCCACCAGCTGTCCTGCTTTGGAGGTGGCTTTTCACTGTGCTTGTCTGTTGGGGCTTGTTTCTTTGCCTCACCCCTTTTCTCTGGGGCAGAGTCAGTGTTCTGTCAGCTGCCAGCCTGCTGTCAGCGTGTTGTGATGGTTCACTTTTGTTTTTCAATTTTGCCTAGCCATTTGACATTGGGTGTTGCTCACTGTCTCAGGAGAGGAGTTTTGTGGTGAGCTACTTGCCCTGCTTCAGGCAGTGGCTTATCACCCACCTGGTGTTGGCCTTCCTGCCTTTCCAGCGTTTGTTTACTGATAGTTCGTGGAGATTAGCTCCTTACTCTCCCCACTTCTCTGGTGCACTTTCAGGAATCCTACCCCTTCCATTGTGTGCTAGTTTTCAGTTCGTTGTTTATTGTTCAGTTATTTTTTTTTTGCAGGGTGGAGAGGGTCAGTTTGCCCAGGGGGCTATGCTGGTTTATCCTGGGGGTGGCTGGGGGAATACTGCATGATGCTTGGCGCTCACCTGTTTGGTCTGCTGAATGTCTCGCAGGCAGGTTGGAGCTGGCATTGGTGACGGCAGCTCACCTGTTTTCTCAGTGTAACGTGGCACGGAGAAGTTTTCTATGAGCTAGGGGTTCAGGGTGTCAAAGTTTTGATTCTCCTTGGTGCTTTATTTCTGCCAAGTGTGGCTCCAGCGTCTCAGCAAGGTTGTGGTCACAGAGCTCACGCTGTATGGTTCTGCACTGTTGTCACCATCTTGGATCCTTTAAGAAAGAGTTCTTAAAAACAACATTTATTATTTGCCTTTGGATAGTTCTCATCTTTTGACAACACTTAGAAATGAAAGTATAGCCAGTCTGCATCTACCTAAGCAGTATATGTTGTATAAAAATACTAAAATACTTTCTAAAGTTTCTCTTTCCTTCCTTAATCAGGCTATTTTTTTTTTTTTTAATAAAGGATGTTGCCTAGTATTTTGTTTTCGGCATATTTTAGTTTTTCTTTTCCTAGAGGTAAAAGTTAGGTTTGTAGGTTTATAATTTTCAAAATCATCAATCTGATGTCCCTGACAGCTTCAACATTTTATATCCTAGTGGAATTTTTCTAACTTTGGGCACATCTTCAATTTTTTAAACATTGGTTCTTCAGGATGATAACTACTAATTCTTTCTTTTAGTATCACAGCATAACTTGTTGTATCTGTGGCTCTAAAATTTACTAGGCCTCTTTACTAAGGCCTTTACTCATTTATACTTGATTTTCTTTCTTTTTTTTTTAATTCATATTTGCATACAATGTTTGGGTCATTTCTCCCCCCCTTCCCTCACCCCCTCCCTTTATACTTGATTTTCTACCCCAACAGTTATTATACTTATTGTTTTCTTTTCTCTGTTCATCTTTTGGAAAAGAAATAATCTTTTTCATTAGGAGGTACAAATTTTTATGGTCTTCTGAATTTCCCATCTACTATTTCATTTTTAATAACTGACTAAACCTAAAATTTTATGTAAAAGTACAGAGTGTCCTGAAAGTCTTACACTCTAATAGCTTCACAAGTATAAGTGCTACAGACTTTGGGACAAAACCTCACTTGAAAGTTTATTAATGGTTCTTTTATACTTATGTTTATGAAGGTTGAATAACAAAATTTTAACTTTAATTTTTCAGTACTTTTGAATAAAGATGGCATACACTGAAGAAAGTTAACTGTGCCTTCTTGTCACAGTTCATGACAGATTTCTCACATACTTTAAATTAACAAATGGATGAAAGGTTCAAGGACATGGGGCTTAGTTCATGACAAGCCTATATCTGGGAGATACCAGCAAGTGGATAAACGTGGTTGAAATTGAAATGATGATAGTACAAAGTTCCCAAGACATATACCATATGCACATTTGCCGAATCAAATATTCCAAAACCACAGGCCCTAGTATTTGAACAGCGAAATTCCAAAGTATATCTACATGTGTAGAAGCTACAAAAAGCTTATCATGCTAAGTTAGGTTCTTATGAACAAGTTGACAAGTTGATCTCTAATGAGCCACCTTTCCGCCTAAGCGGCAATGTTGTCTATCAAAATTGCTGTGATAGGTGTATAGAAAAGCCACAGAAATTTGGCAGTATAGGAATCCTCAAAAGTTAATGTTTGGTGCACCATTAGGGAGTCTTACATGATCAACCTTCCATTTTTTTTTTTTTGTTAAGATGTAATTTGTTTACCATACAATTTATATACCATAAAAATCACCCTTTGAATCAAACTGGGGTACATTGTATGCATATATGGAAATGTCAGAACAAAACCCTTGTAGCCAGGTGCTGGTGGCTCTCACCTGTAATCCTACCTACTCAGGAGGCAGCGATCTGCAGGACTGAGGTTCAAAGCAAGCCCAGGCAAATAGTTAACAAGACCCTTTCTCAAAAAAACCCGTCACAAAAAAGGGCTGGTAGAGTAGCTCAAGGTGTAGGCCCCAATTCAAGCCCCAGTACCAAAAAACCAAAAAACCTGTACAATTATTATATACTAATAAAAATGTTTAAAAAAAGAAAGAAAAATTCAACCTTTGGAAGTACACAAGTTAGTGGGTTTTAGTATGTTCAAAAGTTTACTACTTTCACCACTGTCTAATTCAGAACTAAAAATAATCCCAAATGCATTTGCAGTCTGTCCCCATTGTCTCTTCTTTCCAGCTTGGCAATTAGTCTCCTTTTTTGTCTATATGAATTTGTCCTGTTTGCACATTTCATATACATGGAATTATACAATATGAGGCTTTTTGTGTACCTTGGTTCTTTCTTTTTGAAGAATCTGCAATCAATACTGAATCTTACTTGGCAATGCTTCAGGATTTTTTTTTCATTTCCACACTACAGTGGTTATTCTACTAAATGACTCAATTTAAAAAAAATTATTACTGTTATTCATTGCTTGTGTGACAGATTCTGGATGACACTTTTTCAGGCTAGTGGATTAGTAGAGGTGGGCGGTCTTCTTGTTTGCCATTCTCTGTCCCCTATTCTGTCTCAGTTAGACTATTGTGGAGTTATGTTAAAACTGTTGTACATGCATCAAAACCTTGTTCTTTGGATGATCTTAAGACTAGAATTAGAAATTCAATCCTTTTAGTCATTGAACAAACCAACAGTAGACCATAGGTATGTATTTATGTTTATGTGTATATACCTACACGTACTTCCAAGTTTTATTCCCTGAGAAGGCCAAGAAGAAATGACAATCTAGTGGTAACGGGCGCCCTAGTGCCCAGATGTCTGTTTCTAAATATCATTATCCAGTAAAATGAATAAGGGATCCTTAGAGAACTGTATGCTGTGCCAAAAGCAATATAAAGTGTTGAAAGAATGATAAAATTATGTGAAAAGCATATAATAGCATGCTTGAAAGAACTTCATTGGCTAAATCTGGAATAATTTGAGTGTCAAAACAAATAATGATACATTTAACTCATTGAAGAAATTGAAACCCATGAGTACATACTGATATAAATATAAGAATAAAGAGAGCTGAACAGAAAGTGCTACCTTATAGTAGAATACCAACTAATAAGTGTAGAAAAAATTTGAATTAGAAAATTATCTTTGGAGCCAGGCATGGTGGTAACACACCTGTAATACCAGCTATTCAGGAGGAGGAGGTAAGAGGATTGGGGTTCTAGGCCAGCCTGGACAAAGTTACCTGACATTCTATCTGAAAAACTAAAAACAAAAGGACCTGGAAGGGGTGTGTATGTGGCTTAAGTGGTAGATCTCTTGCCTAGTGAGCATAAGACCCTGAGTTTAATCCTGAGTACCCCCTTTCCCCAAAAATCACCTTTGGAAACCTTCATGGTAATAATTGATTTGAACAAAACCATAGTGGATTCTGTAGTGGCTGAAACTTCAATGAGAAGTAGTTTCAAAATATCTATCCATAAAATAAGTAAAATGAGTAAAAATATACGGAGGGAATTCATGGCAGATACCATCTTTATTGAGGATAGAAGTTACCAACCCCAATAATGAGACAAATTGGCATTGTGTGCCTTCCAGTAAAATGAAAGTAGAATTAGCATACCATCAGTTCTGTGGTATTCTTGCCAAAAAAATGTAAGACACATCTAATCTCAAAGAAACATTAGAACAATCCAAGTTAAGGAAACTTCTATAAAGTAACCAGCCTTTATGCTTCAGAAATGACAAGGTCAAGAAAAGACAACTGTTCCAGATTGAAGGGGGCCAAAGAGACATTGGATCCCAAGCTTTACTGGAAAAATGGATAAAATTTGGCTGAGTCTCTGGTTTGAATGGTGAAATCATGTTTATATTATTTTACTCATTTTGATGGTTGTAGTATATAGGACCGTATTCTTGGTTTTAGGAGATATACACTATAGTATCAAGGGATCATAATGGGGTGTCAGGTCTGGAACTTAGTTTGAAATAGTTTGGAAAAAAATTGTATATATTTGTATGAGAGAATGTTTAGTTCAGTGAAATACAATGTTAGCAGTGGGGGAGCCTAGGTCAAGGGCCAGTTGGCGTTCTTTGTATTATCTTGCAACTTTTCCATTAGCTTCAAATTATTTCATAATAAAGTTAGAAAAAAGTCCTCTTTTTCTCTAATGTTGAGTAGCCCTATGACTCAATTCACAGTGAATGCTTTACTTACCAAGAAAAAAAGGTTACGTGTCAAATTTACATAAAGGTGAGTTTAAATATTTACACAAAATAGATGAATGGAAAATTATGCCTTAAATGTAACAATGTTGACATGAGACTTGCGATTTTGCTTATCTCTTAAAAAATACTCTACGCTCCAAACTGCATAAATCATTGCTTCACAGAGAAGAATTAGGAAAAATAGCATCCTGGAGGACAAAACACTCCAGGCATCATCTCCTGACCTAATCAAATGACAGACCTTGAAGCAACTTCAAAGCTGAAAAAATAACTGGCTCTGACAGGTACCAAGATAGGGGAAATACTTCGTGCAACTTTGAAATAAATGCTTAGTCTTTACAGAGAACAAAAGAAAAAGCAGTATTGTATTTCATAAATGGAATTTAACGGTTGAAAAGTTCAAATTATTTATTTGATTTTGTTGGAAAAAGCTCACGAGATTAAATAAAACTTATTTTTATATTCGGTCTTCCTCTCCCCCACTCCTTACAGTTGTGTGGGTAGAAAGAAACATTTTTAAAAAATATTAATGGCTTTCCCCAAATCACAGTGGAAATCTGTTGGATGCTTTCTTTTGGTGCCATTAGGCCCAGACAGGTTAAATTTCATTTTATACCTCTTAGTTAGGCATTTAGGACCTTTTGTAGTTTATTGGTAACCTGTCATTTTTTCTTAACTTTACTGCTTTGCAGAAATCATCTTTAGACACACTTTTATTTATTTTACTGTGGAAAAAAATCTTTGGTTTCTATTACATGCAATTACCTGTGTCATTTTCTGAATGTTTGCTGCTATTCTGACAAAACACACATTGGATTCCACTTCTTGTTCCTAATCACTTTTGGTCAATACTGATTTCTCTGTATTAAATAATTTCATAGCTTCTTTCTTAGTGCCTTTTATACGATGCTTAATCATACATTTCCTTTTAAACACTCTTCAAAGGTATTGCAGAAAGATCTGACATAGAGGGAAAGAGTGGGAGATTGATTGGGGAGAGAGAGGGAGCTAGAGAGGACCTTTACTGCATAATTTTATTTCAGATCTTTGCTCTTTATTGTTAGTAACTACAAGATCAGAGCCTTGGGTAGAAGTAGCCTCTACTATGAGTATGCACTTTATGTCTGACTACCAAATTCCTGGTCATGGGCATCCTTTTAAAACACCTTTTAATGATAATCTAATATTTTTCTAGTTTCCTTTATTTTTTTCCCATACTAATTAACTTTATGTTCTTTATAAATGCACATTTCAATTATTATAAACACATGCATAGAATTAATCATTTAAGCTCATGTTTTTGGGATATATCTATGAAATCAATAACAAGTATTAAACATATATAGTATATATATTTGACTATATAAAAATATGAGTATATATTAACATATACTTATTATTATTGTTTTTCCTCTTTATTATTGTACTAGGTGTATGTTGTGAGATTTATAGAAGTTCTTACAATAATCATAGTTGAATTCACCCCTCCATCATTCTTTTTTATCCCCTCTCCCCTGATTCCTGGAATAGTTTCAACAGGTCTCATTTTCCATTTTCATACATATGTACACATTATTTGCACTATGTTCACCCTCCTACACCCTTTCCCCACATCTTCCCCTCTCCCATTGGTACCTCCATCTCAGACAGGACCTGTTCTGGCCTGATGTTCTCTGATCTTGTAAAAACAACAACAAAAAAGACATTTTGTTTCTTTAAGATACAGGGAGTTTCCTTGTGACATTTCCAAGTGTATATGTATCATAACCTGAATTAGTTCATCTCTATTTTTCTCCTTTCTACCTTAGTCTCCTTCTTATGGTAATTTCAACAGGCTTAAAAATTCTACATATATAGAAAATACATCAACCATATTCCTTTAAAGTTTAAAGTACTTTCTTGAATCTCTGTCATGTTTTCCTAAATTCATTAATTTCTGCTCTTTTTGGGATTTTCTCCTAATTAATTTCGCAGCTCTTTTTATTTTTAACTTATTTATGTAGATACGTAGCACAAACCGTATTTTTCATTATTGCTTAATTCAAAATATTTAAAACTTTTTCTGTTCATACAGTGTTCTGTATGATGTTCACTCAGAAAATTTATTTATTGTTTTATGGCCTACTTGACTTTCTGATTTATAAATTTAGTTTGAAAAGAGTGTGCATTATGCAGATTTGAATGTAGTGTTCTCTGTATGTCCATTGGAACAAGCTTGTTAATGGTATTTATAATCTTCTGTAGCTGTTCTGATTTATTTTTCTTGTTGCTAGTCTGGACACTAAGTGTGGATTTATCTGTTTGTCCTTTTAGTTCTGTTAATTTTTGTTTTTGTATTTTAAGACAATGTTATTAGATGCATACTTGTTACAATTTTTTTTCATGGTGAATTGAATCTCTCATTGTGAACTGACCCTCCTTACCTCTAGAAATGCTTTTTATCTTACTGTTTTTATTTTGCTTTTTCCCCTAATGTGACTGTACCAGACATGTTTTGGTTAGTATTTTCATGATAACTGTTTTTTTTCTTCTTTCTACTTTCATTCATTATATATTCACATATTTAAGGTGTGTGTCTTTTAAACGTCACATTAAAAAAAATACTTTTTAATGCTACTGGGGTTTGAACCCCGGGCCTCACACATACTAGTGCATACTAGCTTGCTAGGCAGGCACCTACCACTTGAGCCACTCCACCAGTTCTTTTGAGATTGGGTCTTGCAAACAGTTTCCCCAAACTGGCTCTGAACCACAATCCTCCTGATCCTCTGCCTCCTGAGTAGCTAGGATTACAGTTGTAAACCTGTATTTTTGTTTTTTTTAATCCAATCTGACAATCTCTTTTAGCAGGAGCACTTAATACATTTACATTGGTATGGTTACTCACACCTTTGAATTTATAGTTATGATCTTATTTTATCATTTCTCTTTGACCTTCCTCTTTCATGTTTTTCTCTCCTTTTTTGCCTTCTTTTGCATTGATTGATTTTAAGAGAGGTTTAGATTCACAGCAGAATTGTCAAAACTGTAGTGTTCCAGTATATCCATTGTCCCCACATATGCCTAGCCTCCCCAACTATCAGCATCATACCCTGTTTCTTACAGTTGTTGAACTTAGGAACATCCATTGACACATCATTTTATCACCCAAAGTCCAAAGTATTGTGCAGTCTATGATTTTCACAAATGTATAATGATACATACCCACTATTGTAGTATCATACAAAGTAATTTCACTGCCCTAAAAATCATCTGTGCTGTCTGTTCATTCCTTTCTCTTCCAAACCCTGGCAACCATTGACTGTTTTTGTGGATGTGAGGGGGTGAGGGTGCAGGGGATTAGATCCAAGGCCTTCATATGCTAGGCAAGTGCTCTACCACTGAGCTACATTTCCCCTACCACTACAACTGATCTTTTTGTAGCCTCCATAGTTTTGCCTTTTTCAGAATATTGTGTAGTTGGAAACATACAGTGGTATCCTTTTCACATTGACTTATTTCCCTCAGTAATATGCATTTAAGTTTTTGTCATGCCTTTTCATGACTTGATAATTAATTTCTCTGTAGAGCCAAGTAATATTTCAGTGTCTGAATTTGCCACAGTTTATTTATTGTTACCTACTGAAGGACATCTTGGTTGTTTTGGCAGTTATGAGTAAAGCTGCTGTAAATATCAGTGTATAGGTTTTTGTAAGTCTTGAACTTTTTTGAGAAAATACTAAGGATTGTAATTGCTGGATCATATAGTAAGAATGTTTAGTTTTGTAATAAGCTGAGAAACTGTTTTCCAAAGTGACTGTACCTTTTTGTATTCTACCAGCAGTGACTGACAGTTACTGTTACCCTATAACCTTGCCTGCATTTGGTAGTGTCAGTGTTTTGGATTTTTGCAAGTGGCTGCATAGTAGTATCTCATTGTTTATTTTAAAAATTATTCTTCCATTTTTCCTTTCCGGTAGTTTAGAAGTTCCATATTCATTTCTTTCCATTTAGTGGTTACATTAAAAATTAACAAACTTACCAAGATAAGTCTAATTAATACCTCTGTAGTGGAGAAAAGATTTCTTTCCTTATCTATCACAAAGTTCATAATTGACCTAGCAAAAGACAGGTTAAAAAGAGAAAAGCATAACAAATTTATTTAATCAAATTTTATGTTATACATATAGGAGACTTTAGAAATGAAGACCCAAAGGCCCAAGGAAAACTTTTTTTGAACAGTTGTTTAGAAGTTTACCTGGAGGATGAAAGGTTTTATGGTCTAATAGTAATAAACGGGCAAAGCCTGTTTGTTCAGATTTGTCTTGGCTTCTCTGTTTGAGATTTCTCCCTCTCAGGATAGGGCAGTATGGGTCTTTAGGAGGGAGGGAGAAAGTCAGAGAGTAACCTTCTTGCTTCTGCAATTTGTCATCTCAATCTACAGGAGAGGCTGAGATCAGGAGGACAGCAGTTCCAGGCTGGCCCAGCAGGAGTTTGCGAGACCCCATTTCAATGGGAAAAAAGCTGGGCATGGTGGCATACATCTGTCATCTCAGGGATGCAGAAAGCATAAATAGGAGGATTGCAGTACAGGCTTTCCTGGGCAAAAAGTACTAGCCTGTTTCCAAAATAACCAGAGCAAAAAGGGCTGGAGGCATGGCTCAAGTGGTAGAATGCCGGCCTACCACGCATGAAACCTGAGTTCAAACCCCGTTACTGCCAAAACAGGCAAAAAACCAAAAACTAGCCTAGGTTTTCTAGCTCTTTCATCTGTTATTAGTTCTTTCCATTGAATTTTTTGTTTCAGTTATTATATTTTTCATTTCTAGTTTTACTCTCTTTAAAATCTGTTGCCTTTCTTTTAATTACAGTCATGCATCACTTAATGCTGGGTATGCATTCTGAGAAATGGATTATTGATTTTATCATTGTACAGTATACTTTTGTGCAGTATTTTTATGTTTATAAATAAATTTAGTTGTTTTGTAATCTGTGTCTGATGATTCTAACATATTAAATTAGAATGAGCTTGTTTTCTGCTTTCTGATGCTTTTATGGTTCTTTCTCCTGATACCTTGTCTCATTATATTACTTTTTAAATTTGAACAATTACATAAGGAAGTCTTTGGGCTTCAGAATGAAAGTATATTCATTCTTCTAAGAAGAAGTATGTTTGCTTCTGCTATGCGTTTGAGATCATTTACCAGTCTGGACCACTTTGAGCTAAATTTAAGGCCTACAATGCTTTGAATAACCTAGGTCAAGAGAATTTGGACTGCAACTCTCTGTGATGGCTGGATTTAGGTTACAGTCTCAGAAACAAGGTCCTCTGACCTCTTTTTAGTGCCAAGACTACTTTTGTTTGACATCTAGGAGTAGAAAAGATAGGTGTGTACTCCTTTTCCTCTTTAGCTTCATCATGGAGATGGGTTGTTTATTAGATTTTCTACCTTGGTTTGACTTGGACTTTTGTCTTCTTTCCTCTTGAATTTGAAAGCTATATAATATTTTTCTCTGAGTTCATATTCCAGGTTCTGAGTTATCTATTATCACATAGTTTATGTATCAAAAAAGGTCCTTTTAACATTTTCCACTTTTATTTTATTTTTCAGGAGAAATGGGAATGAATGTTACCCTCATGTCTTAGTTTTGGTGGTTAAAGGAGCTAAGTACAGTCTAAGGCTCCTAAAAGCATCACTTTCATCTTTCTGCCTCAATGAACATAATATACCACAGCATTTTAGTGTAGTCATGGTCCTTTGGGATCCTGGCATAGGCTCAGGATCCTGAGAGGCATAGCTTTTAGATCTTAGGAGATTTAAATGTCATAGTTAGCCTCTAGGATCATGGGAACAAGATTCTGGATTAGCCTAGCAAATGGAACGTTTCAGTTTTACATAAGTCAGAAAGAGTTTTCAAACCACAGGCATATTTCACAATGTTTTTCCATCTGAACTCCTTCTCTTACTACAAAGTCCATTTTTCTTAATGAGTAATAGGAACCTATCAGAAGAGACTTGAGAGACTGGAACAACAACCTTTGTAGACCATTGCCACGTTTTTATCAAGGAGGTAGTTGTTTGCTTGTGTACCTTCACAATGAGTGATCCAAGGACACTAGAGTATTTCTAGGGGATCTGAGCTCTACTGGGTGCCAAGGATATCTTGGTTTGTTCCTTATGTCCAGCTTTAGACAAGTAAGCAAATCATATAAATCATACTTCATCTATAGGGAAGGTGAAAAATAAAATGTCCAAAGACAAAAGAAAGGTTATATTATCATAGTAAATTTAAGTGATAAAAAATGTTTGGTGGTAAAGGCCTGATACTGGAGAGTTAAAGGGAAATAGTACTATCTAAAAATGATCCTGATAGCATACCTCATACTTTTGCTGTTTGAGTGGGGAGCCTAGACCAGTTTTCAATTTGGATTGAAGTCTCCATTTCTCTTTCTGTCTCTGTCTCTGTCTTTTTGTCTCTCTGTCTCTCTCTCTCTCTCTCTCTCTCACACACACACACACACACACACACACACACACACACACACACACACACACAGACTCACATACTTACTCACACACTTCAACACTTAGGGCTACTATTCTAAGCCAATTTGTATTTGGCTCTCTCCTGGCTTTCAACACTGGAGGCTGGCATGTTGGAGAACTAGTATACTTACCAGCCAGGGAGTTCTATAATCTATAACCATGGCACTCTGCTGCTAGAAAAGGAGTAAGATTGGTTCTTCCAAGTGTAGGATAATGGATCATAAAGTCTTCAGAAGGGTCTTAGACTACCTTTCTTTTCTTCCTGGCTTTCCCTTTCTCTTCCTCCAGCTTATTTTATGAGTGCTTAGTTTTAACTATTGAATTGCAATGTTGATTATAGTAATTTTTAAGAACAGTTTATCACTTATACCTGATTACTGTGGTGAGCAGCAATAATGGCTTGTAATCATCATGTAAATTATTAAATGAGTGTCAGGTTAATATTGCAAATTTAGTTTAATTATGGTAGTTTATCACTCATGGATGCACATTTAAAGGAGTTATTGCTCAGCACTATAATAGAAACGTTATTTTAAAAAATCTAATAATTATTTATTGAGGAAACTGTAGTAATATTCTTTCCTTATACACAGCTAAATAGTTCTTAAAATGTGATTGCGGTGAGGAAAAGGAACCAGAGCCTACTCCGTTGCCTTTAGGAGGCCAAATGAGTAGAGAGAAGAAGAGGAAGCATGACATGGCTTTTGCCCATGAAGAGGACACCCCACCATTCTCATTATGTTAATTTTGACATTGAAACACTCTCATTTTTAAAAAGTGACTCTCTTTTAAAGTAATACATAATCAATTTGAACACATTTGAAATATGCATTTAGGCACATAGAAGGTCTAAGTAGAACACAAAGTCTCAAATTTCAATAAATATCAAACTATTAAATTTTTATAAGTCAAACACCAAATTTAATAAGTTAATGTTTGGATATAGTGTGATGGTATCATGGTGGTGATAATAGTGATTTTTGTTTTTTAAAAATATTTAGAAAGCTTTATTAAATTTGTGGAATTATTACCCACTGAACACTAGGTGGTGCAATTGTGTAAGGACCATATAGCAAATTACGCATTTTTAAAAAAAGGAGTCAGAATGAAATTAAAATTATAGTTTGGGAAGACTCTTTGGAAGTAAGAATTATCAAAATACTAAAATAGAATGAAAGAATATTGCCTTTCTATTAATTGGTCTAGAATTCAAATGGGGATCTGTCTGGAGATTTAGATCACAGAGGTCTCAAAGTATTTGTATGCTGTTGATGTCACATTTTTAAGATAAACTATACTTTCCAACAAAAAACAGAAGAAAGTTCAATTTTGTTTTCCATAAATTTTTAAGTATTAATTTGCTTTCTGACTATAATTGGACTTATTCTCTACTATTTTGGATCATTCTAAAATGCCCTAGTATTTGAGTAATTATCTATAATATTATATATCATCTTATCAAGTAGCTGTTGATCAGTTAAAACTTGAAGCTTTCTTCCTGGAATATTTTATCCACTTTTATCCATTTTTTAAAAATCTTTCATTCCTATGTAAGTTCAAGTTATGACATTAGTAAACTGAAGAAACAGTTTCTGAAATGAAAAATAACTGTTGATTTATTTGTATGTTAAAATAAGGAGAAGAAAATATTTCTGTATAGATAATTTAGCCTGAAGTCTTAATTCTGAAAGCTTTTGTTTTGTTTTCCCTTTAAGTTCTTTTCCAATTTGAGATACAGTCCTGGAAATTAAAAAGAAAAGTAATTTATCACTTCCATTGATTTAATCAGTAATGTGTCTTGGTATGTTGTATTTAAGTGTTTTCAATATTTTGAAAGCACAAAATGAGGCTGTCTTACCTTCTTTTTTTTTTTTTAGTTTTTTTTTTGAGACAGGGTCTTGTTATGTAGCCCAAACTGGCCTCAAACTTTTAATCCTCCTGCTTTAGCTTTCCAAGTGTTGGGATTATAGGTATGTATTACCATACTTGGCTATTTTACCATTTTAAAACATTCACTGATAATCACAAAAAAATCAGAATCAATGTCAGTTAAATTATGGTACCTAACAGAATTGCATAAACTATATCTGTATTTTCATGTTACTTTTCTGATAATCAAATACTTTTCATCAGACAGTCATACAAAACTGATTTGATTGATTGATTGATTGCCATGCTGGAGATTGAATCCAGGTCCTTGTACATACTAGGCAAATGCTCTACCAAGACTTGATTGTATATTTTAATGTAATCAAACACCATAGAACTCTAAATTATTTTCTGCTTTTTTTTTTTTTTTTATGATACTGGGGTTTGAACTCTAGGTCTTGTGCTTGCAAGTGTTCTATTACTTGATCCATGAACCAGGCCTAAATTATTTTCTTTTAAGCAATTTACTTAACACATATGACTGTATGAAAATGGTAGTATTTTCTGAAATTATGTTTTATGAAATTCTATCCCTGTAGTATTCTAACACTTTTCTCTTTTAAGACGGTTATCTTTAGAATTTTTCTTTAGAATTTTTGATATTTTTATTTTGAGGTAATATAGTTTAATTAGTTATATATAAATTATGTATTGCACATTTACTTCAGAATATGTACTAGCTTTTTTGTAATGTGTGTTGCTAGTTATAATTTATAATACTGGTTAGATTTTTCCCAGTAATTAGAGGATTTTCAAAGGGAGAGTTATGTTCCTTGGATTTGTGAAATTGATATGTATGTATAGAACTCAGACATACACACATCAGAAAGTGTTTGGGTTACTATAAGTCCAAGCAATTGGATCATTCATTGCTCATGGACTATTTGATGATACATATTTTCACTTTAAATTTATTTCAATTCCCTTTGAAACTTCTGGAATGTAACATGTAATTAATATTTTATTTTAAAAATATGAAATTACTATTTGAGTTCTTCAAGCCAACTTTAGATAAAATGTTATGGAAACAATTTGTGGAATTGAAAAAAAAATCACAATTTTTATAGTAATTGGCAGCCTTTATAAAATGACGTGCTGCTCTTGCTAGCACCTATGCTAGCTACATTGGCCAAGGGGCCAAATAGCCATAAAAATGGGAATAACCTTTGACCTCAGAAGCCATTCTTTTAAAAGAGGTTTGAAACGTTGGTGATAGGAAATTTGAATTGCTCTTGCAGCTGCAGTGTTTGTTCAGTGAATACTTAATTTGTTTTAGAGCTACACTTTTTCTTCCAAATCTGTCAGTCTTTCTGAAGCATCAAATTCACTTCAGGAAAAAAAAAAAAGCTTCCTTCCCAGAGCTGTATTACTGAATGCAGTATTCAGGCTTCCGATAGTTTCATTTAGGTAATACATATAGTCTCAAGAATGGGAATCCTCACATTTGACATGCTCTGTTAAATATATAGCTCATTCAAACTCTGTCCAAGATATTGCTATGCAGGCACTTATTTTGGATAATCCTTTTAATGACTATAACTCAACTTCTTAGCTATGTAGAGGTCTGGTAGAGTGTGGAGATATGTGCATATATACATATATATAATTGATGTAGAATTATGTGTTCCTGTGTATATACTTTATTTAGGCTTTATAAAGAATTTGGATTTGTATTATACATGCACACTTATTTAGATATTTGGAAGATAATCTATGCAAACTGTATGTATAAACTGTGCAAGCCTTGTGTTTGGTATGTGAGAGTTATACATAGAATGCTCATTAAGGTAATGGGATTGCTGTGGCTGATTCTCATATGCTAACTGAAAATTTAACCCCAAAGAGATTTGAAAGTAATGTCAAAAAAGCAAGTTGGTTTTTAGTCTAATTAATAAGTTTGAAGTTATTAACTAGTCTCTCTCTCTCTCTGCACTTTTAACATTTAATAATGGCTTTGTGGATCAGAGAAGGAGAAAAAGAATAGTAGAAACCCAGTGCTTGGTGCTGTAATGCCAGCTGAGGCAAAGTAAAAACATTTGTTCTTTATCTTAATATTTGCTATTATATTTTTAATAATGAATAATGAATTTTTTTAATTTAAAAAAACAATGGATGTTATGGCAAAAAGTATTTATGGAAGTAATCTAAAATAAATTTCTTTTTCAACATTATACAATTAAAAATAATATACAATGAAAAACCATGTTGATTAAAACCTTATCATAGACATATTGTGTTATAAATCTTGATAGTAAGAAGAATTTGTACGCAGTTTTGAAAAATCACAAAGTGTTACTGAAACTCCTTTGGATTAAAATGCTTATTAAATCAAAGTAGAACAAATTAAAAACTGAAATGCAGAGTCTAATGTTTTAATTAGAAAAATATATAATCGATAATAGTTCTAGCTTGTTTCTTTTCTGCATCTTGCACTTAACATAAGCAGTCAGATGCAAAGACGTGACTATATGCATATATAATATAAAATACCCTCTCCTGTTTTCTGCTCTATCAATTAGCATTTCTTTACTAGCTAGCACCAAGTCTATTCCTTAACCAACCATAAGAGGGGGCTTCTACACCAGCAAGCTGCTCTATTTGAACAGTGCATATAATTATTTGCTCTAAAGGTGAACATTTTGTGTAAAGGACTTTCTGAATTTCATTCCTTTAAAAATTCATTTGAATAATTTTGTGCTGGATATTAATGCTCAGACTTTATGGGAGTTTAAGTAACTATAAAAGAAAAACAGAAACATTTTGATGTCTTAGAAAATATTAAGAGCCCAAATAAATGTTTACACCTATTAATGATTTATAAAAATAATTAGTATGTTAAATATCATGTTCTAATATAGAAGTGAATATTTCTGTATTGGCTTCTATTGTCTTGACTATACTTCTACAGACCATCTTTAGGCTACTTAAATAGTGCTGCAGACAGTGGTTTCTATTTAGTTTATAAATGTCTAATTGTTTTTGAAATTTAATTCTAAATAGTCATTATATAGATTTTAGAATATAATCTTTTAATAAAATATCTTGCTTTTATTTAGAATAGTATCAAAAGGCTGTGAGTGGGGCTTAAGTGGTAGAGCACCTGCCTAGCAAGCACAAGGCTCTGAGTTCAAACCCCAATACCACCAAAAAAACCAACCAACCAACCAAAAAACCCCAATAGAATGCCAATAAAAATGATGAAGTTATTTATTTAAATATGTACTATCAAATATAAAATATGTCTGAATAACTCAAGAAATGACTGTTATTTATTCATCCATATATATAAATAAATTATAATATTTACTGGAATCATTAGTTCATATTCTCTGATTACATATAGGTAACAGAATAGTTTAATAACTAGGAAGAAATGTACTACTAGAAAATAAATTTAATGGTAATCAACTTTGGAGTAATCAAAAGTTTTGTTAGAATTTTTTCTTTTAGTTATCTTTTGTGGAACAGACTTAATTTAGCATATTCCATTTGCTCTTTTTTTTTTTTTTGTGGTGATACTGAAGTTTGAACTCAAGGCTTCACACTTATGAGGCAGGTGCTCTACTGCTTGAGCCACACCTCTAGCCCTTCAGTTTACTCTTAAATCAGTGTTACAGAAGTTTTGACAATGCAAAAGAATTCTCTCTTTGTACCTTGTAATCTGCCTAGGTTGCCTAAGCTTGAACTCTTGATCCTCCTGCCTCAGCCTCCCAAGTACTGGGAATACAGGTATGTGCCACCATGCCTGTTGTTATTTATACAACTGTTACTTCAAATGAAAGGGGGAGTTTTCGATACTAGAAAGTTAGCCATATTGCAATGAGATAATACATTTGTCCACATAAGTGAAAGTTGTAAGTTAATTGTCTTAGAAAATGCAAATTAATAAGTCTAACTATTTAATTGTACGTTAGGGATTAAACTTTACTTTTCATCAAATGATGATTTTGCTAAAATATGTTTTCTGTAAATGTTTCAGCAAAACCCATCCAGTTAGCATGCTGTAGCAGTATATTAAAGTTTTAGGAACCTTGGATTCAAGAATCTCAAAAGGAAAAATTGAAGAAAGTCTGAGAAATAGGTACCCACCATGAATTCTAGTGACTGGCACTGTATTGTTTTGAAAATATTTTCACTAACCACAGTTATTTTTCAATTCATGTCATGTGATTTTTTTAGGATTAAAATATAAGTGACTGATTTCTATTAATAAATGACTTCATTAGAAATAATAGAATCTTGACTATCAGTGCTATTAGTGAAATTCTGTCAGACTAATTTTATCTTTTTGGCCACTCTATTACTTTAAAAAATATAAATTGAGTTCTTGTCAGTTTGAAAATACATGTCAAAATAATACATGCTTTAAAAATATTTTCCTTGAAAGATATATGAATGAGTGTTTTTAAAGGAGGTGTTGACATTCATGATTTTGATGGTTGATATTAAGCTATAAAGAAAATAAACAGAGTGGTAGTATATTTAAAGCAGACTTTTGTTTGTAATGTATGTTTAAATTGTTGGGGTATAGAAGTCATCTTCATAGCTGAGTAGCCTTGGATGTATGAATTTCTCTCTCTTAGAATGCTTGAAGAATTTGACAAAAAGGCAATTTTTTATTATTTTATAGCCTAAAATATTTTGAAATTACAAAAGCTCTAAGCTCAAATAGACTACAACATTCTAATTCTACACAATATTTATATTTCTCAAGTCTTTTTTCTTTTTCTACAGCAGCATATTAATGAATCAATTTATATGTAGTAAATAGATTTTAATTTTAATATCTTATTTGGATTCTGTATGTCTAATTTTGTTAACTTTACATGTTATTTTATTAATATTAATGATAGCAATTTAGAAATGCTTGGTTGGAGAGGCTGATTATATTTTACTTGTTTAAAGGCAGAAACCTGGACTGTGCGATTCTTAGGGTTTCTTTGCCAGCTTAGGAGATGAGCTTTTATCCTGTAGAATTCTTTTAAAATTAAGCCTTTTTTTGACCTATCTGAAAAAAAAAAATCCTTGTTTTTTTCTGAGCATAATATTGATGATTACAAATATATCAGGTTCAGATTTTTCCATTGAGACTTTGTTTTTGTTGGCAGAGATAAGGCATTCATTCATTCATTCATCATTTGACAGTTAATATTTATAGAACGTATACTGTGTTTAAGAACCAGGGTATAAGATAGCAAATTATTTATCATGACTCAAGTTGCTTATAGTTTTGTTGAGGAAACAAATACAGGTTATTAACATGTAAGTATATAAATTGATGAGTACTGTGGTTGAGGAAAGCACAATACTCACTCTGAAATTATCTTTGGTGTAATTGTGTCATCTAACCAAATCTTAATAGGGTCTGGTGTTGGGGAAAGCTCCCTGAAGAAAGTTTTGGCTAACATGTGGCTTATGACTAGCCAGGTGAAGGCTTGGAAGGCAGAGAGAAACAGAGATAGGTAAGTGCATTTGATGAAATAATATGAGAAAAGAAAAAGAGACTAGAGAGCAGGGAATGACTCAGGGGATCTGAAGATTTCAATATTCAGAGGTGAGGCTGCAACCTGTGTAAGGACCTGTTTCATGTATGGGCTTGTGTATCATTTAGATTTCATCCTAGGTACAATGAAGAATCATTAAGACTTTCCAGAGAAGTGACTTAACTATCTTTGCTGTTTGAAAAAATTGCCCTGGTGGCAGTATGAAAAATGGATTGGAAGGAGTTAGACTAGAGGCAGGGATTCCAAGTGACTTTCTGAGTAATTGGTTGAGAAATGTTGGGGGCATAAACTGTAGGGATAGAGAAAACTTGATGAGAATTGGTTGAGAAATGTTGGGGGCATAAACTGTAGGGATAGAGAAAACTTGATGAGTTTGTGAATATTTAGCCAATAGCAGCAACATAGTTGGTGATGAATGCATGTGGAGAGTTATAGAAAATACAATACTTAAGGTGACATTCAAGTTTTGGGCTGCCATAACTAGCATGAAGGGTTTGAGATTTACCCTGCTTTCAAACTAACAAGTTAGCCTGTCACAATTTTATGGATGCTGGTAGAAAACATAAGACTTCTGGGTCAGAGATGAAGGGCCATGATTACTCATAGCCACAGAGTAGCTGAAATACCAGCATTTTTGCACCAGTTCCCTGAATCTGAATTCCCCTCGGTGACCTGGAAGAGAGCTGGATGACACATGGACACACAGTAGATTGCTTTACTGGAGAGGAAGCCCGGCATTAAGAAATTTAAATCTTCTGTAACAGGCAGTAAGCAGGCCTGCTGTAGAGAAACAAATTTGCTTGCCCTGTGTTCCATAAAATACACCATTGCTATTTTCCAAGGCTAATTGGTATCCTTGAAAGATAGTGTAGAATAAAATAGTGGGAAACCTATAGAGAATTGTACTCCAGCACCTCAAAACATAACCCCCATCCTACCTTTGCTCCCATCAGTCTCAAAAATAAGTTATTTATTTTCATGGCAGACATTACAACTTTGTTTATTCTATTCTTTCTTGTTCTTTTTTTTTTATGTTAGTAATGGGGTTTGAACTCAGGGCTTCACACTTGCAAAGAAGGTGCTCACAAAGGTACTGTACCGCTTAAGCCACACTTCTAGTCTATTTTGATCTGGTTATTGTAGAGATGGAGTCTTGCAAACTATTTACCTGGGCTGGCCTCAAACCACGATCCTCCTGATCTCAGCCTCCCAAGTAGCTAGGATTACAGGTGTGAACCACTGGGACCTGGCTCTTGCTTTTTTTAGGTGTTGATTTATTGACTGTGTCTTCTCTCTCTAAATCTTCTTTCATTAAGTTCTTTTTGGATACTACTGGACACTTACGATACACTGGGGAATATTACAAAGCAAAATCATGTGGTGTTCATGCTAGTCCGGGTACTTAAATACAAGTAAGCAAAGAAACAATCAAGATAATATTAGAATAAAAAACTTTTTGAAAATGTTTAAGGAGATGGAAAGGTTAGCTACTTTGATTTGATCATTACACTCTTTATGTGTGTCTTGAATTATCACACTGTTCCCCATACATTTTTATAAGTAAAATAATTAATTTTAAAAGAAAATATTAGAATAGGATAAGCTCAATAAAGTTAAAAGCAAAACAGAATGATGTGACAAAGACTGGGATAGAACTACTTTATATGAGGTCACTGGAGAAGACTGGAGAAGAAATGACATTTGTACAGAGATCTGAATCCTGAGAAGCAGCCAGCCATGCAAAGACTACAGAGGAGAGATTTCCACATAAAAGAAGAGCAATTATAAAAACTCTGAAGCACAAATGAGTTTGTTATTTTGGAGGGATAGAAAGAAAGCCCATGTTTCTGGAGGGTAGAGAGGAGGAAAATGGTAAAAAGATTAATTTAGTGAGGTAGGTTATAGCAAGAGGTTTGATTTAAAAAAATATTCTGGTATCTTTAAACTTTGTTATGCCTTTGTATCTTTCCTCTTAACCTACAAATACTCTAGGACCTTTCCCATTTTTAAATCACTTTTCAAATCAGTGCCTCTTTTTTCCTTTCTTTTCTAAATAGTTCAAAATGGAGGGAAGAATGAAAAGATTAATTCTCAATAGCATTGGACAACAAAAAATGCTGTCATCAAAAATTGTAAGAAATTTCTGAGAAGCAAAGGCTAAAACAGACAACCCAAAATAGAACACAAGAAAAAACAACTGTGCATGAAAGTAGAGCCTCAAAAATATCAAGTCTGTATATTGGAGATATTAGCAATATTTTATTTAGAGAAAAAGTGTTCTGCCAGAAAAAAGTTTGAAAACTATTGACCTATAGGGTAAAGTTCAGATTCATTGCATTTTATCCAAGGCTCTTTACAGTTTCACTCCAGTTTGTCTTCCTGAGAGAAGTGTGAAGGGAGATTATATGGAAGAAGTAGACAAGAGGTGACTCACACAGGGCTGAGGGAGCCAGTGTAAGGCATAGACTTAGAACATAGGCAGCAAGAAGCTTTTGAAGAGCTTTAGACAAATGACATAGTCTAATTTATATGCTTAAAATATATTTTATATTAAATATTATAATAATATAGTAACACTTTAAAATAGTTTTATATTTCTGTGACAAATGAGTTGTGGTAAATGGGTTGTAGGTGCTCACAAGTTAGAATGGGATGCCAGACAGAGACTGTTGAAGAGCTTTAGGCAAGGTATGATAGTGTCCTGGAGTGGTAATAGCAGATCGAAAATGTAGAAAGATAAGATATATTTTAGAAGAAGCAGAGTCAGGATTGGAAAAGAGGGCATGAAGTAGCGACTGATTTATGAGAAACACTTGAAAGGGTGTGCTTTTTGTTTTTCCTCTCCTCTCCTTCCCTTTCCTGTCCTCTCCTCCCCTCCCCTCTGCTCCTTTCTCTTCCCAACAGTAAGCACTTCTGTGTAGCCATAGTGTACTCCATCTTGTTGGGAAAGGAAAAAAGAATTGGTGATAAGACTAGAAAAGTTGCTCATATTTAAAATGTATTACTTATATGTTTAATCTAATAGAAGAATATTAGACTTTTTTGTGGTACTGGAGTTTGAGCTCAGGGTCTCATGCTTTAGACTTTTTTTTTTTAAGTAAACACTTACTATCCTCACAGTTTCTGTGCACCAGACATGTGAAAGTGGCTATTCTGGCTCAGGATCTCTTAGGAGGTTGCTGTCTTCTGAAGACTGGAAGGCCTGGAGCTGGTGGATTTTGTACAAGGTGGCTCACTCACATGACAGGCAAGGATGGGCTGGTTGTCAGTCAGACTGGTAGGCCTCCCATCCAACCCCCTCACATGGGCAGTTTGAGTGTCTTTACTACATAGTGGCTGACTTATCCCCTCTTGTTCTGGCCTGAGGTGACTTGCATCTGCAAATGAAGGCTCATAAGCTCAGAGAAGGCTGTAGCTGTGGATTCTGGGGCCTATACATCAGAAGTTTGTTTTAAATGCCCTACAATGAAAGAAGCATGTATTGGCAAAACGATAGACTGTGGAATTGGATTCATGTTAAAAGTATAGACCAATCACTTTTCTACTTTATAAGATAGGAAATTACTATATATAATAACCTCATATGGTTGTTGTAAAATCTAAATGAGAAAATGCATATAAAGCACTCAATACACAGTAGCTACTACATAATTAGCTGAACAGACAACTTTGTTCTTGTTCAAACATAAAATGAATTTGGAGTTTATACAAATTTGGCAGATTTAGAAACAAGTAAATGCAGTTTCTAAGGGGAAATTGTGTTTTTTCTTATTAGCACAATCAGTGATTTAGATTATAAGTATAGGTTAACAATACCCAACACAAATGTAGTTTTAACCATTTCTCTGTAACATTACTAAATCTTTTATTGAGTATCTTTAATGGAAAGTACTTTTGATGTGTCATTTATTGAATAATTTGCAACAGTCATATCATAAAATTTATACTTGAAATAACTAAATCATGTCTAATATCAATTTTTAAATTAGGTACTTTACATAAGTGTAAATTAGAATGTTCATCAAAAGTAGATGTATAGTTACTATGCACTCGTGTACATTTAAAAAATTACAGTTAAAACTTGTTATTTAAATTTTCTTTACTGGAAAATAACTGACATAATAGTTACTACCTACAGAAATAATAGCAAACCCTGCTTTGATTATCTAAGCACCTTCTTATTGGTTGGCTCTATCTTTGACAAATCCTAAACTGTACAGATTATAGACACACAGCTCAGCCTGAGTTGGCACCTGAGTTGGCTCTGTTCCTTGCAGAGGATATAGAAGGAAAGGTTGCAGATACAAGAGTTGATGCAAATAATTGATCATGTTCCTCTGTCTTAAAAATAAGCCCTCCCTGTGTCTTGAGAGTCCTTTAGCCAGGACTCCATTCCTGTCTATGGCTTCAACCACAGGGTTGGTTCCCAAACCTGTGTTTTCGTTCTAGATCTCCTCCTGAGGTCCATATCTGTATTTGGATGTTTAATGTCTAGCAATACACTCAACAGAATATGCATCTTTTAAATAATAAATGCTAACTGTGGACAGCCAAGCAGTTTTGCACTTATTTTTAAATGTCAGGTGGCTTCAGGGGATGTTGTGCTGCTGAAGTAGTGAATTATCTCAGAAAAACCCTGGTTGTACTTCTAATAGAAAATATTCTTTCATGGAAAGTACCCATCAAGGTCACATGATTAACTCTATCCATGGTGCAACCTATGAGGTTAAACTCATCATCAATTTGAAGGAAAATAAAGGATGCTCACCACAACATTATAAGCATTAGCACAGGGAGGGCAGAGCACCTAGGTTGAGGCATATTTACTCAGTAGTCACTGTTACTTCCATCTGGAAATGTGTTCTGAATAAAGTTGGTAGGAGGTGAGCAACTTTTTCTTTAAATCCAAGTAACACACATACATAGTTTAAAAAGCCAAAGAGTCAAGACCCATAATTAACCAGAGCACTGGTCTTCCCCAGAACTTTCCAAAGACAAACCACTTTCAATTCTTTAGTATTTGCCCCAATATTTGTTTTTTGTTTTTATTTTTTTATTGTTGTACTAGGGGTACATTGTTGCCCCCAATATTTGTAAACAACGTGTATGTACTTATTTATTCATTTAGAAGTTTTAGTTTTTAACCTATTAGCTTCCTACTTGAAAAGAAGGGAAGTTAGCCCTGTCAGAGTGAAAAGTTTGATATTTTTCTCACCCATTTTAGGAGTCATGGGCAATACTCCTACAACGAAAGATAGGTTAAAGGTAGCATAACAAATTTTTTTAATCATAGTTTTATGTGACACAGGAGCTTTCAGGAATGAATACCCCCCAAACTCAGGGAAAACTGTCCATTTCTATGCTTAGGTTTGATAAAGAATGGACAGCCATGTAGAAATGCAATCAGATAAAAATGTATGATCTAATGATAACAAACTCATGGGCAGAACCTGACCAGATTTTTTTCTTGGCCTCACTGAATAGCAGTCCTTCCTCCTGAGTATGAGGCAGAATCCCTCCAGAATGGGGGTCTGTAAAAAGAGAAGGGAGAGAGTGACCTAAGTTTTATGGCTCATGTCAGGGGAGAGGAGTTGTTCTTGACTTGCCTTGCGGAAGAGGTATTCTGACTTCTGTGACTTGCTTAAGTCACAATAAATGGGGCAACAAAAGACCAAAAATCGTATGTTCTCCCTCATATGCAGACATTACATCAAGGGCAAACACAACAAGGGAATTGGACTTTGATCACATAATAAAGTGAGAGCACACAAGGGAGGTGTGAGGATAGGTAAGATACCCAAAAAACTAGATAGCATTTGTTGCCCTCAATGCAGAGAAACTAAAGCAGATACTTTAAAGCAACTGAGGCCAATAGGAGAAGGGGACCAGGAACTAGAGAAAAGGTTAGTTCGAGAAGAATTAACTTAGAAGGTCATACACGTACAAGAAATCAATGCATGTCAACTCCCTGTATATCCATATCTCAACTAGCAAAAACCCTTGGTCCTTCCTGTTATTGCTTATACTCTTTCTTTAACAAAATTAGAGATAAGGGCAGAATAGTTTCTGCCTGGTAATGAGGGGTAAGGGGGGGTAAGGGAGGGAGTGGGGGGGAGTAAAGGAGGGGGCGGGGTGAAGGGGGGAGAAATGACCCAAACAATGTATGCACATATGAATAAAATAAATAAATAAATAAATAAATGGGGCAAGAGACAGGAGGGCAGGGGTAAATCTAAGAGGCCCTTCCTCTGTGGTTTTTCTAGTCTTCTTTAGCTCAAAGTCCTCAATATACTTTAAGGTACTGTGATCTGAGCCCTGTCCCTTAATACTCAGCACTCAGCACTCATTTCCTGTCCTACATCCTTCCTTTTCCTCTCCATTATAGTTACACCACAATTTTGATAATTTTTCTTATGATTTTTAATTTTCTTTGCAGTTAATAATTGCCTTCCTTTTTTGTTTATTTTTATAGATCTATTATTTATTTATTCTCAACTTCCCCAGCAGAAGTGTAAGTCTTCTTTAAGTTCAAATACATCAGGTCAACTATTACTTTGTCAATTTTATTTTTTTCTCGGCCATATCCTTCTTGGAGTTCTCTGCTCTTCTGCTTAAGTCTGGATTTACTGTCATCTGCATGAGACAGAGATGCCTTATGAGATCCTTGTATTATTGTTTGGGAAAATATTTTTTCTTGTTCTTGTGATGGACTACCTTATTTTCTGGATCTCATGTAATCATTCTTGGTTTGTTTCATTCTTTAGTGGTGACACATTTTTTAATAACTTCCTGAAAATAATGCATACATAGTTAAAATTTCAAACTTTCCTCCTCTGAATGTCTGCTTCTAACCTTATACTCAAGTGGCAGTTTGGCTAGATACAGCATTATAGGTAGGAAATAATTTTCCTTTAGAAACTTAAAAGTATAACTTTCTTATCTTCTAACTTCCAATGTTGCTGTTGAGAAGTCCGATGCCTTGATACTTTTTATGTGATCTGGTTTTGTTTGTTTATTTTTTGTTTCCCTTTTCTGGAAACATTTAGTATGTTTTGTTTATCTCCAGGATTTTGAGATTTCATCTGGATGTATGTAGGGGTTGCAGTTTTTATAATTCATTATATTGGATACTTAGTAGTTTCTTTTACTCTGAAAAGTCACATACTGTAGTCTTGAGAGGTTTTCTTGTATGATTTCTTTAATAATTTCTTCCTTCCATTGTATCTGTTCTCTTTCTTAGTCAAATGTCTGACTAAAGATCATTCTGACTGATTCTCTAAATTTCTTCTTTGTGTGTGTCTGCATGTCTATTTTTTCCTTTTGAGAGACTCCCTCAGTCTTCCAAGTTTTCTTTTGAATTTTTTGTTTTGACGCTCGTATTTTTGTTTCCAAGAGTTCCTTTGTTCTCTCTTTTTCAGTCTAGCTTCCCATTCTCAGTAATGTTTTATTTCTTAAGAAATTGATCTTCCAAAGAGTCCCTTTTCAGTTTTCTTTTGGGGAGCGATCACTGACCATCAATGTTGGCAGGAAAGAACACCTAGAAATCTAAGTATTGTTCACACACTTTCAGACAGCTCATTCCTCCCGAAGTTCTTGGTGATTCCAGTTTCTGAGCCTGTCTAGCATTCCAGTGCATGTGCTTTTTGACTCTCAGCCGCCATTCCCCCATACATATTTGGCTTTCTGCTTTCTCAAATATGTTTTGGTTATCTCTTGCCCATCTACTTTTTACTCTCCAAAATTTTGGTGACATCTATTTTGTTGTTATCTTGCCTCTAATTCCTTTGTCTTAAGAGTTTTTTTCTTTTTTCTTTTTAAAATTGCTCTATTGTCATTTTAGTGCAAGTTTGGAAGGGAGTGGAAGTAAATACATATGCATAATCCCTGGTCATATTGGGGAGCCTCTTTGTGGGACTTTATATGTGTTGTCAAGTCACTTGAACCTGGTCTTTCTACCAAAGAAAATCAAACATTGACTTATGCCCTGTTTCCTTAATTCTAATTTACTATTGACTATAAAGTACTATTGATTAGTAGCAAGTTCTGATGAGGAAAGCAACACTATATTAAAGGTACACATTCATTATAAGATGTATAAAAATTTCATAATCCATCAGGTGTGAATAATAGCGAACAGAATTGGGGAAATATAATAGATTCATGTGGATCACACGGTTCATTTTCTTTGAAGAAACTTCAGATTCTGAAGATGCATATATGATTTATATTTTTATTGTGATTGAGATTGTGTTAGATATTAGACATAGCTCTCTTCGTTGTACTTTCCTCTTGGACATGATTCTATTTTATTTGGCATGTGCTGACGTAATTGTATTCATTGTTTTTGTTCTCTCACCCTTCTTCCTACTAACTTATGACCTGTACAAAGACAAGTTCTTGGGTTTTTAAAATTCATATCTTGAGTGCCTAGCATGTGTCTTTCTCAATGGTTGGCACTTAGTATATGTTACCTAACTATATATTAAACCAAACTAAAAATATTTAGATGAAGTGATATCAGTGAAACTCTAAAATAATTAGATTTTTGCCCATTGAAGTCAGATTCATTATTTTAAAGAAAATGACTATTCATGAAAAGGAAACTGACATTTATTGAATGATTATCATCTGCCACAGATTTTCAAATATGTTTTTTCATTTAATCCCCAATAACTTAATACAGAGTTTGATTTTAAAAACATAGGAAACTTTTTTTTATTGTGATTTGTTTTGGCTTCAGGGCAAAACATGATCATAATCTAGGATTTTCCTTGTATTATTCCACTGCTTTTTAAATATCAGGTAATAGTTTCCTACTGGTGAGGGAATTATTAGCATTTTAAGCCCTGATGATATATGCCTGTGTTAAATATATTAAGGTGAAATTGATCCCTTCTCTAGAAACATTGGTGGTTATTCACAGGCCTTCATCTCAATAAGAAAAGGCTGTTCTTTCCTAAGTTACTGCCTTTGGTTCTCTATTCATCCTTTGAAACAAAATACTAAAAGTTTTATTTAAGAATGCTGTGACAAACCACTAGTACCAGTAAAAGCAACCAATCAGAGAGTGATGAAAAGGAAGATCCAATCATAATGTTAAAATATTCACTGCAGAATTCTTATAAACTGTGAGCATTTATTAAGACTCTGTCATAGAGACTGAGGGGTTGAGGACTTACTGGGAGCCCCTACTAAATAAGGGTCATCAAAATAGAAAAGATTCTCTAATACAATATATTAAGTTAAAAGGAAGACAATATATTTACCAGTCAGCCATAAAATGACAATAATTCATATTGGAACCCATTTTATATCACCAGTGATCTGGTAGGCAAATAGTGGGAAGATTGTTAGTGTCCAAGAAACACCAATTTTAATCAGATATTTTAGATACATCAATACAAACTATTGATGTATTAAGTAAAAACAGTCCTAAATTAGTCATTCAAGAAACGTTTTTCCAAGAGCTTTCTGAGCAAAATAAAGTATAAAGTTGACCAGAAGAACTCTTTTGCCATGAATTAATTATGCAAGTCACTTATCTCAAGTGTCAAAAGGCTCTGTTTAGCACAGCTTTTAGGCAGAAGGAGGTAGAGTGGAAAGAGCACCTCACAATAATCTGTGGAAAGAAATTTGAGTCCTAATTGCTCCCCTTACAAACTGATTGAACTTGTACAATTACTATACCTCTCTAGACCTGCTTCCATATTTGTAAATTAAGGGGTTGATTTGGAGAGGAGGCACATGGACTTTTGGAGAAGCTGCCATTCCCTGCCAGAAAAGAAAAATGCTTTTAGGCATACACACATACACAGGATGCAACACACACACACACACACACACACACACACACACACACACTTTAATGCATAATTTCAGAGGGCTTCTGTGAGGATTAAATGAAAAATTGCATATAAAGTGCATTCAGTAGACATTTGAAAATGTTATACACCCTTCACTTCTCCATGTTAGGAGAGTTCTTTAGCTTCTAAGTTTTAATGGAAGCCATAGAAAAAAGTTTTCAAGTCTCTTGGAAAAGAAAGATTTCAAACTATACAACTATCAAGTTGCATGCAATGCTCCCCTTTTTATAAGAAGCCACTTCTTTCAACAGTTACTAGGGTTTGATTTTTAGAGGAGGGGGTAGCAATCTGTCATCGAAGTGTTGACAAGTGAAACCTGACAAGGTTGAGGTGGTATAGCTGTAGGGCACTTCAGTATTTTTCGCTGTCTCTTCTATTTGTAGAGAAAGGATTTCTATCTTTCTTTTCATTCTCACTCACTTCACAGCAGTCTTTGATTTATATACTTTTAAAACAGTAATTCTAAATTGACATATTATTTCAATATTTAAGCATTGGTTTAGATAAGAACATTTCAGTATACTTTTGTCTTTAACTGAGCTATTTAGGAATTATTTCTGAAATTTAATTTATTTTCTCTTCAAAGTGACATTTTTTTCCCTATCTATTCAAGTATAGCATAAAATTACATTTTTGGAGTTGTAATCTAGGATTAATTATCATTATCACATTGCCAACATTCATATTTTCCTTGTCTTTTTATTGTTGTGATTGAGGCACATCCTTAAAGGATGAATTAAGTCCATATTTTTGAAGTTCATAAAGGTGGGTACCTGAGCTGAGGCTGGAGGTAAGAGATTATTATTACTGTTACTGTTATTTGCTTAGGCAAGTATACCTCCCCTCTCCCCAAATGCCTAATATAAGCCTTAGCAATAATTTTGCAAGGTCGTGAAAAAAAATGCACTTCAGTATAAGTCTCTGGAATATAATAGAAAGCTGTGTGTAGCAAAATATTTAAAATGAGCATCAGCAAACAAGATGTTTGTATTAATAGGAACCTAGAAAATGGCTATGCAAAGGTCAGCACTGATCTTTAAATATTAGTGAAATTTAATTTGTTGCATGTAATGAGTAGAAAGAGGAAGTAGGAAGCAGGCTACAATGAAGAAGCCATTGATAAATTGTCTAAATGTCAAAACTGCTTACAACATGGAAAATGTTAAATTGACAAGACCTATTTAACTAAGTGAATTAAATAGTTTGAACAATGCCTTAGAGAAATATTTTCCAAATTTAAGTACAACAGGAGATTTACAAAGATTTTTGCTATAATTTATTTCATAAAAGTGAATGGATTCCTATTTTTCTTTCTAGGCATGGAATTTCTTCTCACTTCTTTTTAGTAAGAATGATGCACAGGTTCTCTTGAAACATAGAAATTGGTCACCTATTGCTTTATCCAGAAATAGCTGCTGACCAGTTGTTAGCAGCTGTGAAGAACCACCCATTGGCCATGGGGCCTGGATGTCTTAGCACTTTGCACAGCACTAGCTGAATGGAGTTCAAAGAGCTTTTTTGCTCTGTTAGAACTAGTTCTTTTTTTTTTTTTTTTAAATAGACTCTACATGTTCTTATTTTCTTCATGTATAAAGTTGATGAAAAAAGTTTAAATGACTAAATATGTCCATTGTATATTATAAAGGGTTAATGTCATTAATATATAAGGTAATAAAAAACTTAATAGAAAGGTGAGCATAAGATAGGGATAGGTAATTTATATAGGAAACAAAATTATTTAAAATACATAAAAAGATGTTTGATTTCATTAATGAATAGAAAAAATAAACTTACAAGAATCTGTTTCTCATTTGCCATATTTGCAACAACTTAAAACTTTGATAATGCTCTGAGCTGTTGAGGATATAGGGAAAAAGGCAGTCCTTTTACAGGCAGTAATATAAATTAGAACAGTCATTTTGGAGGCTAATTTTGCAGGCTATCAAGGTGGAAAGTGTGAGCATATATTTTCATGCAAGGCAAAAATTAGAAATAGATTGTTGTTTATGGAGGGAATGTTAAGTCAGTTATAATCACTATTCAATGAAACATCTTGCAGCTATTACACTGTGAGGTAAATGTGTATGTGTTGACAGGGAGAGTGCCCATGCTGGGTTGTTCAGTGAAAAAAAAAACAAAACAAGGTGAATATGCAGTAAAATTCTATCTTTACAAAAATACAAAACAAATCAGCATGAGTGTGGACATATTGTGAGTACACCCAAAGAAGTCTCAAAGGACACATGGCACACATGGCATGTGGTGGCTCCCATCAGTGTGGGGAGACCAAGAGGGAGGGACACTTCATTTTTATATAGAATACTTCCATTTTGTTTGCATTTAAAAAAACAGTAAGTGTCATTAGCATTATAATTTTAAAACCCAAGAAGAAACAAAAGACCAGATAGAAGGACTACTGGATTTAAAAGTTTCTCTCTTGGTATTCTTTTAGGTTCTAAAGCTTGTTTTAAAATAAGAATATGATAGAAAGTGTTTTAATGCAATGCTTGGTGCTTTTTGCATTTAGCTTCTACCAGTTATTGCTTAGTGATGTGTGTTAAATCAAACATGTTATAATTAAAAGTATCATCTTTTAGAATTTATTGAATACTTGCGATGGGTGTTCATTATCAAATTAAATATTGCCTGAGTACTTACACTTAACATTTAGGTTGAAAAGGTATTCTAGACATCCCAACTAATCTGGGACTTTATATAGTACAAGGCAGCACTTATAATACAGAAAATATCTAGATACATTTTAAATAATAATTTGATAACATTAGAAGGTAAATGTCACTAAGGCAGCTGGGCCATTTATTTGATAACTGCTGTTTGAATAAAATTAAAAGGATAAAATTTTCATATTATAGGTAGTTATGCAATACCCACTAATAATGCTCAACTCTTTCTCATCTTCAAAGCATTGTACAACATTAATTAATCCTTACAACACCCTTGCAAATGTAGGTCAATATCATTATCCCTATTTTTGTAGGTGAGGAAATTGAGGCAGAGGTTAAATGATTTGGGGTAAATTTGTCACAGTAGGATTAGAATGAAGGCATTTTTGGCTCAGAGCCCAGCACTCAGAACAGTAGAACCACACCTTCTTTAGCAAACTTAATTTCTATGTCCTTGATACAACATTACTTCTCATTAAACAATATTGAGGTCATGACTGCACTAAAATTCAAAACCAACAAGTTGGATCATTATATAACCACTAAACATACAAATACTTACAAACACACCCCATTTTCTCTTCCATGGCTTTCCTTACACTATATTAATTTAGTCTGTCTTTTCCATTGCCTCCTTGTCAGAGAATTACACTGTTTTTCTTCTGGAATCACATTTAGAGGTTTTAGCTTTCTTTCCCATTTAGAAAATTCCAAAGTAGTTTGTAGCTCAGGGCCCTTTTCTATATTTCTAGATAGTAGACAAACACATGTACTGAGATTACTCCCTTGTACCTTAAACTCTTACTGTGCCTGAAATTTCATTTACTAACATAAGCAAAACTCACTCCTCTTCTAGAATAATCTGTTTCTATGCATATTTCAATCCAAATCGTGCCCTTGAAACTAGGATAAATCAGGTGGAAATAAGTGTGGGTATTGGGTTCCTGGGAATAGATATGACCAAGAGGAATAGTATTTGTGGGTTCTTTGTCAGGTTGAAGAAGCTGAATTATGGTTTCAAACTGAGGGCAAGGTAAAAGGATAATAGGAGACCAAATAGTGAGGTAAGTAGCTAGGAAAATGGAAATTGTGTGAGTTGAGAGGTCAAATCAGTCATTGTGAACAGATGGAATGCACTGGTATCCTTTCTGCTAGGAAGGGGATGATGGGACTATGTTCAAGGCAGGGATCATGATCTGCACAGTACTCAGAACCCCATCCCTTGGTGGTTACTTTAGATTCTTTCTTTTCCCTCACTTCTGCAATTCATCAGTGCCCACATGCTATCTCCTCCCCCTCTCCCCCATTAGTTTTATTCTTTTTAAAATCTATCTCCCTCTTACAAAATCTAACAACTCTCAAATGCTTCTACTTTACAAGATCATTTCTTCATCAAATGAGACATTAACTGAGTACCTGTAAATCTTTATGTTACTAAATTAGTACTGATCATAAATTTCAGTTTGGTGATTATTTTTATCTGTTGTACTAGATTTTAAACTATTTGATAGTAGAAACCCTGTTTTATAAATCATCATATCTGAGATAATGATATAAAATATCAGTAAAATAAGCAGTAAAATACATACAAATAAGATGTTCAAAGTATTATATTAAATTTTATTTAAATACCATAAGACTCTCTGATCATAAATCAGCCCATGTTCCTAGTATTCTAGTCTTTTGTTATAGATTAGTCAAAGTCTGAGGTCTCATTATTTTGAGATTCTCCTGCCCTTTTAAGCATGAACTTTATCATTGTTTAATTGTTTGGTTTTGTTTTGAATATTTAAAAAATATTTCAGGTAACATGCATTTGATTAAGTATGAATATACTTAGCAGGTATTAAGATAATACTATGCTGATGACATTGGAGAAGTGATCATGAGACAATACATTGAATTTTATGTAACTGGAAAATTATGTAATGATGACTGTAATACCTGATATAACTAGCGAGTGATTTATCTAAATTCATGGTACTTTGTTGTCTTTATTTTTATATATTTTCAATTAGTGAATGGATATTTCTCAGATAATCTATGATAATAAATAGCAAATATATGTTTTAAGCCTGTGTCTAAGAAAGATTCCCTTAGGCTCTTTGCAGTGTTTTGTTAATACACATTCATTTTAAATGTCTTGTTGGCACCATGGTATGTATCATTTATCTTTGTTATAACTATAGTAATGCCTTCTCTTGCTTAATTCTTTCTTTGCTATCATGTTTTACATTAGGGTTTTATTTGGCCTTAAGCTTCCTGTCCTCCCCATAGCAGTCAAAATAGCTTGCTTTAGAAACTAGGCAACCACATACCTAACTACTCAGGCAGAAGATGAGTATTTTGCAATTTTAAGTGCCAAATAATCTTTACTTCTAAAGCATAGTTTTTATTTTTCATAAGAAGATTATCAACAGTATAGTAGTAAAATCATTTCTATTTTGCATGTTATTTTCTCAAAATTTAGTCTATATAGTAACAATTAGTCTTTAGGAAAATAAGTATTGATTAACTCTAATGTAAGCCAAATTGAAGGGAAGTCTTTAAATGTTGAACTTTTGGAGGATGTAAGGAGAAAGTAAAAAAAAGGCTTTTCCTCTCATCTCTCTATTCTCAAAATTTGAGCTATCACAGATTCTCCCCATATAAGAGAACAATCATTCTAAACTTAAAAGCTCAATTTAAATTATGCCGTTTATTCCCTCTTGAATAATGGAAGTTTGGGTTCAGAACGGCCTCTGAGCCATCTGAAACTGACATCAACTACCTTATATAATTAGAATAAACAAAGTTACAAAAGTCAAAATGACATTTTAAAAATACATTATGGGTAAAATTTTCTTTCTTCAGGTTTTTCATACCATTCTTTTCATTTGGATGTAAACGAAATTAGAACCTGGTGGTGTAGCATTGCTCAGTTTCCTTTGGTAGGTACCTCCAAACTATTTTACTACCTTTTCAATCCCTGCTCACACCTCCTTTCCAAAATGCCAAATCCAGCATTCTTCTGAAATTCTTTCTCTCCCTATACTTCAAAACAACTATTTATGCACTAATACAATATTTGAATAATACAAGCTCAGTCTTGACTACTTCCTCCAGGCAGAATTTTCAAACCAGGAAATTACCAGCATTCTTTTTAACTGGTGGCATTCTTGTGTAACATGCAAAACATTTAAAAGTGTTTTAAAAACCTGTATAGCATTTAAAGATGGCAAGACATATTGAAGACTAAAAGGGGATATTGATTTGGTCCCCTCCCACCCTGCTCATCTAATGGTTGTTACAGATTTTTGCAGATTTGTTTTATCTACTGCATTAATTCCTCTTTAATTTTATATGGTATTCCTGACAGATCTTTGAAGTTCAGGAAAAAAGGAGAAATAACCCATATTTGGCTATCTTTTGCTCCCCTCTTATGCAGGCCCCCTTACAAAGCCTTGTCTTTAATTAACCATTTATTTTAAGGGGTCCACAGGAGTTGTAACATGTGTTCATAAGTACATCCTGTCATTTCCTAGTGAACATTGTCTGTTTTCTTCTCATCTTCCTCACTCACTCCATGCTAGATAAGCTCTCCTAGTCCAGGTGGTTCAGATTGCTCCTTGGCCACCGTATCTACTTTTGCTGGGCACAGATCCTGTTTTGTCTGGATGCTACCATTCTCTCTGAGTACATTATTACAATGGACTCACATTTTGCTTACTTTCTGCTGGGCACCACCTTTTGCCACCAATTCTCTGTTCTCATACCCTATGTTCTCTGTGGGGCCACAAGAGAGGTCCTTTATATAATGCAGCAGGAGAATGCCTCTTGCCTCCTTTTGTCTTGCACTTTTTAGTAGGAAACTAGAGCAATATTATTTTGTAGATCAGAGCATTTGGAGAAATAGCTTGTACATTTTTCTCAGTTTTCCTATGCCCATTGGAACTCAGTATGAGTTCTGGGGTGCTGAGCTGGAAGACAAGTCTAGGTTATAAACTCTTTTCAATTTTATCTATCACTTTCCACCATGCACCTGGATTTACTGTTATCTTCAGGACACACCATCCTTTTACTTAACCTACTATGTATGCTCCCTCCCATATCTGTGTGTACTCCAACACAGCAGACCACTGGGGTTGCCAGCCTAGCCTCTGTATAGATTCAGAGTCTGCCTCTACCGCGTTTCTGTCCCAGTTTCCTCATTATAGGAGTAACAATACTACCTCAATATGTAGCTATGAGGACTAAAGCCTGTTCAGACCAAGTGTTCAGTGTTGTTATCTGTTGTTATTGTCATCAACATCATCTGACTGGTGCTTGGATAATGTTCTTTCTTGGAGGACTCACTAACATTTCATACCTTCTCTGTAGCTTTCTCACACCCCACTGCTTAGGCAAGATTGGGGCCCTCTTTATGCTGCTACATTTTTCACTCTGCCATTTCAATTTGTGGCACATTGTGTCTCCTTAGTTGAACATGCATCTGTTTTGTGATGATTGTAAGTGCACTGAGGTCCTGTAAAGGTGACAGAAGGGCCAGGGAAGTTTGTACTATGTCTACACTTACTTTGGATTATCACCCATATTAATAATATGGGAAATAATTTTTGTCCCTGCGATAAAGATATCTTAAGGAGGAATTCAAGTATGATGTACTTGATGAATTGTAAGAACCTTTGTAAATGCTACAATGACCCACATCCAGCACAACAACAAAAAAACAATAAATAAAGACATCTTAAAGCTGAGCACTGGTGGCTCATGCCAGTAATCCTAGCTACTTGGAAAGCATAGATCAAGAGGATGGTGGTTTGAGGCCAGCCTGGGCAAATAGTTTGTGAGACCCTATCTCAAAAATACCCAACACAAAAAAGGGCTGGTGGAGTGGCTCAAGTGGCAGAGCACCTGATTAGCAAGCATTAGGCCCACCCAGTCCCAGTGCTACCCAAAAATAAATAAATGAAAGATATTTTAAAATATTTTTCAAACTTTTGTTTTCTAGAAGTTTACAGGAAAGAACATTTCTTTTATGATTTTTATAAAGAATCTCCATAGTTTAAATTATAGTAATTTAGTTTAGTATTTCTAGTATATAGCATCTAGTAGAAGAGTTTTGAAAGTTAAATAAGTTTCTTTTAAATATTTATAAAATGTCAACTTTTTTTTTCTGCTTTAGATTGGCCTTCTTGCAGTTAATCCAAATTGATGAGGTGCTACTTGATTTAAATAAAAAAGGGGGAGGAAGGGGTTTTGCCAGACATGGTGGTTCATGCCTTTAATCCTAGCTATTTGGGAGGATGGTAGTTTGAGGCCAAGCCAGGCAAAAACTTCAGGAGACCCCATATTAAAAAATAAAAGCTGGGTATGGTGGCACCTGTCATCTCAGCTACAGTGGGAAACATAAACAGGAAGATTGCCATCCAGGCTGGCCTGGGCATAAATGTGAGACCTTATTCAAAAAATAACTAAAGCAAAAAGGGCTGGGGGCATGGCTCAAGTGATAAAGTACCTGCCTTACAAGCCTGATGCCTTGGGTGTTCAAACCCAAGGATCACCATAAAAACAAAACAAAAAATAAACAAAAGTGTCAATAGTGTGTAACACTAGCTCCTGATAATAAAGTAGGAGGAAATATAGGATGTACATTTTCACTCTCTTGGTTTTTTTTTTTTTTTAATAAAGATGAAGTTAAAGTAAATGGATGGACCTGGAGAACATCATCTTAAGCGAAGTTAGCCAGACTTAGAAGGCCAAAAATTGTATGTTCTCCCTCATACGCAGACTTTAGACCTAAAACAAATGCAGTAATATTATTGGACATGGGTTACATGCTAAGGTGAGAATGCATACAGGAGGAATAGGGAAAGGAAAGGAAACCTAAAACCTGAAAGTGTTTGATGTACCCACTGGTAGAGGAGTGAATAAAGTAATCTTAATCTGACAGAGGCCATAGTGGGAAAGTGACCGGGAAGTAGTGAAGAGGTCTGGTAGAGATGAACCAATTTAGGTTGTAATATACATGTGCATGGAAGCAATGCTAGGAATCTCTCTCTATATAGCTATCTTTATCTCAAGGTAGCAAAAATGCTATGTTTTTCTTATTATCTCTTATGTTTTCTCTTTAACAAAATTGGAGAAGAGGGCAGAACAGGTTCTGCCTGGCAGTTAGGGCGGTGGGGGAGAGGGAGGGAACGGGGGATGGGTGGGGAGAGAGGCCCAAACAATGTATGCACATATGAATAAATGAATAAATAATAAAAAATAAAGATGCAGTTAGACTATCTGGATCCATCATGGCATGCAGATTAACAAACTAATCTGAATGTTAATGTGGTTTCACACAGTTTACTTTTTTTCCTTCTTTTTTATTGGTGTAAATTAATTGTCAGTTTACTTTTAAGTAATTATGTCTCTTAAAATAGTAGTTATATACCATTTACCTTTCAAATTCCACTTTAATTATCCTGTTTATTTGTGGGAGATCTTAAATATTTGTTTTATATATTAAAAATGCACCACACATGTGCTCATGCTAAATAGCTACATAACAGACCTTTCTTTTCCTAAAAAATATAACTTAAAATGCTCAAATACTAAATAATTCTAAATATACTCAGAGCCTTAAACATATGCTATTGAAAACCCAAATATGTATATTCTTACCACATTTCTTAATGTGATGACATTCTAAATCCAGGAAAAGAAATATATATTTCCTTTTTCTAGAGTTTATTTCTAGATGGTTAACCAAATACATCAAAGCATGCTTATTCTAATGTGCCATATCTCAAATATCAGTAGTGGCAATTGATTCTTTTTACTATTTCTAAGGGCTCTTGGCTTTATTGGCAATAGAAGATAATTAATTGGCACCTCTTTTTACTTATTTTTAAACAGGAAAAAGATTCCTTCTGCCATCAGATGTCTTTCTGCTTGACTGAACTGCACCTGTGGTCTTTGAAGAATACCTTACACATTGGGGGTAAATGAGCTATGGATTAATTTCAGTATTTTTCAAATATGTTATGCCATTACAAATAAGTACTAGCAGAGGTTAGCAGCTAGAGTTAGCTAGCTTGATTCTGCAGCTGGAGTTGGATTCTTTTTTTTAATCCTTAGTGAAAAATTACCTAATAGAAAATAATTCTATTTAATTGCTCTTATTAACCTGTTTTCATTTTTTAGTTTTGAAAATTAACTTTATTAGCTTAGTGTTTGTTTCCTCTGAAGATGCACACGTTTATTTTTTTCTTGGGATTGTTCATAATAACTGATTTCTAATCAGATATTTACAGACTAGTTAATGGACAAAATATTTCTATTTGATATTAAAATAAAATTTCAAATATATTGCTAAGATGAAGAATTATTTTTATGTTCTTTGTGTTTCTCATTTCTCAGGAGGACATTTTTTATTGACAGGAAGCCTGCCTTATTCACAGACTCATTACATGTGGTTTTGGTAGAGCACAGTCAAAAAAATACAATAACTTTTTCAAAATCAAAGAAATTTAAATTCCTGTATGCACATTACACAGTTTTATTGATGTAGAGAGGCTCTCAGTGAATCTGCATTATCATCAGTTGTGTTTAAATTGTTGTGTGATATGCTGAGTGTTTCCCTGCCCTTAATTTTGTGAAAATATGCCTCCCAAAAAGCAAATAGTGCCCCCAAAGCAAGGTAAAAGTGAATGTGTTTAATTTAAGTGATAAAGTGAGAATTTGAAATCTGATGAAAGGCAGCATGTCTGTTGTAGAAGTCAGGTGGCATCATGGAAAAATGAATCAACCATCTGCAGTGTAGCACTGAAGTGTGTGCATCCTGAGCATTCATGGCTTTTCCTCAATGGCACTCTTCTTGGAACCATATACCTGTGGATACCAATGGTCTTTTATATCATTACTAAGAAATGATATAAAATGCAAAGTATTATTTCTTAATATTGAATGTGTAATTTCAGATGGATATCATATTTACAGTAAGTTTATTTTCCTTAAAATATATATAGAATTTGTAGTTAAACAAAGCTTTAACACACATTTGCTTCCTTCCCAAACACTTCTGAAAAAAGAGTAAATGATTAAAATAAACAAGGCTTAAACTCACAAGGACTAGGAGAATAGGAAAGGGGCAACTACAATCAGACAATTTTTAGAAGATGAAAGGTGTAAAAAATTAACAGATTTGGAAGATCTGAATGTCAGTTGTCTGCAGCAGAGAATTTCAATGACAGCCCATTTGTATCTCAAAAGATATTACAGAAGATAGGGATGTGGCATGAGGGTGACAACAAAGGGACTTGAACATCTGCTTAAGAAGTAATAAGACACCTCATGCTGTGGAAACATTTAATTAAGGAGGCCCTAAAGTTTGGGACATCGATGGAGAAGACCTTTTAATGGTAAATAGGGATGAAATGGAAATCATCATGATGATGGGTGAGGTCCTTAAGGGTTCTCTGGTTGTCATATTCCACTGCACACTTTCTAAGAAAGAAGGAACTCCTCTCTATAGTAACTGTATGGCCTCAGGGAGAAGATGTATTCACACTGACATTAGAAGGGATCCTACAATGAAATACCCTTGTCCTTGTCTGGCTCGTGAACCCCAATGGTTGGTAAGCCCTATTTACATATTCAGAGCTTCCAGTCAGCTTTCTAGTGCCTCAATTGTGAATATGAACAGAGAGCTAAGAATCATCAGATATTTGAGAAATGCCTTCAACAGGAAAGAAAACAACAAATAAATAGGTGACAGGATTTCTGAAGAAACAAAACATGTAGCAACAGAAGAGAAAGTGCAACAGAGATCTAAAGGAAGATACTGAATCCATGAAGCAAGAAACAAAATACAGGGTTCATTTAAATTTTCTCCATTTTACTACTTTTACTTTTCTTGTTCTCAAGACAGTGGAAAACACGGGATTCTGATATCTTTTAATTTATTTACTTACCCAATCACCCTTGTACAATTTCCTATCTCTGTAGCTACTTTCTCCCTTGTGTGGATATCCTTAGCCCAGCTGGGTTTTAACACACCAAGTTGGACAGTTCTCATTTGTTCCCTGTTCATCTTGTTCAGCTTCTAATACTGACACTAGGCCATTATCCCCATGTGAATGTCCTTTGTATCTACAAAGGTTCTAAGATACAACGTCAGGCTGCCTGTGCGTGGACACCTTCCTCATCTAGTTCTGGCACCGCTTGTTGGGTAGGTCTCCATATTCTGACGCCTTCCTTGTCATTCTTAGGTTCCTACTCTGGGCCAGATGCAGTAAGACAGACTTATGTACACAATTCAAGGTTCCTTATAATCTTTGTAGTTCTATTCTAGGATTTTAGTAAATATTTGGATGTGTGGAATAATGCTATAATTATAGACCAGATATTTTGATAGAGGGTATTGCCTGTATACATAATGTTTGTGGTTCTTAGCTTTAAGCAACAGTAACAAACTTTTTAAATTGAAGTATAAAATAAGTACTGAAAAGTGCTACAGATTTATAAAAGTATGCTGTGAACTATCAAAAAATGAACACACCCATAAAAATCATCACCCAGGTGAAATAAAATACTATCAGTACTCTACTTATCACTTCTTCCAATCAGTCCTTAGTGGATATTTTCAATCTCACTGGTAGAAATAAAACTGCACTCTTTAAAATCATAATAATAGTCTCATGAATTAAATACAGCTTCAGTAAGTATACTGTTTGACTCTTCTGAAAGCAGTAATACTTTTGTTGTTGTTGTCATTCAATTTGACAAAGTTTGGAGCAGTCACTAGGGGGCAGCCTGTACTGCTTCCACTTTTTGAGAAACAGTTGTATCCTCCTTATGTTAGTTAACTGAGAATTATTTTTGCAAGGAAGAAAACAAATGTTACTTCAATGAAAGATATATTTCATTATTCATAGATATGGTGAAAATGGACAAAATTATTCTGTTCTGTGTTTAAATTGCAAGAACAGATTCCCAACATCTGGGGAGCCTTGCTTTGCCCCTTACCTTTAACCCAGCAGAGCATCTGAATTTGGATGGGTTTGGAAGCTTTTTGAATCTAAACAAGTTTCAGATAATAATTTATCCATACCTCCCTATAATCCTGTCTCTCTTTCCTGCAGATTTCCTCCCAAATGCTGTAGGATGGGAACTAGACTCTTGAGCTAAATTGGAGAAAAGCAAGCCACAGCCTGGAATCCAACAGCTAGGGCATTTTCTTCCATCCACTGATTTCATTTGGCATTGCTTAGTGGCAGTTCCTTTTGGTAGCGCCCTGCGAAAAATATCAGAGGAAGTGTGAAAGAGAAAACTTGGTCTTCCTTGATTTTTCTTTACTAATCTTTTTCTCATGCCATTCTAGTTCTGTTTCCTCATGCCATTCTAACTTTTTCTCATTAGATTGATAAACTTTCCAGTTTCTGCATATCCTTAGAATAGATGAACCCATGTCCAGATGCTTTTGAGCTATTTTATTTCTAGTAACATAAGGAGACTGTTTCTGTTCCCCTCCCTACCCTTCCCTCCAATACAGTATGGTTTGGCTTCTTATTCTCCAGAACTTTTTACCATAATTTAATGTTATTTCTTTCTTTCTATAGATAGAGACATTGGCATCTACCAGTATTATGACAAGAAAGATTCATCAGGTAATGTACCTATTCTACTCAGCTAGTTTTTATAAACTAAATATTCTAAGATGACCACTGTAAGTTGGCCATTAAAAACCCTGCTTTTATGGGCTTAAATTCTAGAATTTTAAGAAAGTCACTATCGTTCTTTAGAAAAATGCTACATTGATATCTATCTGATCTATATAAAATAAAGCAATCTTGAGAAAATGCCATAGAAGAACATGAAAATTTTCATTTTACTGCTGATCAGGCTGATAACGGGACAGTCATTCACGTTTATTTATTGGTGTCCCAGTAGAGGGCATTGTTAATGCATGGATCCTGCTGATGTTGGCCTCCTGGATCCTCACCTGATATCTGAAATAGGCATTTCTGAGTGAATGATCAATTTTCTTTATCTGATTAGTCCTGTTAATCCCAGAAGTTTTATGATGGGCCAAAAGGTCTCCCTAGCTAGAGTTACTTCCTGTTCTAGTCTCTGTTGAAGTGGGGCTGTGTGAGCTTCCTGTATGCTTAGCGTGGTGGTTAATAGGCTGACTTCGTGGCTCTGATGATAGACTGCAGCAGCTTCTCTTCTGGGCTCGGTTGCAGTTCCTTTCCCTATCTGATGAGATTGGAAGCTCAGGATGTTGGCCCACCTGTTGTGCTGTGTAAGCCTTTTCACTGCAAATTTAGGAAATAGCTCTAAGACATGAAGAGATCTACATTGTGGCATTTTCTCAACTGTCCTTCTTAAAGTTTAGTATCATTTATTTGACTCAATAATATGTATAATAATCTATACAAATGTACATATTAAAGCACAAGAGATTATAATAAAAATAAACTCCACTTCTTTTCTTCTTTTTGTCTCTCCTCTGCCACAATGTCAGCGACAGAACATGGTAACTTAGAGGAAAAGCAGAGACTGGCAGAATGTAAGCTTACTTCATATTTTTTTGGAGTCATTATAAAACTGAAAAATCCAGTGTTACAAAATATTCAGCTTTCTTCACAAATTGGAACTGTTATTCTGTCCAAATTTCTTATAATTACATATTCCCATTATTTATGTACATGAACTTATGAGTAACAGTTATATTCGTGAGATTCTTCTAATTTAGGAGATTGAAATCTCTATTCTGTCCAATTCTGGTAAAATAATATGCTTATGTAAATATAAATTTTCTTAACAAACTGTATTTGAATTATGTAATATATTTAAAATACATATGCCATGCTTAAATTCTGATGATAACATATAATTATATACTTTGTCTAAATTGTTAATACATTTTACAAAAATTAGTTTATGTTATCAGTGTTAGCATTTTATTTATTCTAGTCTTTTCTGGTCTTGAATATATAAATGTTTTATATGGATATATATATATACACACATTTATATGATATGGCTACAATGCAATGTGGTTTTAATGACTTAAATGTAATTTAAGACTATTTGGAATATAGCTAGAGATGGAAATCCCACTTGTTCTCTTGATTTAAATGGTTGAACTGACATTTAATTTTTAGAATACTGTATTAGTAGCTTCAACACAGACTTTTTTTGAAATGATTTAAGATTGTTTTATTTATATTTTGACTCTTAGTGACTAAGAAATCTGAAGTCAGTCTTTTCCTTCTGTGCCTTAGTCCTCATCTGCAGAACTGTGTTTGTAGGATCAGAACTTGGGTGCAGATAGCCAGTATGCAGTGCAACACAGATTTTTAAATTTGTACATATGTTCTACACATCAAAATTATGTTTACAGAGCCAAATTAATTTGCTGAAATAAGACTTATAGCAAGTATACTCTCCAAATTAAAGATCTATATATGCTACATGTATTATATATATGTACACACAACATATATATACTATGTACACAACTCTTTAGAATTATCAATTAGGAAAATTCAAAATAGATTTCATTTTTCTCATAAAATACATATGATGAGTTTCACATTTTATTATGATTTTTTGTGTGTGTGGTGCTGGGGATGTAAGCAAGGGACTTCATGCATACTAGGAAAGTACTCTACCACTGTGTTAAACCCTCAGCCCAATTTTATTAATTTTTAAAAGAGAACTAGTTTTAGTTTATCTTAGGCTAACATTGTGACTGTACTAAATAATTTAATTTTTAAATTAAATTTATTTGAAACAAATCAAAGGCATATCATTATTGAATTGTCATGTAGATTTTAAATTACGCGCTAATAGTGCGTAATTTGTTAAAACTTAGATTCCTGTTTTTTCCCTATAATTTTAGTGTATGATGTTAAATTCATATACTTAATTTTTATAAATCATGTATTTTATTTCTTTCCTCACCATATTTATTTATTCATGAGGATTCCCAAGGTCTGAGTAGATCACTTGTAGTATTTGGAATGTCTTTGGAATTGAACACTTAGTTATTTACATGAAGAAGTTTCTGAGATGGTAAAGAGTGGGTCATTTACTATTCAATACTACTAGATTCACAGGCCCAGCAGACTTTCCCAGGGATTCTTTAGGACTTGTTGGTTGTCATCATAAAATTATCATTAAGGAGATTGTTTTGTGGTAAAAATCCTGTTTCTATGACAAAGCCTTTTAAAAGGCTGTCATTTGATGATGGAAACGAAGCCCACTTCCTCCCAGTTACGGAGGTGTTTTATTTTAATCTTCCTAAGACACACTGCTAAGCAGAGTTTCCTTTTTAAAATCATGTTTAACTAACTGTAGTACATGTTTTATTTGCCAGCACGAGATTATCCTTGGACGCTCAAAAATAGACGCCCAGAAAAACTTCGAGATTCACTCAAAGAGTTGGAGGTATCTTTCAAAAAGTTTCAAAAATGGCAACAAACAAATCTGTTTTAAAACATCTTTCAACAGCTTTAATTTTCATAAAGGATCAATTTTCAGGGTGATGATAGGTTTGCTTTTGTCCAGTGAGAAGTACTAGAACAGTTGCATCTTTGTGTGGCATGTTGATCTTTTTTTTCACTTGTGAATCAAAAGCACTTTAACTGATGATGACAATGTGTGTAGCCAACTGCACTCTCTCTTTTTCTGTTGTCCTCCAGGAACTGATGCAAAACAGTCAGTGTGTGCTAAGCAAATGGAAGAACAAATATGCCTGTCAGGTAAAATGGTTTGACAAGCTTTTGCAGTGTTTAATCAATGGAGCTGAAAACTATGTAGTAATTGGTTTTCTTGTGTTATGATAGATAATGGACAAAAACTTTTTAGAAGTGGAACTTTCATAGTTCAAATTTTAGTTATTCTAGAATGAACATTAGCTAGATTGTTACAGGCAACCTAATTAATCAGTATAGTGGTACTAACATACTATAAACACTAATAAACATTTTTTCTTATAGGTTTTCCACTTGGTTTGTCTGAATATTGTATTAGAAGATTTAATCGTATCTTTGAATGGACGATAATACTGGAGGACGTAGGTTTTATGATCTAGTATGCCAAGAGAATTGGTCTTAGTTTTTGAACCCTCTAAACTGAGTTGTTTAATATAGTAGCCACTAGTCATATGTGGCTATTTGAATAATTGAGTAAAATTAAATTTTAATTCCTCAGTTGCACTACTCACATTTTAAGTGCTCAGTAGCCACATGTTTTATTGGACAATGCAGATACAGAATATTTCCATGGCAGAAAGTTCTGCTGGATAGCCCTATTAGGGACTATAAAAGCTAATCTAAATATTCAGCAGGCTTAGATCGAGAACATAATCAGGACATAGTAATAGCGTACACTGATCACAAAATAATGGCAAAAATGCCTTACCTTTGCTGATAAGTGTAAAAATACTATTTGCACAGAAAAATTTTACTTGCTTGTGGTAAAAAGAATGATCGTTAGTTATCCATAAAATAAAGTTGCCTTATTACTACAAATAATTATAATTTATTTATGGAATCAAATACTTTGTTTCAATTTAATTTTTTTGTGTTTTAGACTACAATTGATTTTTATGTATAAACATTTTGTTTGTAGGTTAGGCCCACGGTTCTATCCACAAATCTAAGATCACGTTTGTAGTAATTACAGATATATATTAACCTACTTTTACAGTAGAAAGGTAGGTTTTATTTTAGTGGATTCTAGTTTTCTCTCTCTCTCTTTTTTTTTTTTTTTTATCTAAATCAGTTTACTTTTACTCATGGAGTAGTTAGCTACCTCCTCAACTGGAACAAACTTTTACTTTCCAGAGACTGTTTATAAGACTAAATGAATCTTTTTAGAACCATAACACATCTTAAATTCACCTTAGGATACTCTTCAAATGGCTGAGATTGTTTTAAAATCTCATTTTACATTAAAAATATTTTATGAAACTTTAAAACTTGAATATAAAATGTGCTTCAGAAAGTTTCAAACTCTGTACAACTCAAACTTGTAGTTCTTAATGCTATTACTCATCTTAGAAACAATCTCAAAATTATTTGACTGGAGGGCAAGCCTGCCACCAATAGTAAGAGGTGTGTCTTGTGGCCTCCACCCTCACCATCACAGAGGGTGAGTTGGAACATGTCTTAAAATATGCAGTAGAGCATCCTAATAGACAATTCTTTTTATGTAGACTTCATTGACTTTTAATAGCAAGATTTTTTGTGAGTATCAGTGTTGAGGTAATGTTATAGAAGGATCTCCCTAGTTATTGAATTAACTCAGAAAATAAATTTGTATGATGGAGTATATGCAAAATTACTTTTGTAATTTACAACAATATGACATTATTGGTTACTTAGGTTGGTATACCAGTGAGTCTGCTCCTAACATTTTCAGTAGGACTTATTTTATGTTCTGTTTTATTTTGTGCTTATTTCCATGATGGATAAGACATTCCTACAATAGAACTTTTATTCCCAGCACATTTGTGTATGTTTCATATTTTATTTTAAAATTTTAAAAAATTTTATTTGTATATAGTAGTTGCACAGGGAGATATGTTGTGATATTTACATATGTGTTTACCATATGTTTTAGTTAGATTTACCCCAACATTCTCCCCTCTTCCCTTAGAACAATTTCAACAGGTTTCATTCTTCTATTTTCATACATGAATATAAGATACATCTACCATATTCACACTTATTCACCCTTTACTTATGCCCACCCCCTTCTTACTGGTATTTACCCCCAGAAAAAAACTATTTTATCCTCCTGTCCTTCATTTTTTTAAAGTATATATAATAATCATCTTGGTACTTCAGGCCTGTATATATCATGCTTTAATCAAATGAACACCTCCATTATTTACTCATTCCCTATCATCATGCTCCCCTAATATTCAATAGCTTACAGTACAATATGTTATTTTATATTCATATATACATTAGTTGTTTCAATATTTTTCATTCTCTAACATTTTCTTTCCCTCTCTCACCTCCTGTAGTCCCCTCAGAAGGATTCACTAATACAATCTTATTCTTTCTCTCACTGTATATAAGTATGTGGGTAGCTTTTTCAACTTACAGACAATTTCTTTTGTTGGGCAGAAGCTTTTTAATTTCACATAGTCCCATTTGTCAATCCTTTCTCTTGGTTGCTGAACCACTTGAGTTCTACTGAGACGGTCCTTGTCTATGCCTATTGCTTCCAGTGTATTCCCTGCTCTTTCCTGTACTAGATTCAGGGTTTCAGGTCTGATAATAAGGTTCTTAATCCACTTTGAGTTGATACTTGTACAGGGTGACAAACAGGGGTCTAGTTTAAGTTTTCTGCAGGCGGATACCCAGTTTTCCCAGCAACATTTGTTGTAGAGGCTATATTTTCTCCATCGTATGTTTTTGATACCTTTGAGAAAATTAGGTGAGCATAGCTGTGTGGTTCATATCCGGGTCCTCTACTCTGTTCCACTGGTCTTCATATCTGTTTTTATGCCAGTACATGCTGTTTTCATTGCTGTGGCTCTGTAGTATAGTTTGAAGTTGGGTATTATGATACCTCCAGCATTGCTCTTTTTGCTCAGTATTGCCTTGGCTATTCAGGGTTGATTTTTCAATCTTTGCGATAGGTGTCATTGGGATTTTCATTGGACATGTAGATTCCTTTTGGTAGTACAGCCATTTTTACTATGTTGATTCTGCCAACCCATGAGCATGGGAGTTCTTTCTACCTTCCGTAGTCTTCTTTGATTTCTTTCTTCAGTGGTTTGTAGTTTTCCTTGTAGAGGTCATTCACATCCTTTAAGTTTATTCCTAGATATTTGATTTTTTATTTTTTGAGGCTATTGTAAATGGAATTGTTTTCCTGTATTCTTTTTCAATCTGTTCATTGTTGGTGTATATAAAAGCTACTGACTTTTGTAAGTTGATTTTGTATCCTGATACTTTGCTGAAGCTGTTTATGGTGTTTATGAGTTTCTGGGTCTTTTAGGTATAAGATCATGTCATCTGTGAATAGGGATAAATTGACTACTTCTTTACCTATTTGTATTCTTTTTTTTCTTCTTCCTGTCTTATTCCTCTGGCTAGGAATTCCAGGAATATGTTGTATAGGAGTAGGGAGAGTAGGCACCCTTGTTTCACTCCTGATTTTAGGGGAAATGGTTTCACTTTTTCCCCATAGTATGATATTAGCTATAGGTTTTTCATATGTAGCCTTTATTATGTTGAGGTACATTCCTTCTATTCCTAATTTCATTGGAGCTTTTATCATGAAATGGTGTTGGTAAACCCATCAAAATAAAAGTAGATTTCTCAACAGAAATCTTAAAGGCAAGAAGGGCATGGAGTGAGCTTATCTCCAGCACTGAAAGAAAACAATCTCAGCCCTAGGATACTCTACCCAGCAAAACTGTCATTCACAATTGATGGAGGAATAAAACTTTTTCACAATAAACAGAAGCTAAAACAATATATGATCCCCAAGCCACTGATGTCAAATATTTTGCAAGGAATTCTACACACAGAAGATGAAAACAAAGCCATGAAAGGACAGGAAGTATTAAACCATAGGAGAAGAAAAGACAAGTACTCAGAGAGTAGTATTGAATCGCCTGCACATACTCAAACCCTTAAACAATAAAAACAACTAAATGGCAGAAATCACTACATAGCTATCAATATTAACACTGAATGTTAATGGACTCAACTCCCCCCTCAAAAGACACTGTTCGGCAATCCAGATTAAAAAGGAAGGTCTGTCAATCTGTTTGGTTACAAGAGACCCACCTTATTGACAGAAATAAACACTGGCTTAGGGTGAAAGGCTGGAAGAAGGTTTATCAAGCTAATGGCCCCTGAAAACGGGCAGAAGCAGCAATACTTACATCAGACAAAGTGAACTTCAAACTTACATTAATCAAAGGAGACAAAGAAGGTCACTTTATACTAATAAAAAGAAAAATACATCAAGAGGAAATAACAATTATCAACTTTTATGCACCCAACTTCATTAAACATAGACTAAAGGATTTAAAATCACATACAGACCCCAACACAGTGATAGTGGGAGACTTTAATACCCCTCTATCACCAATAGATAGGTCATCCAGATAAAAAAATCAACAAGTAAATCCAAGAATTAAATGACACCATAGATCAAATGGATCTAACAGATGTATACAGAATATTCCACCCTGCAACAGCACAATATACATTCTTCCCAGCTGCGCTTGGAACTTTCTCCAAAGTCGACTATCTCTTATGGCACAAAGCAAGTCTCAACAAATATAAAATATTGAAATAACCCCCTGCATAAGCTCTGATCACAATGCAATAAAACTAGAACTCAACAACAAAATCAGCAGCAGAAAATATGCAAACAATTGGAAGTTGAACAACACATTGCTCAACAATTGGTCGCTTATAGAAGAAATAGGGAGGAAATAAAAAAGTTCCTGGAATTTTTTTTTTTACTTTATCATTTTTACATTTACTTACATGTGTGTACATTATTTGGGCCACCTCACACTCCCCCATTTTTCTTGTTCTCCAATTTTGTTGACGAAAATTGAGATAAGAGATAATAAGAAAAACATAGCATTTTTGCTAGTTTGAGATAAAAATAGCTATACAGAGATTCCCAGCATTGCTTCCATGCACATGTGTATTACAACCCACATTGGCTCATCTCTACCAGACCTTTTAACTACTTCCTGGTCCCCTTCCCTTGGTAGCCTCTGCCAGTTTAAGATTACTATATTTGCTCCTATACAGTGAACACATCAACCACATTCAAATTTTAGGTCTCTGGAATTTAATGAAAATGAAAGCACAACTTACTAGAACTTATGGGACACACCAAAGGCAGTCCTAATAGGAAAGTTTATAGCCTTGAGTGCATACATTAAAAGTACATTAAGATCTCAAATAAATGACCTAATGCTGCATCTCAAATTCCTAGAAAAACAAGAACAAGCTAAACCAAAAACATGCAGAAGGAAAATAATAAAAATAAGGGCTGAAATCAGTGAAATAGAACCAAACACACACACACACACACAAAACAAAAACATACAAAGAATCAATAAAACAAAAAGCTGGTTCTTTGAAAATATAAACAAGATTGACAAAGCCCTGGACAATGTGACTGAATTGGGAGGGAAAAGACCCAAATTAGTAAAATGAGAAATGAAAAAGGGGAGATAATAACAAACTCCAAAGAAATCCAGGGAAATCATCAGGGACTATTTTGAGAAACTATATTCAAATAAATTGGATAATCTAGAGGAAATGGACAAATTTCTAGATACATATAACCATCCAAAACTGAACCAAGAGGATATTAATCACCTAAACAGATCTATAACATGCAATGAAATTGAAGCAGCAATTGTCTCCCAAAAGAGAAAAGCCCACAACTTGATGGATTCTCCAATAAATTCTACCAGAACTTTAAAGAAGAACTAATACCAACATTCCTTAAACTTTCCGACAAAATAGAAAGGGAAGGAACACTTCCTAACTCATTTTATAAAGCTAATATTATACTCATCTCAAAACCAGAGAAGGACACGTACAAAAAGGAGAACCACAGGCCACTCTTCTTAATGAACATTTTTTAAATTCAAAAGTGCATACAATGTTTGGGTCATTTCTCCCCCCCTTCCCTAACCCTTCCCTAACCCCCCAACCCACTCTCTCTCCCTCCCATCCCCTCGCTACCTGGCAGAAACTGTTTTGCCCTTATCTCTAATATTGTTGAAGAGAGAGCATAAGCAATAATAGGAAGGACCAAAGGTTTTTTCTGGTTGGGATAAGGATAGCTGTACAGGGAGTTGACTCGCATTGATTTCCTGTGCATGTGTGTTACCTTCTAGGTTAATTCTTCTTGATCTAACCTTTTCTCTATTCCCGGTCCCCTTCTATTTGCCTCAGTTGCTTTAAAGTACCTGCTTTACTGGACATCGATCTACCATTTGATCCAGCAATACCACTCTTGGGGATATACCCAAAAGACTGTTACTCCAGAGGCACCTGCATATCCATGTTTATTGTGGCACTATTCACAATAGCCAAGTTATGGAAACAGCCAACATGCCCCACCACCGACGAATGGATTAAGAAAATGTGGTATCTATACACAATGGAATTTTATGCAGCCATGAAGAAGAACGAAATGTTATCATTCGCTGGTAAATGGATGGAATTGGAGAACATCATTCTGAGTGAGGTTAGCCTGGCCCAAAAGACCAAAAATCGTATGTTCTCCCTCATATGTGGACATTAGATCAAGGGCAAACACAACAAGGGGATTGGACTTTGAGCACATGATAAAAGCGAGAGCACACAAGGGAGGGGTGAGGATAGGTAAGACACCTAAAAAACTAGCTAGCATTTGTTGCCCTTAATGCAGAGAAACTAAAGCAGATACCTTAAAGCAACTGAGGCCAATAGGAAAAGGGGAACAGGTACTAGAGAAAAGGTTAGATCAAAAAGAATTAACCTAGAAGGTAACACCCACGCACAGGAAATCAATGTGAGTCAATGCCCTGTATAGCTATCCTTATCTCAACCAGTAAAAACCCTTGTTCCTTCCTTTTATTGCTTATACTCTCTCTACAACAAAATTAGAAATAAGGGCAAAATAGTTTCTGCTGGGTATTGAGGGCGGGGGAGGGAGGGGAGTGGGTGGTAAGGGAGGGGGTGGGGGCAGGGGGGAGAAATGAACCAAGCCTTGTATGCACATATGAATAATAAAAGAAAAATGAAAAAAAAAATAAAGTACCTGCTTTAGTTTCTCTGCATTGAGAGCACAAATGCTATCTAGTTTTTAAGGTGTCTTACCTATCCTCATACCTCCCTTGTGTGCTCTCACTTTATCATGTGATCAAAGTCCAATCCCCTTGTTGTGTTTGCCCTTGATCTAATGTCCACATATGAGGGAGAACATACGATTTTTGTCTTTTGTGCCAGATTAACCTCACTCAGAATGATGTTCTCCAATTCCATCCATTTGCCAGTGAATGATAACATTTCATTCTTCTTCATGTCTGCATAAAATTCCATTGTGTGTAGATACCACATTTTCTTGATCCATTCGTCAGTAGTGGGGCATCTTGGCTGTTTTCATAACTTGGCTACTGTGAATAGTGCTGCAATAAACATGGGTGTGCAGATGTCTCTGGAGTAACCTGTGTCACAGTCTTTTGGGTATATCCCCAAGAGTGGTATTGCTGGACCATATGGTAGATTAATGTTTAGCTTTTTAAGTAGCCTCCAAATTTTTTTCCAGAGTGGTTGTGCTAGTTTACATTCCCACCAACAGTGTAAGAGGGTTCCTTTTTCCCCGCATCCTCGCCAACACCTGTTGTTGGTGGTGTTGCTGATGATGGCTATTCTAGCAGGGGTGAAGTGGAATCTTAGTGTGGTTTTAATTTGCATTTCCTTTATTGCTAGAGATGGTGAGCATTTTTTCATGTGTTTTTTGGCCATTTGAATTTCTTCTTTTGAGAAAGTTCTGTTTAGTTCACTTGCCCATTTCTTTATTGGTTCATTAATTTTGGGAGAATTTAGTTTTTTAAGTTCCCTATATATTCTGGTTACCAGTCCTTTGTCTGATGTATAGCTGACAAATATTTTCTCCCACTCTGTAGGTGTTCTCTTCAGTTTAGAGACCATTTCTTTTGTTGAGCAGAAGCTTTTTAGTTTTATGAAGTCCCATTTATCTATGCTATCTCTTAGTTGCTGTGCTGCAGGGGTTCCATTGAGAAAGTTCTTACCTATACCTACTAACTCCAGAGTATTTCCTACTCTTTCTTGTATCCACTTTAGAGTTTGTGATCTGATAATAAGATCCTTGATCCATTTTGAGTTAATGTTGGTATAGGGTGATATATATGGATCTAGTTTCAGTTTTTTGCAGACTGCTAACCATTTTTCCCAGCAGTTTTTGTTGAAGAGGTTGTCTTTTCTCCATCGTATATTTTTAGCGCCTTTGTCAGAGACAAGTTGGTTATAGTTTTGTGGCTTCATATCTGGGTCCTCTATTTTGTTCCACTGGTCTTCATGTCTGTTTTTGTGCCAGTACCATGCTGTTTTTGTTGTTACTGCTTTGTAATATAGTTTGAAGTCAGGTATCATGATACCTCCAGCATTGTTCTTTTGACTGAGTATTGCCTTGGCTATTCGTGGCCTCTTGTGTTTCCATATAAATTTAACGGTAGATTTTTCAGTCTCTTTAATGAATGTCATTGGAATTTTGATGGGAATTGCATTAAACATGTAGATTACTTTTGGGAGTATAGACATTTTTACTATGTTGATTCTACCAATCCATGAACATGGAAGATCTCTCTACTTTCTATAGTCTTCCTCAGTCTCTTTCTTCATAAGTTTATAGTTTTCCTTGTAGAGGTTGTTCACATCCTTTGTTAGGTTACACCTAGGTATTTGATTTTTTTGGGGGCTATTGTAAATGGAATTGTTTTCATATATTCTTTCTCAGCTTGTTCATTATTAGTGTATAGAAATGCTAATGTTTTTTCTATGTTGATTTTATATCCTGCTACCTTGCTATAGCTATTGATGATGTCTAGAAGCTTCTGAGTAGAGTTTTTTGGGTCTTTAAGGTATAGGATCATGTCATCTTCAAATAGGGATATTTTGACAGTTTCTTTACCTATTTGTATGTATTCCTTTTATTCCTTCTTCTTGCCTAATTGCTCTGGCTAGGAATTCCAGTACTATGTTAAACAGGAGTGGAGATAGTGGGCATCCTTGTGTAGTTCCTGATTTTAGAGGGAATGGTTTCAATTTTTCTCCATTAAGTATAATGCTGGCTGTAGGTTTGTCATATATAGCTTTTATGATGTTGAGGTACTTTCCTTCTATTCCTAGTTTTCTTAGAGCTTTTATCATATAATGGTATTGTTTCTTATCAAAGGCTTTTTCTGCATCTATTGAGATGATCAAGTGGTTTTTGTCTTTGCTTCTGTCAATGTGGTTTATTACGTCTATTGATTTTCGTATGTTGAAACACCCCTGCATTCCTGGGATGAAGCCTACTTGGTCGTGGTGAATAATCTTTTTGGTATGTTGTTCAATTCGGTTTGCCATTATTTTGTTGAGGATTTTTGCATCAATGTTCATTAAGGAGATTGGCCTATAGTTCTCCTTTTGGAGGTGTCTTTGCCTGGTTTTGGGATAAGTGTAATACTGGCTTCATAAAATGTGTTTGGCAGTTTTCCTTCCCTTTCTATTTTGTGGAACAGTTTAAGGAGGGTTGGTATCAGTTCTTCTTTAAAAGTCTGATAGAATTCAGCAGAGAATCCATCAGGTCCTGGACTTTTCTTTTTGGGGAGACTCTTGTTTGCTGCTTCTATGGTTTCCTTTATTTCTTCTTGTGCTTTTTCAAATTCTCTATTTTTGTTGTCTTGGTATTTCTTGAGTGTCTCCTGTACATTTTGGTTTTCCTTATCCAGTATCATCTCTATAAAATTCTCATTGATTACCTGTAGTATTTCTTCTTTTAGATTGTTCATGTGGGCTTCATTGGGTTCTTTTGCATAGTTTATCTTCATTTTGTTGGAGGCTGGATCTGAGTATCTGTTTCCTTTATTTCCGTCTGGTTCCTGTACTAATTTTTTGCTGTGGAGAAACAGGTTTCCCTGTTCTTTTCTGTCTTCTCGTCATTGCCCTTGGTGTTGTTATTGTCCCTGTACTGTTTGCAATTAAGTATTTTGTAGCTTATAATAATAACAATGGTGATATTTAGAATGGAAGGGTGCGAGAAGCTGGAAGGCAAAGAAGTTAAAGTAGAAGGGAAAAAGAAATAAAGAAGTAGAAAAAACAAATACAAACAAACAAAAGTTTCAAAGATATAAACAGGGAGAGATAGTGTACTAATCAAGAGTAAGCTGAACAGGCGTTAGAGAGACAGAGAGAGGGTTGAAAATAAATAAATAAATGAAAAAAAAATCTCAAGTTCAAGTGCAATAAAGTTTCAGTCTTAATAATTTTGGTGTTAGTCCCACAGCCTCCAGTCATGGGGATGGTGTCTCAGAAGTAGTTCTGTTGTTGTCTCATCAAAGAGGAAAAAAACTAAAAAAACCAAACTAAAACAAAACAACATAAAACAAAAAAACACCACAAAGTGTCCCAAGTTCAAATGCAATACAGTTTCAGTAAGTTTTTCAGCATGCAGGTGTAGTTCGGTTGTTGTCTCATCAAAAGGAGAAAGGAAAAAAAGCATCTGGAGATAGTTCTGTGAATGGCCATCTGAGGCTGTGGCTCGCCTGTCTGTTGCTGTCAGCCTGCTGTTGCTGGAGGCTTCATTTATGCAGATCTCAGGAGTGAGCTTAGCACTCACCTGGCCTTGCAGGCTTTGTTTACCTAGAGTTCTCCTGTGTGCAAGCTGCTGCTACAAGTTTTCCCCTTTCCAAGCACACTGGGAGAGGTGACACTGCACCAGCTTTCTCAGGCCTGCATGTTTATTTATAGTTCACATGGGAGGTGGGTCTTCCCCCCTCTCCTGTGGAGTTTTCCTCGCACCGCCACTTTTACAACCTTTCCCACTCCTGGTTGCTGGGCGTGTGCTGCCGCTCCTGCCTTCTCCAGCCGGCTTGTTGTGAGGGATTTCCCCTCCCCTCCTCTTCGGCGCTCAGGGTGCCCCGCCCTCTTTACTATGTGTCTTTTTTGTTGTTATTGCTTATTATTCAATTTTTTTTCTTTTTTCCCTGGGTGTGGGTCAGTCTGTCCAGGGGGCTATGCTGATCTGGCCCAGGGTTGTCTGTGGGAGTACCACATGCCACTTAGCTCACCTTGTGGTCTGCATCTTCCCAAGTCATCTGGGTGCTGCCGTCTGGTGGCGCAGGAGCCCTCCTAGTTTCTCCGTTTAATGTGAAGTGGAGATGCTATGCCCAGGCTGAAGGTGTGGAGGAGTTAATGTTTTGCCTCTTCTTGGTGGTTTTTCCTGTAAGGTGTATCTCCAGCGTCTCTCCAAGATTTTACTTTAGGAGGCATGCTTTCTGCTTCCTTCCTCTAGCCGCCATCTTGGAAGCCCCCAATTATTTTTCTTAATGAACATTGATGCCAAAATCCTCAATAAAATAATAGCAAACCAAATCCGACAACACATCAGAAAGATCATTCACCAGACAAAGTTGGCTTCATCCCGGGCATGCAGGGGTAGTTCAACATTTGCAAATCACTAAATGTAATACATTAACAGAAGCAAAGGTGAACACCACTTGATCATCTCAAGAGATGCAGAAGAAGCCTTCAATAAGATTCAACTCCACTTCATTTGACTTTTTGAGCCTGGCTCGCTTTGCTTAAGATGATGATTTTTCAGTTCCATCCATTTGCCTTCAGACAACATAATTTCTTTCTTCTTTATGGCTGAATAAAATTTCATTGTGTTCATATATCACATTTTTTTTCTTAATCCATTCATCAGTTGTGTGGTATTTGGACTGTTTCCAAAGCTTGGCTATTATGAATAGTGCCACAATAAACTTGAGTCCCAACACATTTTTTTTGTTTGTTTTTAAGATGGCTTTACAATGTAACCTAGACTGGCCTTGAGCTTGCTATCTTCCTGCTTCAACCTTCCAAGTGCTGGGATTACAGGTGTGTACCACCATGTCCAGTTTTTCTAACACATTTTCAGTGTGGTATATTTTAATAAGACAATTTCACCTCTGCCCACAGTCCCACAGTCCAGGTCAATCCTTATATCTTTAGAGCTTTTGTAGGACCTCCTAACATTATCCATCCCTTCAGTTTCTAAGTAAGACTGTTAGCTATCTAAAAAAATGTGTTTTTCAATTTATAAAGCTCTCTGTTATAACAAGTTAAAAATATGCTCAAGCTAGAGTTGTACCTTAAGGAAAGAATCTCTTAGCTCTCTTCTCAAATTTTTATTAAGTTTTGTTAAAGTGTACTTAATTGTAAAATAAGCAAACCATCTCATCAGGCTCTCTGAGTGATCTCTTTTTATGCACTATCCCTGTTTGAAAGATCCAAAGAAAACATCTGCTCAAATTCTACTATTGAGTTCCACACATGTTTAGCCTTAACATGGCAGAAGATGACCATATATAGTATTTTATAACTCTTAGAAAAGAAATCAAGAAAGTTCCTGAGCATCTTGGTGCTAACACATTTGGGCTCTTAGTCTTTGAATTAGGTCACTCCTCTGCTAATATAAATTTTTTACCTCAAAGAAATGATAAATTTAGGAGGTAGCAAATTTATCTTAGTTGTCCTCTCTTTAAGGATCCTTAAAGGTTCAATTGTTTAGACACTAGTGAGGAAACTACAGGACTATAAAGGATTTTAAATAATGCCTCAGGTTGGCTCTTTCCCTATGTTGAATAAAAAGAATTTATAGGTTGTGGTCATTACAAAAGCTGAATTAATGTTGCCTATCCAATGACTATACATTGTATGTTTTAAAAAAAGTAATTCCCTACACTTGTAAATTCAGAACAGTTTATAAATCAAGTCTTACACATCAGTTTGGGGTAAAAATTGTCTTTTGAGGTAGGTTTTTTAGACTATGCTTCTTCCTAGTTTGAGATGCATTAAAAGATGTAAGATAAATTTAGAGTTTTAGTTTTACCTCCTTTTAAATATCTTTCTCTCTGTTTTTTGTCTACTAAGATCATTTAATTAATAGAAAGTGTTTAATAATTTCCTACTTTGAATTTCTTAAGCCATTTTACAAACTTTTCCTAGGAAAAACAGTTTTAGCATTAAAACATTATTAAATTGTTCATCATTCTGATAGAATTTTTAAATTCCTTAAAGTATTGTGTTTTAAGTCACATTCATATTTGCAGATTATTGCATAATTATTTTAAAACAATATTTTTATTAAGCATAGATAAAACATCACACATGCTGATTTTAGATTAAATTGACTTATATATATATATACATACATACATACATACATGCATGCATACATTTAACCATGAAAGTATATAACATATTCAGCTGTGCTCTTGTTTCTGTTCATAACAATTCTACATTTCCAGGTACAATCTTAAAATGCCAAGAAAAGATAGCTTTCACTTTTAATTCCTGTAATGAATTATTCAATAGACTATATAAAAATACATATTATTTTACAAGTTAATCACAGATAAATTGTGACCTTACAGAACTCATTTGAACACAACTTCAACTGTAGAATCTGATCTTTTATTTCATCAAATTATGTGACAAGTTGATTTCCTCATAAAATAATAGTAGGCAAACCTGCTGTTGTTACAAACATTAGGAATAGCATATTATTTATATGAAACCCATTACACAATATTTATTGCCTGCCATTTTGGTAGGTGGCCTGTGGGAGTCTTTAAGGAGTATTAAGTGTGGTTTGAGTTCCCAGCATAACCTGGTCAATGAAGATAGACACAAGAAGTCACTAAGACACTAATGAGTGCTTAGTTATATGATACTAAGTAGAAGAAGGTGGAATGTAGAGAAAGCCTAGGCATCTATGTAATCTGAAATAGTTAATAAAAATTTTGCAGAGAAGTTATACCCAAAAAGATGTGTAACATTTGGTTATGCTGAAGAGAAAGGCCTTCCAAAAAAGGGAAATAGATTAACTGAAATTAAATGGAGTGTCTTAATGGTAGTGAGGAGGTGGGCCCACTTGGGAACAAATGGTTCATGTTGAAGAGTAAAGTAAAACATTTGAAAGGCAACTTGGAGGTTTCTACATGGACTTTGAATATTAGACTGAGGTATGGATATATTGTCTTTTAACATGATAAACACTTTTATATTAGGGAGTGCCATATTATGACTAGACTTATAAGGATTAGCCTGGTGGTAGGATGCAAAGTAAAATATGAGAACTAAAGGGAGGGAAATCATTTCCAAGGATAAGTACAATAAGGCTAAGGTACAGAGTTTTGAAAGCCAGTAAAGAAATTTAGAATGATAGGTAAAAAGTTTAGTGTGCTCTGTTGGATGTGAAGTGACCAAAGGTAATCAAATGATAATATTATTGGAAATATGGAATTGGAGTGAAAGGTTGGAATTGAAAATTTGGGAAGTGACATCTAAAAACATCGTAAAACCATCTGATTGGGTGCATTCATGAGGGGAGGTGAATATCTTGGGAGAAGAACTAAGAACCAAGAATTCTCTATTTAGTGGACAAGAAAGAAAAATTGAGCCAGTAAAAAAAAAATAGAGCAATCAGAATAACTAAATCTCAATATTGTTATTATTAAGCTCTGTCAACAGACATTTATTAAAACTGAACCAGTGAAATTAGAGACTATTGAAAATACTAGATGGAATTTTTACCTTTAAAGAATTTCATATAGATAGAGCCAGGCCTGATAGTACACATCAATAATCCCAGCATCTGGAGGCTGAGGCAGGGTGATTGAGAGATCAGGGCAAGCCTGAGTTCTGTAGTGTGACTATCTCCAAAAAACAAAGAAAGAAAGAAAAGAAAGCCAAAAACAAAATGTACAAAAGTTAAAGAATAATTGGAGATTAAATGTTACATTTCTTGATAGAGTAAACATATCTAACATTCAGGGATTGTTGCTGATTGAAGTTGTTGGCTAAGACTTCATTAGAGCAAATCAAAACTACACTTAGATTTCATCTCACCCCAGTTAGAATAGCCATCTTCAAGAGCAAACACAACAACAAATGCTGGCAAGGATATGGATATGGTGAAACAGGAATCATACACTGTTGGTGGGAATGTAAATTAGTACAACCATTATAGAAAGCAATATGGAGATCCCTCAAAAAACTAAAAATAGAACTGCCATGCAATCCAGTGAGACTGCTCCTGGGCATATATCCAAAGGAATGTTAAGTCAGGCTACAATAGAGACACTTGCACACCGATGTTTATCACAGCACTGTTCACAATAGCCAAGCTGTGGAAACAACTCATATGCCCTACAACTGATGAATGGATCAAGAAAATGTGGTATATTTATACATACAATGGAGTTTTACTCAGCCATAAGGAAGAATAACACCATGTAGTTTGAAGGTAAATAGATGCAATTAGAGGACATCGTGTTAAATAAGTCAGGTTCAGAATGATAAAGTACACGTTTTTCTCTCATATGTGAAGATAGATCCATAAGATAAACACATGCACAAAAATAAACATGATCATATACAAATTAATCTGTAGAACATGTTTGTAATAGTAGAACTACACTAGGGAACTCAGGGAAGGAGGGAAAGAAAAGGAAATGATAGAGCATCAATAATATCATAATACATAACATCTGTGACAGTAGAGGATATAAGGATATGTACTGAAAGCTGTTGAAAAATGGGGGGGGGGGGGATGGCAAAATTAATGAACCAATAAAGAAATGGGCAAATGAACTAAAAAGAACTTTCTCAGAAGGAATTCAAATGACCAAAAAAAAAACACATGAAAAAATGCTCACCATCTCTAGCAATAAACGAAATGCAAATTAAAACCACACTAAGATTCCACCTCACCCCTGTTAGAATAGCCATCATTAGCAACACCACCATCAACAGGTGTTGGCGAGAATGTGGGGAAAAAGGAACCCTCTTACACTGTTGGTGGGAATGTAAACTAGTACAACCACTCTGGAAAAAAATTTGGAGGCTTCTTAAAAATCTAAACATAGATCCAGCAATACCACTCTTGGGGATATACCCAAAAGAATGTGACACAGGTTACTCCAGAGGCACTTGCACACCCATGTTTATTGCAGCACTGTTCACAATAGCCAAGTTATGGAAACAGCCAAGATGCCCCACTACTGACGAATGGATTAAGAAAATGTGGTATTTATACACAATGGAATTTTATGCAGGCCATGAAGAAGAATGAAATCTTATCATTCGCAAGTAAATGGATAGAACTGGAGAACATCATTCTGAGCGAGGTTAGCCTGGCCCAAAAGACCAAAATTGGTTTGTTCTCCTTCATATGCGTACATTAGATCAAGGGTAAACACAACAAGGGAGTGGACTCTGATCACATGATAAAGCAAGAGCACACAAGGGAGGTATGAGGATAGGTAAGACACCCAAAAAGCTATATGGCATTTGTTGCCCTCAATGCAGAGAAACTAATGCAGATACTTTAAAGCAACAGAGGCCAATAGGAGAAGGGTACCAGGAACTAGAGAAAAGTTTAGTTCGAGAAGAATTAATTTAGAAGATAACACACATGTACAGGAAAGCAATGCGAGTCAACTCCCTGTATAGCTATCCTTATCTCAACTACCAAAACCCTTGGTCCTTCCTATTATTGCTTATACTCTCTCTTCAACAAAATCAGAGATAAGGGCAAAATAGTTTCTGCCTGGTAGCAAGGGGGGTAGTGAGGGAGAGGGAGGAGGTGGGGGGGGAGGGAGGGAGTGTGGGAGAAGGGGGGAGAAATGACTCAAACATTGTATGCACATATGAATAGAAAAAAAAAGAAAAATGGGGGGTGGGAAGGAAAGGGTAAGGGAGAGCAATGGAAGGGGTTGAACAGACCGAAGTAAAGTATACTCACAGCAGGGATACACTGAGAAGCTAATAGGAATTAATAACAAAAGATAGGACTGTAAAATAGGTACAGTGTGTGTTGGGTATTTGTAGGAGGGGGGAGGGTGAACAAAGGAGATTAAGGAGGGAATATGGTTTATGGACTTCATATACTTACTGAAATAGAATAATGAAACCTCTTGCCATTGCTTTAAGTGGGGCAGGAGGGGGTTGAGGGAGAGAGATGGTGGGGACATTCTAACTAATGTACAATGTAAACCTATTTGGATTGTCACAGTGAATCCCTTGTACAACAAATATATCCAAATAATAAAAAAATTGTTAAAGATTTCTTTAGAGGTGACTGGACTTAAACTGGACTTGGAAGGAAGGATATAATTTAGGCAAGTGAAAAGGAAAAGGAAGACATTCCTGGTCATTGGGGGAAGTATCTCCAAAGGTAAATTGTCTTTAGATAATTAAAAACACAAGGGCTAGATACTTCCTAGATACTTATTGATGTCCTTTTGTGACCTATACTAAAGACTGTTGTCTCCTTTGGGTTGATTTAGTTTCACTATTATAATAAACAAATGAATAACACTGTCTAGGAAACCTTTGGGGCCAATGAAACTCCGCCACTATGTAACAGCTTAGTACTTTACATTTTCTCACTTGAAAATAGTATTTGGCAGGTTTTTTTAATCGCAAAAATAATAGACATGCTTAAAGCAGAAAATCTGGAAAACAGAGAAAAAGGCCAAAAGGACATAAATCATCTAATCCATTAAGAAATAACTACTGTTTACCATTTGTTGTTTTCTTTTGCTATGTATATATGTACTTATAAATATTTGTTTAAAAGATTACATAGTTGACATACATATACTGTACGTATGGTATAAATCTTTAAGTGTATTTATTACATATATTCCTTTTTATGTCATAAACACGTGAACCCCATAATGAAATAATGAATTAAATCATTACCAATAGTGTTGAACCTGCTTATGTAGTCTTTCTCCATCCAGTTCTCCTGGTTTCTTGTCAGATACATGTTTGTTTTTGAAATGAGGATCTTGCTGTGTTTCCCAGGCCAGCCTTGCACTCCTGGACAAAAGGCTTTATCTTGACTTAGCCTCCCATTAGTTGGGACAATGGGTGGTGTCCCACCATGCCTGACTTCTATTACCTCCACTGTATAGATAAAGATACAGAAATACAGATTAATTATACAAACAGTAAGTTGTACCAGGATTTAGTTTAGACAGTGTGACTTCAAAGCTGATGTGCTTAGTTACTATATCTGTCATATGGCTTTTCAGCAAAACATAAATATAGAAAAATATATTTAAGTAAAAATACCCTCAATTATGGTAAGACATGGGACACACATAGATCTTCCCAATAAACAAGCTGGTAGTTATTTTCACTTCCTCTTATAATTTCACTGAACTACAATAAAGTGATGAAAAAAAAGATATAAACTCATTAAGAGAAAGAGAAGAAAAAGGTGATGATAGGAGATATCAGTCAATTTTTGGATGTTATAAAAGTAGGTGGCTCTGAGGCTTTGATGAAACCAGTGGTTTTGGCAGAATATATCAAGAGGAAGTAGAAGTTTGTGTTATAGAAAGGTACAAGTTTTGGAAGCTTTGATTATCTGAGAATATAGAACTAAGAATCATAATATATGTTGAAAATTTGTATAAAGAGCAAATTAGATGGGACAATTTTCTGTAGACACCAAACCAGAGGGTTTCTGGACTTGAAGACACTGAGCACAAAAAAGAGTAGAAGTGAAGTAGCTTGACTGAAAATAAGGGAAGTGACTATCCAGAATGGCAAAACTTTCCTCATTTCCCCATCTCTAGCAGCAAGGTTTATGCCTCTGTGTTACTTGTTGATAGTCCCCTTCTCGGGAAAAATTATTTTGCCTAGAGCAAAATCTATAGATACTGATATTTGACAGTTCTGTCTGGAAAGAGATGTGATAACTAAACTCTTTATGGTAAGGCCCAAGTTAACAAGTCTGCCCATACAAACCAACCTTCTAATTACTTTTAAAGGCAGCGATCACCATAATTCAAGGAGACTCTCTATCTGTACATCTGAGAGCTGTAAATATGAGACTAAAACAAATTGGAAGTAGAGTCAGGGACAATGTCATAAATGGAACAAAAGTCAGAAAATTAAAATTAATGCAGAAATGAGAAGCCGTTGCATCCTTGAAGCAATAATACTGTGCTTAAAAAAAAAATACCAGAATAATCAGGAAAAGGGAAAAGGAACTGTTGCAAATTAAGAACATGACCTGATAGCATTGGGCTGAGAATCTTGCTCAGTGGTTGCCACGCACTTGCCAAGCACACATGCAAAGCTCTAAGTTCAGTCTCCAGCACTGGAAAAAAAAAAAAATAGGTGGTCCCAATCACTTTGAAAAAGTATATGATAGCATGAAGCATGATAGGAAAATTAGTGTAAGGATTGAAATATGAAATTGAAAAATTCCTATAATGTGGAACAGAATGACAAAATAAATCATAGATGACAGAAGATAAGAAAATTATAGTGTCAGACCAAAAGATTCAATATCTTACTAAGAATAAAAAACAGATGGATAAAACAAATAACAGACAATTTCTCCGAAATAGAAGATATACATTTTCAGTTTGAAAGGATCTAATGATTGAAAAAAAGACCAATAAGTATATTTGGAAATTTCAGAAAAGGTGTATCTTGTAAATTGTAGAAAATCAAAGATAAAGACAAGAGCCGTACAACTTTGAGTAAAAACAAAACAAACAAAAACCAAGATTTGTACAAAGAATTAAGAGTAAGAATTACATCAGGCTTCTCAATAACAACACAAGGAGTTAGAAGACAGTGAAGTCTTCAAAATTCTGAAAGAAATGATTTTTAGCCCTGTTTGCTAGGCTGTAAATTGTCACTGCTTAAAGTGACCATTTACTATTTCTGTTTTCAATCTTGCCACCTCACTTTTACTCTTTACTGTACTTAGTGTCTTTAAGTCCAGAAACCCTATTCTATAATAGAATTTATAATTCTCTTTAGAATTTAAGCAAGGACTTTTTAAAAATTTTATTTTTATTAGCATATTATTATTGTACTGGAGGTACATTTACAAAACTTCTTACAATGTATCTTAGTTAGATTCACCCCCTCCATTATTCTCTTTCTTAGAATAGTTTCAACAGGTCTCATTGTTCCATTTTCATACATGAATGTATAATATTTCCACTATATTTGCCCTCCTTACCCTTTCCTTATGTCCTGTTCCCTCCCACTGGTACCAACCCCCAAGACAGGAACTGTTTTACCTTTCTGGGTTTCGTTTTTTGAGAATATACATTTTTGTTTGTTTAAGATATCTATGTAGGGAGTTTCATTATGAGAGTTCCATGTATGTATGTGTTATATCCTGAATTGGTTCATCCCCTCCATTTTTCCCCTTTCTAACTTAGTCTCCTTCTTATGGTGATTTCAACAGGTTTAAATATTCTGTATTCATTCTTGTATAGAAAGTACATCAACCATATTCATCTTCTTTACTTTCTTCTTTTACCATCCCCCTCCATTAGAGCCCTGCCCTTAGCATGAATGCTTTTACATTCATTAGGTGTCTATTTGTTGTTCAAAGGATTTTTGCCTTGGTGTTATGCCTGTACATGCATTGTGCTAAGTCAATGTAACTCTCTTCCACTGCACTTTCTCGCCATTTCTCTCCTATCCTGTGTTGTTTAACAGTTTTGAATGTGTTCCCTTATGCCTTGTTCTTACACAGATGTATTATATTTCATTATTATTCACTATCTTTCTTTCCTTTCTTCTTCCATTGGTCTCTTCTACTGGATCCACTTTTGGGTACATGTTCTATATATATTTGTATGTATGCATAATATTGCTTGTATTTTTATTGGGCCTGTATTCTACAAATGAGAGAAAACATGTGACCTTTGACTTTCTGAACCTGGCTAACTTCACTTAAGATGATGTTCTCCAGTTCATCCATTTACCTGCAAACAACAAAGTTTCATTCTTCTTTAGGGCTGAATAAAATTGCTTTATATGCAAATACCACATTTTCTTAATCCATTCATTAGTTGTGAGACATCTTGGCTGTTTCCATAGCTTAGGTATTGTGAATAGTGCTGCAATAAACATGGGTGTGCAGGGCTTTATTGTAACCTGACTCACATTCCTTCAAGTATATCCATAGGAATAGTATTACTGGATTATATAGTAGTTTTATTTTTTTTCTTAAAAAATTTTTGGTTTTAGTACATTAAATTTATAAAAACATTCTAAAATGTACAGTTTTTCCTTTTTAACAGAGTATTATAAAACATAAACTTCCATAACAGAATACTTAAATTGTACAATTCAAAATCAAATTAGCAGAATATTACATATTTATAAACATATCTTTAAAAAATATTTTTTAAAATATTTATAAAATTAAATATAATTTTGTAGCTTTAACAAAAGAATGGCTCAAAAATGGGGAGAATTTTCCTTCATTCTTAAAAAGAAAATATGCCCAACAGAAGCTGTGCAGATTTTCAGTCTCAGTACTAGTGCCTCAGCATTGTGCACATTAAGAACTGACCACGCCAAGGGCTCCCCATAGCCCATGTGAGGCTGGAGGAGCCTCCGTACTGTTTTCATAGTGGTTGTACTAATTTACATTCTCACCAATAGTGTGTGATTGTTCCTTTTTCTCCATGTCTTTGCCAATATTTGTTGTTGTTTGTGTTCTTGATGGTAGGCTCTCTTGACAGGAGTGAGGTGGAATCTTAATATGTTTTTGATTTGCATTTCCTTTATGACCAGGGATATAGAACATTTCTTCATATGTTTTTTTTGGCTATTTGTACTTCCTCCATTGAAAAAGCTCTGTTCAGTTCATTTGCCCATTTCTTCATTGGGTCATTGGTTTTGGGGGAGTTTAGTTTTTTTATTTCAGTGTATATTCTGGTTATTAATCCTTTGTCAGATGTGTAACTAGAAAGATTTTCTCCCATTCTGTAGGCAGCCTCTTCAATCTGGTGACCATTCCTTTTGCTGTGCAGAAGTTTTTAGTTTCATATCATCACACTTGTCAATCCTTCCACTTAATTGCTGAGCCTTGGAGTACTATTTAGGAAGTTATTGCCTTTGCCTGTAAGTTCCAAAGTATTCCCTACTCTTTCCTGCACTAGCTTCAAAGTTTCAGGTCTTACATTAAGGTCCTTAATCCATTTTGAGTTGATATTTGTTCAGGGTAAAAGACATAGATTTAGTTTCAGCTTTCTGCATGCAGATATCCAGTTTTCCCATCAGCATTTGTTGAGGAGGATGTCATCATATGTTTTGGGCGCCTTTGTAAAAAATCAGGTGGGCCCAGCTGCGTGGAGTCATATCTGGGTCTTCTGTTCCATTGGTCTTCATGTTCGTTTTTGTGCCAGTACCATGCTGTTTTATTGCAATAGCTCTGTAGTATAGTTTGAAGTCAAGTATTATGATACCTCCAGCATTATTCTTTTCACTCAGTATAAACAAGGACATTAAGAGAATAATAAGATATATAATTAAATCTTCATTCATGACAACAGGAACTAAATCAAGAAATAACATATATTAAAGATATTGCTAGTTGCTTGTCCAACATCCACTTTTCCTTATAAATGGACCCTGATATTCAGAGTGGCTATGAAAACACCTGAAATACTCAGCTTCCTTGTTCTCCTTCCAGCTAGAATTGGCCTTATGAAGCACTTTTGGCTTTGGTAAACGGAAATCACTGGTAGAATTTCCAAGAATACTTATTAAATGGAGCAGGATGAACTGAAATATACCATTCCAGCTTCTGCTCTTTGTCTTCTAGTCTGAATCTAAGATAAGTTTCGAGAAGGGGCAGAGACCAGCTTGATACTACTAATTCAGTCAGTGCATATTTATTTAGTATCTGCTCTATTCCAGGTAGTATTCTAGGTACTGGGGATAGCAGTAGGTACAAAAGAGAAAATGAACCAATATCCCTATTTTTGTATAGCTTGCATTCTAATGTGGAAGGTGGGGGGAATGTAAGCTTTTTCTTAAGAAAAGATGAATAAAATATTAAGTAAGAGTGAAACTATTGGAGAAAAGTAAAGGAAGAAAGCTAGAACGTATGACTGGTGGATGGTGGGGCAGGATGGGCCTAATATTTGAGGGTCAGGAAAGGGTTTAAGGTATCCTATGATTAAGCTGCAAAAGAAGTGAGGGAGTATGCCATGGAAGAGGAAGAGGGTTCCAGGTAGAAGAAACAGCAAGTACAGAGGCCCTGAGATGGGAATACACTTGGCATATCTGGAAATTGATAGTGATATTGGGCCTTCTAGGACATTGAAAGAGCTTTTGGCAGTACTGGATTTACACCCAGGGCCTTGCCCTTGCTAGGTAAGTGCTCTACCACTTGAGCCATGCCCTCAGCCCTTTTTGTTTTAGCTGTTTTTCAGATAGTATCTCATATTTTTGCCAGGGGCTGGCCTTGGACTACAGTCCTCCTTCATCCACCTCCTTCATAGCTGGTATTACAAGCATGCACTGTCATGTCCAGCCTGGGCTTGGCTTTTACTTTAAGTGAGAAGGAAAGCTCTTGAAGAGTGGAGGAGAAGCATGATTTGATTTATTTTTTAATGGATCACTCTGGCTATATAATGGGAATACATTGAAGGGAACAAAATCAGTCTCCAACTTGTAGGTTGTTGACATAGTCCATGGTAAGGCATGACAGTGGCTTTAATTGTATGGTAGTAGTAGAGTAGTAAGGAATGGTCATATTCTAGGTATATGTTTTGAGAGTTGAAGCATCAGAATTTCCTGATGGGTCAAAGGCAGTATAGAAGAAACTTCTGAGCAACTGGGAGAATGCATTCGCCATTTACTGAGCTGGGAAAAATTGGGAAGAGACATTTTAGAGGGAAAATATCAGGAGCCTATATTGGATATGCTGTGTTTGAACTGCCCATTAGATAACCAAGTGTGCAAGTCAAAAAAACAGTTGATTATAAGAGTTTGTAGTTAGGGAAAAGGTTCAGCTACAGATATAAATTTGAGAGGCAGCCACACAGAGGGTATTAAAGCCAAGAGATTGGTGAAAATCATCATAGAGTGAGTGTAGACAGAAACAGAGGAGGCAGAAGGGCTGAGCCCTGGGACCCACCAACATTTGTAGGTTGGACAGATAGAGAAAGGAGACACAGAGGACCCAATGAGGTTGAGCACAAGAAAGGAAGCAGGGTGCTCTGGAAACTGGATTTCAAGAATGAAGTCAGGTACTACTGGTATGAAATTATTGGTGACATGATGCCCACTTCTGATCCAAGTAACATGTGGAATTGATGGAGTAGCATATGGGTCATTGGTGACCTGGGCAAAAGCAATTGTAGGGGATAGTGCAGGCAGAAGCCTGATTAGAAAGTATTTATAATAAAAACTAGGAATTTACAACATAACAAAGTAGTAAGGTTAAAAAGGAAAACAGAGAAGTGGAGTCAAAAAAAGTTTTGATTTTTTTCCTTTGTTTTACATGAGAGAAATAGTATATGTTGGTATGGTAATAAGCATGCTGTAACAGAAAGAGAGAAAATCAGATCAGGGAAAGGGGTAATTAATTTCTGGACCTATTAAGGAGAAAAAAAAGAGAAGAAAAATGGATCTACTAATGGAGGGGGGGAGTGCAGATAGGAAATAGGTGCTTGGTGTGTGATGATATGAGCTGCCTTGCCAGTGTGGAATGCTTTTCCCGACTTGTTATTCAAGAAAACCAGCTTCTGTTATACATACAAATGTATTCCTAATAGAGTACTATTTAGAAATGTGATGGTAGAAACAGAAGAAACTACTAGCTCAGAGGGTTGAAAGTGGTTATCTTTGATGAGAGTTTGGGGGGGCTTAGGAGGCTGTTTTAATTCCAGGTATTCTTTGCATTTTAACAATTCATATGTGCATTTATATGTCCTTTTGAAGCATACTCAGTGTATCAGTTTGGGTCTTCTGAGAAGCAGACACCAAGATGATACTAGCCATGCAAGAGATTTATGGGGGAGATGTAAAAGATAATGAGGAAGTGAGCAGGAGTCAGTGGGAGAGCCTTTTAACTGTCTAATTAATTTTATAATTAATAATAATTGCTGGTCTAATGCATATCAAAGGAGTACTGGGTAGAAACAGCTTCAGGATGTAGCATGGTGCTGACAAGCTCCTTAGAGGAGCCCCGTGTTGGACAGGATTGGGCAGCCAAGGACTCCACTATGCTTAGTCATTGGTTGATAGCCACCCAAGGAAGATGTGGCCTCTGTCAGTCAACTGTACACCCAACCTCTTTTTCTCTTGAGGGAGCTCTTAGTGGTACATATCAAGGCCATCACACTCTAAATAGTTTATATGAAAATAATGAATGCGTGTGTGTTTCTATCCACATGACACTCTACCTGAGGGCTCAATGTTCAGCTAGTGAGCTTAACATCATGCCTTAAAAGTTACGCTTAATTAGGCAAAAATTTCATTCTTTTCCAAGAAAAAAAATATATATATATTGCAGTTTGACCACTTCAATCCAAAGCTCAATGGCCTGATGCATCAATTATTTACACTTATGAATACAGTAAAATATGAATCCAGTTTTAGAAGTGGTTATGGCACAAGGGTAGTTTTTATAGTAATATATCTTTATCAGCGGGCAATGTTTCCTCCTATTCTGTTTGTAAAAAGTTCTTCTCTTTTATTAACTGTTCTTAGTAAAACATTTCTCTAAAGAAATTCATTTTCTGGCTTCACCCTTGACATTCATATTTAACAATGTTTTAGAACCTTCCAGGTATTTTGCTACAAAGGAAGCCAGATTAGGACTATGAGTTTCCTTCATATATTCTGTTATAGTTAATAGTAAATGTGTATAAAGCTAAATGAGTTCAAAATCTGAATAATCAAATTCCTCTCCTTAATTTCAATGTGTTTTATAAATTGAAAATAAAAATATACCAAACACTTGGTATGTTTTTAAAGGGGAGGGTAAAGTTGGACTTTAACAGCTAGATAATGGGGGGATTTTCTACACATTATATTTGAATATTTATACTGATTTTTATGTAAAAGGTAACTTATTTCAAATTTTTAATTTTGTATTAGATGCACAATTTTGAATGTGCCAGATAGGATGGATGTGTACACTAAGCATTTAAGATTGAATGTAGGAGCTCAGCAACTTTTTATCTTTTTATTCATGGTACTTGAGAATATTATGTTTTATATATATATGCCAATGTAACTTATAGAGAAATTTGTATCAAGTACTTTTGCCAAATTGTAATGTAGGCCTCATTGTTTTATAAAGTTTAAAAAAAATGCTATTAAGTTAGTAGATAAACTACTTAACAAGTGACTATGAAATAGAGTTAAAACTGTATTTCTTATAAAATAATATCATATGTAAAATAGTCAACAGTGGCTTCCCACAGTGAGTTATCTGGGAGTCTCATTAGTCTCAGGAGAATCCTAGGTTGATTAGTGAAGACCAGTTTCTACTGTGTGTCAAGAGTATGAATTGCCCCATTTCTATGTCTATTCTTCTGCCATAATAGAATAGGCTGTCCTCTTTTCTGAGGCCAGTCTTCTACCTAGACCCAAAGTTCCTAAACTGTATGCTGATACATATTGTGACCACAGTGAATTCACAGGAGTACTGCAGGATATTTTAAAACTTCAAGGAAAACACAGAGACTTCTGTTGGATACTACACAAACAACTAGTTCCATGTAGTTCAGAGCTTCAATGTTAGATCATTACATTTCTTTTGAGGTTGTCATATATATTTGAAGCTAGGTTTTCAGGGGTTGCTTTGATTAAAAAAACAAAAACAAAAACAAAAAAACAAAAGAACAACAAAATAACTGCTACATAGTTATTAACATAGAACAGGACAAAAGAAAGGGTGTCCAATCTGATTCCAATGTTTGAGAAGTTGTGCCGTGCCCAACTTCCACTAGTGTACACCCTACTAGTAAGTTGTAGTTGTTTAGGAAAGAAATAACAAAATCTTTTTCTTTCACCTCTGTGTCCTATGTTTCCAAATGACTATTAAGTTGTTAGGGTATAAATACTTATTAAGTTGTTCGAGTCTATTTAATAAATGGAATTTTGGTATTTCTTTTGGCCTAAAAAGTGAAGCACAAAAGGGCCATGAACTGAAAAAGTTGAGGAGCCTTTGGCCCAGGCCATGGATTCTACCATTCCATCTAGCCTTTCAAACTTACATGATTGTTTCTTCTCTCATGTGCAGCATACTGGTTTAGAGCACAGACTGCTCCCTCTTCTTGGTATCAAATATTGGTTGTGTGACTTTGAGGAAGTTAGTTCACTTGTCTGTGTTTGTTTAGTTATACAATGATTGTTTCAAAAATACCTAACTCACAGATTTATAATATAATTAAGTAAGTTAAGGGCTGGGAGCATGGCTTAAGCAGTAGAATATCTGCCTAACAAGGGCATGGGCTCTGAGTTCAAACTTTAGTACCACTGAGAGAAAGAAAAGAAAAAAGGGAGTTAACACATATAAAATATTTAGAACAATGTCTGGCACATTGTTCTTCTTTCTAAATAAATAAATACTACCTTTCTGTCAATTTAATCTTGCTAATCTGCATTTTAAGAAAAAAATTAAAATTAAAAAAAATTGTCATGGTAAAAAGCATAAAATTTACCATCTTAAGCCTTCTTTAAGTTTACAGTTCAGGGATGTTAAGTATATTCACATTGTTGTGAAACATGTTTAAAACTTTTTCATCTGTGCTTTCTGACTCTAAGAAATTGACAACTTTATATACCTCATATCAGTGGAATCATATAGTAGTTACCATTTTGTGACTGGCTTATTTCATTTAACATCCTGTCTTCAGGTTCATCCATGTTAGAGTATGTAACAGGATTTTCTTCCTTTTTAAGCCTGAGTAATATTCCTTTGTAGATGTATGCCACATTTTGTTTATCCATTTATCCATCAATGACATTTGAGTGCTTCCAATTCTTGGCTTTTGTAGATAGTATATTACCAACATGGGTGTGCAAATATGTCTTCAGTTCTCTGCTTTTAATTCTTTTGAATCTATAACTAGAAATGGGATTGCTAGATTATATGGTAGTTCTATTTTTAAAATTTTAAAGAAACACATCCTATTTTCCATAGTGATTGAGCCACTTTAGTTCTACCAGCAGTGCACAGAGTCCCAATTTCTCTACATCTTCCACAACACTTATTTTCTGAATTTTTTAGAGTAGCCATCCTAATGGGTGTGAAGTAATATCTCATTGGGGTTTTGATTTGCATTTCTGTAATGATTAGTATTATTTTTGCATGTGTTTGTTGGCCATCTGTATGTCATTTTTGAAGAAATGTCTATGTAAATCCTTTGCCCATTTACTTCTTTTTTCTAGTTCCTTTCTTTCTTCCTCTCTCCCTTCCTCCCTTTCTTCTTCTCTCCCTTCTTCCTTTTCTCATTCCCCCCTCCCTCCCTTCCTGCAGTGCTGGGTATTAAACCCATGTACCCTGTCATTGTGATATACCTCCAGTCTCCCATTTCTTAACTGGATTGTTTGATTTTTTTTGTTGTTGAGTTGTAGGCATTCTTTATACATTTTGGAGATTATTTACAAATATTTTTCCCGTTATGTGGGTTACCTTTTCATTCTGTTAAGTGTCCTTTGATACATGAAAGTTTTTGTGTTTGGTATACTCTCATTTGTCTTTTTGTTTTTGTTTTTGTTGCCTGTGCTTTTGGTGTCATATCCAAGGCATTATTGCCAATCCCAATGTTGTGAAGCTTTTCCTCTATATTTTCTTTTCTTTTTTTGTGCTACTGGGGTTTGAACTTAGGGTCTCACACTTGCTAAGCAAGCATTCCTACTTTTGACCCATACCCCCAGCCTTACTCCATATTTTCTTCTGGAATATTATAGTTTTAGATCTTGTATTTAATCATTAATCCATTTTTAATTAATGTTTATATATTGTATAAGATAAGTATTCAGCTTTATTCTTTTTCACGTGGATATCCAGTTTTTCCAGTGTTGTTTGTTTAAGAGACTGTCCTTCTCCATTGAATGGCCTTGTCACTCTTGTTGAAGATCATTCGACCATGTATGGCCACTTATTTCTGGAACAGAATACGTTCCATTGGTCTGTGTGTGTGTTTCATTTTGCTAGTGCCATACTTTTTTTTGTAATATGTAACTGTAACTTTGTAATATGTGTCAAAACTGGGAAATGTGTGTCCTCTAACTTTGTTCTTTTTCAAAATTGTTTTTTGCTATTCTGGGTCCCTTGAGAGCCCTAGTCAGGTTTTAAATAGGCTCAGTTCTTTTCCATTTAAACAAAAAAGCGCAACTGTTACTCAATTCCACATTACCCTCCAGGTATTTGGAGTTTCACTGTCCTTATTGCTTACTCAGCATTCAGCCAACTTCAGTAGAGCTCTTCTGATTATTATACTGAAAAATCTTCTGTTAAAATTGCCGAAAACCTCTGTAGTAGACTTAAAAAAAAATCCTCATCTTATACACAACAGCATTTAACATTACTGACTGGTCCCTTGAAGTTGAAAGACTTTTTTCTGTTAGTTTCTGTGGCACTTTGTTCTTCAGGTATTCTTTGTGCCTCTCTAGCCATTCTTCTGTGTCTCCTTTTCAGACCCTTTCTCCTCTCCTGTACCTTTGAGTGTTAGAATCCTCAAGGCCCAGTTCTAAACCATCTACTCTCTACTCTGAACTTCTGGATTATCAAGTTTATACCCATAACCATTGCACAATGGCTTCTCTCTAGAGCTCAGACCTCTCCCCTGTGTTCCAAAGCTATAAATTTAGCTATCTCCCTAATGTTTCCCCTTAGGAACCATAAAGATATTCAAGTACAATATCTATAAAATAGAACTCAGAACCCCCAATATGTCCTTTTCTACCATTCCCAATCTTAGTGAACAGTCCTGCCTTCCATTCATTTATAGAAACCTGGAAGTTACTTATTTTAGCCTTGAAATTACCTTCTTCTTTATCCAACTTCCCTCTCCATATCCAATTAATCTCTGAACCTTGTTAATTTTTCTCTCCTAAATAGATCTCACATCACATCTTCATAAGATTCACCATTCCTTTTCTCATGTGTTTAGTGAGAGCCACCTCACTTTTAGACTACTTCAACACTTCCTCACTGCTCTTCCTGCTTCCATGTTTTCCCCCACCAAAATGATTTGTTTTTTTAAATCATCTACTCCTCTGCTTAAAACCCATCAACTCTGGAGGATGGATAGATGGGGACGTGAGATAAAGTAGAACAGAGTTAGAGCAGTATGGGTGGGAGAATAGAAGAATGAGGAGTTTTTTCATTATGTACTTTTGTGTAATTTCTTGTTTTTGTATTTGTAATGTCTGGTGTTACAGACATTGATAAACAGAAAATCCAGATTCTTACACCCCACATGGATGTATCCAGGCAGAGTACGGAGACATAATGAGGGTGATAATAAAAGTTCATTGAAGGTTAGGGATCTTTCTCTGTCCAGGTGAGTTTAAAACCTACACTAATCTATAGGAAGGGAAGAACCTGGGGATTTCCAACCACCATAATCGATGAGTGGAGAGGGGTATGGGTGGTCTGTGTGCTGAGGTGGGGGTGGTTTGAGTTATCCCTGTGCCCAAGGGTATGAACAAACCTACGCATATTTGCAATTGAAAAGAAGGCTCAAAGAAAGAGAAGAATGTTCAACCTGAAATACAATATTAAATCATATATGTTTTAAAGTCCCTAACTTTCCCTATCCTAGCCTACCTCACTCTGATGTACACTGATTCTTTTGAAAATTATTTTAAAGAATCTAGAAGAGAAGAAAAATTTCATGCCCTCCAGCTCCCTATTTCTTCTGAGATGTGCCTCCTACCAACAGTTTTGAGCATATTCTTTCTGACATGTTCTTGCTTTTATACAAATTTACTATGCATGTGTATTCATATATACCACATTTGGTTTTTTCCTAGTACAATTGTGGTACCGCTCACACAGATGTGTAACTTTTAAAATTTTATCCCCACTTGAATAATGTATCATGGACTTGGGCAGAAAATTTTTGATTAATTAAACTTATCTATCTTTTATGTTATCTCTATTTATTTTCTTGTACTAACAACATTCACCATAGCCAAATTCAGAAGCAACTGATTTATTAACTGGAATGGCAATTTATCACTTTGCAATGTGAGCTATAGCTGGCATCATAGACATATTTCATTTGCTTGGGGGCATTCCTACTGAATGGATGAATTTACTCAAGAGACTAAATTATAGATAAGAAGTCTGATTGGTGAGCAGAGAATTAGAACAAAAGCAAGGAGATGTTCTAACAGGATCTTTCTCCCACACTTAGGTAGCTCTATGACTTACCCGGGGGCTCTTTCTGTCTTGACAACTGGCATTAGTCATCAGAGTCATAGCACTGAACATGGTTAGTTAGAGACACACAGCACAGGTTTTCTCCATATTACTGTTCTGGACTGTGCAATGCCCACCATTCCACTTGACACACCTGACCAGGTCGTCATTCATGACAGAGGACAACTAATTATATTATCCTTTCTTTATGTGAGAAAATTGTTGATTACAGTTTGAGAAACCTCCAAATCTTCTTGACTTCTTGAGTTTGTTTCCACAGCAACTCATTTACAAGCACTCTTCAGGCAAGGTTCTGTGGAGGGGCTAATATGTCGATATGGTAATTACCACAGTGTCTTCAGATATTGCCAGCTGTCCTCTGGTAGCCAAAATCACTCCTAGTTGAAAACCATGGGTTTAGAGTGAAAAAAAGAGCTAAAGGAAGGAAAACCAGGTGGGGTACTGGATGGAAGTCAACTGAGAAGTAAGAGTTAAGGATATCAGTTCCTCGGTATAAGGAGAGTATAGAAATGTCATTACTAGATCTGTTTTGGTCTCTGTGTTCTCACTAATTGTAAGGCCTTTAGTTAGTTGCTTTAGTCTTCTATTTGAGAATTAGTATAAGGATTAATGTTACTATGTTTAAGTTGCATACTTATGAACTAGAATTATATTGGCATTTACCCTCATTTTAGCATGTGTAATAGTCTTCTGTAAATTATAAAATATTATGCAAAAATAATGTATTGGTATTATCTCTGGTATATCTTCCTATTTATTTCTCCCACTGATTTTATACTTTCAGATTTTAAGACCACTGACAAATGTAAAATTTTACCTTTTTAATTTATTCTTTTGTGAATTAGACCATGAATATAAATTTAAGGAATGATCATTTTTCCTTTGTATAAATACAAAGGGTTATAATGTAGCATTATATGTTTTAGAATGAAAATAAGTGAGAAAGTGATATTTCTTAAATTGAAATAGACTTAGCAGGCAGATATATTTCTAGACATGTATCTATTCCATGTATTGGATAACATCACTCATCATGCAGATCTTTGGGAAATGCTACTGCTAACACTTCTGTATCCAAAAAAACCTGTTTCTTTCTTGTCCTTTTGTTTCTTGTCCTTAAGTCAATTCCACATAGTGAATCAATTAATTTTTTTATCCTTGTCTTAAGCAATTCACTTTTGTCTCTCTGCTTTAATGGATTAGTCAGGCATGGTTTCCCTCTATACTCAATAAATGTTTGCTGAATGAAGGAATAAATTACATGAAACATGTTGTCTCCTTTCTAGTAAGTTATCTGCTAAAATAATCAGTGACCCTTATCTTCATTATAGATTTCCCCAATGTAAAATTGTCTAACTATCTGTAGTTCTCTGAGTTTCTCCCTAATTCATTGTATGGATTGGAAGGGGGAATTGAGCTACATTAGGTACCATCATGATGCAAATTGAGTGGGCCTCTAGGAGAATGGCTCTGCAAAGCTTTTAAGTATTTTCTCAAGCTCTAGAATTAATTCTAAGTGTCCTAATACTTTGTTGCCTCTCTGGATTGTAGTGTTTAGTGCTGTTGTCTCTCTCCCATAGGACTCTTGATGATGTCATAGGATCAGTCTTGGCTGCCTGTCCATCATGGATTGAACCTAACACCCACTGTTGATTTTTACTACTGACCCTGCATGCCTTTCCTTTTCATTTCTCTTCAGATGTGATAATAATCATATGAATTTTAGGGGAGTTTTCTTAACCAGTGAGACTATTGAATTCAATGGAATTGTTTGTTAATCACTGTTGTAAAATAGCTTGCTCACAATTACTCATACTAGTTTGTCAATACTTAAGACTAGGTGTGGTATATTTCTTTTCTTTATGTGTTCTCAGCTACCTCTTTAGGAAGCAGCCATCTATCCTAACCAAAACCTCCACTTCCTTCTAAGAGGAGATCTTCTGTATTCTACACATATCTACCAATTCACGTCTGCCTTGTCCACCATTCTTTCTCCATCTATATAACTGGTATATGGGAGGCACTCACATAATTTTTGACCTACCAAATAAATGAAACTCAGATTTTTGTGCCTATTTATATTTTGTATTGATTAATAATGTTGTCTGATATAATATTCTCTTTTAGTATCATTTTACTTCCACTTAAGTACTCTAAGTACTATAGACGGCTATAAGGTTAAGAGAACCAATATGAAGGGATGGAGATGTAGCTCACTGGTTGAATGTTCGCCTAGCACGTGCAAGGCTCTGGGTTCGACCCCCAGCACCCAGAAAATAAAAAGAAAGCAATTTGAAGAGCTATGTGAATATCCTGAGAATCATTTCTGAGCCTCTTAAAGAGAAAATACACTTCTCTCGTATGAGCTTGTTGAAGAACATGAGGAGGAAATGAAAAAGTCGATAGAAAGAGTCAGAGTAGGAATAAGGAAGGTATTTCCTGTCTGGATGAGCACCAGAGAAATGGAAAAAAAAGTCTTAGTTCTATTTTGCCATATTTGTCTCATGCACAAAGAACGACATTAAGAGCCAGGTACAGTGAGTGGTTCACGCTTGTATTCCTAGCTACTTGGGAGGTTGAGGTCAGGAGGATTGGCAATTTGATGCTAGCCCGGGGGAAAAAAATTCAGGAGACCCCACCTCAAAAGCTGGACAAGGTGGTGTGTGCCTGTCATTCCAGCTACTTAGGAAGCATAAATAGGAGGACTATGGTCCAAAGGGGCCTGGCATAAACATGAGATCCTTTTCGAAAAATAACTAAAGCAAAAAGAGCTCTGAGTGTTGTTCAAGGAGTAGAGTGCCTACCTGGCTAGTGCAAGCTCCTGAGTTCAAACCTCAGTACCCAAAATAAATAAACAAACATAAACCAAAAAACAACATACAGGTTGGGACAGTATTGGAAATCCTACTGGCCTTCTGATTGGTTCTTCCTGAGGTCAGATCTGCTTCAGAGGTGTCTCCCTTTGCCTCTTGACCTGCTTTTTCATTTTCTGAGCTGCCAGAATCTTCCAACCCTTTGCATTGGAATAGGACCTTGGTGTCTTTTTTTCCTTCTTCTCCTACCAAATCTTACACAGGCCCTTCCATTTTAGAGGGTTTAAGTACTAACCACTTTGAGGAAACAGGCAGAGGGGAGACTAGCACTTTTCTGTTTGGGCTGGAATATTTTCTCCTGAGTTCCAGACTATTTTTTTTTTTTACTAACTCTAGTTGTCTTCTGTACCACATCCATGATTATATCTGGCACCAGTACTTGGAAACTTCATGCTCACCCACAGACTGTTTTGCAAAATGCATTAATTAGCTTATTAATTTATTTGTATCTTTATATTCCAAAAACTGGTGTCAGGGATGACTATAGCCACAAGACTCTTAGACATCTGAAATGGTGGACATAACTTGATTCTAACAAGTGCCCAATCTTTCAACACCTCTGTAGGTTGGAATGCCCAGAGCACAGACCTTGGACCTCTCTTTCCACTCATTTTTTAAGGAATGCTTGTCCAATTCCATAAATTTACTACCTTTATATTGTTGATGACTCCAGCTCCCACTCCCCACTGAACTTCAGACTCTTTTCTAATTGTCTGCTGCCACAGCCAACCCTTCAGCAAGTGCTAGTGGGTACTCTGAAATATAGCTCAAGTCTGTCCATGTATGATTTCTACCAGCATTGCCATTCTAGTTCAAGCCCTTACTATAAGCACCACCTATGATTTCCTTGCTTCTGCTCTTGCCCCATCCCCTTTTAAAATGTAGGTTATGATTCTATGCCACTCAGTCCCCCCTTCCCCCAACTTCTTATTAACAAGGTCCTATCCCACCTGGCTTTTGACTCCCTCTGTGCCTTTGTCTTCTGTGAGTCTTCCTGCCACTCATTTCCTTCTGGGTCCACTGGCCCAGCTTTCTTCAGCCACCCAGGCACATTCTAACCTCAGAGGTTTTCCATTTGCTCTTCTCTCTGCCTTAAACTCCCTTTCTCCAGATGTTTATGTGGTTTGTTCCTTTGCTTTATTTGGATCTGTGCTCAGATGTCATTTCCTTAAAGAGGACTTTCGATTCTTTATTAGTTATCTTGCTTAAAGTAGCACCCTTCTAAAATTGCCATCTTACTGTGGCTTTTTTCTTCTATAGTTCTTACCATTTTCTGACATTGTATTAAAACTGTTTGGTTATTATTTGTGTCCAGGGTCAAATGTGAGCTCCAGGAGGACAGAGAGGATAAAGGAATTGTCTGTTTTGTTCACTGCTGTATCCTCAGCACTCAGAACAGTGCCTGAATCACATAGAATAATACATATTTGTCTGGGATGAATGAGTGAATGCATAACTAAGTATGAGAAGCGTTCTGAAGGAATGCTCAAACTTGCTGGACAGGGTCCATACTGCTCAAGTTCCCATCTCCCTGCATAGATCAGTTATCCATGTGAGGAATGCATACTTCCATTGCTCCATGATACCCTCTCTTTTGAATCCTTTCTAGCATTAGTTCCCTCTTTCACCTACTCTCCCAGGTTGTACTTTCCTTCTCCATTCCACAAAAATGGCCTTTTAGGATTGATTTTACAACATAATACATGCTTACACATAAAAAGAGCAGTTTCTGTTAGGAGAGGAGGGTGATGAAAACAGAAAATAGGGAAAGAAATTAGAGGCATGGACCAATTAAATTCCAAAGTTCTGAAGGAACCTACAGGTACCTTAAAGGTGTTATCACAAAATGAACAAATGAGAAAGACAACAAAAGATTGTCCTTTTTTCTGGTTAGAACTCACTGAGAGTCTGATGTTCCATATCTAATTCTGGGGGTTTTTATGGTTGTTGTTTTTTTGCTGTTTTGGATATGAAACACAGGCAAGTGCTCTACTACTGAGCTACATCCCTAACTTCAGCACAAGGTTTTTAAAATGACAAAAGGATGTCTTCAGATATGGCAAACAGTACAATGAGAATATAACATATGAGTAATAGTTGAACAACAATAATCATTGCAAGCACTGTGTGCCAGGCATTATTCTAAATATTGTTTAAATCCTAGTCCTATGAAGTAGAGGCTGTCATGTCTATTTTCAGACAAGGAAATGAAGGTGCAGAGGTTAAATAACTCCCTCACTGTCACACAGGTAGTAATAGATAGAGCCAATGCTGATTTCAGAGTTCAAGTTCTTCACCATCATGATGTTATCTTTGAAGAGACACTACTGAAGAAAAACTGGGGCTAAGGCAAAAGTTCCAAGAAGGCAGTTTTAGCCTTAACCTCAGGTTTCATAAGTCACCACTTTCACAGCTAGTCCAGTGTATTCTGAATGTACTCCTATAATAGGACCAGTAACAACATTTATTAAACTTACTAGCTTCTCTTTCTGCCTCTTTTAACCAATATTAAGGATTGTATTTGATTCATTTTTGAGCCGTTAAAGTGTAGTTTAGTGCTGGGATATGATTAACACTCAGATTTTGTTGACAAAAAAAAAATACGAATGCTCTTTAATCAATTGAGAAGATACATAACAAATAAAAAGTTGATTGGAACTGTCTCATGTTACAATAACTTTTCTATAGAGCATTGGGCCCCTGGTCACTAGCAATACTCATGCCTGAGCTGCATGCTTGAAAGTGTTCTGCAGAAGGAACATTCACAGCACATGGAAGCGGAAGATTAAGCCAGATTTTCTTCCATGAATTATCTAATACTATGATGATTTGTTATGATTCTTTCTCCAGACATTCTGAGCACCTGCTATGTGCCTGGTATTGTTCTAGGCATTGAAGATACAAAGATAATGCGGCTTGGCCAATAGCCATGAGGAACTAGTACTGAATAATTAAGAGGTTCTAAAGTGTACTTATAGATGTAAATTCTTAGAAGATAAAAATAAATAAAACTGGGCAAATTTTAGAGATGTTTTGAACAAAATAGGAGGAGGAGAAGTCTGTTGAGGGGGAGAACTAGCTATAAACATGAACCTAGAGTCTTTCCTATATGAGAAGGGAGAATTTGGGGAGTGAAGATCACATGCTATGTTGCTGTAGGAGAATTCCAATAGTGATTGTGTATTAGCATTTACCTTCAATATATGATGCGGGGCTGGATGTAAATTAGTAGATTAATTAATTTGGAAGTATTTTGAATTTCTTGGAACAAATATGCCTTCACACTACTCTCCAAAACTCATAAAAGTAATTAAGTCTCCTTCTTCCTAACCTCTACCCTATAAGCCTGTAGAAGCATTGACATGAAATGGATCACTAAATCAAGGAAAAGTAAGGTTTCTGTTGACTAGGACAAGGATGCTAGCAGTATATACAAAGGGACCTTTTGATTTCTTTGCTGTGCATTGGGGGAATACTGGCCTTCCTTTCTAGTATCCTAGTCCCTCAGGCTGCTCGTCTTTCACATGGGTCCAAATATGTCTTAACACAGAATTTTTATCTCTATCTGGGACATGATGCCTAGGTGGGTGGGGGATTCCCCTGTTTTGTTTAAATCATAGTTGTCTTGGGTTTGGCTAGCATGTTCATGATTAGTTTACTGACAATTGGTTTTTTTCCTCTTATACCATATGTTATTCCATGATTCATCAGCTTTGAGTCTGTTGCCTTGAAGGTGAAACAATTTCTTCCAATGTTGATGTTTCAAAATCTCATAGATAACAAGCATACACATATGCAGAGTCTTTGCAGAAGTTTTAAACATTTGGAGATGAATGAATTATGCTGCTACAAATGGAAAGGAATAGTGATAAATTATAGTGGTGATATACAATCACCTTTTGTTAGGTGGTTGCTTAAACATTGATATTAGTAAAGCCTGTATGCTTTATTATATTTCTTTATCTTATAAAATTGTACATGGTATCTGTTATTTCCGATTTTTAAAGATTTTCTTAATTGCTTTTATTTACATGTGTTTTAATATTTTAGACTGACAAATCTTTACTTTTGGAAATAGAGCTTAAATTCCAAATAAATCATAACATTAGCTGTTTATATTGTAATGGTGACGTCTCTTCTATATAAATATAGTATTTGTACTCAAGAAATATTTGTACCTCAAGTACAAAAATTGAGGTATTTGTACCTCAAGAAATATTTTTTTCGCTTCTCATATAAATAGTAATCTTTCAAAATATTTTAATGGAGCACATTACATTTTCTGAGTACAAAACAAAGCAGTCATTTCTGCATGGGCACTTTCTAAGTATATAGATGATTAGGCTTCTAATAAACATGTACTAAATTAGGTTTCTGCATAGTTTTAATCAATGCACTTAGTACATTGCATCATTTAGCCACCTGTCTCTTTTCACGCAGAATGTCAGTGATTATTTTTCAATGAAGAAAAAGTCTTTATAATATCATGGTGTAAATGTATATGTAAATATCTGTATAAGTTGTACATTTGAAGAGAGATTTTTAAACGATTCTGATTCTCAATATGTCTCCTTCTCCCCTCCCCCTTACCTGGTTATAGCTCCTCTTTGGTTCAGGTGTGCTGGTGTCCCTAAGCCTTTCTGGGCCACAGCTGGAGAAAGTGATGATTGATAGAAGCCTAGTGGGGAAGCTCATCTCAGACACCATCAGCGATGGTAATTACCCCCATGTGCAAATCAATTGCCTACATTAACAGTGGGACAAGAGAAATAGTGTGTCAACAGGTAGACTAATTATTACCACTAGGGACTTGCAAACCCAACAAGTAATTGCTTGTAATAGCATACTTACAAACCTTGGGACCAATAGAATTTCCACTAATTTTTAATGTCAAACTAATGTTTAATGTTTTTTCTTCTCATCAAGTATTAGGCTTATATTTTCATTTTCCACTCTTTTAAAAATGTGATTATATTTTCAAAATAGTTTTTTTTTTAATTTTTCCAGAATCATTTCCTCTGTCATTACTACTACTACTGTTTTATTACTTTTTTTGGCAGTACTTGGATTTAACTCAGGGTCTTATACTTGCTAAGCAAGTACTCCACCACTTGATCCATGCCTCTAATCCTTTTTGCTTTAGTTTGTTTTTCAGATAGGGTCTCATGTTTTTGCCTGGGGCCAGCCTCAGACTGGGAACCTCCTACTCTGGCTAATGTGTGGTAGTCGACAGATGGGAGCCACCACCTCACATGTTTTTTGAGATAGGGCCTTGCTAACTTTTTTGCCTGGGCTGGCCTCAAACTATGATCTTCCCATTTCTGCCTCTCAGATAGCTGGGATTACATGCATGTACCACCATGCCTGGCCCTCCTTCCTCTATTATTGATAGTTCAAATATTTTCCATTTCTGAATGAATTTTGAATAAGTAACACAAATATGGTAATATGGCCATCAGTAAAATATACTGGTTTGGTTCTTATAGGAAGCTGCTTTGTTACTAGTCTATGAATACTAACTTTTGAGAGATTTGGGGCTATATTTTCTAAATATCAAAAATCAATGTGAAATACACTGGACAAATTGGTTCTATTAAGTGACAGCACAATTGGTGTATAATTGGTAAAACCACATAAGAAAAAGATTTTAAGCCACTTACTGAATAGAAAGGCTACTGATATTTATTGAGCCGTAAAAACTCTATGCTGGGTTCCAGCTTGCCTATTTCATTTAGTCCAAGAAAACAACCATATAAGGCATAGTTACTTCCATTTTTGTAGGTAAGAAAGCTGAAGCTAAGCTACGCAGGAATGTGGCCAGGCTTACATAGCTAGAAAGTGGTGGAGCTGAGATTTGAACACAAGTTCTAAATTACACCCCCCTTTGTCTTTCTGCTCTACTTAGGCTGATTCCCGAATTTTTAAGATTATGTTCTTTTATTCAAGGTAAAAAAGATCTAAAACCAGATTGCATTATCATGAAAGACTGAAAATGATCAGTATCTTAAATTAAAAATCAAAGGAAGATGTGGTCTAGTGAAAAGAACTGAGGTGAAAGTAAAGAGACCTGTCGGCTGCATTCTCTTACTAGCTGCCTCTGAATAAGTCAGACACAATAGCATCACCTTAAAGAAAGTGCTCAGCAGGATGCCTATAATTAGCAGCATTACTGATAATAACAAGTGGGGTAGGATTGTAAGCATGCCATTTCCCCTTCCTTGTATGATGCTAAGGGTGCTTCCCTTTGGAAGATGTTTCATTTTCATATTCTAAGACTCAAGCCCTTTGTTGACATTGCAAATGAAATAGTGACTGTGATGATTTTGTCATGTAGATGCTCCTCTATAAGAATTAAAAAGAGACTTCCAACATTATTTGTGTCCCTGAGTTATCTTTTTTCACTGTTTCTTTTATTTGTACTCAAAATAATATACTCTCATGGGATATAATAACAATGTGGTTTCTTGGCAGTTCTCCAGATTCTCCTGTAATTGTGCAGATCCACCGTTGGTCACTGCTTGCACGGCCAGGGGTGTGGAAATAAAGAAAATGTGTAAAGCATTCAATAATTTCTTTATGCTAGGAACAGTACATTTCTCAAATTCTTATTATATGTTTTGTCAGTAATTTCTTATAACATTAATGGCCCTTTATTTAGCCTATGATATTAATTATCTGCCTATTTATATGTTTTAGAAATAAAGCTGTATAAGTATTTTTGCTAATCTTTTTAAAATATTATTTTTTGTAATGTACATATTGGGTATAATAAGGCTTTATTTCTTTCAGCTTGTATATCCTCTAAAGAAGTATTACTGATTTAAAATTTTTAAATAAAAATAGATTGGTAATAAACACTTATCAGTATCCATCCACTTTATTTTCAGATGGTTTTATATTATATAAACATAGAATCTAAGCACAAATAAAAGTAAATGGCTTTTTCTTTTTTCATTTTTAGATTTAGGTATGAAACAGCCTTCCTTATATCCTCCTCTAGTCACGGTTCCACATGTATCTCATTTGGTTGTGGTCCCTCAACTTCAGTTTATATTGTGAATTAAATCCATATGGTTAGATTGATGGCTGTTGTTTATTCCTGATATCTTTAACGTTCTTATAAAAAATTATGATGATATTTAGAAGACTTTAGTGATTCTCACTAATATTTATCTTCTGAAAGCCTATTGTGTTACAGTAGAAAAAAAATCTATTAATTCTTTATGTTAACCTGGTAACATCAAATCTTTTTTTAGCTCTTTTCACAGATAGTTTCATCATCTTATCATTTTTGGCACAAAACAAATTATGTTTTATTCAGTTTATGAAGAAGATGGATTCTTCTGATGTAAACAAAAGATTGGAAAAACTCTCAGCCTTGGATTATAAGGTACAGCTTTCAGTATATATAGTCACATTACTAATTATTAAGGTATACTAGAGTATCACATGAGTTAATTCTACAGTTATTATTCTCGAACATTTCTGTATTTCAGAAAACCCTGAATTATTATAGGATTAAATTCAATTCACTACAAATTATGGCCATCCTAAGTTTTCTTTTTTACTTTCACTATATGGGGTGCAGTCCTAACAATGATATATTTGGAGCAATCTACATAGTACTTATGGAAGTCAAGACAGATAACAGGCAAATTTCACTTCTGAAAATGGTTTTCTTGTCAGTGGTTAGTATATATGCCATTCTCATTTTCCCCCAAGAACCCATGGAGCTGCTCTGGTTTCACTTCATGAGAAATGAAACAAGGAGGAAGGTACTTTCAAAGAGAAATGTAATAAGCAAGGATTGGAAAAACTCCCTACCCCCAACTATAACTGGAGAAAAATGCAAAAAGAAATTTCTTTCAGGTGTTAGTATCTCTCCCTTCACTAACTCCAGGTAATTTGTTTTCTTGTATCAGGGACTTTACATCTGTTAAGGCATAATTTTTATTTTAAATGATGTTTTTAAATTTTGCCACATAACATTTTAACTGCTGGGAAGGCATATTCTCTGGTAGGATGAGTATCTAATACATTTTCCAAGCTGTTTCAGTTCAAGGCCTCCTTTCAGCAATGACTTGTGTTTGCAAGATTGAGCCAGCCTCTGTGACGTGGATTTGAGACAGTTCACTGTTCACTGGAAACAGAGCTGATATCAGTTTCCTTAAAAAAGATGCACACTTATGCCATTCCTAGAGCATCTATAGCAAGGGCAAAGATTTTTAGAAGCCAGCTATGTGGCTTGTAATTTGTGTGTGGTTTTAGAAAAGCAATGTTTAACCTAACTTTTTGCACTTCAAGATTATTATTTACTGTGATTGAGGCAGTAGTGGTACAGAAAGAATTTAATTTCATTTAGTAGAAATATCTATTCTTGTAGGAAAGGGTTTTAACATAGAATAAAATGCATGAAATAAGTTTTTTATTGTGGTAATAAACTCGAGTCTGGTTTGCTTTGCTAGCTTTATATAGCTTCTATAAAACTTTGTATAATATTCATTTTCTTTAATTGGAAATTCATGATGCACATATATTTGGTTAGTCAAAAAAGAGAAAAAAAAATTCCCTTTAACATTCTTAAAGGGATGTTATTTTCCAAGTGACTAAGCGTTGATTTATTGAAATGTTTATTTCTAACATTAGTCTTTAAAATGTACCATATGCATTAACACAGCATTTCCAGCTGGTGTTGTTAATGCTATTACAAAAGTTGTAGAACTAGTTCCTCCACTTTAGGTGTGACGGATAGCCTGGGGAAGTCTAAACTGAAGTATAGTAGCTACCTGTTAATGAGAGCAGAGAAAATCTATCATAGTATCAATTTTTCTTATGAAAATATGTGCAAAATAGACCTAGTATTTGGGTCTTTATACCTTAAGTAAAGGAATTAACTCACTAACTCTTTCTGCCTTTAGATTTGGGAAATTAGGAACTTGGGCACTCCATATGATTTCTGTACATTAGAGAATTAATCTGTTTCACTTTGGAAAGCCTATGAATTTCATTTCCTAGTTCAATATTTAAAATATAGATATATGATAATTGCTCAAAACTGCCACCCTATCCATTGGAAGGATATTTTAAGAAACTTAATTCATTTTACTTGTCCTCTTGATCATCGTGACAGAATACTGATACCACTAAAACTCAGAGGAAACATGAAATTTCATATAACATAACTGATTTGCATTATGTGAGAACTGAAAATGCCAATCACTCATTTTAACTCTTTTCCTTATCTAGAAACTTGTAAGTAATATGCCTATTTGGCAAGTTGGACATCAAAATATAATGTGCATGTATTTTTAAGTACTTAACTTAGCAATTCTATTGTGGTATTTTTCTCAGAAAAAAAAAAGGCAGTTAAAATAGTTTTATTGAGAACTTCAACATAAGAATTTACAGTTAAAAATATAAAGTGCATCTGTGTTTTGTCATTGCCTATTTGGATTTTAAAACAAGGAGGTGTGGTATAGAATATTATAATTCTGCTTTTCTTTACAGCTGTGCCATAATTTAATTATTTCAGATTGAAATATTTTTGGCAAAGAAAATTGCAGAGTAAATATCCTGAAACTGTTGACCTTTAGCAAGTTTTCCTGTCTACATTTTGAAAATCCAATTCAATTTAACAGTGAAGGGACAGTGCAAGGAGTTAAATGTTTACCATGAGAGAACAACACTGGTAATTACTTTGATTTGGGTTCCTTTTGATGTGCATTCAGAGGATGAAGAGGTCAATAATATTATGGCCATGCAAATAGAAAAGGGTTCCTTTTGACCATATTGAAAAAAAAAAGCAGAGGATTATTAAAGCATTAACCTTGATTTTAATGGCCTTGGTTGAGTGGTGAGATCACAATTTGGATGAGCCTGATTATTTACTAAATACAATACATAAATGCAACGGGTTCTTAACACCCATTGCACTCTGGCATTATCGCATTACTGCCATCCTTTGTTGCCTTGCAGACAGGAATATGAAAGCAATCTGTCATGTAGTAAGACTGGCTCCAGAAGCATTTCTCTGATAAGAAGACCCCCTGCCCTTTGCTAGTGTCTGGTCCAGTAGGCTTAGCCATGCGCTTAATCCCCAGAAAGTGGTTCGATTATTGCTGACCAGCAATGGCAAGATAGGTTTTTTTTTTTTTTTTCTTCCAAGCTATCAACCTTCCATTAATTCCTTAAGCAGAAATACGGTGCAATCTATATTTCCTTGGCATGTGTCACCCAGATGGTGCCGTGCTTATGTTTTCAAATAACCATGTTCCAAAATAACATAGTTTGAATAATAAATTCTACAAATCCTTCCTAAGAAAGAGAAGCATAATTCTCAGAAGCTGCATAAACTTTTACGCATGATGCTGTGGCTTATCCCTTTTATGCAGAATGTATGTGTATATGTCTTATATATTCTTTTAAGAGACATTTGCCTCAAGTTGGTTTTCCATTTATTGTTGTCAGTCATTGTTAACATGTTATGTCTTAAACAGTAATCAGACACTCTTGGTCAGCAGCACTGAACTTGTCATTTAATGCAGCTAGTCTTGAATCCTGTGTGTAGGTCGATGCTGTCAAGCAACCATGACTGTACATTTTGGTATTGATTGGAATTGCTGCATCCAACTCCTCCTTAACTCACATTTTTTCTTTTCCCTTTCCTCTGCTAAAAATGGGGAGAATTTTGAGCATATGTCTTTTTTATATACGTGTCAAAAGAATTTGGTAAATTCTGACACCCTCTTAAGCACATGTTTAACATGCATATTTACTTGCATCTATCTGCATTTACAGATGCTTTAATTTTTGTAATACTTTGAAGATTTTGCATCTTTTAAAGAAATATTTCTCATATATTTTTTTAAACCATTAGATTTCTTATTGTGAAATACCTGGCCCAGTAAACAGGACAACACAGCGTCATCTAGCCATCAATTGTGTTCAGGATGTAGTTATTTGCTGGTGGCCACTGGTCAGTGATGATGCATGGCCTTGGGCCCCAATTTCTTCTGAGAAGGACAGAGCCAATCTGCTGCTTCTGGGTTGTGCTCAAGGAAGACTGGAGGTAAATCTAAAACAAATGTTTACATTTTAATGAAGTGTACATAAAATGGTATTAGTAATTTGTCAATTCTACAGTAAATGTGAATACTTTTTTAAACCTATAACTGATTTTTTTCAAATATTCTAAATAAGAAATTACATATGAAATGAGATCCTAAGAAGTATCATAGCTAGAGGGTAACCAGACAATTCCAGGGCTGGCTGGAATAGTGTAGCAATTAAGCGCACAGGCTTAGAGTTCAAATCCTAGTGCGGTCCCTACCTAGCTCTCTCTGCGTGACCGAGTTATTTGCTTCTATGTGTTCATTATTTGAAAAATAGAGTTAATGAAGAGAAGCAGTTAAACATGTACTTAGAGAAATACTTACATATAATAAACTCTGAATCACTGTTCAATATTATTAGTACTGTCTTACTGTTTGCTTATGATTCCATGCCTATAAAAACTGTTACATTGCTCTTCAAACTTCAGTCAGTCAATTAACAGTCAAATGTCTACAAATCATCAGTATGACAAGAGGATGTAAGGAAGGTAGAAAACTGCAGCTTTCTCAGTCCAGTATCCTATCTCAGATGGGAGCATCTCCTCATTCTGTCTATTCCTGACATGGCTTAATAACTTACTTATTCATATCGATGAATCTGTGTGTATTTTCAGTTGTACCAGTACTTTGAATACAAATTCTCTGCTCTTCTTTTTTTATAATTAAAAAAAAAAGAACTCCCTCCCTGGGAGTTAGTTTTACCTGGGTGACATAGTATATTCCTATATTTAATCTACCTACCTCTTCTGGTTTTATAAACGTCAAAACTGTCTTTTTTGCTTTTGTTTTTTGAAACCAGCCTGGCTTCGAACTCATAATCTTCCTGCTTCAGCTTACCAAGTGCTGGGATTATAGGTGTGATGTACCATGCCCAACTTCAGGCTCTCTTTTAAAACCAAAACTCTTTAATATTTTATGTGAGCTATGTATGTATGTATGTCTTCCTTAAGAATCCCCCCAATTTCTTAGTTTTCTTTTTGTGAAGCTTTTCCAATTCATCTGTAGTGATTACAATGACTTGTGTGCTTGAGGTGTGGATTTTGTGATCTGTACATCCTAGTCATGCCCACCATTTTCTTTTTTATTGATCTTGTCCAGAAAAGACTTCATCAGAATGACTAACACAATTAAGCTAATTAGTATTCTAGTAAGTGTTCTGTCATATGATAAAAATAAAAATAAATCAGCTTTTAGCTAACTATTTACTAATTACCTTTATTTGAAATGAGTGCGCTAATATGAAAGTTAAGGGTCTTAAAATGGTCTACATCCCTCACTGGCTGGTATCATCTAGACTATGGGCATTAGAGTTGAACAAACTGGGTTTACCTGTTGATTGTATAATATACCAACTATGTGACTTACTCAGGTTTAGTCCTTCTAAGCTTCTGCCTGCTTCTAGCTACTTCTGTGTTCTTGGTTTGGATAGATCACCTATCCTGACAGACATTATTTTTCTTACTTTTAAAATGATAGATTTAAACCAGATAGGTCACCTCTAGTTTCCTTACAGCTCTAAAATGTGCTTTTGTGGATTCTCAAGTACAGATCTGATTTAGAAATTGTCTGCTTTAGGAGGCTAAAACCAAATTCAGCCCCAGCACCAAAAACCCAATGATTGGCCTTGACCTACCTTTCTAGTATTATTTTCTTATATAAACTTATGCTCATTGCCTCATTATTTTTCATGTCCTGCATGTACACATTAATGGTATTTCTGCCTGAAATAGTGATGTCATTCAGCAGCTGCTGAGCATGGCCATGAGTAAGAACTGAATTTCATACTAGGAGATATGACTATGAAATTGTCCTGCCTACAAGGATCTTAGTGTCTGTCGGTGAGAGGCAAATATGAAAATGTGTAAGTGCGTTGAAGCGTGGAGTGGTGCTGTGGATGCAGTATGTGTAAGCTCTAATGGGAGCCATAGGGAGTGATTGATTCTGTTTAGATGGTAAGGAGGGAGGATTAAAGCAAGCTTCATGGTGTGCTAAAATAGGAGACTGGTACACAATTTTATTTGCTATTCTTATCCTTTCTAGGTAGGTTTAATATCAAGGGGTATTAGCCCCATGGAGTAACTTGGCTAGTCTTTTCTTTTTCTACTCTCTGAAATAGAACCAAAGAGAATTATCTGATACTTGAGGTTTTGGTAAAACTTAGCTGTTAAACTCTTTGCTGTGATGTCTTTCAAGGAGGATAGATTTAAACAATTTTTTATTTCATTTTTAAAGCATTAACTGTTTTTTTGAGGGGAATTCTAATATTTTAAGTGTTTTCTATATTTCGTATCTTAATAAAATTATCCACTTTACAAAGTTGTAAATGATATTTTTGTATGATTGTGTGTGTGTGTGTGTGTGTGTGTGTGTGTGCTGCTGGGGAACAAACCTAGAACCCCTCTCATGCTAGGCAAGTCCTCTGCCACTGAGCCACACCCCAGCTCAAGCATGACTTTTTAATTCCCTCCTCATTGCATAATGTTCCCCTCTTACTTTTAGTATTTTACTATATACAATTCATATTTTTGGCAAGAGCTTTTGTTTTTGGACTTGGCCTTTTCTGTTATTTTATCAAAATTAACCTATTGGAAAAATTTGTAAAATTTTATTTTTCAGAAACTCATTTGAACTTAGTATGCAAAAGGGGAATGTGTTTTGGAAGAAATAAGTAGGGAAGTAACTGTTTTACTTTGTTTTGTGTGAAGACTTAATCTTTATGAAGTGTAGTTTCTTTTTTTTTCTTTGAAAAGAATATCATGAATTAAAACCACCAGTCTGTTACAAAAGTATTCAAGCATATCTCTTTAAATTTTTTTCACTAGCAGTCAGGGGACTTCTTGAAGTAACCATCAAAATAATGATATGATATGCTTTCAACCCTAAAATTAAAACTAAAAACCAGCAGCCTCAGAGAGGAGAAATTTAATCTTTGGATCTGTTAAACTATAGAATTGTAAAAAAGCATTTCCCATCCGGATTCAATCAGAAATAATAATAAGCTTTTATTTGGACAGTGGCAGGATCCTAGAACAGTAGTTCCTAGCCTTGGCAACACGTTGCAATCACCTGCAGAGCTTTTAAGATGGGGCCACCCAGACCAGTTCCATCAGAATCTGTGGACAGGAGGGGGCATCAGTAATCTTTGATGGGTTCCCTAGGTGATTCTCATGTGCATCCAAGTTGAGACCCACTGCTTTACAGCAAACTTAAAAAAAAAATGAAAGCCATCTTTTTTGCATAACAGACCATGGAAAGGATAAAGCCCACATACTGAAGCAAATAAGAGTTTTAACAGTAGATTCTAAGTAGAAAATTGGCTTACCAAGCAGCTAAAAAAAGAAAAGAAAACAAAGGAAACATAGAAGTAAGCTTTCTGTGACTGAATTATCTGTCTTTCAGAGGAGAGACACTTTTTAATTTATTTTATGGATATTAGAAAAACGCTGGTTTAATTTCACACCACGGAGTTCTACACAACAGTCCATATCTTAATTAGAAACACAAAGCAAAGGGAGTTATGTAGTCTAAGAAAAAATTTTCTTTTGAAAAATATACAACAGATACGACAAAAAAAACAACAACCAAGTTTTTAATCAGTAAATTCATTTAGAATGTATTTTAACAGTGTATGTGTGGATTATCATGTGTAATATGGTAATTATTTTTATTTAAATTTCCACATACTCTTTATACTTCCTTTTGCAAAGTTATTGCTATCTTCCTAAAACTACTTTATTTATTCTCTTTGACAGTAATGTGATGACAACAGCATATACTGTCCTTTTATATTAAAGCAGGCATTTTAACTTTTTGGATGTATGGATCTGATAATGCTTTCTGAGTATGGTAGTAATCTCACAATATTTTGCTCAGAAAAGGTCACCAGAATTTGTTTAGCAAATTAATTAGAAACATATAACCAGAACTATTAAACTTAAAAACCTGCTGTTAGGGCTAGAGAAACATAATCTCACTAAGATACTTTTTTACCCCCACAAGAATTAAACACTATCAGGCTGGTAAAATGGCTCAAATGGTAGAGCACCTGCCTAGCAAGTACAAGGCCCTGAATTCACCTCCCAGTACTACCAAAAGAGAGAGAGGGGAGTGGAGAGGCAGAGAGGGAAAGAGAGAGAGAAAGAGAGAGAAGAGGAGAAAAGAAACACTATTTTTGCAATGATTTTCAGGAGCAGTAACTTATAGGAAAGTAATAATGTGACCAACTGTTAATACAGTATTGTAGCACCCTAAAATACCCCCATGTGCTCTGTCACAATCTTAACTGTTCTTCTTTCCCCCAAAGTAACCACTGTCAAACTTTTCAACACTTTCTCATAAACTCATACAGTTTTTATCACCTAAGTGCGAATCACCAGAAACCATAGTTTAATATTATTTGTTTAAAGCATTTCAATATGTAAGTTTCCATCCATCCCTTTCTTTTCCTTAAAATGTATCTGTTGAAACTGTTGTGTTTCACAGTCTGGATCTTGTTGTTTGTATATGCATGGCATAGTTCAACATGTTTCTGTGTCCTTAGAAAATTCTGCAGTTTAGTAGTAGGTTTTGGCAATAACATATGATGTGTGTTCTTTCATTGGGAGGCACATAATTTTAGTTTCTCTTGCTCTCTCTTAGCTTCTTTTCTTTTGGAAGCTCAGGTTATCCCATTTTGGCCAGTGGAGCCTCATCAAGTTGGCTCCTCTTTTTGTCATGATCCCTGCAATCTTGGGTAGCTTCCCTACTGTCTGATATTCAATATGTTTTATACTCATCTTGTACATTTCCTATCCTAGACTGGAATTAGTCATTTCTTCAAAACAGTCTGATTTAGTTTATGTGAAATTATATTTTAAGCCCAAGTCAGGCTATTAGGGACATTGGCCTATTTTGGAAGTTGGTTATTTTTTCTAGGTTTCTTGAGTAGAGTTAAGAGATTTTATACATGAGTATATATCTATATACCATATGTACTTATTCATAGTTGAGTTCACAGTGATACTTCTAACTCAAATTCAACACTATAGGGTTTCTGTATTACCTCTTTTCCATATCAAAAGTCTTAGTTTGGGATACTAGGAATGAATTAGATCCCATAATTCTTGTTTACTTTGCAGAACAGTACATACCTAATATTTTCAAGATAATCATACCAGAAAAGAGCTACTTTTGCTCTTTTCTCCTCCTCCAATTTTAAAGCAATTGTAATTTATCTACATTATTGGATCGTATAGATATTACATACAATGCTTTTTCTCTTTTAATCCTCATCTAGTTCATGGGTTTTTGGGTTTGCTCTTTTGATGAGCTGTTTTATATGGGGATTTAGATTAAAAAGCTAAAAGCTTTCCAGAATCAGGAAAATGTTCATGATAAATAACGTAGGTTGAACAAACCTTTTGTGAAAAGTATACTTACTATCTATGTTTAGAGTCATGTTTCTACATGTGAATGTCCACTTTTTCCAGGACTATTTGTTGAAAAGACTGAATTACCCTTGCTCCTTTTTCAAATATTAGTTAACTATGTCTGTGTGGGTCTCTGTTCTATTCCATTATCTGTTTGCCTATTCTTTCATGAAGTAATTTTTAAAAATATATTCTGTTGACTGTTATAACACACAGTTCTGTGGACTGAAGGATTATATACAAACCTACCAAAAGTATGGATAAGAGAGTCCTTATACTTTCTAGTAGGTATGTTCATCTTTCTAAGCTCTTCTTTTTATACTTGTAAAAGACATTTATGTATACAAATGTCAGAATTAATTGAAAGCGATTCAAAATAAGAGGTATATCCATTTGAAGACAAATGTTCCTATTTTGTTTCTAGTTGATATACTTGAGTAAGTAAAGATATGGAGCAATAGAGAACTCTCACTCACTGCTTATTGGAGAGCAAATTAGTAAACCATGATAGAAAGCAGCTTATCTCTTGCCCTAAGAAAAACTGGTCCATGTGCACAGGGAGGCATGTACAAATGGTGTTCATAAGTAGTATTGTTTGTAGTAGTGAAAAAAAACTAGAAGGCTGGAGGCATGGCTCAATTGTTGCCTGCCTAGCAAGCAACAATCGTGACGCCCTGAGTTCAAACCCCAGTACCTCAAAACAAAACAAAAATAAAAACCTTTAAATGTCCAATAGGAAAATAAAAACATACGTTGTGGTACATTTAGAGAAGGGAATGCTATATAGAATTTTAAATGACAACTAGAGTTGGCTGATTGTGTGAAATCTCAAGAGAATAAATTGAGCAAAAAGAAATTACAGTATAAAATATAAAATTTAAAAATATTCAAAATAATTCTGTGTGTTCTACAGATTGTTCTGGATTGGTGAATAATAATATACATAGGGATAAATACCAAATTCATAATAGGGTTACCTGTGAGGAGAGAGAAAAGGGAATGAGGCCTGGCAGGCTTCAACTATATATATGATATTTTATTTTTAAAATCGAAGCAAAAAGATAGTATTTCCTAAAGCTGTTTTTCACATATTTTCCTCTCTACTTTTGTATGTTTTGAATGTTTCATAAAAAGAAGTAAAAATAAAGTGTACTTTTTGTCTCCTGTTCCTAAAAATTTCTACAAAGTGAAGGGGGGTGGTATAGATTTAAGAATAAATCCTAGTGATAAGCTAAGAACTTCTGGTTGCTGCATAATCTTTTAAGTAACCTGTTTACCCACTGGTGAAAGTTTCAGTGCCAGAAAAGTCCTCTCTTTAAATAAATTTTTTCCTGATTTACATATTGGGTGACTTTAAAAAGAGTTATAATACCATCTCTAGCTGAAACATGAAACTTGAGAATCCCAAGCCAATTTCTAACTCACTATGATTGCTTTTCTGCTTTTTGTCTTTTCTGAATTTTGAAATATCTTCCAGGAATGGCATCAATCATAATGACTGCTTATGCCTTTCCTTCTCTATACTGTTCTCTTTGAAGATTCTTGGGTTAATTTCATTTAATTTTTTTCAAATTTAAGTTTTTTTGAAGAATAAAATGAATCATTTCCATCATGCATTCTTCAGCTTATTTAACCTGAAAGGTGACTAATTTAACCTTGGATAACATAATTCACTTACTATTAACTTACTTATTCTTGAAATTAGGAAATTTCAGGGCTTTTTATCTTCACCTTTCCTACTATTTCTTAGCCTGATTTTTTTTTTCAATTTCTTTACCGTACATTTTTTTTTTATAAAAAAAATAATAAAACCACAGCAAAAAGAAAACAATGGCTCATAGTCATTCATTCTGGACCACCGTCTTCCCTCATTGGCCACTTCTAACACTGCATAGCCTCTGGTTTTGCAAACACAGTGTTTTTATTTCTGTGCTTTTCTTCTTTGTACCTCCTTGTTGCCTTAGCATTAAAGCAGAGATCCTTTCCTTCAGATTTTCAGACTTTGATCAGACTTTTCAAATCATAAAAGTATTTTTTCATCTCTCCACATTTCATTGTTTGCCTATTCACTATGCAATTGTCAGAACTTTTTACTGTGCTTCTTACTTTGGGAATTTCCACTTGATTTCTAATGACCAGTTTTTGAAACCTCTGACATACTTTACAAATCATTCAGGAGTTATTAGATTTCAGAGTTCACCAAACCTGAGGAGTTCCTGAGGACAGGAATGAGACCAAGAACTCAGTGAGCGAAGGGAATTCTTGATCATGAAGTTTGCAGAAGATAACAATGAGCATGCCTCCTGGAAGGTGTGAGTGGACTTCAAATTAATCTTCCTACTATGTTACTTGAGTGTCACCAAAAGCAATCCTGTGTTTCAGGATTCTTCTCCTTTGTTCTTTTCTTCAGGGCATTGTCACTTAGCATTTCTCCCTTCACTACACACCATACTTTTTGCTCCTTTGCTCCTTTATCTTAGCATTATATCTTGACCTTGATCATCTCCTGACTAGTAGTTCAATCTGAGTTTACTTTGAGAAAAACTAGTTGCGTAAATATAAAATGAGAGGTATCTTAGTATGTACAAGTTTGGATTTTTAAGCCTACTTTTTTCTTGGTATTTTGAAATAACTGCATAGCGCAAGTTGGTGTTTTCCACTTCTTATTTGTAAGGATCTGCCAACAGAATGTCTTATAACTAGAAAATTAATATTTTTCTTTCATGTGTTTCTTCTATCAGTAGGGTATACTTTAATAGCTTTAAAAGACTACTGAAAATGCAGGTGTTTGTACTTCATTATCTTGGTTCATCATATTATCATTTTCTTAGAACTGATTTTCTTCCCTTTCATCAGATTGTTTTATTTTATCTGAATTCATTTTTATTGATTGTTCATTTCTCCCTACTTTTAAATACAAAATATCTCACTTCAGAGTTGTAACTAAAATTTCAGTCTACTTTCCATTTCAATTAAAAATCATAATATCACATTTAGATAATATTCAAGTATCATTTCTGTGTTCATAATTGACCTAAACTTTTGCACTGAGGCTGTCTGCTATGGAAGTCAAATTATTTATAAACATTTTTCCTGTGCAGATTTACTGTCCTTATGTATTTCTTTTTATTTATTTATTTTTGTGGCACTGGGGTTTGAACTCAGGGCATTCTTGAGCCACTCTGCCAGCCCTTTTTTGTCATGAGTCTTTTTGAGGCAGGGTTTCCAGAACGATTTGTCCAGGGTAGGTTTTGAACCTTAATCCTCCTGATTGCTGCCTCTAGAGTAGCTAGGGTTACAAGCATGAGCCACCAGCTCCCGGCTTATTCTTGTTCCTTCTTTTTTTTACGATAGCATTACCGTGACACCTTTGTCTGGCAGTATACAAATTTATTATTTCCATAGACTGAAATGTTTGTCATTTAATAATATTGGTGTCTTTAAAATCATATAACTTAGCATAAATTTAATAGAATTTAAAATCTTGAAATCAAATACGAAATTTGTTCATCTCATTTAAAATGTATCTTAATCGGTAGTATTTAGTGATCCATTACCATATGAAATCCATTTAATATTAACTTTTAAAAAACATCTTTTCTGTATTTAAAATTATTTTCCACATTTATAGTTGGTACTTTATAAGTATCAACCCTAAATTCTAATGGCTGATTTTATTTACTATCAGTGGCTTTCATTCTTTTTGTTATCTGCGAAATTATCAAAGAATTCAGGACTTTCTCTCCAGGAACAACAGTAATAGCCATTATTTATTGAGTACTCCTCTGTCCCGGCATGTTAGTTACATTGTTTTTAATTCTTACAGCAATACTGCTGTGAATAAATCCTTATTTTCTGTAAGAGAAAGCTACATTCTAAGATATGAGCTTACTCAAAATATTAGAACTCTGTTTTGCCAAAGCAAGATCCAGCCCTGTTAATGTGCTGCTTCTGCTGGGCAGTGTTGTTTGTGGGGGGTTATCTAGGGTCACATCCAATTTAGAATAAAATTCCAAACCCAAGTATATAAAATACTTTACAGACAAGTAATTTGAATGTTAATGCTAATATCATATCATTTCTAAGAGTCATATAAACTCGACCTGTCTATTCTTGACATAATACTACTTTCAAAAGACTCCGTGCAACATCATAGAAGAAATTGATGCTAAACTAGCAATATTATTTTGTGTTTATATGTTAATTTTATGTTTTGTTTTTATTTACTTTAGGGATTTTAACATTTAGATTTACAGAGTACACTGTTTTATTTTAATTTTAACTCAATCCAAAAATGAAGCATCTTTAAAAGAAGTCAGTTTATTAGGACTCCACCTTCCAAATTTCCTTAGTCATGCAAAGTTGCCTTTAGTATTCACTATCTGACAAAAACAACTCAGCACAAACTTCTTTCTTCCCCACCCCAAAGCTGACAGACTCCCTTGTGATTTGCATAATTTGCCTCGTATTCCTTCACCTTTTTCTCAATTCTTTTTATGTCTGTAAGGATCTCTCCCCCACACTTAGGCTTCTCAGTGCCCTGTGATTCTCATACTTTCTCTCTGATCACATGGAAGAAAAATGATAAGATATTGTAAACTTTATAAATTACCTGCAGAGACCTTGTTTTTAGAGTCATACAGACCTGGATTCAAACTGCAGCTCTATCATTGATTAAGTTTGAGATCAAGAGCAACTTATACCATCTCTCTGGCCATTATTGTCCATATAGAATATAGACAATAATACCTAATTTAGGGTGTTGAACATTTTAAAATAAGACAATATATGAAAAGTAATAAGCACAATACTCTGTTTTCTCACTATTATTGGTAATGTTATACTTTACTGAAACTGATGCATCTCAAGTGTTTTTTAATCTTTAAATTTTATTTATTTATTTGGTGATGCTGGGGATCGAGCATGGGGCCTCATGCATGCTAGGCTGGTGCTTTACTATTGAACTACACCTGTAGCCCACAATATTTTTATTAATACTGTACAAACATTTTCCTTCCTTAAAAGAGTATCAGTTACCCATAATCATAGGAATAGTTAGTTGGGAAGACAGCAAGTCATTCTCTGACCTTGGCTACCTTTGTTGAGTAATCTGGGATTGCCAGTGGTAGAAAGGGGTACAAGTAATCTGTGGTCTTCTTCCCCTTTTGCTGTTAGAGAGGTCCTGCAAATTTCTGAAATTGAGGAAGCCTGGGACCCTTCTCCCTGGATCTTGAGCTTAAGTTTTGGCTTGTATGCCACACTACCATCTGGTTGCCCCTGTGTTAGTATAGGCTGTCCTTGCTATCACCTGGCCCCTCAATTTTTTTATATTCCGTATGCCCTAAGACTTCCTTTACACAACTTTCAGCTTTCTTTTTTTTTTTCTTTTTTATTATGTGCATACATTGGGTCATATCTCCACCCTGCCCCCCTCCCTCACCCATCCCCCACTCCTCTCCTCAGTTTCAGGCAGGTCCTGTTCTGCCCTTATGACTGATTCTGTTGAAGAAAAAAAACATATGCATAATAAGAAAGAGAAAGCATTTTTGCTAGTTGAGTTAAGGATAGCTATACAGAAAGATTCCTACTATTGCTGTCATGTACCCATGTGTTACGTCCCATGTTGATTCATCTCTAACTGATCTTTACATTGGTTTCTGATCCCCTGCTAGTGAGATAACCTGTCATTTTAACATTTCTGTATTAGTTCCTCTGGAGTGGGGACATCAAACACTTTCATGTTTTGGGTTTTCTACCTATTCCTATGTCTCCCGTATGTGAACCTTCAGCTTTCTAAAAATATGGTATTCAACCAACATTATAGTGGTTTTTTTTTTTAATTCATAGTTTTAAAGTCTCTCACATATTTACTACCAGCACAGTTTTGACTTGCTGCTGCATGGGTATGAAAGGTATAAAATACACAAGAACAGTTTTTTGTTTGTTTGTTTGTTTGTTTTGTGACAGGGTCTGGCTTATAGCTCATGCTAGCCTCCAACTCATAATCCCAAGTGCTGGGACTACAGGTGTGCCACCATCATGCCCAGCTGAAAATCAGTTTTTTTAAGCTTATACTGAAAAGGAGGACATAACTAAACCCCAGAAGCAAATAGAAGGTTGCCTATCACAAGAGAGGCATTGGCTGAGTTGGGACTGGAAAGGGGATATTGAACTGGTATTAAAAGAAGAGATGCCACCCAGCTGGAAGGAATCCAGAAAACCGGAATACTTTTGGTCTAATTCTTTAAGGGCACATATATGGTTGATAGGAAAAACAATCTCTGTGAGTAAAGAGTGAATTTCAGACAAAGGACATGAGTGAAGTGATACAGCTGAGAAAATGCAGGGCAGGTTTTAGTTTGAACTAGGAGTATGAGGGGAGACTGTAGGAGATAACACTTGAATCTGCAAGTCAGATCATGCCACTCCTGTATTCAGAGTTTCTTAACAACCTACTCTTCAGTATTCCACCCCCTCAATTCCCATTTCCCACTACTCTCTTTCTCTCCTTCTGTAGCCCTATTGGGTCACTCAGGCCATGGAGTTTCTCCCTCAAGGCCAGTTTCCTCTGCCTGGAGCTCTTTTCCTCCAGATGGCTACAGGGCTCACCCCTCTTTCAGGTCAGCTTTATCAGAGAAGCCTATCCTGATCTCTGTATCGGTCCCCCTTCCCTACTCCTTCTCTACCCCTTTCCCCTTACTCTGCTTTATTTTATTTTATAGTACTTAGGAAGTGCATATGTATGATAGCTATATATGTTTACTTATTAATTATTGCCTTTTCTTTCATCATCAAAGTGTGATTGGAGTCAGGAAAAGCTGCCCCCAAATATGGCACTTTGGCACACTGAGTATTTTAAGCAGAAGGACAAGGCGAAAACAGTTGAAGCAGAAAGATCTCTTTGGCGGTCTACTTTTTTTTTTCTGACTTTCTCCTACCTCTTCCCCTAAGGCCATGAAAAAAACTCTCTGACTTTCCTGCCCTGAAAGTAGCCAACCCTCTGTGACAGGTATCCTGCCCTCCATCCAAAGGAAGGGAATGAAGGGACAAGAGGTCCAAAGAAAAAGCTGAACAAACACGCCTTGCTACATTCCCTTCAGTTTATTATCAGTAGCTTATACAGTAAGCCCGCCTTGTTCATGGATTTATTACATGCAGTTTTGACCAAGTGTGGTTTAAAAAAATGGAATAAATAAATAAAATAAAAATAAATGCAAAAACAAAAATTTTAAATTCCTATGCACACATTACACAACTCAGTTGATGCAGAGAATTTCTCAGTGAGTCCTGTGTTGTCAGTTGTATTTAAGTTATTGTGTGATCTGCTGCTCTGTTACATGATATGCCTCCCAAAAATCAAATGGTGCTCAAAAAAGCAAAGTAAAAGTATGGTAATCCTCCCAAGCCAAAAAAGGCTCTTAATTTAAGTGATAAAGTAAAAATTTTAGATTTGTTAATAAGTGGCATGCCTTTAGCGGAAGTTGGTCAGCATTATGGGAAAAATGACTCAAGCATCCCCAGTACAGAACTGAAGTCTGTGCATCCAGAGCATTTGTGATTTTTTTTTTTTTGTCATTGGTGGTTTCCTTGGAACCATATACCCTCTGGTATATATGGTATATATACATGCTTTTTGTCCAGTCAAAAAAAAAATTGACATAACTGTCAATTTTTCATCAAACCTAAGCGTAGAATACAAAGTTTAACTGGGGTCTTTGGATGTTCATATCTGAAGACCATGTCACATAAGACTGTTTAAATAATTTATTGTTTTTCTCTCTTGGGAACCTGTCTTTTGTTAGAGAGGAGTCAGCCATAAACCTTACAGCCTTGGATTAGGGCATGATGCTAGTTTTTCTCCCATGGAACTGTAGGTTTTGATTACTGCTGTGTCCTCAGGACCAATTTCTGGCACACAACTTATACTCAAATAGTTATTTTTGAGAGCAGGAAAAAGGGTGCAAGGGAAGGAATGAATTGGATATATCTTACAGACAGGATTTTGTGTTTTAGGTAAGGGAATAAAAATTTAATTCATTGGTTAGTGTTGTGTCAACACCAACCCCTTCCCTTCCCTCCCCCCCCCATAGGTGAATTAAAGCAAAAACATTCAGTTTAAGAAACAACACTGGACTGAAGGTGTGACTCAAGTGGTAGAGTGCTTGCATTGCAAATGTGCAGCCCTGCCTGAGTTTAAACCCCAGTCCCACCAAAAAAAAAAAAAAAAAAAGACTATGATGATGTGTAAGATGAGTTTTTTAAAGCACTGTCAACTCACATTCCCTTACCCAATCCAGCATTCTGTAACATAGCCTTATGTGCTTTTTTTTTAATACAACTTTTAATTTTGAAGTAGTTTGACTCACAAGAAATTGTTAAAATAGTACAGTGAATTTTCTGCCTACTTTCCTCCCAGTGATAACATCCTCCATTATCACAATACATTGTCACATATAGGAAAATGATCTTGGTGCAGTACTGTTAACTCAGGGACAAACCTCAGTCAGATTTAATCAGATTTTTTTTTTTTTTAGTATGCAGTTCAATAAAATTTTGTCACATGTGTTATTTAGTGTTTCTACATTTGATTTTGAAGTTTTTGAAAATGTAAATGTTAGAAAATATCCATTTTAAGAACATTCTCCTGGCTCGTGACCTCCCATCATTGGTATATGGATAAAGTGAGCAGCCTGCCATTTTATGTTTTTGTTCTGCATTGGTGTTTCTTGTAGGCAGGTAGCCTTTCCTTTCTGCACTAAAGATGTTTTAAAATTTTACTTCACAAATATTGACATGTCATAGTATTTACTAGGTCTTATTTTATTTTAAAACTAGTACACCATTATTTCTTTCTGTTGTTCATTTGCCTACTTAGCAATTTGTCATAACCTTTCTGATAGCAAAATAATTCTGTAAGACTGTTAATAAGGTTCTAAAGCTTTTTTCCTTGGCCTACCCAGCCCTACTAATTAGAAATATATTTCTGGTAACTAACTTCTTAACAGTTTCAAAATTGGGAAGAGTGGTGGGTAGAAAAGAGATTATCTAATCTTTAAAGTATTTTATTTTTCATTTTCAATTTCTAACTTTTAAAGATAATCTGCTAGCTATATTATTTTACTAAAAGCCCACCTCACTAGTTTTTATATATTGTGGGACATAATCAACTGTAAGTGATTTATAGATTTTCCAAAACAGAGTGTTCAAGTTAAAAATCTTACCGTTTAATTCCTATAGCTGTGCTCTCCCTATATATATATATATCTCTGTGCACTACATGATATATATATATATATATATATGTATATATATATATATAGCACATATAGCACATGATATATATATATATATAGCACATATATGTACTATATGTACTATTATATATCTATATGTTGCTGATATCTAATGTGATAATTAATGGTCTTTGGTAGGTTTCTGAATTAAAATGCAAGCCTATGTGGGACAGCTAAAGAAAAAAAAAGGTTTATCTGAATGTACTTGACACATTTCTTACAGGTTCTGAGTTCTGTTCGCACAGAATGGGATCCACTGGATGTTCGCTTTGGCACTAAACAGCCTTATCAGGTGTTGACAGTGGAGCACTCCATCAGTGTAGACAAAGAGCCCATGGCTGACAACTGTATCTATGAATGTGTTCGGAACAAAATCCACTGTGTGTCAGTCACCAGAATACCACTAAGATCGAAGGCTATCAGCTGCTGCAGGAATGTTACTGAAGACAAACTGATTCTGGGCTGTGGAGATTCTTCAGTAATTCTTTATGAAACTCACCGTGGAGTGACTCTCTTGGCCCAGGCTGAACTTTTGCCTTCAATAATAAGCTGCCACCCAAGTGGTGCCATTCTGCTAGTTGGCAGCAACCAAGGGGAGCTGCAAATTTTTGATATGGCTCTATCCCCTATTAACATCCAGCTCTTGGCTGAAGACCGTCTACCCAGGGAGACTCTGCAATTCAATAAATTCTTTGATGTTTCCAGTAGCCTTGTTCAAATGCAGTGGATAGCTCCTCCAGTTGTTTCTCAGAAGCCTGAAAGTGGGGACATCTATGATCTCCTCTTTCTCAGGTTTGACAGAGGACCTTTGGGTGTGCTTTTGTTTAAACTTGGTAAGTCAAGGAAGTTGGTAAGTACAATGTTTATGATCGTGACATAACTAAGGCAGTAAGATATTCTTATAATGTAGATTTTCTGTTTGTCATCCCATAAAACTGCCTTTCAAACATTTCATATAGTTTCTTATAAGAGACTCTGGATGATTTTCAACTGTCCTACTAAAACATTACTTAAGATATTGATAGGTGATAATTTAAAAAGCACTTCCTGTGTCCACTGAAAAATCCCATATTATAGGAGTGTAATGCTTTTTCTATAAAAATTATTTTAGATTGTCCATGTCTCTTGCTTCCCATGTTGGAATTGTGTGCAGCAAATGTTTAAAGGAAAAGAAGGCAGATATTTAGTTAGAATTTGCCAAAAATTTGTGCAACTTTTGGCTTTGTTTTCCTTTGAGATAGAAATATCCAAAAGGATTTATCAATATCTATAAAATTATACATTAATGTAGCCTATTTCAACCAAGAAACTTTAAATGAAACTTTACTGTAATGATTCATCTGCCTTTTGTAGCTTTACATTACCAGGTATGTCCTGAAATAGCAAAAACTACTTAGATAATTGTGTATAAATTAACATTCCTGAGAGACCTCACTTAGGTTTACATTTTTTTAAAATTAATACATATTATAGCTAGTTGAAAAGATTGGAAAATAAATACATTTTAAAATCACTTATAAGATTTGTCTCTGTGATACAAAATTAAGTTTTTAAAGGCATTGTAGTGTTAAATGTTAGTGTTTAACAGATTTCAATTTACTTTGTTTTTATTTGGGTCTACTTGTTTCTGAAATTGAAGACATGAAATAAATCTAGTGAAAATGACTTGAGTAGGCTAAAAGATATAATGCATGTAATGTGAGGCCTATGTTTCTTCTACATAATAAAAATGCAGCAAAATCTACTCATAATGTTAATATTGTTCAAAAAATGTTTGGAATCTCATTTATTATGAGATAATCCAGTTATACTTTGCCCAACTACATGTTTAACAGTTGTATGTCTCCATACACAACACTAATTAAAGTGGATGTTTGATGTTTTGCATGTCTGTTAAAACACACACACTTTCTGTGTCTCTTTCTCTCTTTCTTTTTATATTTTTCCTTCTCTCTCTCTCTGTTCTCTCTCCCTCTCACCCTTTAAATTACTCAGTTACCTGTCAAACAGAAGGCTCTCTGCCCACGTAGACCTAGCTTTTCTTCAGCCCTCCCTTGTGGGCCTACTCACAACAGCTTTGCAAAAAGCACAGCTTTCTCTTCCTATCTCTAGCACATTTGCCTTCTTACTAAAGTAAACAGGCTCTCAGTGTAGGGATTTAGAGGGCTTCCTGCTAATTGCCAGCTTGTAAACTTAATTGGACTGTCTCCCTGGGCACTGTTCCTAAATCAATTAGGCAATGAGTTGGCTGTCACCTCTTTTTCCCAAGAAGGTCTCTTGGAAGAGAATTATCCAATAGTAGTCAAGCATTCAAATAAAAAGGTGATAACTTCTGCAACTGACATTTATCATTTAAATTTTATTTTCAGTATGACTCAAGTTTTATAGGATAGGGAAATTGTACAGTCTTTCAGGCTCTTTAAATCTGAGCATGGAGTTTCTAAGGATTTTTTGAAGCTTTGTTTCTCATTAATGTATTATAAAATTAATATTTATATCAAATTATTTTTTCCTGGGAGGAGTAGATTCCTTGAAATAAGTGGATTCCAACTAGAAATTTTTTAAAAAGAAAACCTAGTTTTAAAGAACAGATTTTTCTTATGATCTGCTACTAAATACATCCAAAAATTAATATACTTCTTGAATTAACACAGAGCTGATTCTGGGCATCCATGTGGCATTTTCATGTATAATTCAAGTTGCTGCATATGTAAACAGGTAGTTGCATGTGCAGTTTCCCCAGTAGGGAGCATTTATGAGATTCTTTTTCAGATGCTTGTTATGCAAGCTTTTGGAAAATTTGACATGAAAGGTGTAGCTTACAATTTTAAATTGTAAAAACAGATCATAGATCATAGTTTAAAATAGAATGCTGTCATATGTAAACGTGGCACTGGCTGATGCCAATATGCTAAGATTTTGGAGTTTAACTCCTAGATTAGGTCAGTTAGTGTAACATTGAAGGAAAACTCTGTTCCAAGGGTACATTTAACGATTCTTAATCCTTACAGTGACTGCACAAAAAATGTTGGGAACTAAAAGGCCATTTCCACTGTTATTAGAAGAATTCCAAATACGTGTGTTCCTCAGGAAGCAGCTTGAAGTATTATCCTCCTACAAGGTAGCCAAGAAATATTGCTTTATATAAAGCAATAAGTACACTATCAGAATGTCTTTATGTGACAGTCATTATCCCATATTTCCAAGTCCATAGGAGGAGCCCCTAATTATACTTCATCCTCAGCAGAACTTTTTCCAACACTCATTGCTGTCTTTAAGCTCTATAAAATCATGTAATCAGCTGCCTCCTCTCACCAGAGTATCTCACCTTTTAATCAGCACTTCATTAACTTTTTCTGCTCCTCACCACTCATCCAACAACTTACCTACGTTCACTTGCATCTTTTCCTTCCAGTTCAGAGAAAAAAGAGCTCTTCCTCTTGTCCTAGACTAGTTCCACCACTATTTCCTTTTTGGATCTCATCACCTTTGACACCTTTACGTTATCACTCTTCCATACCCCATCAGTCTTACTACATAAGCAGAAAAACAGGCCTAAGTCATACCACAAAAACAAACAACTCTTCTTTCTCTTCTTCTCTTCCCCTTCCTTTTTTTTTTTAAAATGATACTGGAGTTTGAACTCAGAGCCTCATTCATACTAAGCAGGTGCTCTACCACTTCAGAACCCCCTTTCCCCCCCACCCATTAACCTATTTTGGTTTAGTTATTTTTTGGAGGGCCTTAGACTGTGATCTTCCTATTTATGTATCCTAGTAGCTGAGATTACAGTTGTGTATCACCATACTTGGCTTATTTGTTGAGATAGAGTATTGCCCAGGATGGCCTTAAACAGTGATCTTCTCAATCTCCAACTCCTGTGTAGCTCGTATTATAGGTATGAGCCACAGCACCTGGTCCAAACAACACTTCCTTAAAGTGTTTCCCCTTTTTTATTGATCAGATATTCACTTTCCTTTCATAGCCAAAGTCATTGACACTGACTTTCTCTGCTCCTTCACTTCTTATTCATTCCTAAGAGCATTCTGATTTGTGTCTGCAGTGTTCTGTGAAACTACTCTTGGAAAAGTCACTGTGGCTTCCTACATTCCTCATCCATGATGGCTTTTCAGTGTCTGATGGTTGCTAACTACCTCCACTTTCAAGGAGGTATTTGCCTTCTACTACCTTGAATGCAACTTTCTATCACTTTCTTACTCTTGTCTTCTGCCTACTCATGAGAATGTGGGGGCTCTCCAGGGTTCTATTTCTAGCTCATTTTCAACAGTTTGAGAGCTTATTGTTAATTTAGCCATGTACTATGGTTTGCATTGTCTCTCCAAAACTCATGGGAAATTTAATTGCCATTGTAACAGTATAAAGAGGTGAGAGCGTTAAGAGATGATTCCCCCTCATGAATGGGTTAATGTTGTTATTGAGGGAATGTGTTTGCTGTAAGTCTGTCCTTGCCTTTCCTCTCTTGTCCTTCTGCCATGTTATGACATAACAAGAAGCCATCACCCCATACAGCCCCTTGATCTTGTACTTTTCAGCCTCTAGAACTGTGAGCTGAGTAAACTTCCATTGTTTATAATTTACCCAATCTGTGATATTCAGTTAAAGTAGCAGAAAATGACTTAGCTACTCTCCCATCTGTGACTCCATTCCCAGACCACTCCTGTCTCTACATTCACACACTCACCAAACCTGCTTTTCCTCTTGTCCTCTCCATTTTGGTGGATGTCACAGTTATTTAGATGGAACCTGTCAATCAAAAGTTAGGTGTGGTGGTGCATGTCTGTAATACCAGTACTAGGGAAGCTGAGGCAAGAGGATAGCAAGTTTGAGGCCAAACTGAACTACAAAGTAAGACCTGGCTCAAAAAAAAAAAGTCATCCTAGAGTCCTCCCTCATTTCTCATGTTAGTCATCAAATCCCACCATTTCTGCCAAAAACATATCACTCAGTTCAGCCTCAGCCTCACTATCATTACCTTAGTGTATATCTCTCCTATTTTATCATGATCAAGTAGAGGCTTCTTTCTGTCTACACTTTTCTGCCTTCCAGGCTCATTCTACCTCCTTCCTAACCCCCAAACTGTATCTAAATGATGGTTCTAACAGAGGGTTTGGTTGTGGGTTCTCAGCTTGAAAAGCTTTAATGGTAGATCAGCCCTTGTCTGCCTCGTGGGCTTCACCTCCCAAGCTGTACTGCTCTGGCATAATTTTCCAGCCATGGCACACACTCTCCCACTCACTCTTTCCTCCCCAGAGCCTGCAACGCTAGGAAAGGTTAAGCATTCAAGTGATAATGCTACACCAGAGATAATTCAAGCTAATATATTCCCTGTCCTAGAATTTTGAAAAATCTCAGGTGTGTGTGTAAGTGTCTGACTGTCACTTTGTCCAAAGCAAGAGATATGATTTTTCTCTTAGAAACTTTGTTATATTTTCTTCAAGTTATTTTTAATGAGCTATTTCAATATTATTCTTTACCCAAGTGGCAACTGATGATAGTTAATTTCTGGAAAGAAACAGTAGTTTGTCAGATGCTTCGTCAATCAAATTAACTTTAATAAATCTCATATCATTTGAAATGAACTGTTATTCCAGATAACATTCTCCTTTCTTCATATTAGAAAGATGATGGATTTTAAAATCATGTCTGTTGAGGTATAACCTATATAAATAAACTATACCCATTTAAAATGAATAGTTCAGTAAGTTTAAATGTATACACTCCCATGGTTACCACCACAATCAAGATAGAGAACATTTCCATATTCCCCCGAAAATTTCCCAAGACCCTTTGTAGTTAATTCCCACTCCCTCAAAGATGATAGGCATTGATCTGCTCTCTGTCATTATAGATTTGGTTTTCTTTTTGTAGAATTTCATAGAAATGGGAATGTGTAGTTAACAGACTTTTTTCTCTTGATATTTTCACTTATCAATTATCTGTGAGAATTCTCCTTATTAGTGTATACCTAAAAATTTTCCTTTGTTTCACTGACTTGTATTCCATTGTGTAAACATACATAACTTTTTTATCCTTTCATATGTTTATGGGCTTTGGGTTGTTTCCAGGTTTAAGCTATACAGTACTAAAAATGCTGTGTACTTTCACGTCCAAGTCTTTGTACAGACAAACATTTTCATTTCTCTTGGAAAAAACAAAGTAGACAGTGTGTGGACAACATGCTACTTTAAGAAAACCCGACTATTTTCTAAAGAGATGTACCATTTAACATGTCCATCAGTAGTTTTTTCTTTCTTTCTTTCTTTTTTTTTATTATTCATATGTGCATACAAGGCTTGGGTCATTTCTCCCCCCTGCCCCCACCCCCTCCCTTATCACCCACTCTGCTCCCTCCCTCTCCCCCCTACCCCCTCAATACCCAGCAGAAACTATTTTACCCTTATTTCTAATTTTGTTGTAGAGAGAGTATAAGCCATAATAGGAAGGAACAAGGGTTTTTGCTGGTTGAGATAAGGATAGCTATACAGGGAGTTGACTCACATTGATTTCCTGTGTGTGTGTGTTACCTTCTAGGTTAATTCTTTTTGATCTCACCTTTTCTCTAGTTCCTGGTCCCCTTTTCCTATTGGCCTCAGTTGCTTTTATGGTATCTGCTTTAGTTTCTCTGCGTTGAGGGCAACAAATGCTAGCTAATTTTTTAGGTGTCTTACCTATCCTCACCCCTCCCTTGTGTGCTCTCGCTTTTATCATGTGCTCAAAGTCCAGTCCCATTGTTGTGTTTGCCCTTGATCTAATGTCCACATATGAGGGAGAACACACGATTTTTGGTCTTTTGGGCCAGGCTAACCTCACTCAGAATGATGTTCTCCAATTCCATCCATTTGCCAGCGAATGATAAGATTTCGTTCTTCTTCATGGCTGCATAAAATTCCATTGTGTATAAATACCATATTTTCATAATCCATTCGTCAGTGGTGGGGCATCTTGGCTGTTTCCATAACTTGCTATTGTGAATAGTGCTGCAATAAACATGGGTGTGCAGGTGCCTCTGGAGTAACCTGTGTCACATTCTTTTGGGTGTATCCCCAAGAGTGGTATTGCTGGATCAAATGGTAGATCAATGTCTATCTTTTTAAGTAGCCTCCAAATTTTTTCCAGAGTGGTTGTACTAGTTTACATTCCCACCAGCAGTGTAAGAGGGTTCCTTTTTCCTTACATCCTCGCCAACACCTGTTGTTGGTGGTGTTGCTAATGATGGCTATTCTAACAGGGGTGAGGTGGAATCTTAGTGTGGTTTTAATTTGCATTTCCTTTATTGCTAGAGATGGTGAGCATTTTTTGGCCATTTGAATTTCTTCTTTTGAGAAAGTTCTGTTTAGTTCACTTGCCCATTTCTTTATTGGTTCATTAGTTTTGGGAGAATTTAGTTTTTTAAGTTCCCTATATATTCTGGTTATCAGTCCTTTGTCTGATGTATAGCTGGCAAATATTTTCTCCCACTCTGTGGGTGTTCTCTTCAGTTGTCCATCAGTAGTTTTTGGGAGTGCTAGTTGCTCCACATCTTGGTGAATACTTGACATGCCCATTCCAGTGAGCGTGTAGTGGTGTTAATTTTCATTTCCCTCATGACTATTGAAGTTAAGCATCTTTTCATGTTTAGTGCCATGTATTTTCTCTGATGACAAATTTGCCCAAACTTAAGTGATTTATAAGAGTTCTTTTAAAATATATATTCTGAGTTTGAGGATAGCCTGGGCTATGAAAAAACAAACAAACAATCATACATCAGTAAATTAATAAATAAATATTCTAAGTACAAGGTTTTTGTAAGATACTTGTAATTGTGAATATTTTCTTCCAGCCTATAATTTACCTTTTCATTTTGTTAGCATGATGTTTTGAATTACAGACATTTTAAATTTTAATGAAATTCAGTTCAGAAATTTCTTCATTTTATGGCTTATAAAGTTTCATGTCCTATCTAAGAAAACTAACCCAGGGTCACAAAGATTTCCTTCTGTTTTCTTTTAGAAGTTTTATGGTTTTAGCTGTTACATTAAGGTTTATGGTCTATTTCAAGTTAATATTTTGTATATGTGAGGTATGAATTGAGATTCTTTATTATGAATATTCAGTTGTTTTCAGCACCAGTTTTTGTAAAAAGTATCATTCTTCCATTGAATTACCTTGACCATATGTGTATGTGTGCTTATGAACAGACTATTCTCTTCCACTAAGTTGGGTTTTTGTACTTATACAATTCCTAATGTCTTACTCCTGTCCTTTGTAGTCAGTCTGGAAGTCAATTACTGCTAGTCCTTTTTCATATTGTTTTGGCTACTTTAGATCTTTTGCATTTCTATGTAAGTTTTATTTAAAAATTTTTTATACTTTATTTTTATTATTGTTTTACTTGGGGCAGCTTGTGACATTTACCAAAGTTCTTGCAATGTATCATAGTTGAATTCACCCTTTCCATCATCCTGCCCCTCCCTCCATTCCTGGAATAATTTCAGCAGGTCTCATTTTTCCATTTACATACATGCATACAGAGTATTTGCATCATATTCACCCTCTGACCCCCTTTCCTTTTGTCCTCTCCCCTCCCACTGGTATCCCACCCTTCCAACAGGACTTGTTTTGCCTTCTTGTTCTCTGTTTTTGTTAAAAAAAAGAAAGAAAGAAAGAAAGAAAACGGTATTTTTGTTTGTTTAAGATAGCTACAGGGTATTTCATTGTGACATTGCCGTGTGTGTATATATATATGTGTTATAACCCAAATTGGTTCATCCTCTCTATTTTTCTCCTTTCTACCTTAGATCTCAACAGGTTTAAAAATTCTGTATTCATTCTTGGATAGGAACTACATCAACCATATTCATCTTCTTAACTTCCTTCTTTTACTGACTTGTTAGTTTCTACAAAAGACCTGGTGGAATTTTGAGATCATACCGAATCTATAGGTCAATTTGGGGAGAAATGAAATATTAATAACATCGAGTCTCCTGATCCATGAACAGTATCTCTTTCCATTTATTTAGGTCTTCATTTATTTCCCTCTACAGTGTTTCATAGTTTAAAGTGTAAAGATCTGTAACATATTTTGTTAGATTTATCACTAATTATTTCATGGTTTTTGGATGCAATTGTAGATGGAGTTTTTAATTATAATTTTAAATTGCTCACTGGGATTATATAGAAATAAACTTTAAAAATATTGACCCTGTGTTCTGGAACCCTGTTAAACTCATTCTTAGTTGTACTAACATGCTTATAAATTCTTTAGGATTTTCTACATAAATGATGAACAGTTTTACATTTTATCTAACTTGTATGCTTTTATTTCATTTTCTTCCTTTGTTACACTACCTAGGACATCAAATACAATATTAGATAGAAGTGGAAAAAGAGGACATCCTTGCTTTGTTACCAGTCTTAAGTGGAAAACATTTGGTCTTATAAGTGTAATGCTATTAGGTTGAGGAAGTCCCCTTTTGTTCCTAATCTGCTGAAACATATTATCTTGAATAAATGTTGAATTTTCTCAGTTCTTGTTCTGTACTTGTTAAAATTATTGTTTTTTTGCTTTTTATCTGGTCTGTAATATTTTTATATATTTCTGAATTTGCCATTGTTTTGTTAAGGACTTTCATGTTTGCTTATGAGAGATATTGTCTGTATTTTTCTTTCTTTTCTTATAATGTCTTTGTCATTTTTGGTGTAAGGGTGATGCTAATCTCACAAAATGTTTGGGAAGTATTTACTCCTCTTGTATTTTGAGTTGAACAGAATTTATGTCATTTCTTCTTTTAATATTTGATAGAATTTCACCAGTGTGTGTGTGTGCGTGTGCGTGTGCGTGTGCGTGTGCATGTGCGTGTGTGTGTGAAGGTTTTTAAGTTCATGTTTGGCAGTATTGGGATTTGAACTCAGGTCTTGGCACTTGCTAGACAGGTGCTCTACCACTTGAACCACACCTCAGTCCTTTTTTCATTAGTTACTTTTTGTATAAGGTGTACTGGTCTTTTTGGGTTTTGCCCAGGGCTGGCCTGAGAAAGAAGATGCACCACACTGGGCATTCATTGTTTTGAACAATGAATTCAAAGTGAAGTGATAGAAGGTCATTCAGGTTATCCATTCTTCTTTTGGCATGGGGAATGTGCTAAAGATTGAGCCCTAGGGTCCTTATCTATTTTTGAGTAGCAGCTTTGATATTTGGATCTTTCAAGAAATCCATTTGAAGTTATATTTATTTGTATAAAGTTATTTGTATTATTCACTTATCTTTAGATGTCTTTTGTTCTGTTGTGATTACTCTTGATGTTGATAGTTTTGTCATCTTTTTTCTCAGTTTAGGAAGAGGTTTGTTGATTTTACTTATTTTTCAAAGAAGAAAGTTTTGAGTTTATTGATTTTCTTTACTCTTTTTATTTGCAAGCTAGTCTTGTAAATTATTTATTATCTTTATTTTTTCTTCCTTCTATTTGCTTTAAGTCTAATTTTCTTTTCTTTCCCTAGCTTCTTTATGTAGAAAATTGGATTATTGATTTTGAACTTTTCTTCTTTTTTAATTGAAACAAATAAAGCTAGAAAACTTCTTGTAAGTATTGCAATAGCTATATCTCACAACTTTTGTTTTTTATCTCAATTCAATTCAAAATATTTTATTTGTCATTTTTTCTTTGACCCACAGGCCATTTAAATATTTGGAGATTTTCCAGATATCTTTTCATTTTTGATATCTAATTTAATTCTCTTGTGGTTGGATAACTTAATCTATTCCATATAACTTCAAAACATCTAAATGTATTGAAACTTGTCTTAATACTCAGAATATACTCTAGCATTGTTAATGTTTTATATATGCTCAGAAAAGAACCTGTGTTCTGCTATTGTTGGATTAGTGTTTTATAGATGTCAGTTAGGTCAAATTCATTGAAAGTGTGTTCTGCTTATTTTACATTTTTTCTGATTTTCTTTTTTTTTCTTTTTCTTTTTCTTTTTTTATTATTCATATGTACATACAATGCTTGGGTCATTTCTCCCCCCTGCCCCCACCCCCTCACTTACCACCCACTCTGCCCCCTCCTCTCCCCCCCACCACCTCACTACCCGGCAGAAACTAATTTGCCCTTATCTTTAATTTTGTTGAAGAGAGAGTATAAGCAATAATAGGAAGGAACAAGGGGTTTTGCTGGTTGAGATAAGGATAGCTATACAGGGAGTTGACTCACATTGATTTCCTGTGCGTGTGTGTTACCTTCTAGGTTAATTCTTTTTGATCTCACCTTTTCTCGAGTTCCTGGTCCCCTTTTCCTATTGGCCTCAGTTGCTTTTAAGGTATCTGCTTTAGTTTCTCTGCGTTGAGGGCAACAAATGCTAGCTAATTTTTTAGGTGTCTTACCTATCCTCATATCTCCCTTGTGTGCACTCGCTTTTATCTTGTGATCAAAGTTCGATCCCCTTGTTGTGTTTGCCCTTGATCTAATGTCCACAAATGAGGGAGAACACACGATTTTTGGTCTTTTGGGCCAGGCTAACCTCACTCAGAATGATGTTCTCCAATTCCATCCATTTACCAGCAAATGATAATATTTCGTTCTTCTTCATGGCTGCATAAAATTCCATTGTGTATAGATACCACATTTTCTTGATCCATTCGTCAGTAGTGGGGCACCTTGCCTGCTTCCATAACATGGCTATTGTGAATAGTGCGAATAGTGTCTTTGCTTCTGTTAATGTGGTTTATTACGTCTATTGATTTTCGTATGTTGAACCACCCCTGCATTCCTGGGATGAAACCTACTTGGTCGTGGTGAATAATCTTTGTGATGTGTCGTTGAATTCGGTTTGCCATTATTTTGTTGAGGATTTTTGCATCAATGTTCATTAAGGAGATTGGCCTATAGTTCTCCTTTTTGGAGGTGTCTTTACCTGGTTTTGGGATAAGTGTAATACTGGCTTCATAAAATGTGTTTGGCAGTTTTCCTTCCCTTTCTATTTTGTGGAACAGTTTAAGGAGGGTTGGTATCAGTTCTTATTTAAAAGTCTGATAGAATTCAGCAGAGAATCCATCAGGTCCTGGACTTTTCTTTTTGGGGAGACTCTTGATTGCTGCTTCAATTTCATTTTGTGTTATAGGTCTATTCAGGTGATTAATTTCCTCTTTATTCAGTTCTGGATGATCATATGTATCTAGAAATCTGTCCATTTCTTTAAGATTTTCAAATTTATTTGACTATAGTTTCTCGAAGTAGTCTCTGATGATTTCCTCGACCTCCATGGTGTTCTTATCTCCCCTTTTGCATTCCTCATTCTAGTAATTTGGGTTTTTTCTCTCCTCATTTTAGTCAGGTTTGCCAGGGGTCTATTGATCTTGTTTATTTTTTTCAAAGAACCAACTTTTTGTTTCATTAATTCTTTGTATGTTTTTTTTGGTTTCTATTTCGTTGATTTCAGCTCTTATTTTTATTATTTCTCTCCTTCTGTTTGTTTTGGGATTTGCTTGTTCTTGTTTTTCTAGGATTTTGAGATGTATCATTAGGTCATTGATTTGGGATCTTTCAGTCTTTTTAATATATGCACTCCTGGCTATAAACTTTCCTCTCAGGATTGCCTTTGTCAGTGTCCCGTAGGTTCTGGTAGATTGTGTTTTCATTTTCATTGACTTCCAGCAACTTTTTAGTTTCCTCTTTTATTTCATCAATAACTCATTGTTCATTAAGTAATGAGTTATATAGTTTCCAGCTCTTTGCATGTTTTTTGTCTTTACTTTTGTTGTTGAGTTCTACTTTTACTGCATTGTGATCAGATAGTATGCATGGTATAATTTCTATTTTCTTATATTTGCTGAGGCTTGCGTTGTGCCCTAGGATATGATCCATTTTGGAGAAGGTTCCATGGGCTGCTGAGAAGAATGTGTATTGTATAGAAGTTGGATGAAATGTTCTGTAGACATCAACTAGGTCCATTTGATCTATTGTATATTTTAGATCGTGGATTTCTTTGTTGATTTTTTGTTTAGATGACCTATCTATTGATGATAACGGGGTGTTAAAGTCTCCCACAACCACTGTGTTGGAGTTAATATATGCTTTTAGGTCTTTCAGGGTATGTTTGATGAAATTGGTTGCATTGACATTGGGTGCATATAGGTTGATAATTGTTATTTCCTTTTGGTCTATTTCCCCTTTTATTAGTATGGAATGTCCTTCTTTATCTCATTTGATCAATGTAGGTTTGAAGTCTACTTTGTCAGAGATAAGTATTGCTATTCTTGCTTGTTTTCAGTGGCCATTTGGCTTGGTAAATCTTCTTCCAGCCTTTCATCCTTAGCCTATGTTTATTTCTGTCAGTGAGATGGGTCTCCTGTAAGCAACAAATTGTTGGATCTTCCTTTTTAATCCATTTTGTCAAGCGGTGCCTTTTGATGGGGGAATTAAGTCCATTAACATTAAGTGTTAGTACTGATAGGTATGTGGTGATTCCTGTCATTTAGTTGTCTTAGTTGTTTGAAGGCTTGATTGTGTGTACCTAAGTTGAGGTTACTCTCTATTTTCTTGCTTTTTCTTTTCCTGTAGTTTTGTGCTGCCTGCCCTTTCATGGTTATGTTGGGTTTCACTTTCTGTGTGCAGAATCCCTTGAAGAATCTTTTGTAGTGGTGGCTTGGTGGTCACATATTGTTTTAGTTTCTGCTTATCATGGAAGACTTTTATTGCTCCATCTATTTTGAATGATAGTTTTGCTGGGTAGAGTATCCTGGGGTTGAAGTTATTTTCATTCAGTGCCCGGAAGATCTCACCCCATGCTCTTCTTGCTTTTAATGTTTCTGTTGAGAAGTCTGCTGTGATTTTGATGGGTTTACCTTTGTATGTTATTTGTTTTTTCTCTCTTACAGCCTTCAATATTCTTTCCCTAGTTTCTGAACTTGTTGTTTTAATGATGATATGTCATGGGGTAGTTCTATTTTGATCTGGTCTGTTTGGTGTCCTGCAGGCCTCTTGCATCTGTATGGGAATAGCTTTCTCTAGATTTTGGAAATTTCTGTTATTATTTTGTTGAATATATTACGCATTCCCTTCGCTTGCACCTCTTCTCCTTCTTCGATGCCCATGATTCTCAAGTTTGGTCTTTTTATGGAGTTGGTGAGTTCTTGCATTTTCTTTTCACAGGTTGAGTTGTTTAATTAATAGTTCTTTGCTTTTTCCTTTAATTACCATTTCATCTTCGAGTTCTGAGAATCTGTCTTCTGTGCATTCTATTCTGCTGGATTGGCCTTCCATTTTGTTTTGCAATTCTGTTTCGTTCTTTTTTCTGAGGTTTTCCATATCCTGGGTCATTTCCTCTTTAATGTTGTCTGTTTTTGTCTTGAGTTCATTTATCTGTTTATTAATCGTGTTCTCTGTTTCACTTTGGTGTTTATACAGTGCTTCTATGGTTTCCTTTATTTCTTCTTTTGCTTTTTCAAATTCTCTATTTTTGTTGTCTTGGAATTTCTTGAGTGTCTCCTGTACATTTTGGTTGACCCTATCCAGTATCATCTCTATAAAATTCTCATTGAGTACCTGTATTATGTCTTTTTTAAAATTATTCTTGTGGGCTTCATTGGGTTCTTTGGCATAGTTTATCCTTATTTTGTTGGAGTCTGGATCTGAGTATCTGTTTTCTTCATTTCCCTATGGTTCCTGTTGGCGGGTGTGTTTGTTTACAGCTCACTGGGAAGTGAGTCTTCCCCCCCTCCTGTGGAGTTTTCCTCCCTCCACCACTCTCACAAGTTTTCCCGCTCCTGGTTGCTGGGTGCGTGCCGCTGCTCCTGCCCGCTCCTTTCTGCCAGGCCCGGCTTGTTTATTTACAGTTCCGGGAGGGATTCCCCTCCCCCCCCACTTCAGCGCTCAGGGTACCCCACCCTTTTGCTACCTGTCTTTATTGTTCTTATTGCTTATTACTCAGTTTCTCTTTTTAACCTGGGTGGGGGTTGGTCTGTCCAGGCAGTTATGCTGATCTGGCCCAGGGTTGTCTGTGGAAGTACCATGTACCACTTAGCTCACCTTGTGGTCCACATCTTCCCAAACTGGGCGCGGGTGACTGGCAGCGGCCCAGGGGCTCCCCTGGTTTCTCCGTTCAACATGAAGTGAGATGCTCTGCGTGCAGGCTGGAGGTGTGGAGGGGTCAAAGTTTTGCCTCTTCTTGGTGGTCTTGCCTGCAAGGTGTATCTCCAGCTTCTCTCCAAGAGTTCACTTTAGGAGACACGCTTTCTGTTTCCTCCCTCTAGCCGCCATCTTGGAAAAAAAAGTCCTGATTTTCTGATTACATGTTCTCTTGATTCATGAAAGAAGTATTGACATTTCCAACTGTAGTTGTATATCTGAATTTTTCCTTCTTTAATTCTGTCAGTTTATGCTTTATTATTTCAGATCTCTGCTATTAGGTGCATTCAAGGATTTTTATGTTTCTTCATAAATTTAGGATCATTCATAAAAAGGGTATAGAAATCTAGGTGTTTTTTTTTTTAATCTCTCAACACTTTAAAAATGACTTCCTTTTGTTCTCTGAGTTGCAAAATTTTATATGCAAAGTCTACAACCATTCATGTCTTTGCTTCTCTGTAATTCTTGTGTCTTTTTCCCCTATTTTAAAAATGATTTTCTCTTTATCATCTTTGAACTATTTGATTGTGATTATGTTAGCCTATTTTCTCAACAGTTCCTGTCTTTCTCTTGGTACTAGTATATGTGCTTCTTATGTGTTGTTTCAAGGTATTTTCAGTTTCCTGTAGAGTTCCTGCTCATTAACATCTGCTGCCAACTGTCCTGATTTATGAGGACTTCAAGGGCTTGGCTGCAGGCTTATGGCAGGCTTTTGGATAGTCACATTTGTTGATTCTACCAACACAAAAGAACAGTAAAGTTTTACTGCTTAGTAAAGTTAGGGCAATTCCCCAGATTCCCTCTCAAGTTCAGTCCTGTTAGATACAGCACAAGTTTTTATTTTGATGTGACTTGAAGTTAGCATGAAAAATTTCTGCATCTATCTCATGAACTAATATATTAAAATTTTAGAAACTATAAATATTATAGTTAAATGATGATGACAGTAATAAAAAGAATTACAGTACTGTTTTACAATACTTTATAGCTTACAGAGTAATTTCACAGACATTTTCTCATTTAGCTTTATGATTACTTGTACTGAGAAGCTTTTGTAGAGTTGCTTAAATGAGTAAACATTGGCTGAAGGAAAAAAAAGATTTTATAGTCAGCCATTTTTAAAAGATGAAAAGACAAAATAAAACAGAAAGGTGCCCTTTCTTATTGTCATTTAACACAAAGAAATCATTAGTTTCAAATGAGATCAGACTTTTAAAAGACAGTAAAGTAAAACCAGAGCAGAATGCCTCCCTCTTTCTTTTTCTTTAAGCTTTTGGTTCTATAAGATTGAAAATGGATTTTCTTTCATTTTGGAAGGATAAAAAAAAAATGTGCCTTTGTTGTACCAAGTTATTTTATAGCAAATATTGTTTGTTAAGGGGTCAGTCGCACACTTTTGGCACTCATGCAAGAAATGGTTACTGTTGTTTTCCTTTTTGGAAAAGTTAACTTTGTTTTTGTTATTCTATTTGTATTTTAAAAGATTCACCTGGTTTTGTGGCAGGTGTCATCACTCGAGGACAGCTGGGCCTTGTGGACGTTATCTTACAGTACATTCACTGTGATGAGATCTGTGAGGCAGTAAATATCCTGAGCAGTATGAACTGGGACACTCAGGGCCAGCAGTGCTTTGTGAGCATGAGCGCCATTGTGAACCATCTTTTTAGGCAAAGGCTCACTCTGGAAAGAGAAGGTCAGACTTCAACATTTTTCATAAATGGGCTTTGTATATACATGAAGTACATTTTTTGAGTCAGTTATTTTTTAGAATGTCTTTGAGTTTTGTTATTAGAGATTGAAGGACAAAAATTTTAATGCTTTGTTAAAACTGAAAGAATCAGATACCAAATAATTCCTCTCATACATAATTATACTTTTATAAGCACATGCTGTATGGTATTTGTCAACATAAAGAACAACCTTTCTGTATATTCTTGTGTTAAACTCACAGTGTGATCATTATATAATTCAGTCTAAGCAGTGTGGAATATGCTCAGATTTCAAACTTCGGTCAGAAATTTCATGTACTCTCCAAGATCTGGTACACAAAGGGCCCTCACATTAGACACCAATATTTTTTTCTTATCTCTTCCAGATAATAATCCTTAACACTCACTCTTTGTGTCTGTGTCAGAATTGTAGCCCAGTTTGCTCATTCTTGTTTGCATCTTTCTAACTTATACTCATGACATCCCTCTTACTTTTTTCTGCTTGGATTTCCCCACCTTTACTCAAGAAGTAATTTTGGTGAATTCAAATACGATATAATTAAGAACATTTACAGAAGTAAATGTCACAATGTACCTCCAGCACAACAATAATAAAAAAAAACTGGAGGAAAGAAAAAGTACCTTTACTCATAGGAATCTCAGATGATTATTGTTAAAAGAGAGATAAGATGCTATTTTAAAAAAGGAAAAACAAAAATATGCTGGTTCTCTAATATATATTTATGAGTTGTTCACTTACATAATGTAAAATACAGCAAATATTGTGGAATTCACACCTTTATTTTACATCTTTGTGGTAAGCCTTGATAGTAATGTTGAGAAATCATGGCCAATGAGAAGTTGTCCCAAGGTAACATATGAGATAGGAAAACTAGAGTATATGTCAAAAGGTCCTTCCTGGAGAGCGCCTTCTTTATTATTTTCTGTGCATTTCTAATAGACTTTCTTGTCCATTTTTTATTACATTTCCAAAAATAAGCAGCAAATCTTTAGATAGAATTCTGTAAGTAACCTTAATTTTAGCAATTTTATAGAAGAATAATTAGTAAGAACATGTTCCTCTAGGAAGTCTTGGTCTAACTCACAGAAGTCCTGTAATAAATATTTACTTAATATTAATTGAATAGACTTTTTGGAGGTAGTCCAAGCCCATCTATGGAGATTCTAGTTTTTCTGCACTAAGGAAGTACCTACTATAGTTCTTAGCCCATCATAAATATTCAATGAATATTTATTAATAAAAACTGTAACCCCAAGATTTTAGAGCATACAGTGTTTAATATTTCTTTCAGCACTCTTGTCTAAGTACTTATTTCTTCATATTGACACACTTTCAAGATTGGGCACATATTAAAAAAAAGAAGCAGTGTCCCTAAAGAAAGCATATAATGTAGGCTATACAAGAGATCCTAAATTTATAGTTCAAGAAGAAATATGGAAAAGATAAAATATTGGGTCTCACTGTGGACACTGAGAAATTGCGAACACTTTAGTGAATTTATGTTGTGAGATAACTGTTGTAAGAAAGACTATTAGGGAATACACAATGGGCATTATCAGATTCTTGCCCTAATAAAGGGTATTTTCACAGAGCCATGTTGTGGAGATAGGGAACTTTTATGATACTAGGCTATTAAAACAAAATGCTTGTCTGATGCTGAGTAGATACATCCTCCCCCCAAATAACTGCAAAACTGATTTCTAAAACATTCAGAATTCTTCTTTGTTGAGATTTATTCTATCTGAATCTAACAAATTTGACATGGTAATTTATTTTCCTTTTATTAGTGGAAACCCAGTGAGCTCTTTTATTTGTAACCATGTTGTGGTTATCTTTGAGATCTTCATTTCTGCCTTAAATATCAAGCTGGGCTACCTAATGAATCTGTAACTGTGCTGGGAGTTATGAGTATTCCATGTAGGTTCGAGCATTTCAGATGCATGAAACATGCTGTCAGGAAAACAAGCAATGGCAAGAGATTCTGGCTTGTTTTCACAATAACAATGCTATACTCAATTTTAATCTAAATTGACTGCTGCTTTGAAAGAAAATACCTCTAAAATTCATCTTACTTTACTGTCTACATTTGAGATTTAAAAAAGAAATTACTAACAGCTTAGCCAAGTCCATAGCAATTACTCTGATGAGGTATTTAATACTTCCAAACCCAAATATACCTATAGCTAAAGAGTTTTGCTAAATAATGAATTGTTTATTCAACCCAGTGCTGGTAGCATAAAAATAAGAGGAATCTAACTGTGAACTGTAGTGTTCTCATACATACTCATGTTCTCACCATATTGTAATTACCTAACTTCTGAGTATTTCTGGGAGGAAGCACAGCTCCACAGGCATGTCTTGGTAAAACTATGAAGTAGACAAAAATATGCCTTTCCCCCTAATCTCTTGTCCCCTCATTTATCAAAACTTGTTTTCCACTCCTTTCCTCTCAGGGTGTTAGCTTTCACCCATGGACAAAACCAAGAATCTTGTTGTTTAGGACAGGATTTAGGGAAGACATAGGGACTTCCACTGTTCTCTTAAAATTGCACTAGCGAGAGAGAGTCTTACTCTCATATGCCTGTTTTTATTTGTATTATTTTAAATTCTGCTATACTGATTTCATTTCCTCACGCATAAAGGTTAGTTTTCTTCTTTCAGCTAAAGAGTAAATGTTGAGCACACTGTGAGTTGATTTTACTGGAAATACTAGTTCAAACTGTGTTTCTTTGATGAGTCACTGTTTTAATTACCCATTTGTGGTGAGAGGTTGGTTCATTATGGATTTCTTCAGTTTTGACAGCTATTTGTTGCTCAGAGTCATTGTCAGCTTTGCCTCAAGTGAAAGTTTATACACAGGTTTGTTTTTGTACCAGCTGTCATATTTTAATTTCGTCTTTCCTGCAACAAGCTCACATTTCATCCAAGTTTGCAAAACCTGACTGACTGCAAACACGAGTATTCTGTTGTAATTGAAGGAGTTTCACTTGTTTTAGTGCTGCTATGTTTGAATTCCACAGCACAGCTTGAGGCAAGCCTTGGAACCTTCTATGCTCCAACAAGACCTCTTCTGGATACAACTGTTTTGAAATATAGAGACCAAATCAGCAAATATGCAAGGAGATTCTTCCACCACTTGCTCAGGTGAATACTATGTTTGAACTGCTTAGTGTTAGACTACCAATTTCAGGAGCCATCTTCTTTAATGAGAATATTCTATAATATAGCCTCTCTGATAATCCATCTCCTAAAAGAAAAACAAATTTCTCAATAGTCTTTACTTAATTTTGTTCTTATTTTTAAGGAAATATTTTATGTTGTTTAGGGCTTTCACATCATCAGCATTCTTTAATATACTTTCCCCTTTAATATGAAAACAAAAATACCAGCTATGTGAAGTCAGTATAAAAATACTAACTGAATTTTTTTCCTAGCACTTGAGATATGTTTGTGTTTAAATTAAAGATATATGAATGTGCTACAAAGCTCTGAGACAGTCATTGTTTTACTTTACTTTTCATAATCTCTGCAGAAAGATCATCCATTGTCCTTTCATACAAAGTGCCAAGTTGCTAACTTCACTGTACCTCAATTTCTTTGCTTTATATGAATACAATATGTTCCTTCAACCTTGGGATTACATGACAAATTAGATAAGGTCAAGAAATTGCTCTGAGAAGACTACTGTAGAAGTGGAAGGACAAGTATATATACAGCAAAAAACAGATGGATAAATAGGTGGATGAAAGGAAGATGAATGGGTAGATAGATAAAAAGGTGTGTTAGGGACACATATAAATGTTGTGCTACTATAAATAAAAGCAAGGAAGTGACTAACACAAAATTTATAGTAGTCTGGAGTGAGTAAAGAGAAATATAGCAGAACAGGCATGTAGGATCCTTGGAAGCATTAGTAATGCTCCATTTCTTACATATATATAAGAATGCTCCATTTCTTTTATAGATATATATATATATATACACACACACATATATATATATATATATATATATATACACATATATATATATAGCAGGGTCTGCTAAAAAGTATTACTCTTTTAGTTGTGTATGTACTTAGAATACTTTGGATATGACATGTTCTATGATAGAAAGTGAGAGAATTTTCATTTCTGTGCACCAAAAGGAAGAGTTATGTCAAGGAGTCTCTTTCAGAGACTTCAATATGTAATCTATTTTTTTCTCAAAACAATCCTGTAAAGGGAGTATTATCACTTGAAAATTGAGTAAACAGAGGCACAGATGATAAGTGGCTTGCTTAGATCAAGTAACAAGTTACTGGTGGTACTAGATCTTGAACTAGTTGTCTTGATTCCCTGTTCCTTACTCGTTCCTTAATACCATTTATCAGTCATTGGTTGTGTATTTTTTTAGATGCTACCTTTTAAATTCCTGCAAATTGTTATCCATCTGGTGAAGGCAGATTGATAAATATATACTGGGCTGCATAAAACTTGAGGGGGGAACTTCAGAGTGGTCAAGGCTGGACAAGGTGTACTGTTGTGTAGATATTTATGTTCTATAATTAATTTTCTGTATATAAAAGTGACACTTTGAACTCTGTGTAGCAGTGATGCCTTAGAAAACAGTATTTGCAGAAGTTGAGAAACATTAATATATTGCAAGAGTTGTTATCTGTAATTGAATCTTGCCATTTTATCTGAATGATGTTGCCATATTCCAAGAGATTCTTCCCTGTGAATGAGCACATGCTGAAAGTGCTGGGGCTTCTGTCACATTGATCTGAACTTAGGGCTGTGTTCTTTGCTCTCATTGTTATTTTGCTTTTCCTGTTTCTGGCAAAAATTAATGAATTAACCTCTTGCTTGAAGAGCCCAAAAAGATGAACATGAATGAAACAGAAGTTTTGGAAGCACACTTTTGGTGGCCTCACTGTACCTTAGGCCTCTCTGACTTTATAATTATTTGCATTTTGCCTAAGTATCTTCTTTTGCAGCCATCCTGTTGGCCTAGCAGGCTTATATTCAACTAATGTGTACTTTTTTTGTTCATTGGTTTTCCTCAAGTGCAGTTTTCTAATTATTTTTTGGATGTACTTTGCTAAAGTGACTATTGCTGCTGTCATTATTAGATTCTAGCTTCTCTGTATGGTTACATCCAGAGTTGGATGTTTTCCCTTGGGGTATACTAGCTTTTTCATGTTTCTCTTTTTAAATACTTTGCTACTATTTCTTCTATTGTAGTGAGTGTTTATTAGTTCTTCTTTTGATAGTAGGCTATACATAGCATTATGAAAAAAGAAAAGTTTGGATTATGACATAGCTTAAGTTGGAACCATTCGTATGAGGATAAAAAAAAAAGTTGGAACCATTCTTCTGTTTAATCTGCTGCTAAGAAGGTTCTCCTTCTTAGGGGAAGAGAAACAGGCTAAATGCCTTTTTGTGTTTGTGAAATGCTGGAACTCCATTACTCCTTGTGCTTTGGCTAGTATTATTTTAATATTCTTTTAAAAATTATTAAACAATGAGCTGGACACTAGTAGCTTATGCCTGTAATACTAGCTACTTGGGAGGCTGAGATCAGGAAGATCGTGGTTTGAGGATACCCCATCTCCAAAATAAGCAGAGTAAAATGGACTGGAGGCATGGCTCAAAGGGTAGAGTGCCTGCTTTGCAAACATGAAGCCCTGAGTTCAAACCCTAGTCCTACAAAAAAAAAATTAAATAATAGAATAAATCCTAAGCAATAAAGACCATCATAGAAAAGAATCTCCATGGCAACAGGGCCTCATGTGGGACTGAGATCCAGACTGGATTCTTTTGATAAAGAAGAGTAAAATTCACACTGATATAAAGGGTAAGTTCATAGTTTGAATTGTGATATTAGACAAGTATACTGTGTAGATTATTAAAATACAAGTTTTCTGTAAAAATTTGGTTTTGTCTTGGCTGTAGAGCAAGTCTACAGAATTTTTTTTTTTTGCGGTACTGGGGCTTGAACTCAGGGCCTTCGCCTTGAGCCACTTCACCAGCCCTGTTTTTATGAACGGGTTTTCGAGATAGGGTCTGGTGGAACTATTTGCCCAGGCTGGCTTTGAACTGCCATCCCCCTGATCTTTGCCTCCTGAGCAGCTAGGATTACAGGCGTGAGCTACCTGTGCCCAGCCACAGATATCTTTTTATGTCTCTTGATTGTTTTTATATGTAGTAAATATGAAAAATTACATGAAGGCCTTCTTCCAAATTCAAACAAATTTAAACTTTAAAATTTGTTTCTCATGTTTTTTTCCGATACCTTTTTGTAGGTGTTCAAAGTGATCAATCTTCATAAAGAAATGTTTCCTAGAGGACTGGAGGCTGGCTCAACTGTAGTGTCTGCCTAGCAAGCACGAAGACTTGAGTTCAAACTCTAGGACTGCAAAAAAAAAAAAAAAATTCTCTAGAAATAGGAATCATTTCTCCTAAAATTAAAGATAGGAAGCAGTAGCACAGTGTTAAAATGGCATGAAATGATATAGTCTGAGTCATAAAATCATTAAGCTACATGACATTTACAGAAGGCAAATGCAACTTGGCCTAACTAAGTTTAGAAGGCAGTTAGTAAGTTGTTTACCTTCTATCTGCATCAAATCCAGTAGTCTTCCAGAAGCCCTGAGCAGGAAGTATTAGCAAATAAGAGTGTCTTGTCATGAACAGATAGAAACTATAATAGGAATGCATACATGTCGATGAAGTGAAAGAATAACCATTTCAAATGAGAATGCCAACATGAAGCTTATTTCATTAACATGGAAATGACAAATTATGAAGAGTTAATAACTAATTCATTAAATTTATTTTTCCTCTCTGTAACTATAAGACTATCATTTTCTCACAGTGGTGTTAATGTGATTGTGACATGAAGAATTATACTTTTTTGGCTTTTTTTGCAGTGCTGAGTTTTGATCTCTGGGCCTGTATCTGTTAGCCAGGCACTCTACCTTTTTTGAGTTACATCCTCAGCCCTTTTTTGCTTTAGTTACTTTTTTCAGAAAGGGTCTCATATTTTTTGCCCAGGGTCAGCCTTGGACTGTGATCTTCATGCTTAAACCTCCCACGTAGCTGTGATTATAGAGGTGCACCACCTTACTCAGTTTGTTTTGTTAAAATGGGGTCTTGCTAACTTTTTGCCCTGGCATCCTGAAACCACAGTCCTCCCAATCTCTGCCTCTCAAGTAGCTGAGGTTACAGGTATGCACCAACATGCTCAGCATGAGAGTTGTTCTTCTTAAATTCCTATAAAATAGAAAGCAAAATTTTCAGAAATGGCAATTTATTGTCTAGAAATAAAAAGACTGTATTTATGAAATGTTTATGGGACATTTATTGAAACCTACATTTTCCTTTGCAATGTAATAACAAAAAAATAAGATGAATTGATGGATATATGGAGGGATAGATGGATATGATAAAATAATATTATAAAATGATGATAGAATCCAGAAGTTATATATGTATTCTGTCAACTTTGCTATATTTTTGAAAATTTTTATAAGATATTGGGAAAAAGTATACATTATATTGAACTCAATATTTACACTGAGAATTCAGAAAAAAAAAGAATAGTCTTTTGGAAATGGCTCTTAGCTTTCTTTTGTAAAATGGTATGATATAGAAAATAATTATTTTTGCGAGCAAAAAAAGTTGTTAAACAATTCAATTTCTACATGGATTTTTTTTTGTTTGTAACTTTTCACTAATGGAGCATATATAGAAGATAGAATAATTAAAATGAAATCATTGCAATCATTACTAAATAAATTAACTAGATGCTCAGGCAACAACACAGAATTATCTGCAGAGAAAAACTTTGTGGTTAGATCATTTAAAAGTGCTGGATATTATATTTAAAATATTTGGTGAAAGCATGGTTGAAGTAGCAGAAGACTAAGAGAAACAGAAGCTGAAGTGACAAGGATGCTGGCTTCCAAAGAGAAAGCAAAGTCAAAGCTCGCCTCGGGAAACTGCTGGCACCTGGCTGGAGATGCTTGGTGTAAGAAGGCTGTGTGCTCTGTGGACAGAAGGTGAAGGAGGGTGAGGGCTCAGGCAGAGAGGGGGATTGGTCAGAGGTCTTGCCTAAAACAGGCCCCTTTTTTTTTTTTTTTTTTGATTTTCTTTTTTTTTCTTTTTTTTTTTTCATTTTTCTTTTATTATTCATATGTGCATACAAGGCTTGGTTTATTTCTCCCCCCTGCCCCCACCCCCTCCCTTACCACCCACTCCACCCCCTCCCGCTCCCCCCCTCAATACCCAGCAGAAACTATTTTGCCCTTATCTCTAATTTTGTTGTAGAGAGAGTATAAGCAATAATAGGAAGGAACAAGGGGTTTTGCTGGTTGAGATAAGGATAGCTATACAGGGCATTGGCTCACATTGATTTCCTGTGCGTGGGTGTTACCTTCTAGGTTAATTCTTTTTAATCTAACCTTTTCTCTAGTTCCTGGTCCCCTTTTCCTATTGGCCTCAGTTGCTTTAAGGTATCTGCTTTAGTTTCTCTGCATTAAGGGCAACAAATGCTAGCTAGTTTTTTAGGTGTCTTACCTATCCTCACCCCTCCCTTGTGTGCTCTCGCTTTTATCATGTGCTCATAGTCCAATCCCCTTGTTGTGTTTGCCCTTGATCTAATGTCCACATATGAGGGAGAACATACGATTTTTGGTTTTTTGAGCCAGGCTAACCTCACTCAGAATGATGTTCTCCAATTCCATCCATTTACCAGCGAATGATAACATTTCGTTCTTCTTCATGGCTGCATAAAATTCCATTGTGTATAGATACCACATTTTCTTAATCCATTCGTCAGTGCTGGGGCATCTTGGCTGTTTCCATAACTTGGCTATTGTGAATAGTGAACAGGCCCCTTTTGAAGAGGCAGCATCCTTCCTGAGAGAACTAGAAGGAAGGAGAGTATAAGATGCAAAAGGACTGTGAGCAAAAAAGATAATGATAAACTTGTGGGACCCTAAACAAAAATTATCATATAAAATATGTACACTAATGTCTATTTCAAGGAGTTAAATTTAAAATAAAATAAAATCCTCAATAATAATATATAAACTAGAAGAGGAGTGAAGAAAGTTAAAATAGTCTAAGATCCTTATGCTTTTTCAGGAGGAAGATAAAGACATTTACTAATTCTTCAATTTCTGGGGTAATCACTAAAAGAAAAGGAATAGAATATATCATTTTCAAACAAGTAGAGTAAAAATGTTGGACATGGAAAAAAATTAACCCAAGAGATGGCAAGAGTTAGGGTAGGGTACAGCATGCAGCAGAAGCATGGGGAAAACAATGAAAAATAGTAAACACACACATAGTAAAAATGAATTAACATTGTCAATGCAAGTGGACTACATTTTTCATTTGCAAAGATTGTTGAAACAGATTTTTCCCTAAGGTTTAACAAGACAAAAACTGACTAAAAAAGAAATAGAAATAAGGAGATTGGTGATTAATATTTCTCCCACAAAATATGGTCCTAAAATGTTTTCAGCAAATGAGGTTCCATTTCTATAGTCTCAAAGCTCTGTTGTTTTTTAAAATTCTGTTTTCAAATGTATGTTTTTTACATAGTTGCAGTCATTGAGTACATGAAATTTTAACATCTTTAAAGAATTCTCAGAGGGTTGATTTGTTGTGATGGCATTCTCTTTGATATGGTACTCAGTTTTAAAGATTGCTCACCCCTGAAGAGTGGTCTACATACACCTGACCAGACTTGTTTAGGGCAAGATGAAAGAGTGAGAGTGGGAAATAAGAGAGGGAACTGTCAAACCTCAAGCCCTTTAATGGAAAGCAACTAGAACAATGTCATCTTACAGAGGAAAGAGCTGGTTTTCATGCGAGCCCAGGTAGGGCTGTTTGGGAAGGAAGACCTTGAGTATGGGGATTCCTTGGACTCCTTGGACTCCTGCAAAGGGTGTGGGGAGTCCTTTACATGATAGCAATTTGAAGAAAAGTTGTGATACTTATCAGTAAACTGGGAAAACAAAATTGGCAGAATGTCAAAAGACTATGGTTTTAGGGTCATGGTCTATTCCTAAAGTGCTATAGGAAAGGGATTTTTTTAATTTTTGAAATTCAAGTTTAATTGACAAGTAATAATTTTGTATATTTATGTGTTGTTATGATGTCTTGATCTGTGTATACATTGTGAAGTCAATCGAACTGTTTAACATACCTATCACTTCATTAGTTTATCTCTTTTTTGTAGTGAGGATGATAAAAATATATTTTAGCAATTTTGAAATATATAAATATATTGTTATTAACTGTGATCACAGTGCTTTTCTATTGCCTAGCTCCTCCAGACTCTGGTAATCCCTTTTCTACACTCTATTGCTATGGGATTAATCTTTTTAGATTCCATGTATCACTGAGATCATATAATATTTGTCTTTCTGTGCCTGTTCTAGGCAATGATATTCTTGGGTAGTACTCAAAAAACATAGGCAACAAATAAAAATAAATGAATGGGGTTGCTTTAAGGTAGAAAGAATCTGTACAGCAAAGGAAAGAATTGTTGGAGTGAAGAGATAACCTTTAGATTGGAAGAAAATATTTTCAAACCATATGGCTGATAAGGAACAAATATAAAAAAATCTATAAGAACCTGAAACAACTCAGTAGCAAGGAAACAAAAAATAGGCAAAGGATCTGAACAGATACTTCTCAGAGGAAGAGATATGAAAGGTCAACACATATATGAAAAGGAGCTCAACATCTCTAATTGTCAGGGAAATGCAAATTAAAACCATAACATAGTATCACCTTATGCCTGTTAGAATGGCTGTTATCAAAAACGAATGGGAATTTGAAATTTTTTCTTGTCCTCATTTTCTTCGACTTTGTCATGGAGAGTATATGCACCATGTATACCTTGGAGGTTGTTGTGCAGGTCAGATAAAATATTATTTGAAAGCTCTTTACAAAAGGAAACTGAACATCACCGTTTTTATAGTAGACCCCTGCTATTCTTTGGGGATGGGTACTTGTAGCCCAAGAACTCTCTAAATGCCCTCAGTAGTGTATACCACTGAGTAGAATGCCCATGTAGTGAGACCTCACTAGGTGAGCACATTAGGTACAGGAACTCATTCTTCTACATCAACCATGAGGTGCTGAATTCAAATTTGTGCTAGCTGGCTCTTAGTTTAATCCCTATTTATGTTTGTGTTTTCATCTATTTCAAGTCTCCACATGTCCTTGACTGCAAATGCCAAGGTCGATTATATAAAATAGGAGTCAGCTAACTACAACCTACCTCCCAGTTTTGTAAATACAGGTCTGTTGGAACACAGCCAAGCCCATTTGTTTACATATTGACTAAGGCTGCTTTCATGCTATAATGGTAGAGTTCAGTTGTGACAGAGGTGTATCCCTCCAACTATATTTAATATATGGCCCTTTACAGAGAAAGTTTGGCAACCCCTGTTAAAAGCACAACAGCAAGAGGTATCTACAATTATTTGGAGCATAGAGCTTGAGTGCAAAAGGAAAGAGAAGGAAGACATATGGCATTCCATTTGTAATATTGTGTTCATTGCTTCACACAATGAGTTTGTTGAGCAATGGATTTCATAGATTCTAGCACTAAGAGGCTGAAAGTTCTGTTATATATGAATGGGTCAGAGGGAATTTTGACACACTAAGCACAAGAGAGCTAGGACTATCCTAGGCCTGCTATCACAGCGGTGGGATGGATCCACATAGGGCATTACCGAGCTCCTGTGGGAACTCTCTTCCCTTCCTTTCCCTTTCCTTTCCTTTATACTCTTCCCACACTTCTCCCCTTTACCCCCTCCACCCTCCCCTCCCCTCCCCTCCCCTCCCCTCTTTTCTCTCTTTTCTTCTCTTTCTTTGTGGTGCTGGGGATCAAACCCAGGAATGTGTACGTATTAGGCAAGCACTCTACCACTGAGTTATATCCCAGTGCTTGGCTCTTAACTGGTACCATGAAGCTGTCATGGGTGTTCTGGCAAACTCTCATCAACATGTACAATCTAATTTTGCTAAAACTGGGTAACATCCTATTGCCATGTTATGTATTACATGGAGCATTGAAGGATGTAACATTACAGAGAAGGAGTATTCATTTTTCACAAATAAGACATTTATCAGGCTGTTATTAGAGAAAAAGTAAATGCTTTGGTATTATTTGAGACTCTTACTAAGTCATTCTACAGAAAAAGATTTAGTCACATGGTGATTACTGATAATGCTTTTAAACATACTGTGAGACACAAATTTAGTAGAGTAGTTAGATTGCATATAATTTGATTTATTTGCAAGGTTTTGTTTTGCTCACTGTTTTATTTCACAAAATAAATTTCTTTTCAAAAAACTTACTTTAATATATAGTCAGTGTATAGTTTATTGAGTCATCACATTCATCACAAAGCAAACATAATAACTGGGCCAGCACCCCAGTAAAGAAGGACAGGAGGCCTGGTTCAAGTGGTAGAGCACCTGCCTCACAAGCATGAAGCCCTGAATTCAAACCCCAGTCCCACCAGAAAAAAAAAAAAAAAAAGGAAAGGAAATTGGAACATCAGAAACACCACTTTTCAACTACCAGTTGCCTTCTTTCCTTTTCAGAGGTAATCATTGCCTTCTAACACTGTAGATTAGTTTTACCTGTTTTTGAACTTAATATGAATGAAATTATACAGTATATTTTCTTTTGTGTTTGCCTTTTTTGCTCAACATATGTTTATGAGAGCAGTACATGTTGTAGCATGTGGCAGCAGTATGTTAATTTTTATTATTGAATGTTATATTTTTCATGACATTCTATAGGAATATACTACATTATTTGTCCATTTAACTGTTGTGGCACATTTCTGTTGTATCCAATTTGGAGCTATTACAAATAGTGTTACTTGCTTCTTTTGTGAATTGTGTGTCTATTCCATTGGAGTATTTATCTTTTTCTTAACTGATTTTATAGCAAATCTTGGCTACTATTAATATCTTTCTTATGTTACAAACATTCTTTCCCAGTTTACCATTTGTTTTTCAATCTACTACACAAAGTTTTATGATAGTTGTTCCAAGAGAAGTTTTATAAGGCCAATTGGCATATTAAATTTCTCTATTATGATTTCTTATTTGTCCTTCTTAGATCTTATCTTCTTAGGATTATGGAAATTACTTACCCCTATTTCTTTCACTCACCTTTATGCTTTACATTTTATTCTTCTAATGCTCTGAAAATAATTTACCATAAAAAATAACACATAGAGGCTGGGTATGGTGGTACACACCTCTAATCCCAGCACCTGAGGGTGGGAGAGTAGAGGCAGAAGGAACATGAATTTGAGGCCGGCCTGGGGAAAAAATTGTTAGCAAGACCCTACCTCAAAAACAAAATAGAAACAAAAGAACTGGAGTTGTGTCTTAAGTGGTAGGGTACCTGCTTAGCAACTGCTGAGTTCAAACCCCAATATCACAAAAAAAGAAAGAATAATATCACATAGATTCAGCTTTATTTTCTTCAACCTCTCTGGTCAGTTGCCCTAACATCATGTTCACATTTTCTCATGGCTTGTGAGCCTACTTTTATTCCACATTTACAATTATGAGATGAGTTTTGAGAGCAGTCACAGTTTAGCTCATCCATTTCATTTGACACCTCTCCTTATGGACTGACAGAGAAAAATGGAATTCTGTTAATGTCACCAGGATATGTATGTGACACTACCTCTTTAAGAAAAAATTTAAACCTTTTTTCCCCATTCCAAATTTTCAAATGAAATCGCCATCCTGAGATGCTTTGAATCTTCAAGCTTTGGTGCCTTATCATCCCCTCTCCCCTTGACAAGTCAGGCTTTAACCTTTGTTAGGCTTCTCCCTCTCTCTCACTCCTCCTCACTAGTGCTGCAATAGGCTAATGCTTGAAGAAGGTCATGTGTTGTCAACTTAAAAGTAAGCAGAGAGAGTTCAACTTCAGTGCTGAACATGTACCTAGTTTACTGTTAACTAGATGCAGGCAGCTTTGTTTTCAAACCCCTTTTTAAAATTTTTTGCTCTCCCCAGAATCTTCTCCAGTTTTTTGCCTTAGTTTTTGTAAATACCATTCATTTACTCAACAAATAGTTATATTACCATGTGGCATGCACAATGCCAGGAGAGGAGAAGAAAGCTCAAAGGTCCTCCCTGTTGAAGATACCTAGGCTGTAACCCTGTGCTCAGTGTAATTCAAGATCCATGACTGCTGATCAGGATCAAACATTCCAGTTTATATATGTGTTATCTCACTAGCCTTCAGCCACAGTGTTACATCGCTTAGTCCACTATGTGCATATTTCTAACACATTCTCATCTGTTTCTCCCCCATTTTATCAATTTTATGCATTTCATTTTTCATTTCAGTGACTCACTTGTAGTTACTCCTGAAGAACTTCATTCTTTCCTGCCTATAAATGTAGGTGATTACGGTCCTGTGAGTCCTCTTTGTCTTTCTCAATGATAGATTATTCTCTTCCTTCCCTCCATCTTACCCTGTCATGTAAACACTCTTTTAAGATCTGTAAGAGAGCTGGAAGCAGGATATGTGTTTAACTGACTTACTAGCTTTTTTTCCCATAGATAAAATTCCTGAGCTATTGCATCTGGACAGTTGACATTTATTATTTGAAGGTAGTTCATTCTTAATCAGAGCTGTGACTCTGAGTAGTTGTCCTGATAGTTTTGCTTAATAAAACATGGCTTTCCTATTAAGTTTAAACAATTACCACAGTGAAAGACCTATAGCTGGAAAGGAAGAAAAGCTGCAGAGAATTATTGAAATAAAGGATGGGATTTAGTAGACTGGGGCTTGAGCAAAAGAAGTGAGAGACAACAGGTGCCATAAGCTGTTATCAGCATTTTCTAATTAACACCTGTTTTTAGCCCTAAGCACTTTGCTGGGAAGGGCCACGTGCCTGTATTCAGAGATAAACACAGACTTCCAAAGCAGCTAAGTAGTAAGAGGTTAGCACAAGAGAAAGGTTTTCCTTGGGAGGAAAGGATAATGGAAGTTGCTCACTGGACCCATGGCCTAAAGGACACCTCTGTTAAAACTGTGTTTGTAATAATACATGGTGCTAATTTAAGAATTTTTCATGTTGGAAAAATGGAAAGAATTTAGAGAATTAAAAACATGACAGTCAACAAGGGTTTGTGAAAGAGATAAAAAGTAGTTTTCTTGATTAGCTTTTGCTGGACAGAAAACATTCACTAGTGTCGTCCAGCAGTCAAGACTTCAACAGTGCTTAAAATTCTGTGAACAACCAGTACATAACTAAAGCTGCACCAAGACCTAGACCTCCATTATCTGCCCTATAATCAAAGCTGAGGTTTGTTTTGTTTTTGTATTGTTTGGGAGAAGACTGTTTTTAGAAATGTGTTAATGAATATTGCTTTTTTACATCCATAAAAGCTGTCAGTCTGACTCTCCTAAGAAATGTTATTTTATAATGTATAATATATTATATATCTATATCTATATACATATAGATATAGATAGATAGATAGATAGATAGATAGATTTTTTTTTTTTGTAGTTTTGGGGCTTGAACTCAGGGCCTGCACCTTGAGCCATTCCACCAGCCCTTTTTTTGTGATGGGTTTGTTTTTCTGAGATAGGGTCTCACATACTGTTTGCCTGGGTTTGGCTTCAAACTGCAATCCTCCTGATCTCTGCCTCCTGAGATGCTAGGATTACAGGCATGAGCCATGTGTGCCCGGCTTAAAGTATAATTTTTAAATATCAGGAAACTCACCTATCCAGGAGCATTTTGCTGTTTCCATATGAGGCTGTCACAAAACTTCCTTGAGCCACATCTGTTCAGATTTTTGTGGATGTGCATTTTCACTTCTCTTCAATGGAGCGTGATTGCTAAGTTGTGTGCTAGTTCTACAGGAAACTGCCATACTATTTTCCAAAATGACACTGAAGCCATGTCATTTTGCATTTCTACCAACAATGTTTGAGAGATCTAGTTTCTCCTCATCCTTGCTAGCATTGTCATTATTTTTTATTTTAGCTGTCATAATAGATGTATGGCAGCAACTTATTGGAGTTTTCATTTGCATTTTCCTGATGAGGAAGGGTACTGAGCATCTTTTCATGTGTTTGTTTTCTTTCTGCATACCTTCTGGTGAAGTATTCTTTGTTGTTTGCCTATTTTCTAATTGGGTTGTTTGAACATTACATTTTTTAACATTTGTGGATTTGATTTAGAAAAGCAGCAAGTTTTTACTTAACAAGCTAGAGAAATTTTGCAAGGCCATTTGATATTATGGATGTTTAAATGTAGGAGCCAGGATGATATGGTGGATTTTGCTAAGATTCAAACACCAGAGAAGTAGTATTGAGATGTAGGCATAAAAGGGAGAGGGGGAGAGGAAGGAAAAGAGGGACAGGAATGAGAGAAAGTGGAAAGAAGAGGGAAGAGATAATGGAAGGGGCAGGGAGGAAGAGATAGGGAAAGAAAGAATAGGTAGAATGAAGATATGGGATAAGTAAGAGGCAGATGAGTAGGGATAAGTAAGAGGAAAATGAAATAGGTCAACTCTGAGTACACCCTAGGAACAAGGGCTTTTGTCAGGGACTTGAAAGTATCTCCATTACTAATGAACAGCGGTAGTCCAAAGAGAAGTTTTGGGAGTTAAAAAAAAAAAAAAGAATTGTAACTTTCCAAGTGAAGAATTTGACTTCTTTTAAATTGTGTCTAAGCTTACTGTCAGTGGTGGAATTAAAAGAGTATTAAGGGATATGATTTTTAATCCCAGTTCTACCAAAGATTAAAAGACTTTTGACAATCTCTTTATATAATGAGAAATCAAAACACCTGCCTCTCCTATCATCTCCCCAGTGTTGTATCTAATGACAATTACTTTTTTGCACCTATAAGGTGTTCTAGAAATAAAAGTTACAATCAATAATTTTTAAAAACCATGGAATATAGGAGCAGAACTAAAATATTACATGCCTAGAAATACAACTGTGCTATAAAAGAGAAGCACTTTGCTAATTTTTATTTAAAAGTGTAGTACATGCATTACTAGTTTCTCATTTGTGTAATCATCATTACACACCAACTAGAACATAGCAGGAGTCAGCAAATTCATATCAGATTCATCTTGTTTGTGAGGAATGAATACAAGCTTCTAAGGCACAGCGCTAGCACCCTCAAGCTAGAGAATATGCCATCCCTTGCCTATGTGTGTCCCTACCCTTAAATAAAGACCAGGAAGGATCTGGCACACAGAGGTCATGTACTCAACAATCTTCTTTCCACTGTAGGAAACACTGGCTCCAGCCACCTCTTAGCTTTTGAACCTAAATTAAATAAAAACAAAACAATGCATTGCACTGTGTGCAGGCTTCCAGCTGCTGTCTTTTCAAGTTCAACTTTCTATAATTCCCCAAATTTATTCATCCCATGATATAATTAAACATCAGTTCAGTTTGGCTTTTGTTGTACTACCAAGTTATAATGTTATTAAAAAGCATTGGCACTAAACATTGAAAATGGTTTTACATTCCTGAAGTATATTTATTACTGTAATCCCATAAAGCTTGTTGGGAGAAGAAATTATACTGTTCTCATCTTTTAGATAAGAAACAGAAAGCACTGGAAGGTGCTAAATACTTAACATTGTTCTGACATATTTCTAAAGATATTCAGATATTTCCATTGTTAAAAAACAATATTATTTAGCCAAATTTTAAGCTGGAGAGCAAAGGAGGAAGTAAAAGTCTAAAAAAGTATGTAAATTGGCTATTTGCATTTATGTAAAGTATCACTGAAACTTATAACTTGCCTTGTTATGCCACTAAAATGCTTGCAAATTGCCAGCTACCTTCTAAAACCTACATTAATCCTTACACAAAGCAAGAATCTACCTTAGGGCTAAAAGAGAGCGTACAGAGTCATATCCATTCTACCACCATGTCTCCTCTTCAATATACCCTATACTGTGCTCTGTAAAGAAAGATGGAAGACCTCAGAGCAGATGGTTATAACCTTCAGCTGCTCACAGTGGTAAGCCCTAAATCCAAAATTAACAGGAGGTATAACTGGGGACTCAGATACAGCTGTTAGAGGACATGTACAGAAGAGAAACAGAGTTAAGGGGAGGAAAACCTCTGTCCCATAAAGTCTTCCATTTCAGAAAAGAAGTGCTGGGATCTGACCTGTTCTCTGAATGTGATCCAGGAGAACCTGCAACTAAACAAGAGTGATCCTGTGATTTTTCTTATTTAGCAGAGATGAGCTCTACTGTGAGAAAAGAGCTATGGGTGCACAGGTGGTCTAGTTGGTCACCACAGTTTCTATCTGCCCCCTCTTCCTTGAGTGCAAATTCTCCTCAAAGGATGAAAATAAAGTCATTTATTCCTAGGTCAGATGACTTCAAACTTCATTTTAATGTAAGTTATATAAGCCTACATATTGATATAAAGGAAAAAAAAACAACTTAGGATTTTCCTTGCAGAGGATTCATTCTGACTGCCATTCAGTATTCATTGATTAATGAAAAATTCTAATGAAACTTTCATTTTTGCATAATATTTTGTGCTATAATAATTAGAAACAGTTTATCTTTGGAAAGAATCCAGATATAGAAACATCACCTAGGGGTAGAATGTAGTTGTATCCAAGTGTTAAATTGATACAATACAGAATAGAGGGAAATTTTAGTTGTGTTTCAAATTAACTAAAATAATAAAATTGCAAGAAAATAAATGTTTAGTATTCTGTGACTTAGAAGTAATAGTTGCACATATATACATTTTGTTGCTTTTTTGAGACAGGGTCTTTCTACGTAGTTCAGGTTGGTCTGGAACTTGTTATGTACCACAGGCTGGCCTCAAACTTGGGATCCCTCTGTCTTTGCCCCCTGAGAGCTGGGCATGTGCCACAATGCCCGGCTACTTATATACATTTAAACTAAGATCTAAATTATTTTACTTTTTGAAATTTACATTCTACATAAAAAAATCAGTTATAAATTCTACTAAAGCACTAGGTACTTCTGACTGGCTCTAGAATAAATCAGGAACCCTGGACTAGATCATTACTGCTATTTGTATTTCACAGATAAAAATTAACATAAGCAACTAATGCATGTGAAAGTTTCATTAGATTAGATTAAGTAATCACAAATTTCCATCCTTACACCCATTGTACAGGCAAAAAGACCTCTCCTGGGTACTAAAGAGGGGAAACTGGAGGTCAACTAAATTGTTTCCATGAAACAGTTCTCAATTCTGGGCTGGGGTGTAGTTCAGTGGTAGATCACCTGCCCAGTATGTGCAAGACCCTGAGTATGATCCCCAGTACTGCAAAACAAAATAACAACAACAAAAAAGTCCTCAAAACTTTTACTCTCAGCGTGCTTTCAGGGCCACAATTGATCAACACACATTTTATGGAAAGTCCTGAGGTCCATAGAGCCATAGTAGGCTCACCCACTTGATAGTCTCAGATGTTCTGATTGAACAATTCTCTCTAGAGTACTCTTAGTGAAACAGTATCATTGAAAATCCCCCTTGTCAGACCCTGTCTTCACTCATATTCTTATTTTTAAAATATACTTGCATTTATTTTGGACTGATTTACTGGCATAGTGATTCTCCAAATCACTATTGTTTTTATATAAAAATAATTTTAATAGTCATATCTTAACATACTATCATCAATATCCATATAAGGCATGAATGACTTTTATGGTGAAAGGGTCAGTCTGTAATTGGTTTGCTCTTCATAGCTGACAGAAGAAGGTCTTAAAATATTTATTAAAGCTATTATTTTAACTCTAACAATAGTATTAGTTACTGCATAACATCTTGATTATCAGCAACACTTATAATGATTATAATGATGAATAGCCCTCTGCTAAGTATTAAGGAGGAGGGACTAGTTCCAAATGCTTGCCCAACTCTAAACTGACAGTTCTGCTACAGCCCTTATTATATGAGGCTTCGTCCAGTTTTGGAGGTAGCATGCAATTATTTCTGAAAAGCATAAACTTTGAAATCAAATAGAACTAAGTTTGAGTCCCAGTTTCATAATTTATTAGATGGGTAACTCTGGACAAGTTATTTAAACTCTCATTATTATTTCTGATTTATAGATGGAGAGACTACCAACCTTTACTTATAATGTCAAGATGATAAATATGAAATGACGAGCATATATTAAATACTTAGCAAGAGTAGCTATCATCCTTGTGTTTGCGACCATCTCTCCTACTAGACTGAGTTGCTTAAAGTCAAAGGCTTGTGGCATTAGTTTTCTTAACCTTTTCAGTCCTAACATGAGACCTTAAGCATTCAAGATATTTTGAAAGCACCCTAAAAAACGAATGTACTTACACCTGAAAGTCTACCTGATGATAACTTTTGATATTAATTTTAAGATGGGGAGGGTCAAAATGATGAAATTTGGGTCCCAAACATACTATAGAAGCCATGTCTTCTCTGATATGATACCCACACAAGAGCCACCTGATTTTTCATTTTTAATAACTGCAATATGGCATTTCTAATCTTGAATTCAGAAAACCTAAAAACCAAAGATCTGATATTAAGAAGAATCTAAAAGCCTTTATCAAATAGCTAATTGTTTTCTGATGGCAACAGGGCAGCATTATGGTAAAGGGTATGAGTTTTAGAGCCAGGTTTCTAGGTTGCAAGTCTTTCTATACAAATGAGTAGCTGTGAAACCTTAGACAAGTTTGGGGATTCCAGATTTGGCAAAAATACAAATTCTTAGGTAAATTCGAATTTTAGATAATAAAGAATTATTTAGTATAAATCTATCCCAAATATTGCATAGGATATACTAAATAAATTATCTGAAATTTATTATTAATCTGAAGTGCAAATTTAATTGGGTGATCTGTGTTTTATTTGTCAACCATTACTTCTCTGTACTTGAGTTTTCTCTTAGTCAAATGGAGATAATAATACCAACCCCACAAGGTTGTTGTAAAGATTAAATATGGAGAAGATTTCAACAAATGTTGTCTACTGTTACTGTTCCTCTGAGTGTTGTTCAGTAATCTTTATCGAATAATATTTATTTCTGGGACTTTTTGCTACTAACTATGATAATTAGCTTGTAAAAAACTGATCCTACTGCCATAGATGACTACTAAACTGATAAAAATGCTTTTAATATTTGTTTTTAGAATTAAGTAATTGACAGTGAAGAATTTTAATCCCTGAGAGTGATAAACAAGCAAAATCAACCTTATGATCTTCCAGTTTTCTGACAAGAGGCACTTTTTAGACTAGAGAGCAAGGCACGGGAACCCATACAAGCATAGCAATTTGTTGTTAGTCAGAGTTCAGGGAAGCTGAGGCAGCTAGAATTTGTGGGTTTGTTTACTGGAGAGGCAGACACTATGTAGAAAAATAGGTCCAGAAATCTGCCTGAGTCGCCTTGAGTCTGTGTCTGAACTCTGAACTGTGCATGTATAGAATGAGGTTCCATGAGGCTGGTCAAAGAACAATGATGGGGCAGCATGGCTCCCTAAAATGGACTTGTCTTAGAATCCTTACTCCATCATTCATTGGCTAGGAGCAGCTGGTGGGAACTATATCCTTAGTGTAGATACAGTGGATTTCAGATTGTTGCCGTCAGAGCTTTTGAAACATTTTGTTCCCTGAAATCAAGAAATTGGAAAGATGCATTCTTATGATCACCACTATACACCTGTTGGCCACATAGGTTTACTTTCCCATACAGGTTCAAGTCACAGCTACTCCATGGTAACTGAAAGGAGGCAAAGAAAAATTAGTGGGCTAGAGGTGTGGCTCAAAAGGTGGAGCACCTGCTTCTCAAGAGAGCATGAAGCCCTGAGTTTAAACCACAGAACCACCAAGGGAAAAAAAAAAAAACTCAAAACAGGAATTATAACATAGACTGCATTCACTGTCCCTGCAGCTCATCTCATAGCTGCAAATATACCATACTGTCAATCATGCACTATCCACTTTTTCTTCTTGCACTGTTTGCCATGACAATTCAGATATTACCACCTCACTGAGTATTAGCCATTGCATTTTCTGGGTATCTGAGAGTCATTCCAAAGGTGTTTTTCTCCACCTCCTGGGGTCCTTGATAGGATGCTAAGTTCTGTGTCCTGTTAAGTGTCCCCACATCAATGAATTCTTACCCAGTTTTTTCTATTCCAGCCCCTATGTTGAAGCAGCCGTAAAATCCAGTCCAAGGAGTGATCTCATGCTCCTGCTAGCACTTGCTATGTGATTGTAGTGTCCATAGTCCTCTACCTTATCAGGTTCACAGCATGTCTCTAGCTGCATTGTGCTGAGATTCAACCCTACTTATCAGCCTGGCAGCCAGGAGAGTACTAGGGGCATTACCTAAGAGGGACAGGTATGTATAGAATTATGGGGAAAGGTCCCTGCACCATCTTCTAGTACAGAAATGCTGGCTCAGATTCAGAGGTTTGGCAGGGTCAGCATCCTCAAGGGCAGCCCTCCAGATGTTCCCATCCCATATTTCAAGATCCAGGTATTCTTGACTATAGCAAAGCAGACTTGCCTTGGTGGTGCTTCTAAACATCTCTAGACTTCTGTGACTACATTAGGTCTTCCACCTATAAACTTTTTCCACCCTTCAAATGAAGCAGATAAGGACCTCTGTAAGCTACCAGAGAGGCTCCCTGACTGTCACATTTAGCCATTAAGTGTAAATAACACTCATTAATGCTATTATAGTTTCTCATTAGCCTTTCTTAGGGTGTAAACACAACTTAGTAATAATCAATAAATTCCTCTGTCTTCGTAGACATTTCTCATCATTATCACTCTGCCCCCCCACCAACCACTTCATTATAGGGCATTTCTAAGGAAAGGCCACTGAAAGTCCTCAAGCCAAAGCCCATCTGAAGAATCTGAGGTCTGTCTAGTATCTATCCCTTAGTGATCAGTCATTGCCTGGGAGGAGCTTGTAGAAAGTGTAGCTGTAACAGGAAAACATAGTGATAAATTTCAGACTGCAGCAGGTGGGCTGCTAGTCAGTTACACTTCCTGAAGCAGGAAATCAGAGGGACATAGTGTAATAGATGCTACACTGGGATCTATAAATGCAAGTAGGATTAATGTCATGAAAAACAGAGTAGGGAGCTCAGGATTGGTTCCTTCATTGAAGCAACCTTTAAGCAAGCAAAAACTGACAAAATAAGTTTTGTAAAAATTGCATTCTATGCCTCTTATCTCCTCTACTTGAGAGGCAGAGGCAGAAGGAACTCAAGTTTAAGACCTGCCCAGGCAAAGTTAATGAAACCCTATCTCAAAAACAAAGTACAAACAAGGGCTGGGGACATGGATGGCTCTAGTGGTAACATAACTAGCATGTACACGTTCTTAGGTTCAATCCCCAGTACTGCAAAAAAAAAAAAATCTTAAATCAATTTTTAAAAAAATTTACAGCAGTCAAGGTTGTGTGCTTAGTGAAGACAGAGGCTGCTAAATTTTGGTAAGAAAGCATTGTGGCATTTTTTGCTTACCTCTCTGCTATTCCCCATTCCCCAGGATAATGGTGTCTGTGGGGTCAATGTCTGTACTCCTGGTGTGGCTAGCTGGTGTTAGAGGTCCATGACAAAAACAGTGGTTGTGCATTTTGACCAGTCTGGTGGTTTCCAAAGGGACTGATGCAGAGGCTTGATTGGAGTAGCATTCCTGGCAGCAACTATTAGAAGTATATAAAGGCATATAAAACTCATAGCTATCTCAGGCAAGGAATAACAAACAGGGAAAGCAGAAGACAGATCAAAACCCCTAGGAAAGAGAAGGCTGAGGAAGATATTTGGGGAAATAAGAACCTTGAAGGCCAACCACATATACCAGGGAATCAGGAGTCCAACACATGCCTAGAGCTGGACACATGCTCAGACAAGACCTGTGAAGATCCTGGGCTTTGACCCCTGAGGGAATCTTTGGGGTAGCCATAATAAAGAAGGGAAAGCTAAGGCAGAATTGTAGGCAGCTTGGCTAAGAAGGGATGGGGTATTACAGCTTAGAACAATCTGTAAAGACTGGGAGACTTGATTTTATTGTTTTAGTTGGTTGGTTGGTATTTTGTTTTGCTTCAGGATTTACAGATAACAGAGAGGTCCCTGACTGATCACTGAAATAGTGAAACACACTCCAGTGACCACACATGACAAAGAGTATAGGTTCTGAAAAAAATGGTTGGAGAAAGTCACATAACAAGGGGATAACTTCAACCTTTGACAGCAGCAATAGAGAGCCCTGGAGTTTTCCAGAGATATCACACTATAATATTCAAAATACTTACAAAAATTAAAAGACATATGAAGAACCAGAAAAATAAAAGTGTGGCCCAATCACATGAAAAAGGTAGAAAGTATTCTGGGGAAGCCTTAACATTGTACTTACTACTCAGAGACTTTAAATCAACTGTCCTAAAAAATAAACCCAGAGAACCAAAGGAAACTATAATGAATTGAAACTAGGAGGATGATGTCTCATCAAATTGAGTCGACTCTTCAAGTGACATTGAGGAGAGGGAAATTATAAAAAGGAACAAATAGAAAATTTGGACCTAAAAGTACAAAAGCTGAAATGAAAAATTCACTAGAGGGCTCAGTAGTAGGTTAAAGCAGGAGGAAGAGTAAATGAACATGAAAGTAGGACAATTGAAATTATTGAGTCTGAGTAGCAGAAAAAAATAATGAAATAAATTAACAGTCTTAAGGACATATCATCATACTAACATATGCAATATAGGAATGCTAGAAAGAAAAGTAAGTTTCACAAAGGCAGAAAGAATACTGGAATTAATAGTGGTAGAAAATTTCCTAAATTTTCTTGAAGACATGAATCTATGCATCCAAGAAGCTCTACAAAATTCAAGTTGAATTAATTCAAAGCTACATCAAAAACATAATAAAAACATCACAATTAAAGTAAAAAGGATCTTTTGTTTTTCTTGCCATACTGGGGGTTGAACTCAGGGTCACACTTGTTAGGCAGGTGCTCTACAACTTGAGCCATTCCACCAACCCAAAAGAGAGGATCTTAAACACAGAAAGCCAGGACATCTTTCTTTAGAAGGGAAGTGCAGTATGTTAGCAGTCTTACATTTCTCATTAAAACCACAGAAACCCAAAGGCAGTGAAAGACACATGTAAAGTGAAGAAAAAAGGAAAACCAGGAATTTTATATTTGACAAAATTATCTTTAAAAAATAAAGGAGAAGCAGGCATGATGGTGTATGCTTGGTCTTGGCATTTGGCACATTGGGAAGGAGGTGAGGCCTAGTGGAAGGAAGTTAGGTCATGGAAGATATGCTCTTAAAGGGGATATTGTGTCCCTTCCTCTGGCTCTCTTGCTTCCCAGTTTCCTTGGGGTGAACAACTTCCAACACATGATCCCACCATGATGTAGTGTGCTCCCTCAGATCAATAGGACCAAGAGACTATGGACTGAAATCTATGAAGCTGTGAACCAAAATAAACTTTTTAAGTTCTTTATTTCAGGTATTCTGCCTCAGTAATGCAAAGCTGACTAAAATACTTACTATTGCTAAGATATGACCAAAAGCAATCTACAGATTCATTGCAAAATAAAAAATCAATATCAGATTTTTTATTTTGCAAAAATAGGAGAAGCCAATCTATAAATTCATATGAAATTACAGAGGGCCCCAAATAGTCCCAGAATATCCTGAAAAAGAATGACAATTTCAAAATCATTTTACTACAACTGTCTTTTGACTGAGTTGCCATGGTATTCAGTGTAGAATGAATAGTCTTTTCAACAAATGGTGCTACAAAACTAGATGTCAGTATAGACAATTTTTTAAAAATTTTATCTTATGCTAACACAAAATATACTCATAATAGGTGAGAGCCCTAAATATAAGGTAAAACCATAGAACTTCTAGAATAGTATATAAAAGGTAAACATTAATTTCCTAGGTATAAAATTTCTTAGACAGATGAACTAGGATGTGAATGTATTCCAGGTACACTGTATGCATTTATAGAATTATGACAATGAAATTCCTTGTTATTAATATATGATAATTCTAAAAATTAAATTCTTAGACCCAAGTGAAAAAAAATCATAAAAATAAAATAAAGGGTATGGGGCATAGCTTAAGAAGTAGAGTACTTACCTAGACTGGAAAGAGCCTGAGTTCAATCCCCATTACTGAAAAAAAAAACGAAAGAAAGAAAACATGTAAAAGAAATCTTCACCAAAATCAGAAGTCTGCTCTTTAAAATATACCATTAAGAAAATGAAAAGGCAAGCCACGAACTATGTATGTGTCTGCTAAGAGTATCTGATAAGAGTTTTGAATCCAGAATGTATAAGGAACTCTTATAACTTAAAAGTGAGACAAAGAATGCAATAAAAATGGGCAAAGATTTGAAGAGACACTTAATCAAAGAAGAAATATAGATGTCTAGTAAAACACATTAATGACATTCAACGTGATTAGTAATCAGAGAAATATGCTTTACCATAAAGAGAAACCATTGTATATTCAATAGAAGGATAAAAATGAAAAGTGGGAAGAATATGGATAGACTATAAGTGTCCTATATTGTTCATTGATGTAACCATCTTGTAACATTGTTTGGCAGTTCCTTATAAGTTAAAAATACTTAATATATGACCCTCCAATTCTAACAACTTGTATGTCACCCCAAGAGAAATGAAATTACATGCTCATACAATAATTTATGCATGAATATTCATAGCAGAATAGGTCTAAGCAGAAAACATCCCAAATAACCATCAACTACTGTGTGCACAAATAAATAGTTGATTAATACTACTAATTAAAAGAAACTACAGGTACCTGAGCAAAATGGATACATCTCAAAAGACTTATGCAAAATAAAAGAAGTCCAAAACAACAGAATATGATTCCATTTTTATATTCTTGAAAAGGCAAAGCCCAGAAATAATTTATTCTTATCCTATTTATTTCATATATATATATATATATATATATATATATATATATATATATACACACAAAACATTCTAGAAAATAAAAAACAAACTCAGCACCAAGAACCATATATATTAGTGGTACCCTGAGCCTGGAGGTGGGGCTGAGGCCATTACTGTAAAAGAGTACATGGAAGCTTTTTGAGATGATGAAAAATATCTATGTATGTTGATTGTGCCTATGGTAATATGGCTGTGTACATTTGTTTAAACACTTAGGACTATTTACTTTAAATGAATGAATTTTCTTATAAATAAATTATACCTCAATAGGTGATAAAAACATTAAAGGTACTTTCCCAGAATAAATGACTTAAATTTTCCTATTGAACAGCCCAGTGCACAGTGAACCTGAAAAAAATTGATGGTTCCAGAAAATATCCTAGTAATACAGACTTTAAAGGTAGTGTATCCTCTGAGTCTCCAGGCAAAAAAAAAGCAACCGTTAAATCATTTTGAAAGGAGAGGATAAAGGAAGCCTAGGAGTGTAGCTCATTGAAGAGCACTTGCCTAGCATGCTAAAGGCCCTGGGTTTGGTTCCAAACCTACAGAAATAAACAAGTTAACATTAGATTTCTTGCTATTAAGACATCAGTCATGAAATAGCTACAAAATACTCAGGGAAAAGGGGATAAACCAAGTATTTTATCTGTCTTCTCAAGCTTTTCTACATTGTGTCAAATCTGGGGGAAAAAATAGTAGTCTTAGAGGAAATTAAACACATGTGTCTTTCTAAGGAATCTACTGTAAAACAAACTTTATCAGAACAGATATCTGGGAAAACTTTGCAAAAAATACCTGATATCAACTACTCACATTTGGATATCCAAAGCAAAAGCAAATATAAGGGTAAGGACATAACACAAATGTATATTGTATGCTTTGAAAAGTATAAATAACACAATTGAAAAAGAGAGGATAATGAAGAAATATAAGGGAGAGCAAAACATAATTACCACCCAGACAAAGGGTGAAAGTCAAACCATTTCACTTAAAGCTGACAAACTGGAACTAAAGATTATTTTAGGCAAGCTCAGCGATCCACAAAAGAACAAATCAACAAAAGATCTTAAGAAACATTGTCAGCAAAATAGATAAAAATAAGAAATAGAGCCAAACAAATTCTACAACTGAGGAATACAAGGAATGAAATGAAGAATGTAACAGAGAGCCTTAATAGCTGTCTTACCAAGCAGAAGAAAGAATGTGTGAACTTAAAGATATATTATTTGAAGTTACCATGTTAGAGGACAAAAAGAAAAAGGAATGAAAAGAGTGAAGAAAGACTACAGGACTTATGGGACATCAGTATACCAAATTTTATATTATGAGTATTCCAGAAAGGAAGGGGAGAGAGAAAAGGGTAGAAAGCTTAAGGAAATAATGGCTGAGAACTTACCAAATCTGGAGAAAGATACAGACATCCAGGCACATGAAGTTCTGTGGACATGGTGCAAGCATGAGGCCCCAAATTTAACTCCAGTACTTCCCCCCACCAAAAAAAAAAAAAAAATCCCAAACAGGTTTAACACAAAGAAATCTTCATTTAGACATAATCAAACTATCAGAAATTTCTAAAAGCATTAAGAGAAAAAAGACTCATAACATAGAAGGGACTCTTATAACTCTTATCTCGATATTTCTCAATAGCAACTGTACAGGCCAGGAGAGAATAAGATGATATATTCAAAACATTGAAAAGAAAAGAAATTAAAAAAAAAAACCACAATCAAATTTACTTTATCCAACAAAACTGCCCTTCAGAAATGAAGGAGAAAGACTTTCCCCAACAAGCAAAAGCTGAGCCAATGCATCACCACTAGACCTGCCTTATAAGAAGTGCTAAAGCTCTGAGGGGTGTACCCAGTGGTAGAGTGCTTGCCTAGCATATGTGAGGCCTAGATTCAATCCCCAGCACCAGGAATGGGGAAGAAATCTAAACTGAAATAAAATGGCACTAACTTATAATATGACAACATGTGAAAGTATAAAAATCACTGATGAAGGTAAGTATATCCTCAAGTTAGAGTACTCTAATATGGTAATGATGGTGTGCAGTCACTTTTAATTTTACTATAAAGGTTAAAAGAAAATACATACACTGACATCAAAAAAGCAAAAAAAAAGGAAAGAAGAATAAAAGAGTAGTTTTTGTATGTGATCAAAATTATCACCTTAAAATATCTTATTTTAACTAAAAAACATTTTACATAAATCACATGACAATCTCAAAGCCATACATATAGTAGATACAGGAAAGACAAAGGATTCACCTACCACTACAGGAAAATCATCAAATCACAAAGTCACACAGCAGTAGATAAACAAAGGAACTATAAAACAAGAAGCAAACAATAAGATAGCAATAGTAAGTCCTTATCTATCAATAATTATTTTAAATACAAGTGGATTAAATTTTTCAATCAAAAATTGGGATGACTAGATTTCATTTTGTAGCCTTAAGATATGATATGACTGAATAGGTTTAAAAAATAATGAACCATATGCTAACTAAAGGAGCCTTTCCTTAGGCTGAAGGACACACAAAATCTGAACGTGAAGGAGTGGAAACCAAAATAGAGCAAGGGTTGCTATACTTAACATCAATCAAAATAGACTTGAAGTCAAACATGTAATAGACAAAGAAGTTTATTATATAATATGAATGTTACTAAATCACCAAGATATAATTGTAAACATATAGCCACTCAACATTAGAATACCTAAATAAATGAAGTAAATATTAATTGATCTAAAGTGAGAAATACAGGAATAGACAATACAATAATGGAGGACATCAGTACTTTTAATATTGGATAGGTCATCTGGACAAAATACAGAAACATTGGACTCAAACTAAGTAACCTAACAGACACATCCAGTACATTCCATCCAACAACAGCTGCCTCTTCAATGTGATAACTATTTCTTTTTGTTGTGCAGAAGCTTTTTAGTTTCATAGTCCCATTTTTCAATCCTTCCTCTTAGTCGCTGAGCCATTTGAGTTCTACTTAGGAAGTTATCTATACCTATAAGTTTCAGTGCATTCCCTGCTCTTTTCTGCACTGGCTTCAAACTTTCAGGTCTTATGTAAAAGTTCTCAATCCACTTTGAGTTGATACTTGGACAGAATTAAAGACATGGATCTAGTTTCAGTTTTCTGCATGCAGATGCCCAGTTTTCCCAGCAACATTTGTTGAAGAGGCTGTCTTTTCTCTATTGTATGTTTTGGGTACCTTTAATCAAGTGGATCTAGCTGCATGGATTCATATCTGGTTCTGCTATTCTGTTCTGTTGGTCTTCTTACCTGTTTTTATGCTAGTTCCATGCTGTTTTATTGCTATGGGTCTGTAGTATAGTTTCAAGTTGGGTATTGTGATACTTCCAGCACGATTCTTTTCGCTCAGTATTGCCTTGGCTATTTGCAGTCTTTTGTACTTCCAAATGAGCATTAAAGTTGAGATAAATGAAAATGGACACACAGTAAGATGCATCAAAAGCGTTTTTTTAAGTGGTACTGCGATTTGAACTCAGGACTTTGTGCTGCAAGGCAGGCACTCTACCACTTGCAGCCATGCCTTCAGCCCAAAGCAGTTTTAAGAGAGTGATACGTACCTAAATAAAGAAAAAAGAAGGATCTCAGTAACCTAACTTTATACCCCCAAAGAGTTAAGAAAAGATAAACAAACTAAGCTCAAAGTTAGCAGAAGGAAGGAAATGAAGATCAGAGCAGAAGTAAATGACATAGAGTTCAGAAAAACATTAGAAAAGATCAATGAAATTAAGAATGTTTTTTCCTAAAAAAAAAAAAAGCCTATTGCAAAAACCAGATCTCATTGAAAAGATTTATTAAGACTTGGCATGAAGGAAGCCTAAGTGAAAAGCAAAAAAAAAAAAAAAAAAAAGAATGTTTTTTTCCTTTGAAAAATTTCTGTTCAGTTCATTTTCCCATTTCTTCATTGGGTTACTGATTTTTTGGGGGAGTTTATTTTTTTGAGCTCCCTGTATATTCTGGTTATTAATCTCTTGTCAGATGTATAGCTGGCAAAGATTTTCTCCCATTCTGTGGGCAGCCTCTTTAGTCTGGTGACCACTTCCTTTGTTGTGCAGGTGCATTTTAGTGTAATGCAGTTCCATTTGTCAATTCTTTCTCTTAATTGCCGAGCCATTGGAGTTCTATTTAGGAAGTTATTGCCTACACCTATAAGTTCCAGTGTCTTCTCTATTCTTTCCTGCACTAGTTTCAAAGTTTCAGGCTATGTATTAAGATCCTTGATCCACTTTGAATTGATATTTGTACAGGGTGGGAGACAGTGATGCTCACCATCTTTGGCCATAAAGGAAAATGCACATCAAAACCACATTAAGAATCCACCTCACTCCTGTTAGAATGGCAATCATCAAGAATACAAACAGCAACAAATATTGGTGAAGATGCAGGGAAAAGGAACCCTCATGTACTGTTGGTGGGAATGTAAATTAGTACAACCACTATAAAGCAGTATGGTGTTTTCTCAAAAAAGTAAAAATAGAACTAAAATATCATCCAGCAATACCACTCATAGGCATTTATCCAAAGGAATGTAAGTCAGGATACAATTGAGACACTTGCACACCCATGTTTATTGCAGCATTATTTATAATAGCCAGATTATGCAAACAGCCCAGATGTCCTAGAACTATGAATGGATTAAGAAAATGTGGTCTATACATATACACAATAGAATTTTATTCAGTCCTAAAGAAGAATGAAATTTTGTCATTTGCAGGTAAATGAATGCACTAGAGAATATCATCCTAAGTGAAGTTAGCCCAGTTCAGAAAGACAAAGGTCACATGTTTTTTCTCATATGTGGAAGATAGATCTAATACAAATACAAGCATTATTATATATACATATAAATATATAGGGAACATGTTTCCAAAAGTGAGAGTACTCGAAGAGACTAAAGGAGGAGGAAAAGAAGAAAAGAATGATAGAGTAAATAACATATTACATCTGTATAGAAAGAAGACACAGTGAAAATTGCTGAACAATACAGAGTAGGTAGAAAAGGGTGAAGAAGAGCAGGGGTTAGACTGGTCCAAGCACAATATATTTATAGGTAAAGTACCAAGGCAAAACCCCACTGAACAATGAACAATCAAACCATGAACAGAAATGTAACATGTCATGTTAAAGGAAGGGTACTAGTGAAAGGGGGAGGATAAATGAAGAGGGTGAATATAGTTGATGTGTTTTTTACACATGTATGAATATGGAATGTTGAAACCTGTTGAAGTTATTTTAAGAAAGGGGAGGAGAAAATGGAGGAAAGGAATCAAGTTAGGGTAAATTGTATGGATATATGGAAATGTCACAATGAAACCCCCTGTACAACTATTATATACTAATAAAAATGTTTAGAAGAGTGTTTTTTCAAAGATAAGCAATATTTCTAAACTGTTTACTGGACTAAAGTAAGAGAAGATTTAAAAATCAAATGAAAGAGGAGACATTATGATTGATTCCACAGAAATAAAAAAGGATCATAAGAGATTACTATGAACAGTTATACATGAACAAATGAGAAAATCTAGGAGAAATAGAGAAATGCCTGCCAATTCTGAATTGTGAAGAAATACAAATCTGAACAGACCAATAATTAGTAAGGAGATTGAGTCAGTAATCAGAAATTTTTTAAGAAAACCCAAGACCAAGGGATTCATTAGTGAATTCTACCAAATAGTTAAGAAATAATTAACATTATTTTTTAACTCATCCAAAAATTATAAGAGGAGGGAACTCTTCCAAACTCTTTGTAGTAAGCCAGCATTAACCTAAAGGCAGCTACAAAGACACTACATGTAAAGAAAATTACCAGCCAGTGTACTTGGTTAACATACATGAAAAAATACTAGCAAGCCAAATTCAATAGCATGCTAAATGGGCTCAAGCACCATGACACTGGGTTTTATCCTAGGGATGCAGGATGTTTTAACATAGCCAGATCAATAAGTGTGACACACCACATTAGCAGAATGAAGGATAAAAATTACACGATCATCTCAATAAATGCAGAAAAACATTTGGCAAAATTTAACATCTTTTCATGATAAAAACTCTGAAGAAATTAGGTATGAGAAGGAATGAACCTTAATATAATCTGGGCTTTTTTGACAAGCCCACACCTAATGTCATACTAAGTGTTGAAAAGATGAAAGCTTTTCTTCTAGCATCAGGAAGAAGATGAGGGCACCCATTCTCATCACCTCTATACTCAACATAGTACTGGAAGTCCTAGCCATACCACTGAGGTAAGAAAAACAAATTAAAAAACCCAAACTACAGCTAAATATAGTGGTGCACACCTGTAATCCCGGTTACTTGGAAGGTGGAAGCAAGAGGATCTTGTGTTGGAGACTAGCCTATGCAAAATTACTGAGCACTGTTTCAAAAACAACATCCAAAGGACTGGGGGCGTGGCTCAAATGCTAGAGTGCTTGCCTTGCACATGCTAGGGTTCAATTCCCATTACTGAAGGAAAACAGCCCAAATCAAAAAAAAAAGTAAAATTGCTTTGTTTGCAGATGACATGACTTTATATTCAAAGAATTCTAATTATTACAAAAAAAAAAAACCTGTTAGAACCAATAAATGAAGTGAGTAACTATAAGTCATAAAATTAACATATAAAATTAGTCATGTTTCTATAAACTTAACAATGAACCATCTGAAAAAGAAATCAAAATAATCCATTTATTATAGCACAAAATAGGAGTAAATTTAACAAAAGATGTAAAAGATCTGCACACTGAAAACCATAAGACATTGATGAGAGAAGTTACAGAAGACACAAAAAAATTGAAAGACACCCCATGTTCATAGATTAGAAGAATTTACATTATTAAAATGTCCATGCTACTCAAAGCAGATCTATAAATCCAGCGCAGTCAAAATTTTAATGGCATTTTTCACAGAAACAAAAAAAAAAGAATCATAAAATTTCTATGCAATCACAAAGACCCCAAATAGCTAAAGCAGTCTTGAGAAAGAATAAACAAAGCTGGAGGCATCATGACTGCTGGTTTCAAATTACATTATAAAAGTACAGTATTCAAATAGTATGAAACCAGACACACAGACTGATGGAATAGATAGCCCAAAAATAACACATATGATCAAATAATTTCCAACAAAGAGCCAAGAATACACAATGGGGAAAGATAGTCTCTCCAGTAAAAGCTGTTGGGAAAACTGGATATACACAAGCAAGAGAATGAAATTGGAGCTTTAGTTTACATCATACAAAAAAAGATAAAGATTTGAGACATAATATCTAAAAATATGAAACTCCTAGAAAAAAACAAGTGGGTAATCTCCTTGACACTGGTCTGTCTTGGCAATGATTTTTTTGGATTTGACAGAAGTATAGCAACAAAAGGAAAAAGAGTTTCTGTACTGCAAAGGAGAAAATTAACATAAGGCAACCTTCTATGAAGACTGGTCAATCTCTATTTTTTAACAGAATTAAATAGGAAAAATTCTATTACTTCCAAAGTTCTAAAATCATCTGTTCACTTATATTATAGTATAATTAATAAAATTTATTTCCTTGCCAAAAAAGAAAGTATAGTATCTACATGCAGTGGGTTATCATTAGCTTTAAAAAAGAGAGAAATCATTCCATTTGTGCCAATATGGGTGAATTTAGAAGATGATATAGAAAATAAAATAATCCAGACACAGAAGAATAAATACTACATATCATTTCACTTATATGAGGAATCTAAGGTAATTAAACCTATAGAAGCATGATGTATAGAATGGTTGCTGCCAGGCCCTGGGAAAAGGGAACACAGACTATCTAAGCACAAAATTTCAGATATGTAAGATGAATAATTTCTAGAGATCTAATATACAGTATTATTACCTAGAATTTAAATTACTGAATTGTATACTTAAAATTTTGCTAAAAGCATAGATCTTGTGTTAAGTGCATCACACAAAAAAGGGTAGGAATGAATTTTTGGAGGTACAAACATGCCTATGGCATTTTGCAAGTGTGTATTTATCTCTAAACTCATCCAGTTGTATACATTAAATATGTATAGCATATTAACTGAATATGTGAGATATGTCAGTATCTCAACAAAGTATTATTTTAAACTGGATGGAAGTGTAAGTTAAAAAAAAGAGTCCAAAGGAAATACGTAAAAGTAATTAGTATATATTTACTGAGTTTATAAAAATGCAAACATTTTTAAATATAAAAAGAAATATGAGAACAAAACCATTTTTCAAAAGCAAAGAAATCTGGGTGTGATGGTACAGACCTGAAATCCCAGCACTTGAGAGACTGAGGCAGGGAGAATTGAGTTTGGAGCCAGCTTGAGCTACATAGTGAGACCCTTCCACCAAAAATCAAAAGTAGAGACAAATGGCCATATGTTTAAAAAATATGGAGCAGTAGTTGTTACAGGTAACAAGACAGAATCATGTCACAGATCATTAAACAGGACAGAGGAAGTCACTCTACAAGGTAGCTGTGGGCTACCTTTCATAATGATAATGTTAGGAACACCTTTGTACCATATAACATGATATGAATCTTCATAGACCAGATATACTGGAAATGTAAGGAGAAACATATAAAAGTAAACCTGTAGTAAATTTGCATATACACTTTGAATCTAAGACTTCTAAGACTGATCAAATGTACAGAAAAACAAGATGTAAATGAAAAAAAGCAACAGACAATAAGGAGTTCTTACGGATGGGATTCACACACACACACAGATAAGTAATGACACTCTCAGGCCAGGCACAGTGGCTTATGCCTGTAATCTCAGCTACTTGGGCAGTAGAAATTGCAAGGATTGTGGTTGAAGACCAACTGGGTCTAAAAGTTAGTGAGACCTCTTCTCAACAAACAAGACTCTGGCAAGATGGTGCATGCCTATAATCTCAAATCCTCAGAAGAGAGAGATAGGAAAATTGTGTTCCAAAGTCAACAACCCAGGCTGACCTCAAACTCACAATCCTCCTGCCTCAGCCTCTTGTGTACTGGATTATAGACCTATGCCACCAGGCCCCACTCTTTGTAAAACTTAAATTTCATTACTGACAGATTATATTTTTAAAAACTTACTGAGATGTGTTTTTTAAATTTATTTCATAATATAATCTTGTAGATAGCCCTTATATGCTTGAGAAGAACGTATGTTCTCAAAGGTTGACAAGTTCTACGTATCCAGTAAATGTAGTTTAATAATTATGTTATTTAAAACTTGTATTTCTTTTCTAATTTTTGACTCTCCAACCTAGCAGAAATTCAGAGATAACTTTTGAAATTTCACACTATGACTAGCTGATTGTTTAATTCTGTTAAAGCTTTACTTTATATATTTTGAACCTATTTTATTAAGGACATGCAAGGTTAGAGCTTTCATACCTTGTTGGAGACTTCAAATTTTTATCATTTTGTTCTTATCCTTTCTACCTTTTTTGATTTCTGTCTGATAATACAGCTACCTCATCTTACCCTCTCTACCCCTAAACACAACTCATCTGATTATACAGATATTCAGTTTTACTTTTTTAGAAGACATTTATTGAGGTTTAATTCAAATACTATAAAAGTCATTAATTTTAAATATACAATTCAATATTTAGCAAATTTGTAATTGTAAAACATTTCCTATGCTTCAAGAAGATCATTCCTGTCCTTTTACAGACCCTTGTCCCCAACCCGAGCCAACCATTAATTTACTTTCTGTGTCTATAAATTTGTTTTTCCTGAACATTTTATTTAAAAAGAATCATGCAGTATACCTTCAGATTTTGTTTCTTTTACTTATGTTTTTTTAGTTCTGTGACCTTGTTGTACAGGTTGAGCATCCCCGATATAAAAATGTGAAATCTGAAAATTTTGAGCACTGACACAATGCTCAAAAACTGACATCTATATATACATATATATAAATATATATACATATACAATATGTAGTTGTTTGTTTGTTTGTTTCCTTTTTAAAAGAGGCTGGGCTCCTTCCCTTGCATTGTGTGCTATGAGGTATGTAGATCTCCTGTCTTAGATTTCATTTCTGAAGAGTGACCTTGTGGATCTTCCCAAGGCTTGCCTTTTGTCTTTTGCTTGTAACCTCACTGGTGGGGATTCTGAATCCATTCCCTACTGTTTTGCTCAGTGCTATATGTTATATTTCATTGTTTTCTTTATGGATAGAAAGTTCCATATTTCAGGATTCCATGTGAATTCTGTCTACTGTCTACTGTTGCCATCCCTTGCTTTTCCTGGTCACTGTTACAGATTTGTAAACATGTGACAAAATACTTGCTGTCTCTAATCTGCCATCTTAAGTCTCTCTTTCCATTCTTTCACTTTTAACCCTTTTTTACCTTTATGATTTAGATGTTGATATAAATAACATATATACTTGAGGACATATACATTTATTTACTTGATATTTAGCAAAACCTTTTAACAACCAGTCTTTCTTGTTTCTCAGACCTTTCTTCTGAGGTCATTTTCTTTTTTCCTGAAGCATATACCCTAGAACTTCCTTCATTGAATATCTGTAGAATGCTCACAGTTTTAAAATAACTCAAAAATATGTGTTTTTTCTCATTGTAACAGTGTACTACAACAGAGTTCTACTGTTATATGATGCAGGGTTGATACATATTTTTGTCCCATAATTTGAAAATATTCCTACTGTCTTCTACCTCCCACTGTTGCCATTGAGAGGTCTGCTGTCATTCTATTTGTAGTTCTTTGTTAGGTGATCTGTGGTTTTTCTTTAACTTTTATGATGTTTTTATTTGTTGACTTTGGCATTTTCATTGCAATGTGCATAGTTACATATTAACATATTCCTTTTAATTTTGCTTGCTTTGTATCTATTTTTCCATTTTCTCTATATTTTATCTGTTGATTCATATCATGTATCAGCTCAGGAAATTATTACCCGAGGATTCCAAGATGGTGGCAAGAGGGAGGAAACAGAAAGCATGCCTCCTATAGTGAAATCTTGGACAGATGTTGGAGACACACCTTGCAGGCAAAACCACCGAGAAGAGACAAAACTTTGATCCCTCCACACCTCTAGCCGGCACAGAGCATCTCCAATTCACACTAAACAAAGAAACCAGGAGGGCGCCCGGGCTGCCAGTCGCCCGCGCCCAGATGGCTTGGGAAGACACGGACAAGTTTTGTTGTACTTTAAGCGTCCCCTTCAATGAGACAACTACAGAACAACATCTGAGGCACCATCTCCAGGATTGGAGACTGAGATGGACACCAAAATTATTAAGACTGAAACTTAATTGCATTTGAACTTGGAGGTTTTTATTTATTTATTTTTTATTATCTATTTTTCATTTTGTTTTATTTTATTTATATATATATTTCTTTCATTTACTTATTTTTTATTTTTATTCTTATCTTTATTCTTTTTATTTTTTATTTTCAATGCTCCCTCTGTCTCTCTAATGCCTGTTCAGCTTACTGTCGATTAGTACACTAACACTCCCTGTTTATACCTTTGAAACTTTGATTCCTTGTTTCGTTTTCTCCTACCTGTCTGTTTATTTGTTTTTCCCTTTTCTTTAACCTCTTGCTTTCCATCTCCTCTCACCCTTTCATTCTAAATATTACCATTGTTATTATTACAAGCTACAAAATACTTAATCGCACACAGTACAGGGACAGTAACAACACCAAGGACAATGATGGGAAGACAGACAAAACAGGGAAACCAGTTTCCCCACAGCAAAAAATTAGTACAGGAACCAGAGGGAAATGAAGAAAACAGATACTCAGATCCAGACTTCAACAAAATGAAGATAAACTATGCCAAACAACCCAATGAAGCCCACAAGAATAATTTAAAAGAAGACATACTACAGGTACTCAATGAGAATTTTATAGAGATGATACTGGATATGATCAACCAAAATGTACAGGAGACACTCAAGAAATTCCAAGACAACAAAAATAGAGAATTTGAAAAAGCAAAAGAAGAAATAAAGGAAACCATAGAAGCACTGTATAAACAACAAAGTGAAACAGAGAACACAATTAATAAACAGATAAATGAACTCATGACAAAAATAGACAACATTAAAGAGGAAACCACCCAGGATATGGAAAAACCTCAGAAAAAAGAACGAAACAGAACTGTAAAACAAAACAGAAGGCCAATCCAGCAGAACAGAACAAACAGAAGACAGAATCTCAGAACTCAAAGATGAAATGATAATCAAAGGAAAAACCAAAGAACTATTAATTAAAAAACTCGACCTGTGAAAAGAAAATGCAAGAACTCACCAACTCCATCAAAAGACCAAACTTGAGAATCGTGGGCATCAAAGAAGGAGAAGAGGTGCAAGCGAAGGGAATGTGTAATATATTTAACAAAATAATAATGGAATATTCCCCAAATCTAGAGAAAGATATTCCCATACAGATGCAAGAGGCCTGCAGGACACCAAACAGACCAGATCAAAATAGAACTACCCCATGACATATCATCATTAAAACAACAAGTTCAGAAACTAGGGAAAGAATATTGAAGTCTGTAAGACAAAAAAAACAAGTAACATACAAAGGTAAACCCATCAAAATCACAGCAGACTTCTCAACAGAAACATTAAAAGCAAGAAGAGCATGGGGTGAGATCTTCCGGGCACTGAATGAAAATAACTTCAACCCCAGGATACTCTACCCAGCAAAACTATCATTCAAAATAGATGGAGCAATAAAAGTCTTCCATGATAAGCAGAAACTAAAACAATATGTGACCACCAAGCCACCACTACAAAAGATTCTTCAAGGGATTCTGCACTCAGAAAGTGAAACCGAACTTAACCATGAAAAAACAGGCAGCACCAAACCACAGGAAAAGAAAAATCAAGAAAGTAGAGAGTAACCTCAACTTAGGTACACACAATCAAACCTTCAAACAACTAAAACAACTAAATGACAGGAATCACCACATAACTATCAGTACTAACACTTAATGTTAACAGACTTAATTCCCCCATCAAAAGGCACCACTTGACGAAATGGATTAAAAAGAAAGATCCAAAAGTCCTCAACAAAATAATGGCAAACCAAATTCAACAATACATCAAAAAGATTATTCACCAGGACCAAGTAGGCTTCATCCCAGGGATGCAGGGGTGGTTCTACATACAAAAATCAATAAATGTAATAAACCACATTAACAGAAGCAAAGACAAAAACCACTTGATCATCTCAATAGATGCAGAAAAAGCCTTTGATAAGATCCAACATCACTTCATGATAAAAGCTCTAAGAAAACTAGGAATTAAAGGAAAGTACCTCAACATTATAAAAGCTATATATGACAAACCTACAGCCAGCATTATACTTAATGGAGAAAAACTGAAACCTTAAAATCAGGAACCAGACAAGGATGCCCACTATCCCCACTCCTATTCAACATAGTACTGGAATTCCTAGCCAGAGCAATTAGGCAAGAACAAGGAATAAAAGGAATACAAATAGGTAAAGAAACTGTCAAAATATCCCTGTTTGTAGATGACATGATCCTATACTTTAAAGACCCAAAAAACTCTACTCAGAAGCTCCTAGACATCATCAATAGCTATAGCAAGGTAGCAGGATATAAAATCAACAGAGAAAAATCATTAGCATTTCTATACACTAACAATGTGCAAACTGAAAAAGAAGAAAACAATTGCATTTACAAGAGCCTCAAAAAAAAATCAAATACCAGGGCTGGTGGAGTGGCTCAAGTGGTAGAGGGTCTGCCTAGCAAGTGTGAGGTCCTGAGTTCAAGCCCCACTACCAAAAAAAAAAAAAATCAAATACCTAGGTGTAAACCTAACAAAAGATGTGAGTGACCTCTACAAGGAAAACTATAAACTTCTGAAGAAAGAGATTGAGGAAGACTATAGAAAGTGGAGAGATCTCCTATGCTCATGGATTGGTAGAATCTACAGAGTAAAAATGTGTATAATCCTGAAAGTAATCTACATGTTTAATGCAATTCCCATCAAAATTCCAATGACATTCATTAAAGAGATTGAAAAATCTACCGTTAAAATTATATGGAAACACAAGAGGCCACAAATAGCCAAGACAATACTCAGTCAAAAGAACAAAGCTGGAGGTATCACGATACCTGACTTCAAACTATATTACAAAGCAATAACGATAAAAACAGCATGATACTGGCACAAAAACAGACATGAAGACCAGTGGAACAGAATAGAGGACCTAATATGAAGCCACACAACTATAACCAACTTGTCTTTGACAAAGGAGCTAAAAATATATGATGGAGAAATAGCAGCCTCTTCAACAAAAACTGCTGGGAAAATTGGTTAGCAGTCTGCAAAAAACTGATACTACATCTATGTATATCACCCTATACCAATATTAACTCAAAATGGATCAAGGATCTTAGTATCAGACCACAAACTCTAAAGTTGTTACAGGAAAGAGTAGGAAATACTCTGGAGTTAGTAGGTATAGGTAAGAACTTTCTCAACGAAACCCCAGCAGCACAGCAACTAAGAGATAGCATAGATAAATGGGACCTCATAAAACTAAAAAGCTTCTGTTCATCAAAAGAAATAGTCTCTAAACTGAAGAGAACACCCACAGAGTGGGAGAAAATATTTGCCAAAGGACTAATAACCAGAATATATAGGGAACTTAAAAAACTAAATTCTCCCAAAACTAATGAACCAATAAAGAAATGGGCAAGTGAACTAAACAGAACTTTCTCAAAAGAAGAAATTCAAATGGCCAAAAAACAAATGAAAAAATGCTCACCATCTCTAGCAATAAAGGAAATGCAAGTTAAAACCACACTAAGAATCCACCTCACCCCTGTTAGAATAGCCATCATTCGCAACACCACGAACAACAGGTGTTGGCGAGGATTCGGGGAAAAAGGAAAACTCATACACTGTTGGTGGGAATGTAAACTAGTACAACCACTCTGGAAAAAAATTTGGAGGCTACTTAAAAAGCTAAACATTGATCTACCATTTGACCCAGCAATACCACTCTTGGGGATATACCCAAAAGACTGTGACACAGGTTACTCCAGAGGCACCTGCACACCCATGTTTATTGTGGCACTATTCACAATAGCCAAGTTATGGAAATGGCCAAGATGTCCCACCACTGATGAATGGATCAAGAAAATGTGGTATCTATACACAATGGAACTTTATGCAGCCATGAAGAAGAACGAAATGTTATCATTCGCTGGTAAATGGATGGAATTGGAGAACATCATTCTGAGTGAGGTTAACCTGGCCCAAAAGACCAAAAATAGTATGTTCTCCCTCATATGTGGACATTAGATCAAGGGCAAACACAACAGGGGATTGGACTTTGAGCACATGATAAAAGGGAGAGCACACAAGGTAGGGGTGAGGATATGTTAGACACCTAACAAATTAGCTAGCATTTGTTGCCCTTAACGCAGAGAAACTAAAGCAGATACCTTAAAAGCAACTGAGGCCAATAGGAAAAGGGGACCAGGAACTAGAGAAATGGTTAGATCAAAAAGAATTAACCTAGAAGGTAACACACATGCACAGGAAATCAATGTGAGTCAACTCTCTGTATAGCTATTCTTATCTCAACCAGCAAAAACACTTGTTCCTTCCTGTTATTGCTTATACTCTCTCTTCAACAAAATTAGAGATAAGGGCAAAATAGTTTCTGCTGGGTTTTGGGGGGATTGGCGGGAAAGGGAGGGGGCAGAGTGGGTGGTAAGGGAGGGGGTGGGGGCATGGGGGAGAAATGACCCAAGCCTTGTGTGCACATATGAATAATAAAACAATAAAAAAAGTAAATAAAAAAGGAGGCAGAGATCAGGAGGATTGCCTTTTAAAGCCAGCCCAGGCAAATGGTCCTCAAGAACCTATTTTAAGAAACCCATCACAAGGAAGGACTTGTGGAGTGGTTCGGGGTGTCAGCCCTGAGTTCAAGCCCCAGTACTGCAAAGAAAAAAAAAATTAAAGGTATAATTAAAAGACTTATTTTAATCATCAAAAAAAAAAAAGGAAATTATTACCCATTAACTTAATTCCCTGATTGCACATATTGGACTTTTCATGTTCTCTATATTACATAATATCCTTTATATTTTTTATCTCTTTTTTTCTCAACATTCTTCAACATTTGGTACAATTCCTTATGTATCAGTCATGTACTTTTAGTTCACTAATTCTCTCATCAGTTGTGTCAGGTTATTTGACTTCAATAGTAAAATCTTTCATTTCTAAAAGCTCTATTTTATTCTTCAAAATCTTGACCAGGTGGGCTAGGGACATAGCTGAGTGGTAGAGTGTCTAATGTGTCTGAGCTCCTGGTTTGATACCCACCACTGAAGATAAAAAAATATGACCTGGAGTTTTTTGTTTTTTTTTTTCTTAAGTTCTTCCTTCAAATATGTGTTTGTTTTATTTTATTTTATTTTATTCATATGTGCATACAATGTTTGGGTCATTTCTCCTCCCTTCCCCCCACCCCCTCCCTTAACACTCCCCCTCCAAAAAACAAGGGTTTTTGCTAGTTGAGATAAGGATAGCTATACAGGGAGTTGACTCTCATTGCTTTCCTGTATGTGTGTGTTACCTTCTAAATTAATTCTTCTCAAACTAACCTTTTCTGTAGTTCCTGGTCCCCTTCTCCTATTGGCCTCTGTCACTTTAAAGTATCTGCATTAATTTCTCTACATTTAGGGCAACAAATGCTATCCAATTTTTTGGGTGTCTTACCTATCTTCATACCTCCCTTGTGTGCTCTCGCTTTATCATGTGATCAAAGTCCAATCCCCTTGTTGTATTTGCCCTTGATCAAATGTCCACATATGAGGGAGAACATATGATTTTTGGTCTTTTGGGCCAGACTAACCTCACTCAGAATGATGTTCTCCAGTTCCATCCATTTACTTGCGAATGATGAGATTTCATTCTTCTTCATGGCTGCATAAAATTCCATTGTGTATAAATACCATGTTTTCTTAATCCATTCATCAGTAGTGGGGCATCTTGGCTGTTTCCATAACTTGGCTATTGTGAATAGTGCTGCAATAAACATGGGTGTGCAGGTGCCTGTGGAGTACCTTGTGTCACATTCTTTTGGGTATATCCCCAAGAGTGGTAATGCTGGATCATATGGTAGATCAATGTTTAGATTTTTAAGAAGCCTCCAAATTTTTTTCCAGAGTGGTTGTACTAGTTTGCATTCCTACCAGCAGTGTTCCTTTTTCCCTGCATCCTCACCAACACCTGTTGTTATTGGTGCTGCTAATGATGGCTATTCTAACAGAGGTGAGGTGGAATCTTAGTGTGGTTTTAACTTGCATTTCCTTTATTGCTAGATATGGTGAGCATTTTTTCATTTGTTTTTTGGCCATTTGAATTTCTTCTTTTGAGAAAGTTCTGTTTAGTTCACTTACCCATTTCTTTATTGGTTCATTAATTTTGGGAGAATTTAGTTTTTTGAATTCCCTATATATTCTGGTTATCAATCCTTTGTCTGATGTGTAGCTGGCAAATATTTTCTCCTACTCTGTGGGTGGTCTTTTCAGTTTAGAGACCATTTCTTTTGTTGAGCAGAAGCTTTTTAGTTTTATGAAGTCCCATTTATCTATGCTATCTCTTAGTTGCTGAGCTGCTGGGGTTCCACTGAGAAAGTCCTTGCCTATACCTATTAGTTCCAAAGTATTTCCTAATCTTTCCTGTACCAACTTTAGAGTTTAGGGTCTGATATTAAGATCCTTGATGCATTTTGAGTTAATATTGGCATAGGGTGATATACATGGATCTAGTTTCAGTTTTTTGCAGACTGCTAACCAGTTTTCCCAGCAGTTTTTGTTGAAGAGGTTGTCTTTTCTCCATTGTGTATTTTTAGTGCCTTAGTCAAAGATAAGTTGGCTATAGTTCTGTGGCTTTATATCCGGGTCCTCTATTCTGTTCCACTGATCTTCATGTCTGTTTTGTGCCAGCACCATGCTGTTTTTATTGCTATTGCTTTTTAATATAGTTTGAAGTCAGGTATCGTGATACCTCCAGCATTGTTCTTTTGACTGAGTATTGCCTTGGCTACTCGTGACCACTTGTGTTTCCAAATAAATTTAACAGTTGATTTTTCAGTCTCTTTAACAAATGTCATTGGGATTTTGATGGGAATTGCATTAAACATGTAGATTGCTTTTGGGAGTATAAACATTTTTACTCTGTTGATTCTACCAATCCATGAGCATGGGAGATCTCTTCACTTCCTATAGTCTTCGTCAATCTCTTTCTTCAGAAGTTTATAGTTTTTCTTATAGAGGTGTGACCAGGAATTTTTATTGTTTCATATTGCATGCTTATGTTCATGATTCCATCAGTTACTTCCTTAAATATTTTATACTAAATTACTTTATATTTTAACTTTGGTAATTCATATATCTGAAATCAATGATTATCTAAATTTTTTTTCTAATTTTTAGTCATACTGGCTTATTTTCTTACAGTTTGCAAACTTTGTGAATTTGTATTTGTTTCCTTTTAATTTATGGTACTATTTCAGAGCCTCTATCAGAAGGACTTTAATGTAGACATTAATTTTTAGTTAGGTGCAATACTAACTTCGGCTCTTTTTAGTCCTCAGCTTAATCAAAAGTCCTGTGTTTAACAAAGTAAAGACCTTGTCTTGTTGAGGGCTTAGTCTCCTGAAGGTGATGACCTCTCCCACCTCTCCTTATTTGTTGCCTGTTCAGGGATCATTACTCTGGTTTCTGTGAAAGGATTTTGTTTGGTTGTTAAGTTTTTGATGAGAATGTGGTATCTTTGGGTATTTCTTTATCTTTTTAGAGTCTCATGATATATTTTAAGGTATATTTTATAATTAATCTAGTTGGGTGTTCTAGTTGGTATTTCAGGTTCACCATATTGCTAAATGCTACTGTCATGTTTTTCATTTTATCATAACATCTATCACTATTTCTTACCCAGAAAGATGAGTACATCATAACTTAATTTCACTTTCTCCAATTTCAGTTTGTCTATGTGTGGTTGCTAATGATGTTACAATGGACATGTTAGGCATGTTAACCTTGAGGTACCTGGAAAAAAAGAATTGAAGTTTAAGAGAGAGATGGGTCTTAGAGATGTAGGTTTGTGAGTCATTGTCATGTAAGATTATAGAGAAGACTGGAATAAGTAGGAATAAAATAAGACCATAAAGCAGCAACTTCAAGGGATGATAGAGAAAAGTGAACTAGACGAGGAAACTAAGAAGATCTAGTCTAAGAAATGAAAAAAAGCAAGAATTAAGGAAAGAAAGGAACACCAAGAAAGGAGAATGTTTCAAGGAATGGCAGTTTGTAGGATTAAATGTGGCCAAAGGGTACATATTGATAGGGACTTAGCTTTAAGCTTGATCATTTGAAGATGAATGATTACTAGTGTCAAAATACTTACAGCGGAGTATGTACTGCAATGTAATGGAGTAGACCAGTGCAAACTAGGAGTAAATGAATGGACAAGTGGTACAACTTGGTAATTCTCTGACCTCTCCCTTAGCACATTCCAACCCCACTGAAAATATAATGGATCAGCAAATGTACTGTCAAGACACTATCCATTCATAAAAACAAACATAACTGCCTCTTGATCTTCTACAGCTTAGAGGGATTCAGGCAACTACTGGAGGTGCTAGTAAGAATGGATAAGGAGATGGAGGAAACAGTCATCAAACAAATATGAAAATTATATAATTGTTGCAGATTCTGGGCCTAAGAGCTCATATTTAATAGTAACAAGCCTTGTTTGTTTGAATTTTAATTATTTTGGTTATTTCACTAATTAAATATATGCAATCTATTAATAATTGTTAATACTTATTTTTATTTAAAATCTCATCTTTTCTACTACCACATTTTATAATGTAAAATAGAGAAGAGGAAATAACTATTTACATTCATGTTCCTAGAGTCAGAAAAACTGACAAATTAAATCTATCTAAATCGTGGCACTTGGACAAAACAAAGACAACCTTTTATGCTAAAAACCTGTGCAAGGGATATATATGATACACTTTTCTCTCAATATTGTAAGCTTTTTGTAGAAGTAATTCATTTAAATTTAAACTACAGTTTGTTTTCATTTATCCTAGCCCAAAATTAAACTTTCACAAAGAAAATTATCAAAATTATATTTCAGGAAAAGAGTGTATGATTTAGAAAAGTAGAAAGTGTCTTTTTTTTAATTTTACAAAATTTATAATAGTATGATTTAGAAGAGTAGAAAAGTTCTCTTTTAAAAAAAGTTTGCAAAATTTATAACAATATTTTAAATACTGTTCTTTTAAAACAGCCTGAAATATTCTTTTCAATACTCCCAAATGTGAAACTTTTGTATGTAACATTTGACTTCTCAATTTTTACCTAAGGAAAAAAAGTATAATTATACAATTTATTAATTGCTCTACTCCTGCTATATTCTCTTATGAAATGTAATAAAATGAAAATTATAAAAAAAATTCTAAGCTATCATTTTCCCATATCAGTAGTGTCTACTTAAAGTTATGCTTATCCTTGGAAATTACATTTAAGGCCTCCACAGGCTTTGTATCTCGGCACCTCCTAAAACTCGGTAACATTTTGCATATGTACGATTCTAGCAGGCCAAATCCCTTCTGTGGATTCCCACAGAATAGTGAAAACAATGCCAAATAAGTACTTTTAAATAAACAGATCTCTCCTTTTCTATAATTTTGTTCACAATTAACATACATTTCTTTTCTTCCTCACAGGTACCAGAGATTTGAAAAGGCATTTCTCCTAGCTATTGACATTGGTGCTCGTGACCTGTTTATGGTGAGTCATTCCCAGTGATGATTTTGTGTCTTCAGTTCTAAGGCTGAGTAAGTTGTCAGCTTTTGTGACCATTAAAAAGGATTAGTGTCATTTGCAGCCTTAGACACATGGTGGGAAAGAAAGCATTATCCCATCTTAGCTTGCAGCTTTGCCTTCCTTAAACTGGTCAATAGCCATCCAGCATCTTTTGACTTGTTGACATTTTCCTTGCCAGGGCCCAAAGATCTTTCATGTTTTCTAAGAATTTATAATTCTTAAACTCTTCTCCTCATGTACCTTGATGTGAGGGGATAACATCGTTCTAATCCATTCTTTGAGAAAGTACAGCTACAGAAACCAGGACATAGGGGAAAACATGTCCCACAAATCTTGAGTGCACTCCATTTGTCCCTTAGATGTTAGTGAGAAGTAACAAATTGTGAATGTTCTCACATGTATTTTTTAAAGTAACCACAGTACAAAGTGAATCCAAGAGGTTATACAATTCACATACATACTAGTTCTTCCATGTGTTTCTTGAAGAACAGTAAAACTGGCCAGTTCCTAAAGAATCTTGTGATCTATGTCAGGTTCTTGTTTTGTGATATCTTATACCTCAATGAGGTCAGATGAACAAAGGCAGAGTCTTTTCCTGATTTCCCATCATTTTTGCTCCATAGCAATTTCACTGTTATCAAAGAAACAATAGAGCAAAGCTTCTTGAAAACAAGAAAAACCTCTGAAAGATTTTTTTACTTGAATCTTCTGCACTATGAAGAAATTTTGCAGTTTAAACTTTTATGTTTTCTGTATTAAATATGGATTCATCATATCAGATCACTTGTCTTTGGAATGAGTTTCATATTTCAAATTCTAAATTAAAAATGACATTTTCAATGACATTCTCAATTATATACTTTCATTGATCATAAAAATCTTTTCAATTGCTTTTAAAACTATAAACATCTTGTTATTTGTCATCTTTATTTTGTTATGTCTAATTGAGCAAGCATATTAGTATATTGAGGAAAGGTTTTATTACTTTCATCAAAATATGAACATGCAGACATCACAATGTCAGAAATTTAATTACAACACTTTTTAGATTTTTTTAGCCCTTTGACTTTCCTTCCTTATCTCAGCTATCTCTCTTCTGTTGCTTGCTCATCCTAATTAAGGTAAATTTTCTTTGTATTTCTTTATTTTTTATGCCTACAGTACAATCTGTTTTTTAGCCAAGGTAAAAACTAAAGAGGTTAGTATTTAAATGTTTTGTGTCTGGTGAAACTTCTTTCTCAGGGTCTTATGTTCTATAATTCTACTGCTTTGATTATTAATTAATAAATATAATCATCAAAGCCATCTTCTAAACTTTTTCCAAATCATGTTTTAGCATTTAGTCTGTTTAGTCTAGTACCAATATAAAGTCCCTGTGTTAGGTGAAATCTTACCCCAAATAGACTTTCTACTGATTGACTAAAATAAGAGGAGAGAATGATTTTATTTGCTGATGTGCTCCATCCTCATTCTTCATATAAGATGTTATTTATAAAAAAGCCCAAAATGTAGACCGCATTGAGGCCTCAGTGTTTTTGTTTAAATTCATGAACCTACATTATAGATTTAAGGCCCCATGTTCAACTTGTCTAAAAGACCTGATCATGTTTCCTCATAGATTGATTCTTACTATTAGGATTTCATCTATCCAGCAGTCTGTAGCCTATATGCTATGAAATCTTACTTAACCTCTTTTGAAAATAAGTCTTTACAAAATAAACAGGATTATCCCTACTTACAGATGATTTTCTACCCTTAAGACATCTCTTCCTTAAAGATTAAAAATAATAGCAAAGAGATCACACGCACAAAAAGTACCAGTTAACCCCCAAATAGCGTCTTTTGCACTAACCTCCATCAGTGATATAAGACAATATGACAAGAAAGTTGATGTGGCTGAAATGCAGAGGGGCTGAGACAAAAGGGGCCTTATATTTTCAAAAAGGAGTTGAAATTTATCTCAAAGGCTATCAGAAGCTAATAAAGGGTTTTAAACAGAAAACATTATCATTATTTTGACCATGGACCTTCAAACTTTTTCTGTGAACAACCAGGTAGTAAATATTTTAGATTTTACAAGCCATGCAGTCACTGTTTCAGCCTTCAACACTGCCATTTGTAGAACAAAAGCAGTCACAGGCAATATATAAATAAATGAGTTTGACTGCATTCCAGTAAAATTTAATTTACACAAAAATTTGAATATCATAAAATTCTCAAGAGTTACATAATATAACCCTTGTAATCATTTTTTTCAATGATTTAAAAAAAATTCTTTACTTCCATCAGATATGGTTAGCATGTCATATCTTGCTGGCTCTTCATTTAAAGAGTGATTTCTTACTCCATAGTGTGGAGAATAAACTGAAAGAAACCAGGCTCTTAGGTAAAAGTGTTAAAGCAGACAAAGAGATGAGTCCTCTCGGGCCCATTTTTTTCAGATCCAACACCCTAATTTTGACTTTTTTTTTTCAATATTCAAGGCCTATTGATTCAGTTTCAAACTCTCAGCTATTAGCTATATGATTCTGGTATATTACCTGTGAAGTGGCGACAATAATGCCTAACTCACTAGTTAGTTTTAAATACCAGATAAGTTAACATATGTGAAGTATCTAACATATCATAATGGTTTGGCTATTACAGTTTCTAGTGTGTATTTCATATTACTGAATTTTCAGGTCTTTGAGTAGTACTTCATTTTACGTATTTTTGTTAGATTAGTGATATTGGACTTTAGATAACTATTGAAATTTGGATGTTTTAAAAACATAGTCTCCCAGCTATACATCTGACAAGGGATTAATAACAGAATGTACAGGGAGCTCAAAAAACTAAACTCCCCAACTTCAATGACCCAGTAAAGAAATGGGCAAATGCACTGGACAGAGCTTTTTCAAAGGAAGAAGTCCAGATGGCTAAAAATCACATAAAGAAATGCTCACCATCTCTGGCCAGAAAGGAAATACAAATCCAAACCACATTAAGATTCCATCTCACTTAGTTACAGCCACTATGGAAAAACATTATGGAGGCTGTTCAAAAAACTAAAAATAGAACTGTCATATGACCCAGCAATTCCACTCCTAGGGATATACCCAAAGGAATGTGAATCAGGTTATAATAAATGCACCTGCACACCCATGTTTATTATAGCATTATTTACAATAGTTAAGCTATGGAAACAGCCAACATGCCCCACCACTGATGAATATATTAAGAAAGTATATTTATATGCAATGGAATTTTATTCAGCCACAAAGAATTAAATTTTTTCACTTGCAGATAAATGGATGAAACTGAAGAACATCATCTTAATTAAGTTAGCCAGGCTCAAAAGGCCAAAAGCCTCATGTTTTCTTTCATATGTGGAATATAGACCTAATACAAATACAGAAATAGGAAAAATAGCTCACGCTAAAGGGAGGTCACATATGAGAGGGGAAGGGTAAAATAAGAAAGTTAAGAAGGTGAATATAGTTGATGTACTCTCTATATAAGAAAGAATATGGAATTTTAAAACCTGTTGAAACCACCATAAGAAGGGGACTAAGGTAGAAATTAAAAAATAGAAGAGATGAACCAATATATGGAAATGTCACAAGGAACTATCTTAAACAAACAAAAATGTCATTTTTTTTTTTTTTTTTTTACAAAATCGGAGAACAGGAAGGTGGAACAGGTCTTGCCGGGGAGGTGGGGAAAGGGTGTGGGACGGTGATCATAGTGCATACATTGTGTACACATGTATGTAAATGGAAAAATGATTAAAAACTCATGAAGTTATCTGAAACTGTTCCAGGAATGGAGGGAGGGGGGAGATAAAGGAGCATGGTGGAGGGGGTGAATTCAAGTATGATATATTTGATATATATGGCAACTTTTGTAAATGCCACAATGTATGCCTACTCAACACAATAAAAAAAAATAAATAAAAATGTTGTCTCTGAGACCTTGGAATTGAATGAAGGCACCCTGGTTTTAGAGTTTATACTTGTAACCACTGTGGTATATTACCTAGAAGTACACTGACTTGCATATGTATGAATTTAGTATACAGTAAAGGTAGCATTTCAAATCACTGGGAAAATTTCAATAAATTGTGATGGTCCAACAGGCTTGCCATATGTAAAACCAATAAGAAGTAAAATATTCCAATAAAATACTGGCAAATGTCACAATTAAGCAATTCACAAAATAAAATATACGAATCATCAATAAACACAAAAATTATCAATCTCACTGTTAGTGAAACTTTGGACTCAGGTATCGAGGAACAGGTGATCTTTAGGAATGTGCATTTTCTTTGAACCCTTATCAAATCATTTGACCATATATGGGAGAATTTATTTGTGGGCTTTCTATTCTATTCCACTGATACATATGTCTGTCTTTTAGGCCAGTACCATGCTGTTTTTCTTATCGTAGATTTGTAATAAGTTTTTCAGTTAGGGAGAGTTCTCCAGCTTTGTTCTATGTTGTCAAGATTGTTTTGGATATGTGGGGTCCCTTGGGATTGATTGTACATGAATTTTAGGATTATTTCTGCAAAGAACATCATTGGGATTTTGATGGGATTGCATTGAATCTGTTGATCACTTTGAGTAATAAATCTTTTTCGCTTGGTTTTGTTTTTGTTTTTTGAGACAGATCATTGTGTAGCTCAGGCTGGCCTTGAACTGACCTTGACTTCACGATCTTCCTGCCTCTACCTCCTGAGTGCTGCAACAACAGATGTGCGGTGCCACATCCAGCTTGACATTTTAACCTATGAACATATACCGTCTTTCCACTTATTTATGTATCTTTAATTTCTTTCACCAATGTTTTATACTTTTCACTGTACAAGCCTTTCTCCTCTGTAAATAAGTTAATTCCTAAGTATTTTTATTCTTTTCTATACTGTTGTAAATGGAATTTTTTCAGTTTCCTTTTAAGGTTACTCATTGTTAGTGTATAGAATTACAACTGACTTTTGAGTGTTGATTTTGTTTCCTGATATTTTGCTGAATACATTTACTTGCAACAGTTTCTTTTCTTGTGGCATTTTTAGTGTTTCTACATATAAGACCCTAGTATCTACAACAGAGATAATTTTATTTCTTCCTTTACAACTTGGATGCTTTTTATTTTTCTTCCCTGATTACTATGGCTAGAGTTTCCAGTACTATGTTGAATGCAAGTGGCAAAAGCAAGTATGCTTGCCTAGTCCCTGATTTAGGGAAAGTTTTCAGTCTCTGACCATTGAGAATGATGTTCACTTGAGGTTTTCCCAATCTGATAGGTTTTATTGTGTTGAGGTAGTTTATTTTCAAAATTTTTTAAAGTGAAGTAGTTTCTTTCTTTCTTGGTTTATTGAATGTTTTTGTATGCAAAGGTGTTTTCAAAATTTTGTTGAAGTTTTTTTTACCTCAGTTGAGACAATTATGTGGTTTTCTCAATTTTATTCTGTTTATATGGTATATTATATTGATCAATTTTCATATGTTGAACCATATTTGCATTCCAGGAATAAGTCCATCTGGTCATAGTGTAAAATCCTTTTGAAATGCTACAGAATTCAGTATTCTAGTATTTTGTTGAGGATTTTAATATCAATATTGACAAGAGATATTGGTCTGCAGTTTTCTTTACCTGTAGTGTTTTTTTCTGGCTTTGATATTAGGGTAATAATAGTGACCTTATAGAATAAGTTAAAAGAATCCCAACCTCCCTCAGTATTTTGGAATTGTTTGAGAAGGGTTGACATTATTTTTTATTTAAATGTTTGGTGTAATTCACCAGTGAAGCAATAAGGTACAGGACTTTTCTTTGCCAGGAGATTTTTGATTACTGATTCAATCTCCTTACTACTTATAGATCTTTCCACATTTACTATTTCTTTGTGATTTAGTCTTGGTAGGCTTTGTGTTTCTGGAAATTTGTCCATTTCACATAAGTTATCAAATTTTTGGGCCATAGCACTGTGATAATCCTTTTTATTTCTGTGGGATCCTTGTAATGTCTTCTCATTTCTAATTTAGTCTTTGTTCCTTTTTCTTAAACTAACTAATAACATGATTTTATTGATTTTTAAAAACAAACATTTAGTATCATTGATTTTATTTTCTGTTTTATTTATCTCTAATCATTATTTTCTTCCTTTTGGTAGCTTTGGGTATAGTTTTGTTTTGTTTTTTGGTTTTTGGTTTTTATAATCCTAGAGTGTGAACTCAGGGCCTTAGGCTTGCTAGGCAACTGTTCTTCTACTTGAATGATTCACCCTCCATCCCTTTTTTGCTTTAGTTATTTTTCAGATAGGGTCTTTTATTTTTGCCATCCTCCTATCTATGCCTGCTTATGGCTGGGATTACAGATAAGATACATTCTACAGTGCACAGCTTATTTGCTGAGATGAGAGTCTCACGAATTTTTTGCATGGGCTTGCCTTAATCTGCAATTCTCATAATCTCCATTTCCCAAGTAGCTGGGAATTAAAGCATGTCCCATCATACCCAGCCCCATATTATTTCCTATGTAAAGTTAAGTTACTCATTTGAGTTCTCCCTTGTTTTTTAATGTAAACATTTATAATTGTAACTTTTCCATAGTGTTTTTATTTTCATTTGTCTGTTAAGTATTTTCCAGTTTCTCTCCTGATATTGTCTTTGATCCATGGGTGTTTAAGACTGTCATATAATTTCCACAAATTTGTGAATTTTCTAGTTTTATTTCTGTTACTGATTTTTCACTTTATCCTGTTACAGTGAGAAAAAGTACTTTGTGTTCTATCTATCTTTTTAAACTGTGTTCATTTTTCTTTGCTCTTGTTCTTTCTATTCCTTAGGTTGATAATGATCAGATCTGCTAATTATTTCTTTTGCCTGCTTGAACCTACCTGTGAAGTTCTTTAGACAGCTTTGTTTTTGTCTTTGTTTTAGTTTTAATTTTTATTTTTTTATTATTCATATGTGCATACAATGCTTGGGTCATTTCTTCAACCTCCCCCCACCCCCTCCCCAACCACCCACCCCAACCCCTCCATCTGCCACCCACCCCCTCGCTACCCGACAGAAATATCTTGCCCTTCTCTCTAATTTTGTTGAAGAGAGAGTATAAGCAATAATAGGAAGGAACAAGAGTTTTTGCTAGTTGAGATAAGGATAGCTATACAGGGCGTTGACTCACATTGATTTCCTGTGCGTGTGTGTTACCTTCTAGGTTAATTCTTTTTGATCTAACCTTTTCTCTAGTACCTGGTGCCCTTCTCCTATTGGCCTCAGTTGCTTTTAAGGTATCTGCTTTAGTTTATCTGCATTGAGAGCAACAAATGCTAGCTAATTTTTTAGGAATCTTACCTATCCTCATATCTCCCTGGGTGCACTTGCTTTTATCTTGTGATCAAAGTTCGATCCCCTTGTTGTGTTTGCCCTTGATCTAATGTCCAAATATGAGGGAGAACATACAATTTTTTGGTCTTTTGGGCCAGGCTAGCCTCACTCAGAATGATGTTCTCCAATTCCATCCATTTACCAGCGAATGATAACATTTCGTTCTTCTTCATGGCTGCATAATATTCCATTGTGTATAGATACCACATTTTCTTGATCCATTCGTCAGTAGTGGGGCATCTTGGCTGTTTCCATAACTTGGCTATTGTGAATAGTGCTGCAATAAACATGGGTGTGCAGGTGCCTCTGGAGTAACCTGTGTCACAGTCTTTTGGGTATATCCCCAGGAGTGGTATTGCTGGATCAAATGGTAGATCAATGTTTAGCTTTTTAAGTAGCCTCCAAATTTTTTTCCAGAGTGGTTGTACTAGTTTACATTCCCACCAACAGTGTAAGAGGGTTCCTTTTTCCCCACATCCTCGCCAACACCTGTTGGTGGTGGTGTTGCTAATGATGGTTATTCTAACAGGGGTGAGGTGGAATCTTAGTGTGGCTTTAATTTGCATTTCCTTTATTACTAGAGATGGTGAGCATTTTTTCATGTGTTTTTTTTGTCCATTTGAATTTCTTCTTTTGAGAAAGTTCTGTTTAGTTCACTTGCCCATTTCTTTATTGGTTCATTAGTTTTGGGAGAATTTAGTTTTTTAAGTTCCCTATATATTCTGGTTATCAATCCTTTGTCTGATGTGTAGCTGGCAAATATTTTCTCCCACTCTGTGGGTGGTCATTTCAGTTTAGAGACCATTTCTTTTGATGAACAGAAGCTTTTTAGTTTTCTGAGGTCCCATCTATCTATGCTATCTCTTAGTTGCTGTGCTGCTGGGGTTTCATTGAGAAAGTTCTTACCTATACCTACTAATTCCAGAGTGTTTCCTACTCTTTCCTGTATCAACTTTAGAGTTTGTGGTCTGATATTAAGATCCTTGATGCATTTTGAGTTAATATTGGTATAGGGTGATATACATGGATCTAGTTTCAGTTTTTTGAAGAGGCTGCTATTTCTCCATCGTATATTTTTAGCTTCTTTGTCAAAGACAAGTTGGTTATAGTTTTTTGGCTTCATATATGGGTCCTCTATTCTGTTCCACTGGTCTTCATGTCTGTTTTTGTGCCAGTACCTTGCTGTTTTTATTGTTATTGCTTTGTAATATAATTTGAAGTCAGGTATTGTGATATCTCCTGCATTGTTCTTTTGACTGAGTATTGCCTTGGCTACTCATGCCTTCCTGTGTTCCCATATAAATTTCATGGTAGATTTTTCGATCTCTTTAATGAATGTCATTGGAATTTTGATGGGAATTGCATGAAAAATGTAAATTACTTTTGGGAGTATAGACATTTTTACTCTGTTGATTCTACCAATCCATGTGCATGGAAGATCTCTCCACTTTATAGTCTTCCTCAGTCTCTTTCTTCAGAAGTTTATAGTTTTCCTTATAGAGGTCATTCACATCTTTTATTAGGTTTACACCTAGGTATTTGATTTTTTTTGAGGCTCTTGTAAATGCAATTGTTTTCTTCTTTTTCAGTTTGCACATTGTTGGTGTATAGAAATGCTAATGATTTTTCTCTGTTGATTTTATATCCTGCTACCTTGCTATAGCTATTGATGATGTCTAGGAGCTTCTGAGTAGAGTTTTTTGGTTCTTTAAGGTATAGGATCATGTCATCTACAAACAGGGATATTTTGACAGTTTCTTTACCTATTTGTATTCCTTTTATTCCTTCTTCTTGCCTAATTGCTCTGGCTAGGAATTCCAGTACTATGTTGAATAGGAGTGGGGATAGTGGGCATCCTTGTCTGGTTCCTGATTTTAGAGGGAATGGTTTTACTTTTTCTCTGTTAAGTATAATGCTGGCTGTAGGTTTGTCATATATAGCTTTTATAATGTGAGGTGCTTTCCTGCTATTCCTAGTTTTCTTAGAGCTTTTATCATAAAATGGTGTTGGATCTTATCAAAGGCTTTTTCTGCATCTATTGAGATGATCAAGTGGTTTTTGTCTTTGTTTCTGTTAATGTGGTTTATTACATTTATTGATTTTCATATGTTGAACCACCCCTGCATCCCTGGGATGAAGCCTACTTGGTCGTGGTGAATAATCTTTGTGATGTGTTGTTGAATTCGGTTTGCCATTATTTTGTTGAGGATGTTTGCATCAATGTTCATTAAGGAGGTTGGCCTATAGTTCTCCTTTTTGGAGGTGTCTTTGGCTGGTTTTGGGATAAGTGTAATACTGGCTTCATAAAATGTGTTTGGCAGTTTTCCTTCCCTTTCTATTTCGTGGAACAGTTTAAGGAGGGTTGGTATCAGTTCTTCTTTAAAAGTCTGATAGAATTCAGCAGAGAATCCATCAGGTCCTGGATTTTTCTTTTTGGGGAGACTCTTCATTGCTGCTTCAATTTCATTTTGTGTTATAGATCTATTCAGGTGATTAATTTCCTCTTGGTTCAGTTTTGGATGGTCATATGTATCTAGAAATCTGTCCATTTCTTTAAGATTTTCAAATTTATTTGAATATAGGTTCTCAAAGTAGTCTCTGATGATTTCCTTGACTTCCATGGTGTTTGTTGTTATTTCCCCTTTTGCATTCTTGATTCTACTAATTTGAGTTTTTTCTCTCCTCATTTTAGTCAGGTTTGCCAGGGGTCTATTGATCTTGTTTATTTTTTCAAAGAAACAACTTTTTGTTTCATTAATTCTTTGTATAGTTTTTTTGGTCTCCATTTCACTGATTTCAGCTCTTATTTGTATTATTTCTCTCCTTCTATTTGTTTTGGGATTTGCTTGTCCTTGTTTTTCTAGGAGTTTGAGATGTATCATTAGGTCATTGATTTGGGACTTTCATTCTTTTTAATATATGCACTCATGGCTATAAACTTTCCTCTCAGGACTGCCTTAGCTGTGTCCCATAGGTTCCGGTAGGTTGTGTTTTCATTTTCATTGACTTCCAGGAACTTTTTAATTTCCTCTTTTATTTCATCGATGATCCATTCTTCATTAAGTAATGAGTTATTTAGTTTCCAGCTGTTTGCATATTTTTTGTATTTCCTTTTGTTGTTGAGTTCTACTTTTACTGCATTGTGATCAGATAGTATGCACGGTATAATTTCTATTTTCTTATATTTGCTGAGACTTGCTTTGTGCCCTAGGATATGATCTATTTTGGAGAAGGTTCCATGGGCTGCTGAGAAGAATATATATTGTGTAGAAGTTGGATGAAATGTTCTGTAGACATCAAGTAGGTCCATTTGATCTATTGCATATTTTAGATCTTGGATTTCTTTATTGATTTTTTGTTCGGATGACCTATCTATTGATGATAATGGGGTGTTAAAGTCTCCCACAACCACTGTGTTGGCGTTTATATATGCTTTTAGGTTTTTCATGGTATGTTTGATGAAATTGGGTTGGTTGACATTGGGTACATACAGGTTGATAATTATTATTTCCTTTTGGTCTATTTCCCCTGTTATTAGTATGGAATGTCCTTCTTTATCTCATTTGATCAATGTAGGTTTGAAGTCTACTTTGTCAGAGATAAGTATTGCTACTCCTGCCTGTTTCGGGGGCCATTGGCTTGGTAAATCTTCTTCCAGCCTTTCATCCTTAGCCTATGCTTATTTCTGTTGCATCTTCCTTTTTAATCCATTTCGTCAAGCGGTGCCTTTTGATGGGTGAATTAAGTTCATTAAGCGTTAGTACTGATAGGTATGTGGTGATTCCTGTCATTTAGTTGTCTTAGTTGTTTGAAGGTTTGATTATGTGTTACTCTCTACTGTCTTGCTTTTTCTTTTCCTGTGGTTTGGTGCTGCCTGTCTTTTCATGGTTAAGTTGGGTTTCACTTTCTGTGTGTAGAATCCCTTGAAGAATCCTTTGTAGTGGCTTTGTGGTCACATATTGTTTTAGTTTCTGCTAAAACAATATGTGACCACATATTTTCAAAACAATATGGAAGACTTTTATTGCTCCATCTATTTTGAATGATAGTTTTGCTGGGTAGAGTATCCTGGGGTTGAAGTTATTTTCATTCAGTGCCCAGAAGATCTCACCCCACGCTCTTCTTGCTTTTAATGTTTCTGTTGAGAAGTCTGCTGTGATTTTGATGGGTTTACCTTTGTATGTTACTTGTTTTTTCTGTCTTACAGCCTTCAATATTCTTTCCTTAGTTTCTGAACTTGTTGTTTTAATGATGATATGTCGTGGGGTAGTTCTATTTTGATCTGGTCTGTTTGGTGTCCTGGAGGCCTCTTGCATCTGTATGGGAATGTCTTTCTCTAGATTTGGGAAATTTTCCATTATTATTTTGTTAAATATATTACACATTGCCTTCGCTTGCACCTCTTCTTCTTCGATGCCAGTCTTTTGATGGAGTCGGTGAGTTCTTGCATTTTCTTTTCACAGGTCTTGAGTTGTTTAATTAATAGTTCTTCAGTTTTTCCTTTAATTACCATTTCATTTTCAAGTTCTGAGAGTCTGTCTTCTGTTTGTTCTATTCTGCTGGATTGGCCTTCCATTTTGTTTTTCAATTCTGTTTCGTTCTTTTTTCTGAGGTTTTCCATATTCTGGCTGGTTTCCTCTTTAATGTTGTCTATTTTTTGTCCTGAGTTCATTTATCTGTTTATTCATCATGTTCTCTCTTTCACTTTGGTGTTTATACAGTGCTTCTGTGGTTTCCTTTATTTCTTCTTTTGCTTTTTCAAGTTCTCTATTTTTCTTGTCTTGGAATTTCTTGAGTGTCTCCTGTACATTTTGGTTGACCCTATCCAGTATCATCTCTATAAAATTCTCATTGAGTACCTGTAATATGTCTTCTTTTATATTATTCTTGTGGGCTTCATTGGGTCCTTTGGCATAGTTTATCTTCATTTTGTTGGAGTCTGGATCTGAGTACCTGTTTTCTTCATTCCCCTCTGGTTCCTGTACTAATTTTTTGCTGTGGGGAAAGTGGTTTCCCTGTTTTTTCTATCTTCCCTTCACTTTCTTTGGTGTTGTTACTGTCCCTGTACTGTGTGCAATTAAGTATCTTCTAGCTTGTAATAATAGCAATGGTAATATTTAGAATGGAAGGGTGAGCTGAGATGGAAAGCAAGTAGTTAAAGAAATGGGAAAAACAAATACACAGACTGGAGGGAGAAAACAGAACAAGGTATCAGACAAGAAGGTTTCAAAGGTATAAACAGGAAGCTTTAGTGTACTAATCCGACAGTAAGCTGAACAGACATTAGAGAGACAGAGAGAGGATTGAAAATCAAAAATAAAAAAAGATAATAAAAATGAAAAATAAGTAAATGAAAGTAAAATCTGTATATAAAAATGTATTAAAATAAAGTGAAAAAATAGAAAATTTTAAAAAACCAAAAAACCAAAAAACCTCCAAGTTCAAATGCAATGAAGTTTCAGTCTTAATAATTTGGGTGTCCAAATAGAAAATTTAAAAAAAAACAAAAAACCAAAAAACGTCCAAGTTCAAATGCAATGAAGTTTCAGTCTTAATAATTTGGGTGTCCGTCTCAGTCTCCAATCCTGGAGATGGTGCCTCAGATGTTGTTCTGTAGTTGTCTCATCAAAGGGGACGCATAAAGTAGAACAAAACTACACTAACACATGCACAAAAAAACCCCACCAAATGTCCCAAGTTCAAATGCAATACAGTTTCAGTAAGTTTTTCAGCTTACAGGTATAATTTGGTTGTTCTCTCATCAAAGGTAGGGAGACAAAGAAAAAGAAAAATAAAAGTCTGGAGACAGTTCTAAGGATGGTATCTGCAACTGTGGCTTGTCTGCCTGCTTCTGTCAGCTTGCTGTTGCTGGAGGCGTTATTTATGCAGATCTCAGGGGTGAGTTTAGCACTCACGTGGCCCTGCAGGCTTTGTTTGCTCAGATTTCTCCTGTGCGTGAGCCTCTGCTACAAGCTTTCCCCTTTCCAAGCACTGGGAAAGGTGACACTGCACCCGCGTTTTCAGGCCTGCGTGTTTATTTCCAGTTCATTTGGGAGGTGGGTCTTCCCCCCCTCTCCTGTGCAGTTCTCCTCCCACCTCCGCTTTCACAATCTTTCTTGCTCCTGATTACTGGGCAGTGCTGCTGCTCCTGCCAGCCGCCATGTTTGTTTACTGCTCACGTGGGAAGTGGGTCTTCCCTCCTCTCCTGTGGAGTTTTCCTCCTTCCACCACTCTCACAAGCTTTCCCGCTCCTGGTTGCTGGGCTCGCGCCCCCACTCCTGCCAGAGGCTCTCCAGCCAGACCGGCTTGTTCATTTACAGTCCTGGGAAGGATTCCCTTCCCCCAGTCTTCAGCGCTCAGGGCGCCCCACCCTCTTTCCCGGGTGTTTTTATCGTTCTTATTGCTTATTACTCAGTTTCCCTTTTTTCCCAGGGTGGAGGTCAGTCTGTCCAGCGGGCTATGCTGCTCTGGCCCAGGCTTGTCTGTGGGAGTACCGTGGTACAGCAAAGCTCACCTGGTCTGCGTCTTCCTAAGCCATCTGGGCACTGGTGACTGGCGGCCCGGGGGCCCTCCTGGTTTCTCCGTTTAAAGTGAAGTGGAGATTCTCTGCGCCAGCTGGAGGTGTGGAGGGGTCAAAGTTATGCCTCTTCTCAGTGATTATGCCTGCAAAGTGTGTCTCCAGCGTCTCTCCAAGATTTCACTATAGGAGGCTCGCTTTCTGCTTCCTCCCTCTAGCCGCCATCTTGGAATCCCTCTCAGTCTTTTTAATATATGCACTCATGGCTATAAACTTTCCTCTCAGGACTGCCTTTGCTGTATCCCATAGGTTCCGGTAAGTTGTGTTTTCATTTTCATTGACTTCCAGGAACTTTTTAATTTCCTCTTTTATTTCATCAATGATCCATTGTTCATTAAGTAATGAGTTATTCAGTTTCCAGATGTTTGCATGTTTTTTGTCTTTACTTTTGTTGTTGAGTTCTAGTTTTATTGCATTGTGATCAGGTAGAATGCATGGTATAATTTCTATTTTCTTATATTTGCTGAGACTTGCTTTGTGCCCTAAGATATGATCTATTTTGGAGAAGGTTCCATGGGCTGCTGAGAAGAATGTATATTGTGTAGAAGTTGGATGAAATGTTCTGTAGACATCAAGTAGTTCCATTTGATCTACTGTATACTTTAGATTGTGGATTTCTTTATAGATTTTTTTGTTTGGATGACCTATCTATTGATGATAATGGGGTGTTACAGTCTCCCACAACCACTGTGTTGGAGTTAATATATGCTTTTAGGTCTTTCAGGGTATGTTTGATGAAATTGGGTGTGTTGACATTGGGTGCATATAGGTTGATAATTATTATTTCCTTTTTGTCTATTTCCCCTTTTATTAGTATGGAATGTCCTTCTTTATCTCATTTGATCAATGTAGGCTTGAAGTCTACTTTGTCAGAGATAAATATTGCTACTCCTGCCTGTTTTTGGGGGCCATAGGCTTGGTAAATCTTCTTCCAGCCTTTCATCCTAAGCCTATGTTTATTTCTATCAGTGAGTGTAGCCCCTCAGGTATCCCTGAATAGGCCCTCCCTTATCAGCAGGCCCTGAAGTATGTCTTTGTACCCTTAGCCCATGTGTCTTACCTAAAGTTCTGTACAGCTTCTTAACTTCTCAATCAGTACTTTTTGTTAATTTTCACAGCCTCTTGGCCACCATTTATACTTTGGAAAAAGCTTTCAAGAGGAAAATCCACACCAAATGTCATGTTTGCCTCTCTGGGTTTCACTTCTGTCTAGCATCTTTGTCCCTCAAATACTGTGTGCCTTGGTAGTTCTCAAACAGAATTAAAAAAAGAATTTCACCCAGATTTCCTAATTGCTCTCAACAGGGGTATTGGTCATGACCTTACCTGCCATCCCTGGAAGTACATTCTCTGCAGTGTATTTTTGGAAAGTGAATGAAATGTTAAATGTGGCACTAGTTGCTTTTCCATTCTGGATAACTCCCTGCAATGTGCTATTATTTTTGTACTTTTCATCACCAAGAGCCTTAAGTGTTACAGATTCTACATTTCAGTATGACATGTCATCAATTTTATACCCTAAATGAATCAAAAAAACATAAAATGTTTTATATACCAGACTTACCACTTAATTATAGTTAAAGCACTAGAGAGAAAACTTTAATTTTTAAAAGTTTAACTCTTTTTCAAGAATTAAATTTTCACCTCTTCCAGCAGTTTAAGAATTGTTTAAATCCTTTAAAATTAATAATGCAATTCTTTCTTTTCAACAATAGAAGATATTTGAATTTATACCTGCTGAAACTTGCAGACTGTTTTATGTGAAGGCACACTAAGTTTTTTATGGTTATCTATAACGAAATTGTTACATCTCACAAAATTAAAGAAGCTAAATTTATTTATTATCTGCTGTCAACCAGGCCTTACACCAGAGGCTTTATGCAAATTATCTTATTTACTTTCATAATCATCCAACTTGGGCTGGTGGAGTGACTCAAGTGGTAAAGCATCTGCCTACTAAGCATGAAGCCCTGAGTTCAAATCCCAGTACCATCAAAAATAATAGCTTGATAGGATTATTATACCCATTTTATAATTTTATAAATAAAATTTTATAAATGAAATTGAATATAAGGAATCTAGAAATGCTTTAAAAATGAAGACCACAGTCTAAGCCTGTGTACAAAACTGAAATATACCTGTCTTTGAAAATCATAAAACCACAGTGAAGCTCCTTTATACAATTAATTATTCAAATAATTATTTTTTTAAGAATTATAAAACCAACTCTTACAGGATCAGAAGTATTCACCACTAATTTGGTGTCCATCTAGCACAATAATCAATACCTGTTAAAGAAAAACATAATCCAAGATCCTTCCATTGTAATATTCACAGTGTCTACCAATGCTTACTCATTGCTAAGCATGTGAAGTAGAAATTTGTGATCTCCAGAGAATATAAAATGGAGCTAATAGTCACAGATCCAGATATTGAGATGATTAGATAAGAACTTTAGAGTAGCTCTTATAAAAATGTTCAAAATTTTAAAGAAAAGGATGAACATAATGATGGAATAGATAGGGATTTTTCAGGAGAAACAGAAACCACATGTAGAAATGAAATGAATGAAAACCATCATAGGAGAGTGTAAATGAAATTAGATCATTGTGAGGTTGGTACCTTTTACTTTAAGTGATACAATACTAATTCTAAGTAGACTGTTATAAGTTACAATTGCATATTATAGAGCCTATACGAGTTTCTACAAAAAATTTAGAGATACAGCTTTAAAAAAGATCAATAGAGAAAATGTAAAGATACTTTAAAAATATTCCACCCTAAGGAAAGTAGGAAAGGGGGGAAAATAGAAAACAAATAGTAAGATTGTACTCAACACCAAACATATTAATTAAATTCAAATTGACTAGACACTTCAATTAAAACATTATTATTTTTTGTTGTGCTAAGCAGGGGTACACTGCTTGTCAGACTGGATAGAGAACAAGACCTAATTTGGCTCAGTGTGTAGGTGAAACAATTTATTATGACACAAATGAATTGAAAGTAAAAATGTGTAAAAGAGGTAATATGCAAAGAACAAAACAAAATGGACCTCAAAACAATTATTACCAGAGATAGAGGCATTTATAATGATAAAAGTTCAGAAAGACAGAACAGTCCTAAATGTTTATGTAGAAGATAACTGAGATCTAAATACATAAAACAAAAGCCAACGAATCAAAAAAGCAGACAAATATAATTCATAGATCAAGTAGCAAAAAAATTATTAATATACAAAATATATGAACCAATTTGTCCTGATTGACATTGTTTGGAGCTGTATGCAACATCAAATGTATATGGTATTGTCACCAAACATGAGCTATATGCTGGTTCATTAGATAAAACTCAATACTTAAACACTAAACTCAAATCTTATACACTAAAATGTGACACCAAAAGAGTTAAATTACAAGTCAGTAGCATTCAGATACATACAAGGGTCACAAATACTTGCAAATTAAAAACAGTTCTCTAAAAAGCTATGGATGAAGAAAAAAATCACAAAAGAAATTAGAAAATATTTTGAATGAATTTTATGAGAACCATAATATGTCAAAATGTGTGTGATGATTACAATACATCATTTAAAATAATATGACAGAAATCCATATTGATACAAGTAAGTAAATGAATAAAGCCAACTAATGTAAAAGTAAGATTAGAATTAGAAAATGACAATTTGGCAAACATCATAGTTGAATAAGGCAAGAATCATTAATTAATCATCATTGAATAAAGCAAGTATCTACAACTAAAGAGAAAGTTTCATGAGAAACAAGACATTTACATAGTCTCAAAATATTTCTTCATAGGCTGTGCATTATTTGGAAAGTGAATAAGAGGAACTATAATGGAGAAGGCTGGCAGACACCATGTTAATCAAATAATCAAATAACTGTCATCAATAATGGAAGAAGTCAAAATACTTTGCCACCTTATATATTACAGTAAGACTACAATGCCTCTTCTGTGGCATTCCTGCAAAAAAGTGCATACCTGAATCCAACCATGAGGAAGCACCACTTGAGCTGAAATTGAGAGACATTCTAATAACTAACTTATATTCTTCAAAAATGCCAAATTCATGTAAGAGAAAAGATCAGAGAACTATTATAAAGGACACAAAAGAGACATAACTAAAAGCATCAAGAAATGGATCTTTGTAATAGTATTAGAATAATTGAACCTTTAGTGTTTATGTGGGAGTAATGTTATCAAGGTTAATTTCAGTATTTCAATTATTTGGTTGTGGTGCTATAGGAAATAAACATTAAAGTATTCAAATGTGTGTTGGCAACTTTTGAATAGTTCAGAAAGAAAAGTTATCTGAACTTTACTTGAAACTTTCTGCAATGTTGAGATTGTTTTAAGAATAAGAATTTTCACTTGTTGTCGCAGCTCTCGATTCTACTGTCGCAGCTCTAGACTCTTTACTGTCCATACTTTCTCACAGTAGAATCTATGTGGTTTGGAAGTCTATTGCTTTGGTGACAGCATGCTGCTTTTAATTCTGCCTTTATGACATTATTCTAGTTTTGAAAGTTTAGGTAACCTCTCCAAGCTAATTATTACAAGGGCATAAAAGCTACCAATTTTGCTTTACTCATTGTGGCATGAAAGCCAACCAAGATCGCTTCTCTGGCCCCATGTTGGATGGCATGAAGATGAGTATGCCTTCTGAACATTCTTATGTTGGCATCCTAACTACCTTGGCCATTGGCACAGGGCCAGTTGGAATGTCAACTGTGCCATCTGATAACGCTATAAAAAGACCTATAGCTGCTGCTCTCCAGCCATCTGTGCCTTCCCTTGGCATGATACTATTGGGTAGTTTGTCTTTCATTGGCATGGGTTTTGTAGGGTGGCTTACATCTGCTATTCCTAGGCACTTGCTTGGTGATCAAGTTGACATAGAATTGCTTCTTTGGCACTGTTGTTATATAGAGGAGTTTTATACCTGCTGATTTCTGAAACAAGAGTTGCCATTTATAACATACATTATAATTGCAATTTAAAATATTATGAATATACACCTTTCTTGAAACTATTAACTCAAACCTAGCTTAGACTTTCAAGTTTAAATCCTCCCAGTCAGAAGAATTAACTAACAGATGAAAACAGATGAGCTGTACACATTTTGTTTTAAGATAGTAAATGGAATCCATAGGTCAAATCTCTCCTCCTGTGCCAAATCTCTAGAAATGATGGAAAATGCATGTTTATGTGTATGTTTTTAAAAATTATAAATGGAATTCAAAACAAGAATACTTGATAAACCTGAGGTTGTGAGGATCCACTAAAAACTATAAGACATGTAGAATGAGATTGAAAAAAGAAAGCAGATACCAAAATGTTAAGAAGAGAAGACTGCTACCAAAGTTGGAGGTACCCTAAAATTTCCCCATGTCCTGAGAAATGGGATACTAGGAAGGGAAAGGTGTTCCAAGGACAAGTACTTGGGATGATACAAGAGCAGCAGATGAGTAAGTGGAGAAAAGTCAGAATAAGTACATACTGGGTAAACCTAGATATTAAAAAAAGCCTAATTGACATGGGCTGGGTGTGTTGGCTGAAATTTATAATCCTAGTGACTAGGGAGGTGGTATTCAGGAATATGGTGGTTCCAGGGCTGCCCAGGCAAAAAGTTCATGAAACCCCCATCTCAACAGTGGCTGGGTACTGTGGCCTGCGCCTGTCATCCAGCTACATGGAGAAGCACAAATAGGAGGATCATGGTCTGGGCCTACCTGGGCACAAAGCAAGACTCTATCTCAAAAATGTCAATGCAGAAAGGGCTGGTGCAGTGGCTCAAGTGGTAGAGCACCTGCCTAGCAAGCACAAGGCCCTGAGTTCAATCCCTAGTACTGCCAAAAAAACCAAGTTGATAAGAATGTTAATATCTAAGAATAATCATCAGAAAATAGAAATGGATGGATCATGGGTTTAATTTTGTCCTTTTCCTCCATCAAATTCACATATTGAAGCCCTACCCCCTAATGTGATGATATGTGGAGACAGAACCTTTATGGAGTAAGTAAGGTAAAATGAAGCCATTAGGATGGATTTTTCATCCAATATGTTTAGTATCTTCACAAGTAGAAGAGACACCCAAGGAGATATGTGCAGAGGAGAAAGGCCATCTCCATACCAGGGAGAATCCTCAATAAAAACCACAATTGCTGATGGCTTGATATTGAACTTCCAGCTTCTACAACTGTGAGAAAATAATTTTCTGCTAAGTCACCCAGTCTAGGGTCTTTCGTTATGGCAGCCTTGGCTAACTAATCCAGTTGGTGCACCATTAGAACCAGCTAATAGGAAAAACACAGCAAAGAATACTTGGTAGATTTTTTAAAGCAAATAGGAAATAATTGAAGGAAATAAAGATATGGTAAATGGAAAACACAAAATAAGCTGGCAAGAATATTTAAGCATCAGTAGTTATTATGGTGAGAGGATAGAACAAAAAGGACACTAGGGTGGTTCCTTCAACCTCTTAAGAGAACACGAGTCCATCCTGAGAGTGGAGCCCTCATTTCTTAATCATTTCTCCAAAATTGGAGGGACACATATATTTGAACTATAGCATATTATTCAAATATATCCTGAAAAATATCAGACAAAACATCTGATGGAAAAAAATAAGACAGTTATTAAAATATATACATAAAATCTTTAATGCTCTTCTTTTCAAAAGGTAGTGTCTCATTCTCTCATCCCCCTTGAATGTGGGCTGGATTTTAATAACCTGCTTCTCATTAATAGAATATAGCGGAGGTTATGGTATATAACTTCTAAAAATAGGTAGTAAAGGATCAGGTGGCTGTTTCTTTGCCTCCTTTCTCTTGGATTACTTGCTCTGGGGGAAGCTAGCTGCCATGACATGGGCACACTGACACACCTTTGTGGAGAGGTCTAGGTGGTGAGGAGCTGATGAGTCTTGTGAACAGCCAGGAGGGACCTGATGGGTTCAGCTGTAAGCCATGTGAGCGAAGGATCAATAGCAGATTCTTCACCTTCAGTCAAACCTTCAGATGAGTGAATCTCTGACAAATATCTTGATTACAACTTCATGAGATCTTGAGTCAGTTACCCCGTTGAGACTTTCTGGATTTGTGGCCCTCAGAAATTGTGAGATAATAAGAGGTTATTGTTTTAAGCAGCTCAATTTAGTAGGTAATTTGTTATACAGCAACAGATAACTAAGATTAAGATATACTTCATAATAATATAGTTGGTAACAGAAGCAATCCATCATGTAAACATAGTACTAGTCATTTAACCACATAGCTTTAAAATGTGGTTTTTTTTAAAAAGAAAAACATTCAAAGAAAAATTAAAATATCCAGTCATAATGCAGGATTTTAACATACCCATGTCAGAAAATTATACACAAAGAAGGAAAAAAATAAGTAAGAGTCTTAAGGATTTGAATAGCATAATTATGAAATTTGATCTAATTGAGATACTTATATTTAATAAAGAATGCACATTATTAATATAATCACAAAGTCAATCATAAATAATGATCATACTTAAGCCATCAAGCAAATCTCAATGATTTTAAAAGTTGCTATAGTGGAAACCATAGTCAGTGACTTTTGTGCAATAAAAGTAAAAACAAACTATAAAAAGATTATCCTTCAAAAAAATAACATGTGCCTTACAGTTTAAAAGCATACTTTTTTTCAGTGTGGGGATAAAACCCAGGGCCTCTTGCATGCTAGGCAAGTGCTCTACCACCCAAGCTACATTCACAGCCCTTAAAAGAATACTTTTTAGTCACTCTTTGACTAAAGGCAACATCAGAGTAGAAATTATCAACTATTTAAGTTTAAAAACAATGAAAATATTGCATATAAAGATATGTGGCTGGCTGCCACATATAATAATAATGCCCAGAAGAAATTCATATTAATTTTTACAAAGATTAAAAATTAGTGACTTATGCTTTGATCTCAAGAAGACACTAAGGCCAAAAAATGTACAGAAATAGTGGAATTAGTGAGGATAAAATAACTTAATCAAAAAGTTTAAGTGCTACACATCTCTGGCCCCAGCTACTCTAGAGGCTGAGGTGGGAGGATTGCTTGTGCCCAGGAGTTCTAGGCAGCTTAGGCAACATAAGGAGACTGCATCTCAAAAGAAAACAGAACATTTAAAAGTAGAATTACTAAATAAAATTAAAGTTGGTACCTAGAAAAGACCTGTAAGACAGTGCTTGGAAAGCTAGGATCTGTACACACATAGAAAGACACATCAAAATAAAAAAGGACATAACTTTATTATATTTTGGATATAATAAACAGTAAAGAGAATAAAAATAACGAATCACTGTATACGAGTCACTTCAACAATTATTTATACATGACTAAACACATTCATTTTCACTTCCCACCACCTTACATCCTGTTTGAGATTTTTTTGAAGTATATTTTACTTGTAAATCCTTCAGTATGTCTCTAAAAGAATTCTCTTTTTTTAAAAGAAACATAACCACAGATATTATTATAGCCAGAAAAACTCACCATAGGTTTTAAATATAAAATACCCAACTGATGTTCAAATCTACCAGATTATCTCATAAATATTTATTTAGAAATTTAATACCTAGGTTCTCTCTCAGGATGCAAGCATTAGCCGGTGTTACATTTGGTTGATGTTTCTCTTATGTTCGTTTTAATCTGAGTTCTAGCTACCTTTCTTTTCCTCACTTTCTTGCAGTTTCGCTGAAGAAACCAAGCCCTTTGTCCTGAAGTTTCCCATGTTCTGAATTGTGACAAATACACATCTTTGGAGTTCTTAATGTGTTCCTCAGTCTCCTGTGTATCCTATAAACCAGTCTGTGTGTGTGTGTGTGTGTGTGTGTATGTGTGTGTATGTGTTCCTACATGTATGTTTCATAGATGTTGTATGCCTCTATCAGGAGACAAATAATGTAATGTTTTCTCTGTTGTGATGTTCCATTTGATCATGGGCTCAGGCCTGATTAACCTAATCTAGTCATTATAAAGGTCTAGGTTTTCCACGTGATTCTTTTGATAGAAATCTATGATCACTGACTATATCCATTGTTTTATTAGGGTTTGGAGTAAAGATAATCTATCATTCCTTCTTCATTGTTGTATTGGTGTTATAAATTGCATTGCACAGTGTCCTTTTCCCTTTTTCTCTCCCTTCTCTTCCTCCTGCTCTCCCTGATCAATTGAGCAACTGACCAACATCTCTCCCTATTCCTTCTCCTTTCATAAAAGTATGTGTACAACTAGTAGTCTTGTACTATAAATGATAGAATTTGTCAGAGAAGCCATCTGGCCCTGGAATTGTGGGAAGTTTTCTACTTCGAATTCTATTTTGTAAATTTACATACAGCCATTCAAGTTTTCTATTTCTTCTGAAATCAGTTTTACAAAACTGTCTTTCAAGGAATTTGCCCAACTCATTTACTATGTGAAATTTGTTGTTACTACTGCTCCTTTATTATCATTTTAATGTATGTAGGATCTACAGCAATCTCCCTCTTTCATTCCTGATATTGGTAAATTGTGTCTTCTCTTTTTAACCTATCACTATAACTACAAGTTTGTCAATGTTACTAGTCTTTTCAAATAATTAGTTTTTCATTTTATTAAGTTTTCTCTATTGATTGTCTTTTTTAACAGTGGATCTGGCTGTGTGGCCCAGGCTAGCCTTGAATTTGCAATCTTCCTTTCAGTCTAAGTACTGGGGTTAAAGTCATGCCCTGCCACACCTGGCTGATTGTTCATGTTTTATTTCAAGAGTTAGCAAAAAAATTTCTGTTTAAAAAAAAAAAACAGATAATATGAGTTCAAACCCCAGTACCACCAAAACGTCAAGTGGTAAATATTTTATTAGACTTCACAGACTATTCAGTCTATGTTACTTCTACTCAACTCCACTGCTACAGCAGAAAAGCAGCCACCCATGAAACATTAATGAATTGAGTCTGTGTTCCAATAAAACTTCGCATACTAGAAACAGAATTTCATATAATTTTCTTTAATATTCTTATTTTGAATTTTTTTCCAACCATTTAAAAGCATAAAAATTCTTCTAAGCTTATAGGCCACACAAGACAGGAAATGGGCCAGAGTTGGTACATTAGCCCATTCTGGTGGCCTCTGCTTTATGTCATTGATTTCCCTGTTAATTTTTATTCCTCACTTCTATTTGTGTGTTCTTTTATTTAAGTTCGTAAAATGAAAGCTTATATGATCAATTTAGATCTTTTTCCATTATAGTATAAACATTTAAAGCTAGAAATTTCCTTATAAGCACTGCTATAGCTAAATTTCATTAACTTTGATATGTTATGTTTTCATTTTCATTCAGTTTAAAATATTTTCTAATTTCCCTTGTGATTCTTCTTTGATCCCCAGGCTACTTAAAAGTTTAATACCAAGTCTTTGGGGGATTTTTCAGATATCTTTATCAATTGACTTTTATTATTGAATTAATTCCTTTGTACACAAAATATACTCTGAGATTTATTTTATGGCCCAGCACATAGACTGACTTGCTGAATGTTCAGGTGCACTTGAAAAAAATATATATTTTGCTGTTGCTACATGGTATTCTATAAATGTCAGTTAGGTTTGCTTGCTTGATAGCATTATATTTTATGTCCTACTGACTGTGTTCTATCAATGACTTAGAGATGAGGGTTTATACCTCCAACATTAGTGTCAAATTTCACTACTTCTATTTTTAGTTCTTTGAAATTTTGTTTCAAGTATTGTGATGCCATTGGTCCTCTTTATCATCAGATATACTTTTTTGTAATAATAGTACTCTTGTGAAGTCTGCTTGTCTTTCATTATTAGACATTTCAGCTTTCTTTTGATTAATATTTATATTGTCTTTTTCTAATCTTTTATTTCCAATCTATCTGAGTTTTTAAAGTGGGTCTTCCACAGTAGTTGATTCTTTGTCATCCAATTGACAATCTCTGTTTTGTTAATTGGACTTTTTAGATCATTTTGATTTAATAGAATTATTAAGATAATTAGATTTAAGTGTTATTTTTCATATCTGTTGTCTTTTACCCCATTTTTCCTTTTTTCATGCTTCTTTTGAATTGAGGATATTTTTGGTATTCTAATTTATCTTCTTTTTTTATTGTTGTGCTGGGTGGGGGTACATTGTACCATTTACAGAGGTTCTTACAATGTATTAAATATATCATACTTGAATTCACTCACTCCACTACTCTCCTCCATCTCACCCCCATTCCTGAAACAGTTTCAACAGGTATCATTTTTGCATTTCTATACATGTATATACATTATTTGCACTGTATTCATTCTCCTAGCCCTTTCCACATCCCACCTTCCCCCTCCCAGCTGTACCGACCCAGATCCTGTTCTCTGATTTTGTAGAAGAAAAAACATAAAAGGTAAAAAGAGAAACATGACATTTTTGCTAGTTTGAAATAAAGATAGCTACACAGGGAGATTCCTTGTTGTTCCTATGCATATATGTGTTATAACCCCAATTGGTTCATCTCTTCCAGTCCTCTTCACTCCTCCCTAGACCCCTTCCCATGGTGGCCCTGGCCAGTTTCAGATTTCTATATTCATTCCTATACAGTGAGTACATCAACCACATTCAGGTTTTTGGCTTCCTTCCTTTGCCCTATCCCTTCCCATGTGTGGCCTCCCCTTAGTGTGACCCATGTTTGATAATATTGCTGCATTTGTTTTAGGTTTATAATCTGCATATGAGGGAGAACATGTGGCTTTTGGCCTTCTGAGCCTGACTAACTTCACTTAAGATGATGTTCTCCAGTTCCATCCATTCACCTGCAAATGACAAAATTTCATTCTTCTTTGTGACCGAGTACAATTCCAATGTGTGTAAATACCACATTTTCTTAATCCATTCATCAGTACTGGAGCATCTTGACTGTTTCCATAGCTTAGCTATTGTGAATAGTGCTGCAAACATGGGTGTACAGGTGCCTTTGTTGTAAGCTGACTCATATTGTTTTGGGTATTTCCCTAGGAGTGGTATTGCTGGATCATATGGCAGATCTATTTTTTAGTTTTTTAAGAAGTCTCCTTACTGTTTTCCATAGTGGTTGTACTAATTTACATTCCCACCAGTAGTATATGAGGGTTCCTTTTTCCCGCATCCTCACCAGTTTGTTGATGCTAACTATTCTAACAGGAGTGAGGTGGAATCTTAGTGTGGTTTTGATTTGCATTTCCTTTATGACCAGGAATGGTGAGCATTTTTTCATGTGTTTTTTAGCCATTTGGATTTCTTCCTTTGAAAAAGTTCTGTTCAGTTCATTTGCCCATTTCTTTATTGGGTCATTGATTTTGGGGGAGTTTAGTTTTTTGAGCTCCCTATAGATTCTGGTTATCAGTCCCTTGTCTGATGTATAGCTAGCAAAGATTTTTTTCCCCTTCTATGGGTGGCCTCTTTAATTTAGAGACCGTTTCTTTTGTTGTGCAGAAGCTTTTTAATTTCATGTAGCCCCATTTGTCCATCCTTTCTCTTAGTTGCTGAGCCACTTATGTTCTACCAAGGAAGTCCTTGTCTATGCCTGCTCCTTCCAGTGTATTCCCTGCTCTTTCCTGTATAAGCTTCAAGGCTTTAGGTCTGGTATTAAGATCCTTAATCCACTTTGAGTTGGTACTTGTACAGGGTGACAGACATGGGTCTAGTTTCAGTTCTCTGCAGGCAGATAACCACTTTTCCCAGCAACATTTGTTGAAGAGGCTGTCTTTTCTCCATTGTTTTTGGCACCTTTGTCAAAAACTAGGTGGGCTTCATGGATTCATATTTGGGTCCTTTTTTCTGTTCCACGTCTTCATGTCTGTTTTTGTATCAGTAGCATGCCATTTTTATTGCAATGGCTCTGTAGTATAGTTTGAAGTTGCTAATTTATGTTCTTATTACCATACCTCTTTATTTTATTTGTGTGTCCATTGATACACACTTGCTCTAGGATCTACAATATGCATCTCTAAGTTATGACCATCTGCTTTTAAGTCATATCATCTCACATGTAGCATAAGAACATGGAACAACATAGATCCACTCCTACCTTCTGAGTTATTGTCATTCATTTTATTTCTATTGGAAATACATGCCATAATACATTGTTACTGTTTTTTGGTTTTTGGTGGTGCTAGGTCCTCACACATGATAGGCAAGTGCTCTACCACTGAGCTACATTCCCTAGCCCTATATCTGGGGTTTGAACTCAGGACTTCACATTTGCTAAGCAGGCATTCTACCACTTGAACCACTCCACCAGCCCTTTTTTGATGAAACAATTAGCTCTTAATTTTCTAGACTAAGTCTTTATTTATTTATTCTACACATTTGCCATTTTGGTGCTCTCCATTCCTTTATATCATTCAAAGTATCCATCTGGTGTTTTTTTTTTTTTTTTTTTTTGAGTGAATAACATTTAGTTTTTTGTTGTTGTTGTTATTCTGGCTTTTTAATGATATGGTCTCTATACTTTTATTTCTTATTAGTGAAGTATGGAATTTGAACTCAGGGCCTTATATTTGCTGGGTAGGCACTTTACTCCTTTTACTTTAGTTATTTTTTGTATAGGGTCTTGTGTTTTTGCCCGGTTTACCTGGAATACAATCCTACCTATGCCTCCCATGAAGCTGGGAATAACAGGCATGTGTCACCAGGCCTGTTAGTTGAGGTGGAGTATAAATTTCTTTTTTTATTTTTGACAGTACCGGATTTGAATTCAGGGCCTTGCACTTGCTAGTCAGGCTCCCTACATGTGAACCTTTTGGTCCTTATTGGTTAAGATGGAGTTTCACTAACTTTTTGCCTGGCTGGCCTCAAACATGATCTTCCCAAGCTTTACCCCCCAAGTTGCTGTGATTATAAGTATATGCTACCATCCCTGGCCCTTTTTATTTATCTTTGAAAGTCTTTGTATAACTTTCATTTCTCAAAGATATTTTGGTTTAGAATAGAATTCCTCATTGATAGTTTGGATTATTTTTTTCTTCCAACATATAAAAGATGTTGTTTAGTGGCAGGCATAATTTCAGATGATAAGTGTATGATTTTACTTCTTTGTTATGTACATAAGAAGTCTCTGGCTGCTTTCAGGATTTTCTGTTCATCACTAGTTTCCAATAGTTTCTTTATGCTGTATCTTTGTGGTATGTGTGCATGCCTGCATTTATCTTACTTGTAGCTTGTAGATCTTTCCTTTATAGTTTCCATTGTATTTGGAAATTTTCAGTCATTATCTGTTCACTTTTTGTTGTTATTCACCCTTTTCTTTTTTCTTCTTCTGGGCTTCCAGTTACACTTATGCCACTTAATATTGTCAACTAGTTACTAAGACTCTGTTCATTTCTTTTTCATTATTTCTCCTGCCATATCCTTATGTTTGTGTCCTTAGTAATGTGCACTGGTAGGTCTGGAGACATGGCTCAGTGGAAGACAGCCTGCCTAGCAAGCATGAGAGCATGAGGCCATGAGTTCAAACTTCAGTACCTCATATATGTAGTCCACTGATCATTGAGGCTTCGTTCATTTCCTTTTCAGTCTTCTCTGTGTGCCTCATTTTGGCTTTTTTTCTCTTGTTTTAAGTTCGCCAATTGTTTATTCTGCAGTGTCAATTTGCTCTTTGTCCCATCCAGTGAATTTTTCATTTCAGATATAGTATTTTCAATCTCTACTTTGGCTCTTTAAAAAATACCACCCAATTTTTCAAAGTTCTGTTCTAATAATTCCATCATCTTTACCAGTTTTGAGTCTGTTTCGGGTGTTCAGTTTTTCTCCTGGTCAGAGTTACATTTTCTTACTCCTCATATCTAGTATGTCCTCCTGGAAGTTGTATTTTATAATTTTCTGTTGTAAGAACTAGATTATGCTGAATTAATTTAAAGAATATACAGATGGTATACTCATCAGTGGCCTGAAGCCCCTTCAAATTGGCTCCTGAGTCCTATGACCCCAGCAGTACTGACAACCTGGAATCAGCCATATCTCCAAGTAATTCTGGTTTCTTCTAGTAACACAGGGTGAGAGTTCTCAGACTGAGAACTTATTACCACTGAGTTTGTCATTATACTCCAGGGGAACGAGCTAGAACAGGAGTTAGCAAACTTACTTTGTAAAGGGCCATGTGGTAAAAATTTTAGGCTTTGCAGGTCACATCATTTCTACAACTATTCATCTCTGCAATTGTACTTCCAATGCAGTGTTGGCAATATGTAAACAAATCAATATGGCTGTGTTCTAATAACACTTTACTATAAAAACTCTTGGTGAGCTGCATTTCACTCACAGGCTATAATTTAATGACCTTGGTTTGTGTCTTAGTTCATTTTCTTTTGGTAATAACACAATACCACATACTGGGCAAGACTTTACTTTAACTCTTAATTCTAGTCCAAAGTTATGGAGTTGCATCTGGTAATGGCCTTCTTGTCCAAGTTGTCCAGGACATCACATGGCACAAAACAGGAAGTAATGTATATATGTGTATATCTACTTATCTCTCTCCTCTTCTTAGAAAACCACCAGTATTCATTCAATCACGGGAGCCCTGATAACCTTATCTAAACTCTTTAAACTGTGTGTGTGTGTGTGTGTGTGTGTGTGTGTGTGTGTGATATTGGAGATTGCACCCAGAGCCTTGTGTGCTAAGCAAGTACTCTATCATTTGAGCCACACCCCCAGCCCTTACCTACCAAAGGCCCCAACCTTTACATATCATAGCTAGATTAAGGTCGCACCCTCTTAATACCTTACAATGGGGGACCGTGTATATTTAAACCATAGCAGTTAAACATTTGCAGAAAAAAGCTTTGGAATGATTCTATAGAAAAATAGTTTAACATTTCTTTGTATTTCCTCTGTCCTTAGATATATCCTGCAAGGAATAAACCACACTTTTGTGAACCAGTGTCGAAGGTTCTTGCCTTCACAGGCCAAAGAATTAGCTCGTGAGGCAGCTGATTGATTTCTGTGACAACAAGTTCAGCATATAAAGTAGGATTTATTAGAGAAAGAAAAGGCTACAGCTAGAGCAGTGCAGTAGAGCCTGGAAACCAGTGGCTCCCTGTTCAGGTGAAGGCTGGGGCTTTTTATGGATGCTTTAACTCTGGGTTAGAGTAAAGGTTAAGTGGGTTCTTTCCATTAGCCGTGGATTCATGCATGTGGGCTCTCTTCAATGAGCTGGTCTGTTTGCCCCTTATTGGGGGAAACAACCTTGAGAGTGTTCTGTTACCAGTCCTGTGGCAGATTTGTGAGTCCTGTATCTCCTCCTCAGGGTGTAGGAATGAATGTATATGAGACCATGTGACTCCTTCTCAGAGTGCAGGGCTCATAGTGCTCTCCATGGGGGATAGGGTACTCACTCATCTGTCCTTTAGGTCCCCAGACCCAACAACGTCTATGTTTCAACTGACTTGAAATAATTTTTGATGTAGTTATGCCACCAACTTAATATGCCATTAAGCCCATTTATTTAATTTTGGGTTTGATTTTTGAGAACTACTTATCTTAATTTAACTTAATTTTATAATTGTGTAAAAAATGTTCATGGTTCTAAAGTCAGATTTCAGAGAGGCCTAGATTCAATCTTTTATTCACATAATTCCTTTCCTCTTCTTTTGGTTGTTAACTTGTATTTGCTTTTGGTCTTCCTCCATTTATAGAAAGAATTATGTATATATGTAACTAAAATATGTACATATATAACTATGTATGCATATATACACACGTATATACACATATTTATACACATATTTTAGGTCGGATGTAGGATACTGAACACACTGTTTGGCAATATATACTTTTTAACTTAGTATATCCTGGGTATCACTCCATACTAGTATCTAGAAATACCAAAAGATTTTTTAAAAATTATTAGAATAATATATAGAATTTTGTATTATATATGTGCACAGATTATATATATTAGGTCATGAGGAAGAGCTCTTCTGACCTTTTAAAGTTCACACTCAGTACTGTTACATTGAATATTAAGTTTCCAATACATGAACTTTGGAGGGCACATTCTACCATAGCATTCCATTATTGGCCCTGAAATTTCATGTCCTTCTCACATGACAAAATACATTCATCAAATCCTAATAGCCTCCCCAAAGTTTTAACTTATTTAGTACCAACTCAAAATTTCAGTGTCCTGAGTCTCACCTGAATAATGTAGTTTGTACTGAAGGCCCATTCATCCTGAGGCAAGTTCCTCCAGCTAAGCATGTTACCTGCTTCTAAAATAAAACCGTGGGACAGGCATAGGATAGGCATTCCAACTCAAAAAGGGAGAAATAAGCAAGAAGAAAACCAATTACTCACTGGTTTTCAGTATTAAATCCTAAGATTGCAGAAAGGCTCCTGTGACTCCTTGTCCTGCAACGTGGGCATACTGTGGTGAGGTTAGGCCTCCATGCTAATTATACTTAATAGTGCTAAATGATGATAACAATATAGGTCAAATTGGCAAATGGTAAATTATAAAATTGTCATTGAGAATGATAGAAACCAACTGGCTTATTCTTCTGAAGATTTGCTTCCAAGTTAGTAACACTTTTCTAATATGACCATCCAGCAATTACATAATCCTATTTGGGCAGTATTAAAAGTTGAGAATTGTCAGTATGACATTTCTCAAACCTATAGCCATCTATTTTGTCAGTTTCAACTGACATTTTACTTTAAACAATGTCTCCTAAAAGGGAACAAGAAAGCAAAAAGTAAGGACTATACAGCATCCAGTATGTCTTTGTGTTTCCCTCCCAGGTTCGTTTCTTATTTTAACTAATAAATAATAATTCCTTAATTTTATCAGGTACAACATGATGTTTTCATATATTTATACATTGAAGAAGGATTCTGTCAAGTTAATTAACATATCCATCAGCTCATCAACTTTCTTTGGTGTGAGAACATTAAAAATCATTCTTTTAGCAATTTGGAAATATACATTTTTATTATAATAGTAAAATAGATCACTAAAACTTATTCCTTTAGTCTAATTGACGCTTTGTTCCCTTTGATCAACATTTTCTCTTTTCCCATTTCTTTTCATAGTTTTCACATGTAAGTGAGTTCATCTATATTTGTCTTTCTGCTCCTGGCTTACTCCACTTAGATAAAGATCCTGTAGTTCCATCCATGTTGTCATCTATGAAAATATTTCCTTCTTTTAAAAGGCTATGGCAAACCCCAGTCCCACTTAAAAAAAATATTATGTTGTAAATTTGGGGCTGGTGGAGTGGCTATGTGTTAGCACCTGTTTAGCAAGTATGAGGCTCTGAGTTCAAACTACTGTGCCACCAAAACAAAATGCTATAGTATTCCATTGTGTATGTATACCACATGGTCTTTTCCAATTCATCCATTTATTTCTTACATATCTTGGCAATGTGAATAATGCTGAAATGAACCTGGGAAGTGCAAATATCTTTACATGCCTTTTAATTCCTTTGTCTATATGCCCAGAAGTGAGATTGCTGGATCATGTGATAATCCCAGTTTTAATTTTTGAGGAACCTCCACACTATTTTCCTAGGTGGTTGTATTAATTGATATTCCCACCAACAATGAATATGGGTTTCTTCTTTGCCACATTCTCACTGACACTTGCTATAATTCATGTTTTTTTATAGTACCATTTAGCAGGTGTGAGGTCATATCTTAGTGCAGTTTTAATGTGTATTTCCCTAATACTTATGTTGAGCTTTTTCATTTATCTGTTGGGCATTCACATCTCTTCTTTTGAGAAATGTGTTCAGATCCATTGCCCATTTTAAAATCATGTTGTCTTCTTGCTATTAAGTGGTTTGAATTTCTTATACATTTTGTGTTGTTTTTATGTTTATATGCTTTTGGTTTAACTTATTATTATTTTAATTGTACAAATTATGGGGTAATTCAATACTTGTAATGATCAATTCAGAGAAGTTAATAGTTCCATTTCATTAAATATTTTTAAATATTTGATTAGCATGTAATAATTATGTATATTTATAAAGGACAACTTGATATTTGAATATATGAATAAATATGTAATAACCAAATCTAGATGATTTACAGATACTTCATCCCAGTCCATGGGTTGTCTCTTCACTCTGCTAATGGATTCCTTTTTTGTACAGAAGCTCTTTAGTTTGATGGAATCCCATTTGTCCATTGCTACTGTTGTCTGTACTTTTAAGTCCTACGCAAGACATTACACTGCTCAGGCCAAGGGCATAAGGCTTTCTCCATAATATCATTTTCTTCTAGTGGCTTTGCAGTTTTAAGATCCTACCCTTCATCCGCTTTGAGTTGATTTTTGTTTATGATATGAGACAAGGACCCCGTTTCCTACTGCATGTGGGAATCCAGTGGCTGTTCAGGAGTATGTTGTTTCATTTCCACATATTTATAAGCTTTCCAAGATTCTTTTTGTTATTGACTCCTGGTTTCATGCCATTGTGGTTGGAATATATTCTTCATATGTTTTTTTCTTCTCACATTTGTTAAGATTTGTTTTGTGATTTAACATATGATCTATCCTGGAGAATTTTTCATGTGCACTTGGAAAAAAATGTGTATTCTGTTGCTGTTGAATGAAATGGTCTGTAAATACCTGTTGGATACAATGGTTCCTTATTTATTTTCTGTCTAATTGATCTGTCCAACATTCAGGTACTGGAAGTCTACTACTACTATATGGGAGCTTATTTCTCCCTTCATATCCATTAATATTTGCTTTATATATTTAAGTGCTGGATTTTCTTTTTTTTAAAATTTTTCCCTTTACAGAGGTGATAGCTAATACTCAGAAGATGATGAAATTTATCCAGAGTTGTATTGGTAGTAAAATTACATGTAAGGGTGCTGATTTTTCAATGCACGTATACTTAAAATTGTTATAACTTTCTACCATTACTGTCTTTGGTTTCTAGTTGCATGCATCTTTTTTTTCTTTTACTTTGTCTATTAATTTCTTTTACTTTTGTCAGTGTGGGTTTGGGGAGGGAGTGATTCTCATATAGGTAGCACATATTTGGGTCATCCAGACACATGACACTAAACAACTAAGCATGAGGTTCATTAGTCTATGGAAACCTTGCTAGATAGGCATCTGGCCAGGGGTAGATCCATGTTTTAAAGGACCTGAAGCATATATAATTTAAGAAATACTCCATTTTTCTGAAACAGGGTCTTACTATGTAGACCAGGGCTGGCCTCAAATGCTCAATCCTTCTGCCTGAGCTTCCTGAGTGCTGGAATTAACAGGTATGTACTGCCATACCATGCTAAGGAATACTTCTTAAAAGGAATTTAAATTCTTTAACATGAAATTAGGTACTGGAAAGGAACTATACAAACAAGAAGTAATAAAGTTTAAGCTTCATTAGCTTTATGGTAAATTCACCTCTGCATCTGGAACATGGTAGACATTCCATAATTTATTGGTTTCTTTTGTTAATAGCTAATTAGTTAAGTTTGAAGTTGGAGTGAATTTGACTACCTTGGTCTCTTGCTTTCAGTCTTAACAGTACTTTATCCTTAGTCTTGCTCAGCTTTATTGCATGTCCTTCTTTTCCTCTATGTGCTAGCCCATTCAGACAAAGGATATGCAAATGAAATGCATAGCCATGTAGTATTTTGTTTTCTCAATTCATTCAGAATGTAATATTTTCCAGAGGTTTGTGAATGCATGTAACTGTATAAGTCTAACATTTAAACTAGATTCCAAAGCTAAAACTATCTAAAATTTTTAAAAAAACATAAAGTCAGAAGACAGGCAATTGGAAGGTGATATAGATAACTAGAAGTCTCTTATAAAGTGGAGCCTAGAATTATATGGAGATATTCGCTACTGCATTTTACTTGAACAGTGATGAAGCTCACAAGTGGATCAGCAAGTGAATAGGCTAGTGAGTTACCAACACAAAGAGTAAAAATATTAGATCATCATGGTAGCAACATATTAATTTAAGAAGTGTTAATGTTTATCCCTTCAAATTAACATCCTCTATCTATTTTAAAAATAAGGGGAAAAATCACAAAAGTAGTTGAAAAAATAGAAAGTGAGACAGAAAATGTTCCAGAAATAATTTGTGAGGAACCAATCTTTAAATCAACACTTACAACACACACGCACACACACACACACACACACACACACACACACACATATTGCCCCCCTTTGGTTTATATTTCTATACATCAGGGCTCTATAGTCTTAATATTCACTAAAGTAAGTCTTGAATATTCTTTACCATTTGTTTTGACATGCATTATAAGATAAACTTGTCAAGTTCCATGAGAAAGCTTGAGGGGGTTTTGGTTGGAATTCCACTGAATTTTATAAATTATTTGGGGGCAGAATTGATATCTTTATGATGGATTGTCTTCCCAAACATAAGCAGGTCTATACCTGTATTTTAATCAGGTATTTATTTATGTCCTTCAATAATGGCTGGTAATTTCTTCTTAAACATTTGCATTTTTTGTGTGTTTTCAGTGAAGAATCAAATACAAATTGTACTAGAGAACAGAAAACCAAAACAGCCATCTAACTCATTCTATAAGGCTGGTATAACCTTGATATAAAAAAGATTAATCCAAGTAAAGAAAGTCTTACAGTTTTTTTGTTTTGTTTATTTTTTTGGTGGTGTAGGGTTTGAACTTAGGGCTTCACACTTGCAACACAGAAACTCTACCACTTGAACCATGCCTCCAGCTCTTTTTGCTCTGGTTATTTTGGGAGATAGGATTTTGCTTTTTGCCCAGGTGGGCCTATACCACGATCCTCCTATTTTATGCTACCTGATGTTGCTGGGATGACATGTACACACCACCACATCCAGCTTTTTTTCCTGGTGAGATGGCCTGGAACTATGATCCTCCCCAGCTTAGCCTTCCAAGTATCTAGGATTACAGGAATGAGCCACTGGCACCCAGCAGAGGTTTGTTTGGTTTTTTTTGCAGTACTGGGGCTTGAACCCAGGCCCTATACCTTGAGCTACTCTACCAGCCCTTTTTTTGTGTGAAGGATTTTTTCAAGATAGGGTCTCCTGAACTATTTGCCTGGACTGGCTTTGAACTTCAGTCCTCCTGATCTCTGCCTCCTGAGTAGCTAGGATTACAGGCGTGAGTCGCCATTGCCTGGCTCTGTTCAGAGTATTCTTAATTAAGAATGTAGATCCCTAGCCAGGTACAGGTGGTTAATACCTGTAATCCTAGCTACTCGGAAGACAAAGATCAGGAGGATTATGGTTCGAAGCCAGCCCAGGTAAAATAGTTGGGGAGACCCTATCGAGAATACCCAACACAAAAGAAGGCTGGCAGAATGGCTCAAGATCCTGAGTTCAAACTCCAGTACTGCCAAGAAATATTAACATACTGAAGTTTGAACTCAGGGCTTCATGCTTTGTTAGGCAGGTGCTCTACCACTTAAGCCATGCCCCCAGCTCTTTTTTGCTTTAGTTACTTTTCAGGTAGGGTATTGCATTTTTGCTCAGGGCTGGACTTGCACCACAATCCTCCTAGATATGGCCTCTCGCGTAGCTGAAATCACACATGCACATCAACATGCAGATTGTGCCTATTGAGATGAGGCACTCTAATTTTTTTTCCAGAATGGCCTCAAACCATGATCCTCCCAGTCTCTGCCTCCCAAGTAGTTCAAAATTTTAAATATTAGCAAATTGAATACAATAGTGTATATTTTTTAATTTTTACTTATTTCTTCAGTGAATACCAGAATCGATTATGAAAGTATTTTGCCACTTTTGAATTATTAGAGGAAAACCACCTTTTTATTTCAATTGATGTATATTTAAGTTGCTTCCAGTTTCTCATTGTTGTAAACAGTACTTTAATCACTAGTTGTGGGCATACATTATCCTTTCATTTCCTTAGGTAGATTTCTTGAAAGACTATGGGAATTTTAGACTCATATATTGTTAAAATATGGGCCCAGAAAATTTTTTCTACAGAGGGCCAGATAACAAATACTACGTTTGTAGGCAAAAAGGCAAAACTGAGATTATTATTATACAGGCACTTATCTTACAGCAGAGAAAGATTTCTGTAAATCTTTATTGATTAAATTAAAAATATAAAATTGAGTTCATTGAGCACAATTTTTTGTAACCCATTTGCTAGTGCTGATATACAGTGAGATTTTCCAAATTTCCCCTTTGCGAATGTCTTCCCAGATATATAGGTAGTGCTAAATACTGGTATCAGTGCATGAGCACATGATTTTAATTGAGCATATTCACAGATTGGAAGGCATTTTTAGAATTCTATTAGCTAAAAGGCTAGAATGCCTTTTAGCATGTCATTACATTGCAAATCACTTCCAATTAAAGTTCCTCAATTGCACAGCTAAGTGGATTTTGGAATATGGAAATTTTCTTTATATAATCATAGAGGTCTGAAAAATGCTGCTGTAGTTTGAAATTAGAATATATTGCTGGGAATTTGTGTAGGAATGAAGATATCACTTGAAAAAGACTTTTGACAGTGTAGGCCTGACATTACGTGCAATTCAAACAATGTTCTCATCGAAATGACTCTATCACAGTATGTTTCATATATAAGCAATGTTTTGCCTTATAATTTTAGCTTGAATCATTTTCAAATCTGCAACAAAATCTAATTCCAGAGCCATTCAAAGTTCAATAACAGTAGTTGAGCACAGTTTTTCCATCCATTTAAAAATGTAAAAACCATTCTTAACTTGAGGACTATACAAACACAAGCTAGGTTTGGACCATTGGCCGTAATTTGCTGACCCATGCTCTATCAAATTTTTGTTTGCTTGGTTGGTTTTGATTTTTGAGATACGGTCTTGCCATGTAGCCTCATTATGTAGTTTGGGCTGTACTCGAGCTTAGAATCCTTAGCTTCTCCAGTGCTGAGGTTACAGGCATGAGCCTACAAAGTCTTAACTAATTATTTCAAGTGAATGTAAGTGACTATTTTCCTAAAGCTTTGCAACCAGTGAGTATCATTAACTTCTCAAACTGATCCAATTTGAATGTTAACTATCCTGATTTGATCATCATGTACTGTATACATGTATCAAATTATGACACAGTACTCCATACATTTGTACAATTAAAGAAATCAGAAATTGTGTTTGTTCAATTTACATTTATTTGAATAACAAGGTTAAATATCTTTTCATGACTACAGGCCATTCAGAGTTATTTCTTCACCCTAAAGTGACTGTTCATTTTCTTTTTCCATTTTTATTACAGTAAAGTTTTCATTCCAATAATTCAGGGGTTGTTGTATACCTAAAAGAGTCTGAGTTCATTTTAGTGGTTCTAACTATTTGCTCAGTATTATTTTCCACTGGTGTCTCCCACAATCCAACACTTCTTCCATTCTTAAAGACTTGCTATTGCCTGACAGAGCTGTATTTCTCAGGCTTCTCTGCATGTATGCACCAAATGTCATTCATTCTCTATTACCTTTTCTCATTTTTCCCTCCTAGTGTAATTACTCACCCTTCAAACTTCAGATCAAAGACCAGTTCCTTTCTTTGGTTCCAACCTGTGCACATATTTGCCATAAAATTGATCACACTTTTTATTTTTGTACTTAATTGTTGGTTTATAATTGTCTGTCTCCACTGGACCCAAGGTTTCTTAAGACTGGTATTGTAATTGATCTGTATACTCCAGAACAGTGCCCAGTACTTGTAAACACTGATTATTTGTTGATTGAATGAGTTAAAAATATTAATAGTACTAACAAATATATCTCAGGCATATAAAAATAAAAAACAATTCTGAGTAATATCCCCTGTATAGAGCTTGGCATAATATAACACACAATTAAATTTTGAAGGAGCTCCCTCAGAGCTGAATGCAGTGACTTGTGCCTATAGGACAACTACTTGGGAGGCTGATGCAGAATCCCTTGAGTCTAGGAGTTTGAAACCAGGCTGGGCAACATAGTGAGAGAACCTGTCTAAAAAAAAAAAAAAGAAGAAAATTCTCTTAGATATTAAATTCTCACCAAAGAAAATAGCAAATAAAGTTTTTATTCCCTGATAAAAACTCAGTATGTCAGTTTATTTAAAGTGTGTATTTTCCCTTCACAGCATAAAATAATTTAGTCAAATAATTGCTGTTAGTCACAGTTGTTGTCTCCAATTTAAAAAATATGCTTGTGTTGGAAAAGAATATTGAGAAATTTAAAATACAAAATAATTTAAAATACAAAACTCATTGGCCATGTCTGTTTTTTAATTTCAAAAGTGAGGTTTCTTTCTTTCAAAACCTCCTTTGTAACTTGACTAAGATTCATTTTGGTTAATCTTTTATTTTCCTTTATTTCCAAAGGATATCCATTACTTTGCCCTAGATAAGGGTGAATTGGCACTAGCTGAAGTGGCAAGAAAAAGAGCTAGTGACATTGACGCAGAATCAATAACCTCTGGAGTTGGTAAGAATTAATGCTGTTTTCTTTTTTTAAAAGTGCTTTTTGTTTTAATCAATACTTACTCCGTATCATTTCTATTTATGTTTGTAGGGCATGGTTGGTTAATTTGAATTACTTTCTTTGTAAAGACAATGCCTTTTAAATAAAGAATATTGAGCCTTGATAAATAGTACAATACTGATGAACAAGTTGGAATTTTTGTGACAATTGATAACTAGTGATTTTGCTATAGTTTACTTTTTGTTTAACAAAAAGTAAAAGGATATTACTCTTTTCATGATACTTTTGAGGAAAGAGCTTATTATCATCAGTGCTGTTATAAATCAACACAGAAACTTATAAACCATTATTTATATGCGAACATGTTTTACATATATATACACACACACATACAGATATGATATATATATCATATATTTTAATGGAATTTCACATGGGAATTCAGGTTTAGGGTGATTTATTTTTGTTTAGAAGCTAGTAGAGTCACTTTACAATGTAGTATTTCAAAGAAGACAGATCAGAAGCCTAGACTGAATCTAAAACCTTATAATATAGAAAAATAAAAGGTTTAAAAACACATTATAATATCAACATGAACTTCCTTTATGCTAAACTCAGTTTATCGAATGTCACTAACTCTGCTAGTACTTGGCCATCACAATTCCTATTTCTTATGGTATTTCTTATTTCTGCATTATACAAAGGATTCTAAAGACTGTAATAGAATTCATTTCTCTATGGAATTCCTAGAAACATGAAGGTGCCCACTCTTAAGTGCTTGACAGTATTAGAGCAAGCCTCTCCACTGATGGGTCATCTTATGCTTTGTTCTTGTGATAATGTTTGCAGCCAAAGGGACCAGTTCTTAGCTTATCTTTGACATTGCTACCATAGATTCCCAGCCTTCAAGTTGGTACTGAAGGGTCCTCAAAGCCATGCCACCACAGTAGCCCTAAATCTGCATACCAGAACTGATAATTATTTACCAGTCAGAATTCTATTCTTCAGTCTTCCAAGAGAGTTGCAAGTTGAACCCAAAAGGTGCATAAATCATTTTAAAATCTCCATTCCTAATGGATAAGGACTATTCACTTTTAATACAATGTTAGATAAGAACTTTAGTTAGTGTGTTAATTGGCTTTATCATCCATGTAACCAAATACCCGACAGAAGCAACTTAAAAGGAGGAAAGACTTAGCTCATGGTTTCAGAGAGTTCAGTACATGGTCACTTGTCTCAGAGCCCATAGTAGGATAGTTCATCATGGTAGTAGAAACATGGGACAGAGGTTGTTCACCATCTGGCAGCCAAGAAGAAGAGTGGAGCAGTTCACATCACCATGGACAAGAAGCAGAGAGTGAGGAAGGGACTGGAGACCAGTTATAACCTTCAAAGGCACACCCACAGTGACCTCCTTCCTCCAACAAGACCCTCCCTGCTTAGGTTTCCAGAACCTCACAAAATAGTACCACCAGCTGGAGATCAAGTGTTCAACACATGAGCTGCAGGCACATTTCATATTCAAACTGTAACATTATATCTGGTTATTTACTAAGACTAATGTGCTTCCTTATAGTAATACTGCTAACAGCAGCTAATATTTAAGGAATGTCACTGTGGGCCTGACACTCTTTTCAGTTACGGATACCAACTAATTTAATCCTCATCACAACTCTATGAGGTAGGCACAATTTGTATTTGTTGTGAGAAGTCATTTTTTTTAATTTTTAATTTTTTATTATTTGTATGTGCATACAATGCTTGGGTCATGTCTCCCACCTCCCCCCACCCCCTCCCTTACCACCTACCCCACCCCCTCCCTCTCCCCGCCACCCCCTCGATACCCGGCAGAAACTATTTTGCCCTTATCTCTAATTTTGTTGAAGAGAGACTATAAGCAATAATAGGAAGGAAGGAACAAGGGTTTTTGCTAGTTGAGATAAGGATAGCTATACAAGGAGTTGACTCACATTGATTTCCTGTGCATGTGTGTTACGTTCTAGGTTAATTCTTTTTGATCTGCCCTTTTCTCTAGTTCCTGGTCCCCTTCTCCTATTGGCCTCAGTTGCTTTTAAGGTATCTGCTTTAGTTTCTCTGCGCTGAGGGCAACAAATGCTAGCTAATTTTTTAGGTGTCTTACCTATCCTCATATCTCCCTTGTGTGCACTTGCTTTTATCTTGTGATCAAAGTTGAGAAGTCATTTTTAACTAAATGATGAATCCATACCATGTTAATAGGAATTATGATGTCATATGATGAGGATACAAATATTCTCCCTATATCTTTAGCCATTTAGGAAAATACAGCAAGATGTTAGTTCATAGCCAATTTATGGGAATTTTCCTTACCCTGCCTTTCTACCAGGGTTTCAGATATAATGATGGCCATCTTTGCATTATAAGTACTTATTTGAAGGTATTAAGGATGGAAGAGAATATGAAGAAATTACTACAAAATTTTAGAAAGATGAAGAAATTCCACTATTCACCAAGATGCATTTTGTGCCCTGTATATTCTCTGATCAGGTTACTGTGGTCTGCTGATAATTCCTAGCCAGAAAGTTTAGTGTTCCCCTTTTCTGCTTCATTTCTGCCAAATGCCTTTTCACTGAAGCCCTGTGATTCCCTTTTTCTCAGCTCTTTGATCCAGATTACTATCCCTTGATAAAGATTCCATTGTATTGACATTAGTAACTAGCCAGAGGTTAACCTTAAATGTATGTTCTACCCCTCTGTTGTTGCAGAAACTGAGTGACTCAGTCAAACTCCAAATGGATTAAGAAAGAATCCCTAGTTGCCTCATTGTGCTCTCTGCCCAGCTCTTCATTACTGTCCATATCATGCAGGGAAAGCTAATTTCTCTCAGATCCCTCAATTAATTCACTGTTCTCTCAAACTTTTCCCAAAGCAAAAAATGATTAAATCTTTGGCTTTCAAAGGCACTCGTTGATGTAAGCAAGAGGCCAATTATATAAGATATCAAGAGTATTTCAGTAGTTTAGTCTAAATGGGAGAATCTGTTAAAAATAAAAAAAGAAGTATCACACATAGTTGCTGTCAACACAGTTAAAAGCAAGAGTTGCCAAAGGAAAAGTTGTATGATGATAATCTGAATAATTTTGTGATTTTTAAACTTTTTATTGAAATATAGCATACATTCAGAAAAGTGCATATATCATAAGTACATGACTCAATGAATTTTTACAAAGTGAACACATTCTTGCTACCAGTGTCCAGGACAAGTAATATTTTATCAATACCCCAGAAGTTCTTCCATATCTCCTTCAAGGTACTATATCCAGGCCAACTTTCCAGACTATTATAATACTATTGATTAGTTTGGCTTTTTCTGTAAACTTTAAATAAATGGAATCATATATTATTTTGTGTTTGGCTTTTACTCAACACTATCAGTGTGAGAATCTTTTATATTATTGCAGGTAGTTGTAATTTTTTTTTTTTTTAAAGCTTGGAATCCAAGCTGTATGTATGCTAAGCGCATGCTCTGCCACTGAGCTGTACTGCTAGCCTCTAGTTGTAATTCTTTCATTTTTATTGCCATATAACAGTATTATAATATATGACAAATTACAATTATGTTAATTCTACTTTTGATGGATATTTGGGTAATTTCTGTTTTTAAATATAATTTGTGAAGTAAACTATATATACTATTATGTATACAAAGTACAAATTTGCAATGTTTGTTTGCCTACCTTTTTAGTTATTTTGTGTCTTTTTCCAGCTGTCTTGTTTTCTGGTATATTGCTCATTTATATAGGATAAATCATACAAAGTGCATTTCAGTCAAACATACTAATGTTTATGTAGTTTGGTAGGGGAAAAAGTGATAGTCAATTTTTACATGACACATATATCCATATGCTTAATGCTTATAAAACATAAAATTAGGTTTACTAAGTGTTTGATAGTAACAGTAAGAAACTTAAAATATTCTTTCTCACCTTGCTTTTCAGTACTATATGCAAATTTTTATTATATTGCTTATTAGTATGACAAGAGATAGAGCTAAAATGAAGGAAATGAATGGAATGAGATTATGGATGTAAAATCATTTTGAAAAAAAATACAAATACTATAAAGCAAAAGCTGGTATTTCCTTTATAGTGTAATTATAAGTGTAAATGAAGGCAGTGTAAATTTTGTTGACCTATATTGAATGCTTGGTGATTTTTAAGCTACTTGATTATTTCAAGTATTTCTGGTCTCTAATTGTCTAATCTCAGATGTTATATGGTGTTAAATGTCAGAGATAAACTTTTAAGAATTTACAAAAATGGCTGGAGCTGGATATTATAAAATGTTCTATGGTAAAACTCTGAATATGGACTTTGGCACCAGACTTATTACTACCAGTTGTAAGATCCTGACTAGGTAACTTACCTTCTGTTCCTCCGTTTCCTCCTCTTCAAAAGGAGATGATATTTTTAGTACCTGTGTTGTGAATTATTATGAGACTATGTTAGTTCATTCGTGTTTTACACAGTATTTGGCAGATGTGAAAGCATACTAATGATTAGCTACTGGTATTGCCTTTAAAAATCAAAATATGATTATAGCAATAAACATTCTTGAGTGGTAAGACTTTATTGGTTCTTCTTGATTAAACCTTAATTCTTTCCTATTTAAGTTTTAGCATTCTTTATTAAATATGGAATTTAATAAGTAATTTGTGTCAGGAAAGTAATAAGAAGGGACATCCAATAAGATTTTCCTTTAAAGATTATATTTTTATAATTGTGTCATTTCCAGTATCAGCCTGAGAAATTAGACTGACATCAGTCTGTACTATAATACAAACTAAAATAAAATCTGTTCTCTTGCACTTTTATCCTTGGTGTAGAACTTCATTGGTGGTATATCAGTGATGTTATAATGCCAATTAAATATTAGGTATGAGACATTCTAAGCTGTCATAAAATAAGAAACCACAAGCTATAGTAACTTAACAAAGAACTCTGTTCCCTTCTTAACAGTCCTGAGATGTGTCTGAGGACTGGGAAAACATGCTAGTTATTAGATTATTAGGATCCTTCTCTGTGTTGCTTTGTCATCTCTAAGGCATAGCGTTCATTTACATCATTGAAGATGTGCATCCTGGTCTACAGGAAAGAGGGAAAAGGAGGGGGGAAAATTCCATTCTTGCCCAGGGTACAACCCAGGAGTTGTTATGCATCACTTCAGCTTTATCCCATTAGGTAGAACCTGGCCTTAAGGCTACACTAACTGTAAGAACGTCTAGGAAATATCTTTAGTGGAGTGATCATGTGCCCAGCAAAGCACTTGTTACTATAAAAACAAAAGCCACTCAAGGGGACAGCTAGCAGTTCATCTCTTACAATGAAATTCAAAGAATACTGTTTAGAAAAAGAAAAGAAAAATGAGAAACAACTTCTTTTATATAATCCATATATGCAGATAAATGGAAATATAAAAGATATCCCAGCTGAACTTAATGTGACTGTAGCATTTGCATATTATGAGATTCTTCCAAATGCATTATATTTCCAAATACATTTATTATATATGATCTTTCAGATATTCTGCTATAAAAAAGCTGTAGCTTTATGTTGCCATCTCTTTTTAAAATATATTTTAAAATTCTGATATAAAAGCTTATTTATGCTTAATGGAGAACTTCAAAGACCATAATATAAAGGCCATAGTATAAAGATAAAGATAATTCATTTTGAACCAGAGATAACTGATAAAATTCATGTGTTTACTTCCTCTTTTTTCTATTCATGTATTTAATAAAATTGGAGTCATTGTTTATCTTGCTTTTCTGAATGGTATGTCATCAGAATAATCCCAAATCATTAAAACATCATTCAAAAGCTTGATTTTAGTAAGTTTTGTCCTTCCTAAAATGACTTTTTGGTTTTACTAAAATCATGGTCTGTTGTAAATGTATATAGAAATTATACCCAAAAGATGATACATGGATGAAGGTAAAAATTTGCTCTTAATTTAAGTTTATTCTAAAATTAAGCTTCAAAAGAAGTTTTTCAATTCTGCAATTAAAACTGGGCTTAACTAACTTCTATCCTGTGCTTGAGAGGTTACATTATTTTGCCTGTTTGACATGGGAGATGTATTCATGCTATCCTACTTTTGACTCCACTTCACCTGTCTTCCTTTATCATGACATGATGTCAGTTTTGATCTCTACCTTCCTACCTCTCGGCATCATTGCCTAAGGACATAATTCTAAAGCTTTCATAAACATAAGCACATCAAAGACTACTAACTGCTTTGCTTGGCTACAGAAGTCTATACAAGAGTGTATTACTTAAGAGATATAAGGTTTTCAGTTAAATTCCCAAGAATGCAATGATCATATCTTTGTTCTTTTCTTTGTGGTAAATAATGTTGTCAGTCACAGAATGTGATGTATTAAATAATACCAATTCTTAATTACCATAAATAATGATTTCCTCAAAGTTTGGTATTTATTTTCAAGAGAAACTTTTCTATCACCTAAATATTTAGCACATCTTTGAGTTCTGAAATATTGGGCCCTTATATTCTGAAATAAGGTGTTAACAGTTCAGAACCCCTCTAGTCACAAGCTGACAGTTACTAAGCAAGATAATAATGTAATAGTGCTTTCCTGTAGGGAAAGGTGCAAACAAACTATTTAGGCTGTTATTACCCTATTTTATCTCTCTCTTTTGGGGGGAGGGGGAACGTTATACTGGGGATTGAACTCACAGCCTCACGCTTGTTATGCAGGTACTCTGCCTCTTGAGCCATGCCCAAGCCCTCCTTGTTGGTTGTTTTTGAGGTAGGGTCTCGCTTTATGCCCGGGAAGACTAGATTATGATCCTCCTATTTATGCTTTGCAGCATAGCTGGGATGACAGGTAAGTGTCGCTGCGCCTAGCCATTTTTCTCCTTTTGAGAAAGGAGTCAGATGTCTCCAATTTTCTCTGTTTTATTAGTCAAAATAGTAAATTATGTTGATTTGAAGGAATCTTGCTTGAGGTCTCATATGTAAGATCAAGAATAACTAATGAAACCATAAAGTTAAAGAATAAGTGGTAATATATGTCAATCTGACTAGTCTGAAGTATAACAAATATTTTATATCAATAATCCCACAATTTCCCATTTACAAATGAGGACACAGCAACTCCCAGTGTCAGAGGCAAAATTTAAAATCATGCCCACTGGACTGCAAACTGCATGCTCTGATCACTTTGCCATTCTGCTTTTTATTTGAAGTCTACTGCTGTTTACTATTCCTTGCTGCCATAATATTGCTTGTTACTGACTTTAATTAGAGCTTGATTTTAAAAAGTTTGGTATAAATAAGATAGTAAGAAAGGTTCTCTTAGTTCTCTCTGTTTACATATTATACTAAAAGTATAATAAAAGTGAGTGCTTTCACCACTCACTTTTTTTTTTTTTCACCACTCAGATACCACTGTGCAGGAAAGTAGCTTTGAGCATTGTTTCAACAATCTCCGTAATACCTTTGTGTGTTAAGAAAACAGGTTATGTTACTAATGTAGAACAGAATACTTTTTACTATAGATCTTGAACTAAGTGGCTCCTTTACTTGTGAAATGGGAAACTCATGCAATTCTTCCAGAACTAAAGGAAACTGAATTATTCATTCAGTGGATATTTTGACTTAAAGCTACATTTATAAAATATTTAAGAGGAGTAAGCATTGTTTAGTAAATTTGTTTACTACAGCCAAATAATTTACATTGCTAGAGATAGGGGTGTGTGCGTGTGTGTGTGTGTGTGTGTGTGTGTGTGTGTGTGGTGTGTAGGGTGATTACTTTTCCTAAGTCAGAAAAATTCTTTATTCTTATATTACCTGAATGTCTTTCTGGTTGCCTCAGTAACCACAAATAAAAGTGTTTGGAGCTATTCTATGTCATTTAGATCTTCATAATGCTTTTTTTTTAATATAACAAATGGTATTTTAAGCTCCACAAATACTTCCAGTACAAGTTTTCTGTTAAATTTCTATTCATTCTTTTTTGTTTTCTGACTAAATTCCACTTGTACTAGTTACTATGTTCCATTTAAAACTGCTTCTAAGAAGGAAGTAAAACAAGTTTGTACTCATACATTCATATTCAGAGAGAAGACAGAAGATAAAATGTGAAAGAGAAACATACTGTTGGTAGCAAAACTCTTTTCTTACCCAGAACTAGGTGTACTCATAAATGTATATAATATATAGTGATATGAAGAGATGATTATTTCATTATTTTGTGGAAATTTACATTTTTGCCAAGTTAATAATCTAGGTATTTGAAATGCATTCATTTAAGCAGAAGAAATTATTGGCAAATATTTTCCTGTCAGGTGGTATGCATACTAAGTTTTTATAACCTTTCTTCTGTTCATTCAGTGTAAGGTAACTTGATGTGACAGGATGTGACATATCACAAAAATAACTTAGGTCAGGAATTTAAAGAAATTTTCTTGAAAACAATACCTTTAAAAAGGATTTAAATAAGTAATACTTTAAAGATTAATACAGTGAATGGTCATTTTCCTATTTCCTACCAATGAATTGAGTTCAAGTGTTGAAATCTTAGGAAAATCTTACTTAGTAAAAAAGGAAACCCCTAGCAATTGGGGAAGGGGAGGAGTCTTTAGGGTCTCTGGGTTAAGAGTATCATCCAGTAGATTTAGGTATTTAGAGTTCACCTATCTCTTTGTTGATCAAACAATTCAAGAGATAAATCTGTGTTTCCTTCACCTACTTTTTCTCTACAGTCCACAAACTGTCACCACAAACTCTAGGCCCAAAGCATGAGGATCCCACAACTAGTATGGGTAGATGAGTTGACCATAAAATTTGCTTCTGGAGTGTCAAATTTTGTTTGTATCATTGGAAAATGAGTAAGTACTTATTAAAGTAAATGCTAAAGTATTAACATCATTAGAGAGGTGTACATATTATAGGTGTTTAACTCAAAGAATTTTGAGTAATGTACACACCCATATGGTATCCAGATCATAAAACTAAATTTTACTGGCACCCTAAAGGCTCCCTCATCCAATTTTCTCATGTCCCCAAAGGATAAACACTCCTACCTTTTAATACTATGAATACTATGATTTTGAAGATATTCATCTATCCTTTTCTGGAAATAGGTACACTCTATAAATGTATGTACTATAGAATGTACAGAGATGACTAGGTCTTTATGTATGGAGTATTATATATTTCACTTAATACTATGTTTGTGAAATGCATGCACACTATTATGTCTATTATATTCCATAGTTTATTCATGTTATTACTTATGGACTTTTGGGTTATTTCTAGTTTAGGGATATTGTAAATTCTCCTGCATGACCTTTGTAAATTTACCTATTTTGGGGGGTATAATTATCTAGGACTTGAATTACTGAATCTTGATGCATACATATATTCAGCTCTGTTTGACTGTTGTGCAAAACACACAAGCTGAAACCTCCATAAATTGTTCCAGAGTAGCTTAGTAATATTCTTACTATCAGGATATGAGTATTCTGTTTCAACCCCATCCTTGCCAACATGGTGTTCCCTCACCAATGACTACCACCGTTTTTCTTTTTCTGGATGGTATACAGTAGTATTGCATTGTTCATTTAATTTGTATTTCCTTAATGACTCAGGAAGTTTTACTATATTTTTACATATTTGTGGGAAATTTGTGTAAATCTCTTGTGAAGTACCCTTTCAAGGCTTTTGCCCATTGTTCTATATTCAGTTCTATCATTTTTCTTATGCTTTCCAGAAGTTCTTCATCTACTCTTTCTACAAAACTTCAGCTGAATGCATGGACTGCACATATTTCCTCCCACACTTGGATTACCTTTTTTCTTTTTTAAATACTATCTATTACTGAACAAATGTTCTTACTACTAACGTAATCCAGTTTACCCATTTTTACTATCTATTACATTTTGGACACTGTTTAAGAAAACTTAAACCATATTCCAAGAAGCGTTTCCTGCTTTTTCTTTAAGAGCTTAGTTTTTACCTTTCACACTTGGATCTATAATCTACCTGTAAGTGATTTTCATATACACTGTGAGGCAGGGTTTTAATTTTTTTTATGTCTTTAACCACATGGGTATCCAAATGACCCAGCACCATATATTATAAAAGATTATCCTTCCCAGTCTTTACTATACTATGACCTTTGTCATAAATCAGGTGACCATGTATATGTGGGATGTGTTTCTACATTATTTGTATCCATTTATCTATTCTTACATCAGTATCACTGTTTTAATTGCTATAGATTTGTAAAAGGTCTTGATTTTTGTAAAATTTCTATCTGTGGTTTTTCAGAATTACCTTGGCTATTTTTGGTGCTTTGCATTTCCATTTTACAATTGTTAACACACACACACACTAGTGTAGGCCTAAAAAGACACCTTACCAAAGAGGAAATACAGATGTCATCACAAACATGCAAACTAAAACAAGAAAAAGATGTTATTACATCATTATTAGGCTGGCCAAAATCTAGAACACTCACAACACCAGATGCCGATGAGAAAGTACAGCAATGAGAACCCTGATTCATTGCTGGTGGGAATGCAATAAGTAATATTGGCAGTTTCTTACAAAACTAAACTTGCCCTTACCATAGGATCCAGCAAATCCTTGATATTACCCAAAGGAGTTTAAAACCTGTGAACACATAAAATCTTGCACACTAATGTTTATTACAGCCTTAAATGCCAAAACTTGGAAGCAACCAAGTTGTCTTTCTACAGATGAATGGATAATAAACCAGTACATCTAGACAATGGAGTATTATTCAGCACTAAAAATAAACAAGCTATCAAGCCACAATGCAACCTTAAAAACATATTACTGAGTGGAAGAAGCCAATCTGAAAATACTCATGCTGTATGATTTCAACTGTATAACATTTTAGAAAAGGCAAAACTACAGAGACAGTAAAAAGATCAGTGATTGCCAGGGGTTTGAGAGGAAAGAGGAATGAATAGGTACAGCACAGAGGATTCTTGGTTTGATGAACCCTACTCTAAATAATACCATAATGGATAAATGTCATTATTTGTCTAAACCCATAGAATGTACACCAAGAGTGAACCCTAATTTTAACCATAATTCTGGGTGACATTGATGTGTAAATGTAGGTTCATCAGTTGTAACATTGAGATTGATGTTGATAAGGGGGAAGCTATCCTTGGGTGACAGCAGGGGATATTTTGGGAAGTCTCTATACCTTCTGTTTAATTTTGCCATGAACCTATAACAACTCAAAAATAATTTAGGACTGGGGGTGCGGCTCAGTGGTAGAGCACTTGCCTAGCAAGCATAAGGTCTTGGGTTCAATCCCCAGCACCACCAAAAACAAAACAAAAATTTTATAAAAGATAATTTGGGAATAAACATGTGTCAGGATTTTGGGGTTACACTGAATCTGTGAATTAGTTTGTGGAGTACTGCCATCTTTACAACACTGAATCTTCCACATGCTGTATATATGCTTACATTTATTTAAGTCTTCTTTAATTTTTAATAATGACTTACATTATTAGAGGTCTTGAATATCTTTCCTTGTATTTAAGAAACATGCTATTATAAATGGTATATTTTGTGATTTGTCTTCTATTGTTTACTTATGTTTGAAAAATACATTTTTGTATATTGATCTTATGCACAGTGACAAAGTAAAAAGGAGACAAGCAGATATATAAAACAGCAGTACACTAGGTGACTCAGGAGAAAGAGGTGGGAAACTTTGAATGAACCTCAGTTCCAGAAGTCTTTATTGTTTGTAGCTCCTTTATTGCTTGGCTACTTTGGCTACTTTGGTTCCTTGAAATAGAAAACATTAACCACACCACAGTGGTCTTTGTCTCCCATGGCCCATCCCTGGGCCACCTGTGAATTTATTTTGATTATCTGTTCACACCCTTGCTATTCTGTAGAATGGTGTCATCTCTTGACTGTTCTGGTGGTTTCTGATTGAGTTTTGCACCTGGAACCCAATGCGTTATAGAGGGTCCAATGATATTATATTCCTCCAGAGAGGACTTCCCTTTACTCTGCTAACTAGAAAGAACTAAAGGATAATCATCACTTTAGGACAATCTAAGACTGGCATAAATTAAAGCTGGGTGTAGTCCTGGGATAATTCTGTCTACTTCTGATCTCTGACCTCTCCTGTACCTAGGGTGTTTATATTCATACTTAGACACGTGGTAATTGAACACTTAAATTTTTTTAAGCCAAATTTCTACTCATTCTCTGAGGGAACACCAACATACTTCCAGTTCCTCCATGCTACTCTAAAGCAGAATTTAAAGATTTTCTTTTTTTTCATTACAGTCTTTTATCTTTTTTCTTAATTTTGTTGAGAAATAATTTTTATTTTATATTTTTATAGGATACATTATAATTTGATACATGTATAAGATATAAAACTAAATCAGCACTTCCATTTCTTCAAACATTAAGAGAATTTTGTGCTCTTCTAAGTCATTTTGAAATATATCATGGATTGTTTTAACCCTATTGTGCTATAGAAAACCAGGACTAATTCCTCCTGTGTTTTGGTGCCCCTTATTTAACTTTTTTCTGTCCTTCTTTCCCACGGATGTTTATAGTCTCTAGTGACCACTATTCCTTTCTTCTACAATAGCAATTTTTTATTTTCCATAAATCAGTGAGAACATGAGCATTTGTCTTTTTGGGTCTGACTTACTTTACTTAAAGTAATAATCTCCAGATCCATCCATGTTGTTCTAAATGACAGGCTTTCTTTCTTTTTATCACTGAATATTATTCCAGTGTGCATATATAACACATTTTTCTGTATTCATTCCTACACTGATAGACATTTGGTTGATTCCATATCTTAACTATTATGAATAGTGCTGCAATAAACATGGGAGTACAAGTAACTCTTTGGTGTAATGATTTCATCTTCTTTGACTGCATCACCTGTAATGCAATTGCTAGATCACATGGTAGTACTATTTTTAGTTTTTTGAGGAACCTTCTTGTTTCATAATGTCTATACTGATTTACATTCACATGAACAATGTATAATAATAATGTAATAAATAATAATAATAAATCCTCACCAGCATGTTATTTTTTGTTCTTTGATGATAGTCATTCTATCTGGGGTGTGATTATAACTCATTGTGATTTTTATCTGCATTTTCATAGCGATAAGTGAAATTGAGCATTCTTATATTAGTGGCCATTTGTCCGGATTTTTAGCTCATTTTTTAAAAATTGGATTATTTGGGGTTTTTTTTGGGGGGTGTTCAGCTTTTGTGTTCCGTATATATTCTAGATAAATAAAAAGTTTGCAGCTATCTCTTCTGCTGTGCAGAAACTTCTTAGTTTGATATAATCCAATTTGCATATTTTTACTTTGCTTGCCTGTGCTTTTGGGGTCCTATCTAAAGAAATTTGTCCTATATTTTCTCTAGTAGCTTAACTTCATAGTTTCAAGTTTTACATTTAGGTCTTTGCATATGTATATCCGTTATCAGCTCAATTTATTGATGAGGCTTGTCCTTTTCTACACTGTGTGCTCTCCGCACCTTATCAAAAATCAGTTGGCTGTATGTACCTGAATTAAATTCTGGGTTTTTTATTGTGTTCCATTGGTTTTTATACAGCTCTGTGATATTTTGGTTACTGTAGGTTTGTAGTATGTTTTAAAGTCAGGTATTGTGAACCTCTAGGTTTTTTTGTTTCTGCCCTTAGAATACCTTTGGTTGTTCTGGGTCTTTTGTGCTTCCATATGCATTTTAGGATTATTTTCTCCATTTCCATGAATAAAGTCATTGGTATTTTGATGTGAATTACATTGAATCTATACCTTATTTTGGGTAGTATGGTCATTTTAACAATATTCTTCCAAGCCATGAACACGAGATACAATGCATGCTACGCATTACTCTACCACAGAGGCTACATCCTTAGATGTCTTTACTTTTTGACATTTCAACTATAATGTAGTGGTGAAGGTATTTTTTGGTTCAGTCTAATTGGGCTACTTTTGTATCTGGATGCCCAGATCTTGACGATTTGGGAAGTTTTCAGCTATATCATAAAATAGGCTCTCAATGCCTTTCTCCCTTTCTTCCGGAATTCTCATAATGCAAGTATTTGTTCACTTAATGATGTACCATAAGTTTCTTAGTCTTACTTGGTCTGACTAGGTGAATTCAAAAGGCCTGTACTCATGTTCAGAAATTCTTCTGTTTGTTCTACAGTGTTGTGGAAGCTCAAGTATAATTTCTGTTTCATTGGTTGAAGTTTTTAGCTCCAAGATTGCTAATTGGTTCTTATTTATGACTTCTCTTTGGTGAATTTGGTGAATTTATGAATTTGGTACTTTCTCACTTACATTTTCCCAGGAACGTGAACGATTCCACAGCCCTTTTCCAGAAAGCCAAGGTTGAAGTTGCAATTTGCTCTTTTATTTTTTTCCTGTACCTTATTCTTCCAACTCTCTGTGATATTTAGGATTCCTGTCAGTTACTTGCTAATTTCCAGAGTCTCCCCTCAATTACTGTTCTCAAAATTCAGTTTTTTCTTTGTTTCCCCAGTTCTTCTTTGTGACAGAGTTATTGCAGGATGCCTCTATTCAGTCATCTTGGCTTCGTTTTATCTTTTAAAAGTAACTTAAAAAATCACTTGTATAAGTTATACAACAGTGTACCTCCCAGCCCCAGCACACCAATAAAAAGAAGAAATAAAATAGAGAAGATAAAAAAAAATAAATAATTGCTTGTATAGGTTGAGTCTACCTCATGCAAAGTGAATTCAGAATCCAGAATTATTTCAGATTTTGATATTTTTTTGATTTTGGACTATTTGCATATACAAATGTAAATGAGATATTTTTGGAAGTAGGACCCAAGTCTAAACACAAAATTCATTTATGTTTCATATACACCTTATACACACAACCTAAAAGTAATCTTACACTTTTTTTTTTTTTTTTTTAGTACTGGGGTTTGAACTCGGGGCCTAAACTTTGAGCCACTCCACCAGCCCTTTCTTTTGGGATTTTTTTTTTTTTTTTTTTTGAGATAGGGTCTTGCAAACTATTTGCATGGGCTTCAAACTGTGATCCTCCTGATCTCTGCCTCCTCCAAGACTAGGAATACAGGCAGGAGCCACTGACACCCAGGATCTTAGACTCTTTATTTGAGACATGGTCTCACTATGTTGCCCAGATGGCCTCAAACTGGTTATTCTTCCACCTCAGAAGAGAGGATGCATGTATTTGCAGGCATAGTCCACTATCTCCAGATTGTACAGTATTTTAGTACAGCTGAGCTTTATTGTGAACAGTCACAATGTTCATGTGTGGCACGCTCCACCAGTGGCAGCATCTCAGTGCTCAAAAGTTTTTGCATTTGGGAGCATTTCAGGTTTTTGAATTAGGGAGATTTGACTTATGTAAAACAAAGTTGACTTTTCTGGAGAGATAAAATTCATAGAACATAAAATTCACTGTTTTAAGCCATTTTAAAGTATATAAGACACTTTAGATTTTAATACGTGTCAATAACATTTTGTGCAAGATTGTAATTATCCTTAGATGACACTGTATGTGATTTGTAAATTCTATAGTGACTGTATTTTAATAGGTAATAAATCTACAATTAAAGTAATGTGAGCATAATATACAGCAATTATTTTTTCTAATGATCTGGCCACTTAAGAAATGACTCAAAAAAAAGATGTCACAAAATTCTTGTGCCAAATTAGATCTTATGTAACTATTCATGCAGAACTCATTTCTTATGAAAGAAAGCTTAGAAGCTTATTTTTTCCCAACTATAGCACAATGGTATCATAGTAGTTATAAGAATAATAAGCCTAATTAAGAATATAGAAAAATGGAAAAATATGAAAGAATCATGTCAGTCTCTACCAATAAATGCAGTAAGCCCTGAGAACAGAATTATATACAACTCCACTGTCTCCCAAACTGATCTATAGTGAGGAATGTTTTCATTACTTTAAAGAAATTATTAGACTAATAAACCATTATTATAAAAACTTTCATTATAAAAATTAGGACAGTAAGTCAAAGTCCTCATATTTCCTTCCCTCCAATCCTAGTCTCCAAGGTCACTACTATTATTAACTCTTTGTTGAGTTTTCTAGAAATTTTCTTTTAAACATATCAGAATCAAATACGTATTTGTAATCTTGGAAGATTAGATCAAGCTAGATATATTGTTCTTTACTCTGCTTTGTTCATGACTTCCTTCTCCCTTGTTAGTATAGTTGGGTCTGATGGCACCAACAATACCAATTTTAAAAACTCAGTATTTTGTTTTATTTTGTGTTTAAGTCAAAGAAATTTCCATGGGAAAGATTCTTCCTATTTGGTCTCAATAATATTATGAAGCATTTATCTTGTTTTTTGTTTGTTTGTCTGTCTTTGGTGGTATTAGGGGTTGAATTCAGGGCTTTGTACTTGCTAGGCAAGTGCTTTGCTACTTGAGTCACACCCCACACCCAGCTCTTTTTGCTTTGATTATTTTTGAGGTAGGGTCTCACTTTATTCCCAGGCCTATCTGGACCATAATTCTCCTATTTAGCTTCCCACCTAGCTGGAATGGCAGGCACATAATCCTCCTATTTAGCTTCCCACCTAGCTGGAATGGCAGGCATTTATCACTGAACTCAGCCATTGGTTGAGATGGTATCTCCCTAACTTTTTGCCTGTGGCCTCAAACTGTGATCCTCCCCTTCTCTGCCTCCTGAGTAGTGAGGATTATAGGTCACTGATGGCTACGATGAATTTATCTTGATAAATCCACTGAATTAGTCAAAAGAGACTACTTTATGCTTTTGTAGCAAACAATCCCTCCAATCATTCCAGTAGTCCCCCCAAATAAGTTTATTTCTCTTGGGATAAATCCTACATGAGTTGTAAAAGAGACAAAAAGTTAATCTATTCTCCTAGGAGCTCAAGTTATTGAGACTCTGCCATCTTATAGGCACCTCTGCTGGCCTCTTGAAACACTGCTGCCTGAGAAGAGATCGCAGAAAAATTTTGCTTCAGATGGCCTAATCTAACTGCCAGAGGGTTGAAAATAGTCTTCCATATGTCCAAAAAGGATGGAAGAATGAGATACTGGTAAACTCTTTCATATCCATTTAATTTCAAAAACAATAAAATAAGATCTAGCCCAATAGTCAACTAAAAAGAAAATGTTATGTAAACAAAATTATGAATCCTGCAGTTGACAGATATAAAATTAGGCATATATAGCAACATCCTATAGTTCACTCACTGTAACACAGTTGGGTATCGCATCTAATGTGAGTTTCCTCTCAAACTGCCACCTGCTGGTCAGTGGAATGGGGGTAAGGATTACTATTAAATTCTGCCCACTTAAAAATTTATTTCAATCTGAACATTCATCTGTATGATTACACATTTTCTGTAATCCTTAGTTGCTTATATTTCCTGTATTTAAGTCTCTTTCCTTTTCCTGGTTTATCTACAAAATTAAGCATCTGAACACACAGGAAAGAGAAGAGGGGTTTATGCAACATGTTTGTCTGGGGCAAAGTCTTTTGTTGCCATTGCTTGCCATGTGTTTACAGTTGCAGTCTTGGCTAATATAGTTTATAGTTTGATTTCTCAATTGGTTTTTCCAAATCCATGACTCTAAAGTTAACTTGGACTTACCTTGGTGTCTCCTAATGTCCAAAACTTCTCTGAAGTCTGGCTATGACTCCTACCAAGGGCCAATATAGCTTTGCCATGAGCACAGTCTTTGCAGCCAGACTACTTTGGTTCAAATTTACATCTGCTACATCCTATCTGTGTAACCTCAGGTAAGTCATTTAACCCCTCTGGGCTTGAGTTTCCATATCCATACAATATGGGTGAAAACAGTATACTTCACCTCATTCATGAAGTATACTTCAGTCCATTCATGTTGGGTGGACTAAATGAATTAATGTGCTTGAAGTGCTTAGGAGTGCTTGGTACCCTATAATTACTAAACAGATGCTGGTCATTGCTATTACTCAACTCTAACCCAGTATGTGGCTCTCATTAATTAATTAGCTTATTCAACAATATTTGAGTTCTTATACCAAGCAGTGTTCTAAGCATCACAGAAACAGCAAGGAAGAAAACATGGCACTTACATTCAAATGGGAGGAGAAAGACAATAAGCAAATATTATGTGAGATGGAGAACAAGTACTAGGGAGAACAAAGGAGCAGGGAAGAGAATACTTGGACAAAGATGAAGAAAGGAGTTTGTTTTTATGTAAGTGATCAGAGAAATCCTCTTTATAACATAGCATTTGAAAGACACCTAGAGTAAAAGAGGACTTAACAGCAAAAGGCACAGCTCTGATGGGGGAGCTTCATGATGTGTTCATGAACAACATGGAGGCTAATATGGCTGGAATGAGCAAGAGGGAGGGGGAAGGGGTGAAGCTGAACAAGTACTGGGAAAGTTAGACCACTTATGGCTCTGTAGGCTTATGTAAGAATCTTAGCTTTGGAATCATTGGAAGGTGTGAGTAGAGAAGTTTTATTTTCTGACTACGTTTTAAGATGAGTCTCAGTGTCATGCAAAAATATTCTTGAGACAAGGAAGTCATGGCAGAAACAGGAGACTAGTGAGGAGCCTACTAGCTTATTTCAAAGTGAAAGTGGGAGGTAGTGGTAAGAAGAAGTGGTCAGATTCTGTTTATATTCTAAAGATCCAGACAAGGAATGAAGAAAAGAAGAGGCTTCCAAGTTGGCTTGACCAACTACTTCAAGGAAAGATGGGAGCAAAGTAGTATTGGGGAGTAAAGTCAGGATTCAATTTGGGGTGTGTTGTATTTGAAATGCTATGAGATATGCAAACAGAATATCAAGAAGACCAAATAAGTCAGGTATGGCAGCTCATAACTATAATCCCAGCTAGTTGGGAAACAGAGACAGAAGGATTGTGGCTAGAGGCCAGCCTGGACAAAAGGTTAGTAAGACCCTATTTCAAAGAACAAGCCCATTGTGGTAGTGTATATCTGTAACCCCAGCTACCTGGGAGGCCTGGGTAGGAGGATCATAGTCTGAGGCTGGCTCAGGCAAAAATTGCAAAAACCTATCTGAAAAATAGCTAAAAGCAAAAAGGGCTGCAGGCATGGCTCAAGTGGTAGAGCACTTGCCTAGCAAGCATGAGGTCAAAATCCCAGTACCATCAAAAAAAAGAGAAAGAAAAGAAAAAGGCAGAATATTTGAATCAGAATTTCAGGGTCTTTGCTAGAAGTATAAATTTGAGAGTGGCCAACAAATAGATGGCAGTTAAAGCACTGAAGCAAATAAGAATATCTAGAAAGTAAATGTAGGTAGAAAATAGGTCTGAGCTGGGTTTGGTGGCACACACTGTAATCCTGCAGTCAGGAGGCTGAGGCAGGAGGATCATGAGTTTGAGGTCAGTCTGGGATACATAGTGAAAAAAATAGGTCTGAAGACTAAATCTGATACACTTTAGAGGTAAGGAAATGTGGTAAAACCAGCAAAGGAGATTGAGGAAGACCATCAGTTAAGTGGTATTCCTAAACCCCAATTAAAAAAAAAATTCAGTGAAACAAGAGGAAATCATGTTTCAGATGCTGCTGGTAGGTTAAACTAGAAGACGCTGAGAACTGGCTTTCTTAAAAGTACTGAAGAGTGTCAGCTGTCCACTCCCTAAACTACAGAAAAGGGAGGGGGAAGCGGAAGAGGGTAACTAATAGGTCTAGGAGACAACCTAGCAGTGGGGAAGGCCGAGAACTAAATTAGACAAATCCAAAGGATCACGTTGACTTTGGACTTTATAGCAGCAACATTGGAAATAAGACAGTTGTGGGGCAATGCCTTCAAAATGTGTAAGAAAACTGTTACAGTCATAACAGTCATTTTTAACCCATAGCTATGAAAAAAGCAATGGATAAAATGAATGATAGGAAGACATGTAAAAAGATACAACATAGGATGGAGAGCCCAGGTGCATGGCTCACACCTGTAATTCTAGACACTTAGAAGGTGGAGATCAGGAGGATCGCAGTTCAAGACCAGCCCAGGAAAAAAGTTTTCTAGACCCGGACTCAACCAATAAAAGCTGGGTGTGGTGGCACATGCCTGTCATCCCAACTAGGCAGGAAGCTAAATAGGAGGCTCATGGTCCAGGCTGGTCTAGGTAGGCATAAAGTGAGACCCTATTTAAAAAATAACCAAAGCAAAAAGGGCTGGGGAGCATGGCTAAGTGGTCGAGCACCTGCCTAGCAGGCATCAAGCATAAGGCCCTGAGTTCAACCCCCTAGTACTGAAAAACAAAATACAAAAAATATAGTGTAGAGAGATAGAAAGGGTATTGCTAGGAGGACATTGATGGGGAAAATCTCAGGGTAGTAGCCAAGAGGTTAACCATTCAGGATTCTAACTGTGTATCAAGATATATCAGGTAAGTTCAAAACTCTCATCACTCAAATACCCACTGTCCTCAACCATCTTTTGAACCAGAGGACACATACCTGGGGAGGGCTTTCCCAGATTCTTACCTACTTTTGCCTTCTCTCAATATCTGTTATACAGCTCATGCTATCCTCCATGTCCTATTGTTCAGATTAGCTAAAAACTCCCAATTAGTGCCACAGAAGTTTTATATATACTTAGCGGGTTATGTTTAGAAGCAGAAATTATAGAGAGGTCCAGTCTCCCAGATCATATTGCTGCTAGATATTTGCCTGGCCATGCTATAGCTCTGAGACCATGTATCACAATTGTGGAAAGTCTTATGTTTCACAGAATTCTCTCAAACTTTGCCCACAGACTTCCCTGGAATTGGGCCTCTTGTAACTCCATAGGGAAGCAGAAACTAGACTGTTAACTTCTCTTTTCCAGGAAGCCTTTTTGTAACTACAGTAATATTGTCTCTTGTTTACACAGCTAGATTGAATAAGAATTAGATTTTGAAAACCAAGCAGTATGCTATCTAAGCATTCCCGCTTATGAGGGTGATAAAATGTTCTCTGGTTAATGAAGACTCTAGGTCCTTGCTAATGTTCATTTGTCTATCAGAAATTGCCTGAATAGTTGCTGGTGTGTTGCACTGTTTAGTCAGAACTGACCCAACATTCAGGTATGATTAGGAAGTCCTAGCTTTCTTGTTTAAGATGTAGACATATTTGTTTAGTACTGTTAAGACCAATTCTGCTTTTTGTTTAATTAGACACTAGAAGAATGAAAGAATATATCCATTTAATTTTGTGTAGGTATAGATAATTGGTTTGCTAGGACCACTTGATTTTTGCATGAGACTGGGGATTTAACACAGGTCCTCATACATGCTAGGCAAGCACTCTACCACTTGAAGAATACTCCCAGCCCTTACGATCACTTATTCATGTGTTTTATAGGTTTGATCAGCTGTCGTTAACCTTCTTAGACCTTTTCCTTTTTTTAAAACAAGTATCCCTTATGGCATCGGTTTTATGTTGCTTGAATCAAACTCATAATGAGCGCATATGTATACACATATAAATAAGCAATGTAATGTCATAATTAATATGTAGAATAAATAAATGGGAAATAATTTATAATTAAAGAAAGTAGATCTTTGTGACTAAAAGACAGAGTGGATTACTTTGTTGCTTCTATTTGTTCAATAGTCACAGAATCACTGTAATGTAATGGATGCAAACTGACATAGCTATGTTATATTGCTGACTTAAATACTACAAATTTCACCTACAGGCACTGCCTTCAGCGTAGTGAACAAACTATCCAGCTAAATGTGCTACCTGCTCTATCCACCCTTATATGACCAAAAGTTCTGCTTCCCCTGAGGCCCTCTCAGACCATGAGTCAAAGGACTTACTTTGTCAGTAGAACTGCAAGTAAAAGATTTCGTTCTCATCATGTGATCAAAGTCCAATCCCCTTGTTATGTTTGCCCTTGATCTAAAGTCCGCATATGAGGGAGAATATACGATTTTTGGAGGTATGAGGATAGGCAAGAAACCCAAAAAAAACAAGATAGTATTTGATGTCCTCAATGCAAAGGAACTAATGCAGAAACTTTAAAGCAACAGAGGCCAATAGAAGAAGGAAACCAGGAACTAGAGAAAAGGTTAGTTGGAGAAAAATTAATTTAAAATGTAACACGTATGTACAGGAAATCAATGTGAGTCAACTCCCTGTATAGCTATCCTTATCTCAACTAGCAAAAACCCTTGGTCCTTCCTATTATTGCTTATACTCTCTCTTCAACAAAATTAGAGATAAGGGCAAAATAGTTTCTGCCTGGTAGCGAGGGGGGTAAGGGGGAAAGGGAGGGGGCGAGGGAAAGATAGGGGGTTGGGGGAAGGGAGGAGAAATGACCCAAACATTGGATGCACATATGAATAAAAGAAATTTAAAAAAATTTTTTAAAAAAAGATTTGGTTCTTAGCGTGATGCAAACAGTGTGTTTACTATCTAAGCAAGATGCGCTTGCTCCCACCTTCCTGATTTATGGCCAAGGTACATGAGGTCTTCCAATTCCACCAATGTCTTGTTAAAAAACAAAAAACAAAAGGAACTCCCCTTGTGTCAACACCCCGTGACTCTGATAGTTTCAGTCTTAAAGAAACTTGCTTGTGATATCCTTAAGTCCAGATTCTAAAGTTGGACCTTTCATACCAGGAGTAATCATATGCAGGGATACAGCTTTGATTTTTCTCTTTATCTCTCAACCTTTTCTGAGTTTCTGTCCAGACAAAGCTGTAAACAATACTACCACTGGACCAGTCCCCAAGCATGAATCTTTTGAGAGCCTGGAGGTAGCTCTCCTCCACATTGTTTTCTCCAACCCAGCCTGGGACAACTCATATTTAAATGTTCCTAGGATTCACAGGTTATTTCATCCCCCATTTTTCTAAGCTCTTTATCCTATTTGATGAACTTATTTTTTTAAAAAAGTGTAAAGTTTTGCTTGCGTTCTGGCTACAAATTCTCCATATAGTTTCAATTAACTGCAATAACTAGAAGAAAACAAGTGGACAACTAGACATAAAGTCATTCCTGACCTAATCAAAATCATTTAAGGGGCAATCCCTCAAAGACAAGGGATGCAAGGCAGGAGATGGGGAAGTCGTTTGCCAATACACCTGGTTCTGCATATCTAAAGAAAAGCTCAATATTAACTCTTGCACTGGAGAGTTACTAGCTTGAAATTTTGGCTTGTCATTCAGCATATTTACCTGTTATACAAAAATCCAAAAGGTTCAAGGAGTTGCTACAACAGAACTGCCCCCTAAATATATTTAGGAGATCATTTCTATTGATTTTCCTTAAGGATGATATTTAATCCTGACAGTGTTAGATTTGCTTTCCAAATGGCTCTGTTACTTCTTTGTGCTACTGGCTTCATGGTAGAATTAGCACAGTAGAGTTTTCTACCACCATTGACTTCCCCACAACCTCATCCTTTACACCACAGTTCATATTCACCACTATGGAAAGCACAGCTAAAAGACTTCTTTTATCTCATGAGAATTTTTACTCTTTTATTCACCATTCAAGTGAACTAAAGAGAAACAAATACTACCTGATTCCTTGAAAAAAACCTCTACAACTACGTATGGTATAGATAACACTCCTGGTTCATCTTATTATTGAAAAATGCACCTATGATGACATAGTACATTTATTTACACAGAATTTTATTACATTGTAATTTTGACTTCCATAACTTCTTTTTCTCTGTACCACTGGATAATTTCGCAAACCCTCACTGATCTATAGGTAGGAAGGACTACAGACAAAGAAACCTAAAAAGACTTAGAATAAACCTTTTAACACTCCCAGTAAAAGACAGCAGTCATCAGAAGACTTACTCCAAACTGGGGACCCTATTTTCCTCCAGGACACATCCATACTATCCATTTTAGCTTAAAAATGTTTTATAGCCATTCAGGGTCATAGATGTAACCAAACACCTCATAGTTCACCTAGAGTTATATATTCAGTGAGATTTTGCCCTCTTCTGCTGTTCTTTCTTTCTGTAGTCACTTTCTCCATAATCTAGAACCAGAAGGAACATAAGAAGTGAAATCCCAAAAAAACCCCACATCCCCCCAATCTGCTATAATGAGAACCAGCTTTCTACATTGTACTACAATGTGATAAAATGTGTGCAGTTTTTATTAGCTGTGCCTTTAAAACTATGCACTAAATTACCACAGAAAGATAGAACAGACACAGGTAATACATAGATAAATAAAAATTACTAGAGATGCTGTATTTGCTATGTGTAGTCCACATAGCATGGGTATTTGTTGCTGTTTGTTTTGGTGTTATTATACATTTGTATGCATAAATAGGCACTAAGCAACTGAAAATTTTATATATTTTAAAGTCACCAGGATGAACATTCTCTAGAAATATAGAAAATGTTGGAAACGTCAAAACAAGAACTTAAAAACAAAGTTCATAATTTTGATAGTTATAATTTTTACTCTTCTTATATCATGTTATTACTTTAAGTAAATAGAAAGATATTTTACTCTTTTTTAAAAGCCGAAATAAAAGTTTCTGCTTGAGAACTTTAATCTGGGGTTTTTCAAACACTGATAAGGTTGCACAGCCTTTTAAAAGCCTTTGGGCATAAAACTGGTAAAATGTGGTTTTAGTTATTGGCATGCCTGTGCAACAAAGCATTTGGGAGGTGTGATTGACAGGCCAGGAGTGTGTATAAGCGAAAACCTATGCTTAAGTCTGCTTCAGTGACTTTATTAGCCACACCCTACTTGTAAATTGTAAACTGTCATTCAGAGTAGCACAGTGATGTTTTAAACAAGTCAGGTTATAATACCCTACTTCTTTTGCCTTAATGCCTAGAGGTAAATTCAGAATTTTTTTCCTATGTTTTGACTCATAAAAGCATCCATCTGGAAAACACTAAGTAAAAATCCTAATAGTAAAGAGCAATGCACAGATTTATGACATTATGCATTCATATAAATTGTATATTTAAGCATCACAATTAGCTAATTCAGCCTTCAATATTGTTCTACTCAGATGTTCAGATTGAAAAGAAATCGTTCTATTAATTTGTGTGGAGGTTTTAAACCAGTATTTTAAAAACATAGTATTAACATATACCGAATTAAAATTGTATTAATACCAAAATAGTCCCTGGAGACCTTTACTATTTTTATTAAGCATCACAGACAACCTGTGTTTTAGAAAAGGCTGTATTTTATGAGAAATACCCAATTGCACATTAAAATATTAAATGCAGAAACAAATACATACTCACATCATACTTTGCTAACAGTCATAAAATTCTGAACTAAGGAATGAAAGTAAATACAGTTTACTTTTTTCTAATAGTCAATATTCCTTGCTGAGTATAAGATAATTTTCTTATTCTTTTTTTAAAAAAATGATTAGCATATATTAATTATGATCTTCATTACTCTTAAAAGTAATATGAAGTTATAACACAAACTGTACCGATAAGTACAATATAGCCAATGAAAATACCCCTAGTCACCTCCTTCTTGATTGAAAACAAAAAAATTTTGTTGTCTAAATTTCAATAAGGTAGTAATTCACATGTCTAGCTTTTAGATAAGTATTAACAATTTTAATCCTTTTACTATGAATTACCAACTTGTATTCTGGTCAGCATTCAAACTTTTAGGTAAAGCTCATTCTGTGCAATGGCTTACTAACTTATTATTCAGTAGTGACACTTCAAATCTTTTATTTCGAAAGAAAGTGCCCATGGAGGCAACCATAAGGAACATTAGATAGTCTAGTCTTTTTCTGTAAGTTCAGTTGTGGGATTTTTTTGGGTTCTCTTTTTGAAGAGGACCAAATCACAAACTATGTCTTAGGAAGGCTATTTATATGACAAGTAAAAAAAAAAAAAAAAAAAGACAAACACCTGTAAGTTGATGTTTAAAGCCCAAACTAGTTTTGAAGTAACAAGAAAGGGAAAGCTAGTAGTTCAGATTTCAGTCACTTTTCATCTAAACCCATCAATGTGTGCAGTGGTCCATTAATTATGTGGCCCAGCACAAAATGATATGTTAGTCTTCCCTTTTACTCTAAGATGACAGCTGTAAGATTTTAGTCAAGAGAAAGAAAGCTATTTCAAATATTTTATTTATTGGTCTCAAGAATTTAGCTTAAGTTATAAATGAAAACATTAAGTAATTAAGGATTAAACCAGTTGTTTCTTTGATGACTCTGTTAGAACCAAAATTAAATTGGGGAAGTGTGTTTAAAACTTATGATCCCAATGGACCAGCTATTCTAGGTTAATGAAATATTCCAAGATGCAAATGAGCAAACTTTTCTGTAAAGGACTAGATAGTAAATATTTTAGGCTTTGAAGGACATACAGTTTCTGTCACCGCTACTTATTTCTGCCATTGTAGTACACAAGTATTGGTGGACAACATGTAAATGAAAAATCAAGGCTGAGTTCCAATAAAACTTTATTTATGGACACGAATATAAATTCCATATTATGTTGACATGTCACAAAATATTCTTCCTTTGATGTTTTTCCACCCATTAGAATATGCAAACAAAATTAATTCTTAGCTCACAGATTACAGAAAAAGAGACAGCAGACTAGATTTGGCTAGTTTTGTAGCCCCTGTTTTGACGCATTATTTTGGTTCTTATTTTTATGGACTATACCCATGGTTCAACAGAAAAACATGCCACCAACATACTGATTTTCTAAAATTTCTAAAATCTTCTAAAATAGAACTAAAAAGTTCTATTCCCAATCCTGATCTGTAGTCATCCAGTTTCCTCTTCAGAGGCAAGCAGTGTTTCTAGCTATATGTTATATGTGTATATGTATGTATGTGTGTATGTTAGGTTTATAGTTACACATTGTATATGTACCTTTATGTATGTATATGAATATTAATTGTTAAGTTGTGTAATTTTACAGCTTAGCCATTGTTTTTAGAGTATATTCTTTCTGATGTGAAGTTAATACATATGCATTATGTAAAATTCATATGTGAGGAAATGTTTAATTTAGAAAATAAGAGTCCTGTATAATGCCAACTATCAGAAAAGGAATCATAACATATTTTCTAGCTCTCCTAACTTTCATATATTTTAACAAAATATGATAATTCATTATTCCTATCTTGAAAACTGCCTTTTAAAAAAATTAATATTTTATAATGCTATATATCAATATATTGCATTGATTTCCTTTTTTATAGCTATATTATTCAATTGTGTGAATATACTATTATTGCTTTAATATCCTACTGCTGGATATTTGGGTTATTCCCTGTTTTTACTAAAATCATGCTGCCAAAAAATTCAGATAAGGTGGCATCATAATAGTATCTCATTGAAATCCCTCATATCAAAAAAATCAACTAGAATAATGAACCTCCAAATCTGTGAACATCTACAACAAAACTTATTGACAACATGTTTTCATAAACCCCAAAATGTAACTAGATATGAACAAATCATGAACATCTACAGGACCCACTAAAAATTTCATGGGATAAAGAAGACCTAAAGTGAGTGCAGAAGCAATGTGATTTCTGCCCAGTGCTCTGACTGTCAGTGTGAAGAAAATGACAGAAATAGTGTAACTCTTTAAGACACTCAAAGCCCTGGACATCTAATTACTGACATACATGAGTAACTGACCAAATTTCCACTGTCCTTCCCACTAATCCAGTGAAAACACAGCAAAGGGAGTAGGCATGGCAGAAAAGTAGATCCAGTTGTGCTTGCATCTAGTCTGGCAGAGTGAATACACACGATTAGAATACCACGAGCGGGAGGCACCCCTGGGATGGTGTGGGTCAGGAACCACTGTTACTCTTATAGTTTTTCACTGCCCAATTAGGGGACAAGAGGAAGTGAGCTTCAAGCATCTCTCACTTCAAACATCCAGTCACACCAGCTAGAGACAAACCTCTCCAAAGACAGTGCCAAGTGGATAGCTGAGCTGAGATAGTACCCTTGGGAAACAGGTGTCCTAAGGCAAGTTCAGGGTGGCAGAAACCTCCTATGGAGCAGAGGGGCAAAGGCTCACCGATCTTGATTTTTCAGTATGAGTATAGACCATGGAAGGAGGGCTCCACACAAAAATAATTACAGCAACAACTTTATGGGAGAAGCAAAGGAAAGGTAAGGAGATTTTTTTCTGGCTCTCAGAGGTAGAGAATTCAAGTATTAACTGGAAAATTTTGCAAAGCTGTTCTCAGAATGGAACTGGAGGGAACTCTGTAGGTTCCAAATTGTATAAGAAATGGAGCTGATGGAAAATGCGGAGATACTAGAATGTTCTAGACTCTTCTACAAATGCTTAACACTAACAAATCAAAAATACTCTTTCTAGATAAATGTCCAAACTGAGGAGAAACAGAAGTAGAGCAAAAATTGAGAAAAACAAGAACAATAGGGTCAGAGAGAAAAGGTAGATATTAATGGGAAGAAAATAGGAGACCAAAATTTTTACACTTGATGAACATACCACACTTAGAAACTCCCGACCTATGAAAATTAAAAATTCTTTTGGCTCACCCTTACCTCTTAAGAGTACCATAAAATAGCAACATTAAAGGATTACAGTAACATCCCACATAAAATTACTTTTAAAAATAGAGTAAGGAACAGAATAATTTCTCTGCCAACAGAGAAAGCACTTCAGAAAGTCATGACCACAAACACATAAAAATTGACCCTAATAATTTAAAGCAAATTTAAATCACATGTAATTATCACATAATGATAGAAGTTATGAGTGAATAACATAAATCAAGGTTAGAGAAGCAAGATTTTTTGGATAATGTAGAGAAACTAATTAGAAAAAAGTCATTTTAGAAATACCACAAAACCAAGTAAGAATTTAAAGGATCAAACACTTAAAAATCAAAAAGAGAGAGAAAAAGAATTCATAGAAGGCAGGCAAAGAAGGAAAACCAAAGCAATGCAATATAATAAAGTTTTTTAAAGGAAACTTTGAATTTTTCCTTAAAAAAAGACTTTATAAATACTAATGAAAGGATATATGACATACTGGGAAACACATTCCGAGCTGGCCAACATCAAGACATTCTAATAAAATCCTTTGAGCATTCAGTCAAAAAGATCAAGTTCTTATAAAGTAAAAAATTAGAGTGTGATCACTTTTTGACAGCAACATTTTATGCTAGAACATTATATAGTAATATATTTAGATACTTAAGAAAAGTACACTAGAAAAAGAGATTTGGGCAACCAAAATAACTGGATAGATATATTCATATATGTGTATACATGTATATGTATAGATATGTATATATGTTCTTGTCATTTGTAGGAAAATGGATGTAAGTACAGATTACTATCTTAAATAATTTAGGCTTAGACAAGTTTCATGTTTTCTCTCATGTGAAATGTACATTTTTTTAAAAGACATGAAAGGAGAAGGGAACAGTAGGAGGGGTAAGAAGAGAGTAATGGGGGTGAAAATGATTAAAGTATATTATTTACATATGTGAAAATGTCATAATGAGACATTGTTTTGTGCAATTAATATACACTAATAAAATGAAATATGTCTAATATGAATCTAGTCACAAAAGAACAAATACTGTATGACTACTATCTAAAGCAGTCACAAAAGGAAGCTGTCAAGAACTTGGGGAGGAGACAGTGTTTAATGGGTAAAGTTAGAGGAGTTTTTTCCAAGATGAAAAAGTTCTGGAGATCCATTTCTATAATAACTTGAATATACTTAATGATGAGCTAACCACTTGAAAGACAATGATACAGCAAAGTAAAACTATCAAAAGTAGAGAGAATAAGAAGAGTAGAATAAAAGTACAAGTGCAATGATTGCCTTATGGTGCTGGCTAAAAGTAAAAAAGTTTATTACTTCAGATCTAACATTAGGAAAGAAGAGGAAGAAAGGGGGAAATGGATTGCTAGCTAGTTCTAGTATTGCTCACAGTAGGGACAATGCTCTCCTGGAAAAGATAGGTGTCTAGGAGGGAATTACAGATTTAGACATAAATGTATCTATTAGAAAAATGCAAATCTTTTTAAGTATTAAAATTTTATATTCACATAAAATAAGACAGACAACATAGACATTGTGTATGTGTGTACAGTCAGCCTTCCATATCCATGGGTTCCACATCTGTGGCTCAACCAACTGTGGATCAAAACTATTTGGAGGGAAAACTGCATCTATAGTGAACATACAAAGACTTATTTCTTGTCATCATTTCCTAAACAATACAGTATTGACGGCTATGTTAGGTATTATAAGTAATCTACAGATGATTTTTATGGCTTTTTTTGTGATGTTAGGAATGGAACTCAGGCCTTTATGCATGCTAGGCAACACTAAGCCACACCTCTAGGCCCAGAGGCTATTTAAAGTATGCAGGGAGATATATGTAGGTTACATGCAAACACTATGCCATTTTATATAAAGAACTTGAGCCTCTGCAGATTTGGGGTCCATGGGAGTTCTTGGAACCAATCATCCATGAAAGAATGCACAGTTAAACAATATGACAAATCTGAGGTCAAATATAAATATTAGTAAAAATATGAGCTCAACTCATTTATTTAAAATAAGTTCAGACTAGGTAACGAGCAAAATTCAACACTATCCCACATATAGGCTATTATCAATAACACAACAACAAGTGTTGGAGTGAGGATGTGGGGAAAAAGGAACACTTTTGCACTGTTGATGGGAATTTAAATTAGAGCAACCGCTATGGAAAGCAGTATGGAAGTTCCTCAAAAAAAAAAAGAAAAATACAAATAGAATGACATATGATCCAGCAATACCACTCTTGGGCATATACCCAAAGGAATGTGCTCAGCATACAATATAGCCACTTGCACACCCATGTTTATTACAACACTGTTGATAATAGCCAAGCTTTGGAAACAGCCCAGATGCTATATTATTCAGTCACTAAGAAGAATTAAATTATATTGTTTGCAGGTAAATGAATGGAACTGGATAACATCATGTTAAACAAAGTAAGCTTGGTTCAAAAAGTTAAAGGTCCCTTGTTTTCCCTCATATGTAGAAGCTAGACCCATAAGTTAAATGCACACATAAATACATATATAATCTTTCATATACATATATGTATATGTAGTGAGAGAGAACAAGATTGTATTAATGGGTCTGTCTGAGGGGACTACAGGAGGTGAGAGAGGGAAAAATGCTAGAGAATGAAAAATATTGAAAAACCCTCCATCTATGAATATAACATAATGTACTCTCTGTAGGCTGTTGAATATTAGGGAAGCATGGTGATACAGAATGAGTATGTAACAGAGGGGTGTTTAATTTGATTAAAGCATGATATATAAAGGCCTGAAGTACCAAGGTGATACTTCCAAGGGTTGAAACCCCCTTGGGCTGTCAATATACACCTAAAAAAATGAAGGGCAGAAAGGTAAAACAAAAAGGTATTTTCCAGGAGTGAGTACCAGTAGGAGGAGGGAAGGGCTAAGGAAAGAGTGAATGAGAGTGAATATGGAGGATGTATTTTGTATTCATATATAAAAATAGAAGAATAAAACCTGTTCAAATTGTTCTAAGAAGGGAAGGAAGGGGGATGTGGGAGAATGACGGAGGGGTGAATCTAACAAAGATACACGGTAAACACATGTGTGAATATCATAATATATACCCCTGTACAACTGTCATATGCTATTAATAAAAATTTTTTTATGGATACAGATTTTTTTAAATGACTTGCATTTAGATAGACAGATAAGGCGGGGAAGAGAGGAAGAAGGAGAGATTGATTCAGGAAGGTTAAAAATAAAAAAGATAAGAATGCAGACAAATGAAAAGAAGTGAGAGGTCATCATCCTGATATCTAATAAGACAGAATTCATACCAAAAAGAGATAAGGAAGAACACTAAAGGACATTCCAGCTGAAAAATGGAATTCACAAGGAAGATATAATACTTGAATCTTTGAATAATACAGCAACAGCTTTTATTTAGCAGAAATTACAAGACATCTAAAGAGAAATAAAGAGAACTCCACTATAAAAGGAGGCTTTATTATACCTGTCTCAACATAAGAAAGATCAAGTAAACAAAATATCAGGGAGGATATAGAGGACCTAAACAACATAATCAGTGAGGTGGATCCATAAGAAACTCTGAAAATGGAGGGTACTCAAAGAAATAAGGGAGGGAAGTGAAAACACAACTTACCAGGACCTTTGGAAAACAGTGAAAGCAGTGCTAAGAGATATTTCTAGCTATGTATTCCTACATTTAAAAAAAAATCAGGTCTCAAATACATAGCCTAATAATGTACCCCAAAATCTTAGAAAAACAAAGACAAGCCAAACACAAAACCAGTAGATAGAAAGAAAGGACAAAGATCAGGGCAAAAATTTATGAAATGGAGACTAAAAGAATGATACAAAGAATCAATAAAACAAAGAGTTGGTTCTTTGAAAAGAGAAACAAGACTGACAAGCCCTTAGCCAAAATGACCTAAAAAAGAGGAGGAAGACTCTCATTAATAAAAATTGAAAATGGGATATCACAACAAATAACAGAGGACTGATGGGGAATACTTCAAAAACTTATAAATTCCAGTTAACCACTTAACAGATCAATAACAAGCGATGCAATTAAACCAGTAATAAATAGTCTCCCAATACAGAACCCAGCACCAGATTAATTCTCTGCCAAATTCTACAAAACTTTTAAGGACAAACACCAATGTTCTACTCCATAAAATAGAAAGGGATGAAATGCTACCAAACTCATTATATAAAGCAGTATTATCCCAATGCCAAAAAAAAGAGAAAATTATAGGCTGATTTTCTTGATGAACATACGTGCAAAAATCTCAATACCATACTTGCAAACCAAATTCAACAACACATTAAAAAGATCACACACCATAATCAAGTTGGTTTCATTCCAGGGATGCAAGGATGGTTCAACATATAGAAATCAATGAATGTAATACAGCACATAAACAGAATAGTAAAAGTCACCTGATCGTCTCAATAGCTGCAGAAAAGGCCTTTGACAAAATTCAACATTCTTCTGAAAAAACTAGAAATAGAAGGAATATATCTCAACATAATAAAGGTTATATATGATAAACCTATAGCCAACATCATACTATATGGAGAAAAACTGAAATAATTTCTTCTAAAGTCAGAAATGAGAGTAGGGTATCCATTCTCTCCACTTTTATTCAATATACTACTTGATTTTAGAGCAGTAAGGGAAGAGAAAGAAATAAAATGAATGCAAATAAGAAAGGAAGAAGTTAATCTTAACTGTTTGAAGATTATATGACTCTATACTTAAAAGACCTTAAAGACTCCACCAAAAAACTCTTAGATCTGATAAACACTTTCAACAAAGTAGCAGGATACAAAATCAGCATACAAAGAGCAAAAGCTCTTCTATATATCGATAACATACAGGCTGAGAAAGAAATCAGAAAAAATGAAGTGCCTAGGAATAAACTTACCAAAGTAGCTGAAAGACTTCTGCAATGGAACATATAAAACTTTGAAATTGAAGACATTAGAAGATATAAATACCTCCCATGTTCATAGATTAGCAGAATTATTACTGTAAGTCAGGCTGTACTACCAAAAGCAATTTATAGATTCAATCCAGTGCCTATCAGAATCCCAATGTTTTTCTTCTCAGAAATAGGAAACACAAACAAAAAAATCATATGCAAGCATAAAAGAACCCAAATAGCCAAAACAATCCTGGGTAGAAAGAACAATGTGAGATGTATCATAATTCCAGACTTCAAATTATACTACTGAGCCATAGAAACAAAATCAGCATGCTACTAATAAAAAAAACTGACTTGTAGCCCAATAAATTAGAATAGAAGACCCACAAATAAGCCCACACAGCTCCTACCATCTGTTTTTGACATAGGTCCAAAAGCATACCTTAGGGGAAAAAACAGCCTCTTCAACACATTATTTTGGGAAAACTAGATTCCCTATCTCTCATCCTGAACAAAAATAAGTTCAAAATAGATCAAATACCTTATTGTAAGACCTAAATTTTTGATATTACTAGTGGAAAACATAGAGGAAACACCTGATATAGGCACAGGCAGTGACTTTCTGAGTAGGACCCAATAGCTCAAGAAACAAGAACAAGAATAGACAAAAGAAGGTTCATCAAATTAAAAGCATTTGCACATCAAAGGGAACAATTAGCAGAATAAAGAGACAGTCTACAGAGTGGGAGAAAACCTTTGCTAGCTAATTTTGGACAAGGGATTAATATGTAGAATATATAAAGAGCTCAAAAATTGAACACCAAAACAACAAATAATCCAATTAATAAATGGGCAAATGAATTGAACAGAAAGTTCTCAAAAGAAGTACAAATGGTGAATAAACACATAAATGTTCAACATTCATAGCTGTAAAGAAAATAGAAATCAAAATTACACTGAGATTCCATTTTTCCCTAGTCAGAATGGCTATCATAAAACAAAACAACAACAAAAAACCCCTATACTGGTGGGAAAATAAGAAGGAAAAGGAACTCACACAATGTTGGTGGGAATGTAAATTACTGCAGCCACTACGAAAATCAGTGTGAAGGTTCTTCAAAACACTTAAAATAGCAGGTACTGTGGCTCAAGCCTGTAATCCTAGCTATTCTGGAGGCAGAGTGGAAGATTAGTTCAAGGCCAGTCAGGACAAACCATTCTTGAGACTGCTTCTCAAGGGAGTCTCATAGCTAGGCATGTCAGTGCATGCTTTTCATACAAGCTACCTGGGAAAGCACAAATAGGCTAGCCAGATATAAAGCAAGACCCTATCTCAAAAATCATCAATGCAAAAAGGGCTGGAAAGGTAGCTCAAGTGGTAGAGTGACTGCCTAGCAAACACAAGGCCCTGAGTTCAACCTACAGTACCACAAAAATTAATAAAATTAAAAAAACAGAAGTACATATGGTCCTGCTTATAACACTCCTGGCCTAAGGAGTAATGTAAGGAATGTAAGTCAGCATTCACTCTAAATACCTGCATACCCATGTTTGTGGCAATACTATTCACGATAGCCAAATTATAGAAGTGGCCTAGGTGCCCATGAATGAATGGATAAAGAAAATGTGATATATATAATATAATATTGTATATATATATATATCTATTATATATATACAATAGAGTATTATTCAGCCATAAAGAAAAATGAAATTATGTTGTTTGCTGGAAAATGGATAGAGCAGGAGACCACTATCTGAAGTGAAATAAAGGCTGGTAGAGTGGCTCAAGTGGTAGAGCACCTGCCTAGCAAGCATGAGGCCCTGAGTTCAAACCCCAGTGCCACCAAAAGAAGTAAAAAAAAAAGTTGGGTATTTACAAAAATAAAAAAAGAAACAGAAAAGGACAAAGTGAAATAAGCCAGACTCAGAAGACAAATATCATGTTTTCTCTCATATGTGGAATCCAGACCTAAAAAACAAAAGTGGCATGAATGTAAAAGAGCTATTATTTGATAGGAACCAGAGAGAGGGTATAGGGTGAAAGGAAAGGGTGTTGGCAGGAATGAATATGATCAAATAATAAAGCAATTAAAACTGAAAAAAAAAGGAGTGGAGGAAGGGAAGATAAAGTACTAGAGGGAGTAAATATAATAAAAGTACATTTTATGCATAAATGGAAATACCACAATGAAACCCTTTGTACAGTTAATATATGCTAATAAAAATATGTCACTATAATATATTTTATTAATATGCCTAGTTTTCCATTTGCTTATTTGTCTAAGCAAAACTATCAACAAAAAGTATGCTGGTATTTCTTATAGTGGATGTTGTGATTTTTGTAGAGATCATCACATCACTCTGAAGTAGCTGAGACCAATAGTATGGAACCTCACAATATTAGTCTTAAGACTAAGATAATTTGTCTGTGCTTACTCTCTTAAGTCAGGGTAACACTCTTCTTTCCTTCTATTTCTTACTTTTTTAAAACAAAAAAAATTTCTGAAGATATATTCATTATACAGGGGGGTTCATGGTGACAATTCTGATTAGGCTTATATTGTACATTGGTTGATCATCCCATCCTCTCTCCTCAACCCCCTCCCTGCCGCACTTAAAGCAATTGCAGGAGGCTTCTTTGTTCTATTTCATGTAAGTATATAAAACCCATCAACCATATCTCCTTCATTCACCCTTCCCCCTCCAACTAATACTCCTCCCAAATACACTGTACCTATTTTACAGTCCTGTCTTTCATATTAATATTTAAGTTGATGTTCAAAGAGGTTTCTTCATGTATCCCTATTGTGGGTATACTTTATTTTGGTCAATTCAACCCCTTCCATTACTCTCCCTCACACCTTTACCTTCCCCCCCTCCTCTTTTTCAACAACTTTGAATATACATCCTTATATCCTCTACCTTCACAGATGTTATGTTTTACAATATTACAGATGCTCTAGCATTCTTTTCCTTTCCCTCTTTTCCTGAGTTCCATAGAGTAGTTCCACTATTACTAACATGTTCTGCATATAAGTTTGTATATGCTTGTTTTTGTACATATGTTTATTTTTTGAATCTATCTTCCACGTATGAGAGAAAACATGTGGCCTTTGTCTTTCTGAGCCTAGGTTACTTCACTTAATATGATGACCTTCAATTGCATCCATTTACCTTCAAACCACATGTCATTCCTTGTGGCTGAGTAAAACTCCATTGTGTACATATACCACAATTTCTTGATCCATTCATCAGTTGTTGGGCATCTGGATTGTTTCCATTGCTTGGCTATTGTGAATAGTGCTGTGATGCACATCAGTATCCTGACTTAGGTTCCTTTGGGTGGATGCCTAGAAGTGGTACTTTTTATAAGTTATTGACACTTTCTGTGAATCGTATTTCCCTCATCATATCTTAGTCTCCTCTCTTTTTCCAGTTCTACATGATAGAAAATTATTATTTTCCTTATGAACAGCATGGGAAAATTGCATTTGAGAAATATTGAAAAAGTGAACTGGGCTGGGTGCAGAGGTGCATACCTAAAAACACAGCTTCTCAAGAAGCTGATGTAGAATGATTGTGAGTTCAAGGCCAGCCTGGGCAACGGACATTACAAGACCCCAGTCTCAAAACAAAAAAAAGAAAAAGTGTGAGGGCTCGCAGAGTGGCTTAAGCGATAGAGTGCCTACCTAGAAAGTGCAAGACCCTGAGTTCAAACCCTACTACTGAAAAAAAAAAATGAACTGGATGAACTTGAAGGCAGAAAAAGAATAATGATTCCATTACCTTAAAGTTTAATTCCATGCTTTTTAAAACTTACTAAGCTATTAATATATCACACACTTAGAAATCACTGCCAGAATATTTTACTTTCAGTCTAATGTTCTTACCAGTAAGTAGAAGTCATTAAATAAAATCAGTGGCTCACATTATCACAGGAGCTTGACCTGTGCAAGATTTTTCCGAAAGCCACCTTCATACATATTTTTTCCTTCTCTTTAGAAATAATTTGGGGCTATAAAAGTTATATATCACTGCTTGCATTTGAGAAAATTAATAAAAATTTCCATTGTTGGGTATCTTTAATGAAGAATGTTTACTCTTTAAAAAGGTTTTTTGAAAAGAAAATCATTCAACTTATATATAATGAAAATGTTGAGTTACTTTCAAACACTTGTGTTGACATTGGTTTGCTCTCTTGTTCTGTTTCCTGCAACTTGTAATTATTTTCTTAAGAGCCATGACTGAAACTCTAGGACAATATAGAATTCAACTCAGCTCATAGAGATTCATTCATGTATAACTATCTCCTAAGAACAAAGCTAATTTTAAAAACAAAACAAAACAGTACTCACCAAATGCCTAATACTTCTTAAAAGATTATGTTTGGGGGCTTCCTAAATTGCTTAAAAGATCAGTGTGAGAAATTCTTGTAAACAGTTCAGTTTTTATTGGGTCTGTGTCCTTTTAACTTGAAAGACTTTACAATATAATTGCTCTGTAAATATCAGAATTTTCTAAATATTGTGCAATGTACACAAAGAACCCGTCAAATGACTTATCTTGTACTTATCAACTTGTTTATTTTTATGCCTCCAAAAAGCTGTAGTTTTTAACAAGAGCAGCTGCTACTTTGTAAATATTTTAATGGCTTCTGTTAAGTAGAGCTGTCAGTTTAACAAACAATATTATAAAAGATTTTCATTCTTCCATGTGATTGCACATCTTGAAATGTGTTTTACTCCGAAAATCCTTTGGAGATTTTATACTGGAAGGGATAAAGGCACAAAGCCAACAAAAGAATAGATTGATTTGTAGAATAATGTATAAGATCACCAGAGAAGTGGTGCCATTCATTTCAGAAGACGAATGTATAGCAGAAATAAGTTCTCTTAACTCACTTCTCTCCTTGTGAGTTAGGCAGCTTGTTGAAATGGAACAGCACTGGCTTTATGCCAGACGTTTCAGGTATGAACCTTGATTCTTGCCATTTAATAGATACTGGTTTAGAGCAAGCCAATTAACCTCTTTTATCTGTAGTTTCTGTATCTGCAAATGAAGTAATGATACCTACCTCACAGGGCTTGCAGGATCATTACGAGAATTAGAGATAATATATGTAAATGGCCTAACTCAACAAAGGTGACGATTATTTGTCTGTCTTACCTACCTACCTAGCAACCAGGAGTCTACCAGTCATTCTTTAGTCTTTCTCATTTGCATTTTTATCCACCAGCTTATCTCTTTTTTGTCTATTTCAAAGAATTCAAAGTGATAAATATTTTTAGAGGTAACCTAATTTATCACTTTTGTTGAACGAATGAGTAGATAGAAGCTCAGAGAGATGAAATGACTTGTCCAAGATCATAGGTAAAAAGAAATCAGACCTTGGTCTCCTGAGTTTTTCACTATTTTCCTTCGTACTGAGAAATGAAATTTGGCAAGGCAGTTCTATCCTGGGTCTGAAGCAGTATGTATATGATAGGAGAGAGAAAAAAATAAAGCAAGAGATAAGAAAGGGAAGAAGATTAAAGAAAAAGGGGTAAAGAGAGCTTTCCCTTTTTGTTCTAGAGAAAGGTGCAGCAAACTTTTAATAAAGGGTCAGAATTTTAGGCATTGCAGTTGTATGCTCTCTGTCTCAACTATTCCACCTGAATATTGTTTACGTATTGTATAAGGCTGGCTTTGCACTGACATTTTGATTTCGTGTAATTTTCACATCTAAGACTATATCACTACTTTTCCAACCTCTTGAAAATGTAAAAACTACCGTTAGGTCGTGAGCCATGAGAAATCAGATGGACGTGTGTGTGGTTAGTGAGGTGCAGTTTGATGATCCTGTCCTACAGCCAACTTGCAGGCTTTAGGAGTACAAGCCTGTTGACGAATGGAACAGATACTCACCCTTGGTGTTATGGAGAAATAGGATTTTATGGGAACTGGGATGAAGAGGGCAACCCCATTTCTAGCTCAGCAGATTTCTGCTCTTAAGAAATTGAGGTCAAATGCTATCAAGTCTTCAGATTTTTCAGAAAGAAGCCAAGCCTCTTAGTTTTTATGAGAAATTTACCAATTTTTGAGTGTTGGTTATTCAAAATAATTTTTAAATAGCATAGGTGAAACATCTGTAAAGTGAATTTGGTACATGGACTACCAGTTTTAAATTTTAGTTCAAGAAAATTAGTTCAAAGCAAAATTCTAGGTAATTCATGGTTTCTGTCAAGTTTTCAATAATGGATATAACTACCACAGCAAAGATCAATAAGGGAATAGAGGACTTCAACAAGACCATAAGAGGATTAAAAATGAAAGATACACAGAATTCTTACCCAACAAATGCAGAATGCAGATTCTTATCCAGTACTCCCAGAGCATTCTCCAGGACTGAGCACATGAAGGCCAGAAAATAATTTCTTTTTCCTTGCAGTGCTATGGATCAACCCCAGGACCTTAGGCATGCTAGGCAAGTGCCCTACCACCGAGCTACATCCCCAGCTCTCAAATAAGTCTTTCTAACAAATTCAAAACATTTGAAAATCTTTATCTATTCTAATCACAATAGAATGAAACCAGAAATCAATAACAAAAGAAAAACCGGAAATTCACAAATACATGGAAAGTAAATAACACTCAACCAATGGGTCAAAGAAGAAATCACAAGGGAAATTATAAAACCTCTTGAGACACACATACCTAATCCTATGGGATGAACTAAGAGCAACGTCAAGAGTTTAGCATTGCTTAACCGGTGCTTAGCTTAACATGACCAATGAATGGATAAAGAAAATGTACTATACAGCTACAATGAAATACTTTTCAGACATAAAGAAGAATGAAATTATATTGTCTGCAGGAAAGTGAATGGAATTGGAGGTCATCATTTCAAGCAAAGTTAGCCAGAATGAGAAAGACAAATATCACATGTTCTCTCTCATATATGGAAACCAGACCTAAAAGGATGACTGGCATGAGTATAAAATCGGTCTGTTTGAGCAAGGAACCAGAGGAAGGGTATAGGGATAAAGGGAGGGGTACTGGGGGAAGGGGAATATGATCAAAGTATTTTATATGCATATATGAAAAGAGAATAATGAATTATATTAAAATTGTTTTAAAAGTGGGGAGGGGATAAGAAAGAATAATAGGGTAAATGTTCTCAAAGTACATTATATGCAGGTACAGAAATATAACAATGAAACCTCTTAGTGCAATTACTATGTGCTGAAAAAATTTTAAATAATAAAAACAAAAGAAGAAAAATCTCAAATCAATAGCCTAACTTGACACCTGAGAAAAAGAGAAAAGAGAAGCTAAGTCCAAAGTATCAGAAGGAAGAAAATGCCCAAGATGAGAATAGAGATAAATGAAATAGAGAATGGAAAAACAAAAACAAGTCAATAAAATTTAAGAGGTAATTTTTTAAAAGAGCAACACAATTGACAACCTGTTAGCTAGATTTACCTATGGGGGAAAAAAAAAAGACAAGATTCTGTTAAAATCAGAAATGCAAGAGGAGGCTTTACAATCAATACTACATAAATAAAAAGGATTATAAGATTACTAAACAATTGTATGCTGACAAATTTGGACAACTTGTATAAATGGACAAAATTCTATAAACATAGAACCTACCTAGACTGGATCATGAATAGAAGATCTTCACACCTACAACTACTAACAGGATTATTCAGAAACCAAAACCTCTCACCAAAGAAAAGCCCTAAACGTGATGAATTCACTGTAGAATGCTACCAAAAATTTAAACAAAAATTAACACCAATGCTCTTTTTTTTTTATTCATATCTGCATACAATGTTTGGGTCATTTCTTCCCCTTCCCCAGCCCCCTCCCTTACCCCACCCACCCTGTCCCTCTCCCCCCCACCCCCTCGATACCTGGCAGAAACTACATTCCTTAAACTTTCCGACAAAATAGAAAGGGAAGGAACACTGCCTAACTCATTTTATAAAGCTAATATACTCATCTCAAAACCAGACAAGGACATGTCCAAAAAGGAGAACTACAGGCCACTCTTCTTAATGAACTTTTTTTTATTCATAAGTACATACAATGTTTGGGTCATTTCTCCCCACTTCCCCAACCCCCTCCCTAACACCCCTATACCCTCCCTCTCCCTTCCATCCCCTCACTACCTGGCAGAAACTATTTTGCCCTTATTTCTAATTTTGCTGAAGAGAGAGTATAAGCAATAATAGGAAGGAACAAGGGTTTTTGCTGGTTGAGATAAGGATAGCTATACAGGGCATTGACTCACATTGATTTCCTGTGCGTGGGTGTTACCTTCTAGGTTAATTCTTCTTGATCTAACCTTTTCTCTAGTTCCTGGTGCCCTTCTCCTATTGGCCTCAGTTGCTTTAAAGTATCTGCTTTAGTTTCTCTGCATTAAGGGCAACAAATGCTGTCTAGTTTTTTAGGTGTCTTACCTATCCTCACACCTCCCTGTGTGCTCTCGCTTTTATCATGAGCTCATAGTCTAATCCCATGGTTGTGTTTGCCCTTGATCTAATGTCTGCATATGAGGGAGAACATACGATTGTTGGTCTTTTGAGCTAGGCTAACCTCACTCAGAATGATGTTCTCCAATTCCATCCATTTACCACTGAATAATAACATTTCGTTCTTCTTCATGGCTGCATAATATTCCATTGTGTATAGATACCACATTTTCTTGATCCATTCGTCAGTAGTGGGGCATCTTGGCTGTTTTCATAACTTGGCTATTGTGAATAGTGCTGCAAAAAACATGGGTGTGCAGGTGCCTCTGGAGTAACCTGTGTCACAACCTTTTGGGTATATCCCAAGAGTGGTATTGCTGGATCATATGGTAGATCAATATTTAGCTTTTTAAATAGACTCCAAATTTTTTTCCAGAGTGGTTGTACTAGTTTACATTCCCACCAACAGTGTAAGAGGGTTCCTTTTTCCCTGCAGCCTCCCCAACACCTGTTGGTGGAGATGTTGCTAATGATGGCTATTCTAACAGGGGTGAGGTGGAATCTTAGTGTGCTTTTAATTTACATTTCCTTTATTGCTAGAGATGGCGAGCATTTTTTCATGTGTTTTTTTGTCCATTTGAATTTCTTCTTTTGAGAAAATTCTGTTTAGTTCACTTGCCCATTTCTTTATTGGTTCATTAATTTTGGGAGAATTTAGTTTTTTAAGTTCCCTATATATTCTGGTTATCAGTCCTTTGTCTGATATGTAGCTGGCAAATATTTTCTCCCACTCTATGGGTGGTTCTTCAGTTTAGAGACCATTTCTTTTGTTGAGCAGAAGCTTTTTAGTTTTATGAAGTCCCATTTATCTATGCTATCTCTTAGTTGTTGTGCTGCTGGGGTTCCATTGAGAAAGTTTTTATCTACACCTATTAATTCCAGAGTATTTCCTACTCTTTCCTGTACCAACATTAGAGTTTGTGGTCTGATATTAAGATCCTTGATCCATTTTGAGTTAATATTGGTATAGGGTGATATACATGAATCTAGTTTCAGTTTTTTGCAGACTGCTAACCAGTTTTCCCAGCAGTTTTTGTTGAAGAGGCTGTCTTTTCTCCATCATATATTTTTAGCACCTTTGTCAAACACAAGTTGTTATAGTTGTGTGGCTTCATATTGGGTCCTCTATTCTGTTCCACTGGTCTTCATGTCTGTTTTTGTGCCAGTATCATGCTGTTTTTATCGTTATTGCTTTGTAATATAGTTTGAAGTCAGGTATCGTGATACCTCCAGCTTTGTTCTTTTGACTGAGTATTGCCTTGGCTATCTTTTTGATGTGTTGTTGAATTCAGTTTGCCATTATTGTATTGAGGATTTTTGCATCAATGTTCATGAAGGAAATTGGCCTATAGTTCTCCTTTTTGGAGGTGTCTTTTTCTGGTTTTGGGATAAGTGTAATACTGGCTTCATAAAATGTGTTAGGCAGTTTTCCTTCCCTTTCTATTTCGTGGAACAGTTTAAGGAGGGTTGGTATCAGTTCTTCTTTAAAGGTCTGATAGAATTCAGCAGAGAATCCATCAGGTCCTGGACTTTGTTTTTAGGGAGACTCTTGATTGCTGCTTCAATTTCATTTTGTGTTATAGATCTATTCAGGTGATTAATTTCCTCTTGATTCAGTTTTGGATGATCATATGGATCTAGAAATCAGTCCCTTTCTTTAAGACTTTCAAATTTATTTGAATATAGGTTCTCAAAGTAGTCTCTGATGATTTCCTGGACTTCCATGGTGTTTGTTGTTATCTCCCCTTTTTCATTCCTGATTCTGCTAATTTGGATTTTTCTCTCCTCATTTTAGTCAGGTTTGCCAGGGGTCTGTCGATCTTGTTTATTTTTTCAAAGAACCAACTTTTTGTTTCATTAATTCTTTGTATGGTTTTTCTGGTTCTGTTTCATTGATTTCAGCTCTTATTTTTATTATTTCTCTCCTATTTGTTTTGGGATTTGCTTGTTCTTGTTTTTCTAAGAGTTTGAGATGTATCATTAGGTCATTGATTTGGGATCTTTCAGTCTTTTTAATATATGCACTCATGGCTATAAACTTTCCTCTCAGGACTGCCTTAGCTGTGTCCCATAGTTTCTGGTAGGTTGTGTTTTCATTTTCATTGACTTCCAGGAACTTTTTAATTTCCTCTTTTATTTCATCAATGACCCATTGTTCATAAGCAATGAGTTATTTAGTTTCCAGCTGTTTGCATGATTTTTGTCTTTACTTTTGTTGTTGAGTTCTAGTTTTATTGCATGGTGATCAGATAGAATGCATGATATAATTTCTATTTTCTTATACTTGCTGAGGCTTCAAACAAAATCAAATACCTAGGTGTAAACCTAACAAAAGATGTGAAAGACCTCTACAAGGAAAACTATACACTTCTGAAGAAAGAGATTGAGGAAGACTATAGAAAGTGGAGAGATCTCCCATGCTCATGGATTGGTAGAATCAACATAGTAAAAATGTCGATACTCCCCAAAGTAATCTACATGTTTAATGCAATTCCCATCAAAATTCCAATGACATTCATTAAAGAGATTGAAAAATCTACTGTGAAATTTATATGGAAACACAAGAGGCCACGAATAGCCAAGGCAATACTCAGTCAAAAGAACAATGCAGGAGGTATCACAATACCTGACTTCAAACTATATTACAAAGCAGTAACAATAAAAACAGCATGGTACAGGCACAAAAACAGACATGAAGACCAGTGGAACAGAATAGAGGATCCAGATATGAAGCCACACAACTATGAGCAACTTATCTTTGACAAAGGAGCTAAAAATATACGATGGAGAAATAGCAGCCTCTTCAACAAAAACTGCTGGGAAAACTGGTTAGCAGTCTGCAAAAAACTGAAACTAGGTCCATGTATATCACCCTATACCAAGATTAACTCAAAATGGATCAAGGATCTTAATATCAGACCCCAAACTCTTAAGTTGATACAAGAAAGAGTAGGAAATACTCTGGAGTTAGTAGGTATAGGTAAGAACTTTCTCAATGGAACCCCAGCAGCACAGCAACTAAGAGATAGCATAGATAAATGGGACCTCATAAAACTAAAAAGCTTCTGTACATCAAAAGAAATGGTCTCTAAACTGAAGAGAACACCCACAGAGTGGGAGAAAATATTTGCCAATTATACATCAGACAAAGGACTGATAACCAGAATATACAGGGAACTTAAAAAACTAAATTCTCCCAAAACTAATGAACCAATAAAGAAATGGGCATGTGAACTAAACAGAACTTTCTCAAAAGAAGAAATTCAAATGGCCAGAAAACACATGAAAAAATGCTCACCATCTCTAGCAATAAAGGAAATGCAAATTAAAACCACACTAAGATTCCACCTCACCCCTGTTAGAATAGCCATCATCAGCAACACCACCAACAACAGGTGTTGGCGAGGATGCGGGGAAAAAGGAAAAAACCTTACCTCTAGAATCAGAGAAGACAACAAAGATGGTTGCTCTTTCCATCTCTATTTAATGGGGCAATGGAATGTATTAGCCAGAGTAACTATGTAAGAGGAATAAAAAGCATTCAAATCAAAAAGAGGGGAAAAAAGTATTGGTTTGCAAGTTACATATCTTACATGTAGAAAATCCAAAATTCCACTAAAAATTGTTAGAAGAAGCAAATCCAACAAAATTGCAGGATACAAATCAGTATGTAAAATCAGCTGATTTTTGTACACTAATGAGTAATCAGGAAAAATAATTATGAAAACAATTATAATTGTAATTGTAATACTCTCAAAAAGAATAAAACAAACCTAACCAAGAAGGTGAAGACTAAAAAACATTGTTGAAAGAAATTAAAGACAGCTCAGCACTTGGAAGGCTGAGGTAGGAGGGTCCCTTGAGTCCATGAGTTGGGAGACCAGACTGGACAACACAGCAACAGCCAATCTGAAAAAGAAAGAAAGAAATGGAATGACCTCCCATATTCATGTTGAAAGACTCAATATTGCTAAATGTCAATATTACCCAAAGCAGTGTACAGTTCAGTGCAATTTTCATTAAAATCCCAGTAGCATTTTTGCAAAAATAGGAAAATCTATCCTAAAATTCATGTGGATTCTCAAGGGATGCTGAACATTCAAAACTAACTTAAAAAAGAACAAAGTTGGAGATCTTAAACTTGCTGATTTAAAAACATACTACAATTAGTCAAAACACTGTCATCCTGGTATAAAGACAGACATGTAGATCAAAGGAAAAGAATGGAACTGAAAACCAAGAAATAAACCCTCAGGTGTATAGTCAAACAATTTTCAATAAGGATGTCAAGACCACGAATGGACAAAGCACTGTCTTCAACAAGTGGTGCTAAGAAAACTGTATATCCATATGAAAAAGAGTTAGATCCTTGTCTTATACAAAAATTAATTCCAAATGAATTAAAGACTTAAATGTAAGACCCAAAGTATGAAACTCCTAGGAAAAAACAGAACAGCTTCATGAGGGCTGGTAGGGTGGCTCAAAGAGTAAGAGTACCTGCCTAGCAAACATGAGGTCCTGAGTTCAAACTCCAGTAACGGCCACAAAACAAACAAACAAACAGAAAAAAGAATTCCTTCATGACATTGAGTCTGGCAATGATTTCTTGGATATAATGACAAAAAACATAAAAAAAAATTAGACAACTGGGACTATATTAAACCTAGAAACATCTGTGCATCAAAAATACAATAAAATACCAGCAAAGTGAAAAGATGACCTATTGAGTGGAAGACAATAGTTGTAAATAATCTGGCAAAAATTAATATCAAAATATGGAAAGAATTCCTACAACTAAACAAAAAACAATTAGAAACGTGAAAAGGACTGAAACTGACATTTCTCCAGAAAACATATACAAATGACTGGCAAGCATATGAAAAGATGCTCACACTCACTAATCATTACAGAAATGTAAATCCAAACTACAATTAAATATCACCTCACACCCATTAGGATGGTTACATTAAAAAAACAGAGAACAAGTGTTGGCAAGGATATGAATAAGAAACTGTGCACCTGATGGGATCATAGAATGTTGAATAAAACCAGTATGACATTTCCTCAAACAGTAAAAATACCTTAAAAACAGAACTACCATATGATCTGGCAATCCCATTTCTGGGTATAGATCCAAAAGAACTGAAAGCAGGGTCTTACATAGATATTTGTTCACCCATGTTAAAAAAGCACCATTATTCATAGTACCCAGGAGGGGGAAGCAACCCAAATATCCATAGACAGGTGAATGATACAATGTAGTGTATACATACAACGGGATATTATTCAGTCTCAGGAAGAAATACAATCACATACCATTACATGGATAAACCAGGGGGTATTATATTTAGTGAAATAAGCCAGTAACAAAAAATACCATTTATATAAAATATCTAAATTTGTCAAGTTCATATAAACAGAAAATAAAATTGTGGTTATCAGTCGCTATAGTAGTGAGGTGAAAATGATGAATTGTTAATAGGTGTTTGTTTCAGTTTTGCAAGATGAAAAAGTTCTGGAAACATGCTGTACGGCAATGAATACATTTAACAGTCCTGAACTGAACACTTAAAATTAAGTTATGTGGGCTTCTTGCCACAATTAAAATTTTTCTTTAAAATATAAACCAGACACACTAGGGTCCTGAGAATGTTTTGGGTTTTTAATAAGGTTATGTTTCTCACAATAAATACATTTTTTCCCTGTGTTCCAAAGAATTTTTTAAAACAATGCCCTATCAAATTTGAGAGGATTTCTCCAGACATTTTTATACATCTATATGATATGGTAATATATATATCCCTAATACTTAATCATGCTAACTGAAGCATGGGGTATAGCTTAGTAGTAGAGTAATTGCCTAAAACATGCTAGTCCCTGGTTTCAATTTTACCATAATCAATCAATCTATAAATAAACATTTAAAAATAATGCTAATTGAAGTAAACATTGGACAAGATATTTTCCTTTCTTTTTCATATGAAAGAGTGTTATAATTCATTTCTACATTATTCCAAGATAACTGGCTCACAACAACAAGGAATATTTGGTTAATAAAGTACTAACAAAAGTACTATGAATAGGCAAGGCATAAATGAATTTTCAAAAATCTTATCTTGAAAACATTCATTATTATGTTATCAAACTCCCCTTGCTGAGGTCAGGGTAAGAATGACAGAAGTCATAAGGGACTGGTACTACAAGACTTCCATTGTGTCTACAAAGCAAATTGACAAAACCAAGGAAAAGTTCCACTGGGATCTGTGAGTTTTTCTGTCACCTTACTTATAAGGGAGTCAGCATAAATTGTATTTGTATGCAACTCATATCTTAATCATTTTTTACAGAACTCCTGGGGCCCTTGGACAGAGGGGATATGCTAAGCGAAGCTTTTGTTGGCCTGTCTTTAGCACCTCAAGGGGAAGAATCATTTCCAGATAATCTTCCTTCCTTTAGTTCACTCCACAGACATATTATTCAACAAAAAATACTGAATGACTCTTCTAACAGGTAAGATACGTTGAACTGAAATTGCTCCATAAAAGAAAGTATTTAGTATTCAATACTTTAAATATTCCCTGCTCAAATACAACTGTAGCTAAGCGAGTATATTAGCAAATGAAAGGAAAAAGTACACATTCTAATGGCTAACTTTGTAGTAGTTAGGTCATACAAGAGCAGTCATAATGCAAGCAGAAGTGAATATAAAAAGAATAATTAGATGAATGCTCTTTTAGACCAAAATGAAATTTCTGCTTGTAGTGTGCTTTTTTGTTTTCTTGTATCTTTTTTTTTTCTTTTGTCCTGGGAATTGAATCCAGGACATCCACATGATAAACAAGTGCTCTACTAAGCTGAAACTCTAGTCCCGCTTAATAATGTCTTCAGAAATGCAAAGGTTTGAAAATTTTGGTGAAGCCCAATTTAGATGTCTTTTCTTTTACTGATTGTGTTTTGTGCTGTTTTTAAATTTTTCAACATTTTTAAACTATTTTATTAGCATACATTAATAGTACACAGGGGTTTCACTGTGATAATTCCATAGGTGCATCAATATCCGTTGAACACGTTCACTCCCTCTATTATATTCCCTTAAATCCTCCCCCCTCTTATCTCCCCTTTTTCAAAGTGTTCAGTGGGTTTCACTATAATATACTTCAGTCCTCTTCACCCCCCCCAGTACCCTCTCCTTTCCCCTTCCCACTGGTCCCCCTCAGTCCTTTTACAGTCAAGTCCCATTATTATTATTTTATCATCATCACCATTATTGTTATCATCACCACCATCATCAGTTTAGGTCTAGATTGGATATTAGTAAAAACATGCAGTACTTGTCTTTCTGAACTTGGCTTCTCTCTCAACATGATGATCTCTAGTTCCATCCATTTTCCTGCAAATGATGTTTCATTCTTCTTTATGACTGAATAATACTCCATGGTGTATATACACCATATTTTCTTTAGCCATTCATTAGTTGTTGGGCACCTAGGCTGATTTTACACTTGGCTGTTATGAACAATGCTATTATAAATATGGGTATGCAGGTATCTGTCTTGTAAGTTGATTTATACTGCTTCAGAAATATGCCCAAGAGTGGTTTAACAGGGTCATAAAGTAGGTTTATTTTCAGTCTTTTGATGAACTTCCATACTGATTTCCATAATGGCTGCACTAGTTTACATTCCTACCAACAGTGAATGAGGCTTCCTTTTCTCTGTGTCTTTGCCAGCATTTGTTGTTATTTGTTAACTTGATGATAGTCATTCTGATTAGGGTGAGATGGAATCTCAGTGTAGTTTTGATTTGCATTTCCTTTATGGCTAAAGATACTGAACAAATTGTATTTACTAACCGTTTGTACTAATCCTTCTGAGAACTTCCTGTTTACTTTAATAATTGGATTATTATTCTTTTGGTGTTTAATTTTTAAGCTGTTTATATATCCTGGACATTAATTCTTTGTCTGTTTAATAGCTGGCAAAGATTTTCTCCCATTCTTTGACATGTCTCTTGATTCTGGTAATTATTTTTTTTTGATGTGCAAAAACTCTTTAATTTGATGATATTCCATTTGTCTATTCTTGCTCTTATTTTCTGGGCAATTGAGTCCTATTCAGAAAATAATTGCCCATGCTTATATCTTCCAGTGTTTTCCCTATATTTTCCTGTTGCAGTTTCAGTGTTTCACATCTTGTGTTAAGATCTTTGATCCATCTTGAATTGATTTTTGTATAGGGTAAGAGATAAGGATTTAGTTTCAATCTTCTGCACCTAGATAACTACTTTTCCAGGTACCATTTGTTGAAGAGGCTGTCTTTTCTCCAGTGTATCTTTTTGGGCTTTTATCTCAAAAGTCAGATGACTGTTAAAGGAAATGCAAATCAAAACTACACTAAGATTCCACCTCACCCCTGTTAGAATAGCCATAATTAGAAACACCAACAACAGGTATTGGCGAGGATGTGGAAAAAAAGGAATGCTTATACACTGCTGGTGGGAATGTAAAGTAGTACAACCACTCTGGAAAAAAATTTGGAGGCTTCTTAAAAATCTAAACATAGACTTACCATTTGATCCAGCAATACTACTCTTGGGGATATACCCAAAGGAATGGGACACAGATTACTCCAGAGGTACCTGCACACCCATGTTTATTGCAGCACTATTCACAATAGCCAAGTTATGGAAACAGATAAGATGCCCCACCACTGACGAATGGATTAAGAAAATGTGGTATTTATACACAATGGAATACTACTCAGCCATGAAGAATAATGAAATCTTATCATTCACAAGCAAATGGATGGAACTGGAGAACATCATCCTGAGCGAGGTTAGCCAGGCCCAGAAGACCAAAAATCATATGTTCTCCCTCATATGCAGACTTTAGATCAAGGGCAAACACAACAAGGGGATAGGACTTTGATCACATGACAAGGCTAGTGTACACAAGGGAGGTATGAGGCTAGATAGGTAACCCAAAAAAAAAAAAGATAGTATTTGATGTCTTCAATGCAAAGGAACTAAGGCAGAAACTTTAAAGCAACAGAGGCCAATAGGAGAAGGGGACCAGGAACTAGAGAAAAGATTAGTTCAAGAAGAATTAACTTAGAAAGTAACACATACATGCATGGAAGCAATACTAAGAATCTCCCTATATAGCTATCCTTACCTCAACCAGCAAAAACCCCTAATCCTCCTTATTAATGTTCATACTCTCTCTTCAACAAAATTAGAGATAAGGGCAAAACAGTTCTTGCTTCAAAGCGAGGGGGTGGGGGGGCATGAGGTAGGAAGTGGGGAAAAAAGAAGGGGGGAGTAATGACCCAATCATTATATGCACATTTGAATAAAGGAAATTTTAAAAAGTCAGATGACTGTAACTGTGTGGGTTTATTTCCGGAACTTCTGTGTGTCCATTGATGTTCATGTCTTTCTGCCTGTACCATGCTGATTTTTTGTTTTGTTTGTTTTTTACTATGGCTCTAGAGTATAATTTGAAGTCTCACATCCAACATTGTTCTTTTTGCTCAGGATTGCTTTTCCTATTTGGGGTCTTTTATGTTTCCATATAAATATTCAGACTGATTTTTCTGTTTCTGCAAAGAATGACAATGGTGGGAATTTCATTGAACCTGTAGGTTGCTTTCAGTAGTTTGCCTTTTTCACAATAGCAGTTGTGCTAAGCCATGAATGTGGAAGGTCTTTTCACCTTCTGATGTTTTCTTAAATTTCTTTCTTTAAGGCTTCATAATTTTCATTATAGAGATATTTGACCTCTTTAAATTTATTACTAGGTATGTTAGTTTTTGAGTGTATGGTGAGTGGAATTATTTTCCTGACTTCTTTCTCAGCCTGTTCATTATTGGTATATGACAGAGCTATTGATTTTTGTGTGTAAATTTTATATCCTGCCACAGTGCCAAAAGTGTTTTGAAAATTCACAAGTATTTTGGTGAATTCTTTATAGATTCTTATAAGTATAAGATCAAATCATCTGCAAATAAGGATAATTGACTTCTTCCCTATTTGAATATTTATTTTTCTTGCCTTATTTCTCTGAATAGGAATTCCAATGCTATATTAAGAGTGGGGAGCCCTGTATAGCTATCCTTATCTCAACCAGCAAAACCCCTTGTTCCTTCCTATTATTGCTTATACTCTCTCTACAACAAAATTAGAGATAAGGGCAAAATAGTTTCTGCTGGGTATTGAGTGGGGGGAGAGGGAGGGGGCGGAGTGGGTGGTAAGGGAGGGGGTGGGGGCAGGGGGGAGAAATGAACCAAGCCTTGTATGCACATATGAATAATAAAAGAAAAATGAAAAAAAAAAAGAGAAGAATGAAGATGGCAGTGAACCTGAAGACAGATAAATAAAAATGACCCCACCTGAAGAACAGAGGAAGACATTTTTTAAAGTGAACACAAGCCAGGTGTGGTGGTGCACATCTGTAATCCTAGCATTCAGGAGGTTAAGGCAGGGGTTCCTGAGTTTGAGGCCAGCCTGGGTTGTAGAGCAAGACCCTGTCTCAAAATAAAATAAAATAACCAGAAAAAAAAAAGAGTGGGGAGAGTGGACACTCTTTCCTCCTTCCTAAGAAAAGAGGAAATGATTTAGTTTTTCCCTGTTTAGTATGATGTTGGCTATAGGTTTGTCATATATAACTTTACTATATTGAGGTATGTTCTTTCTGTTCCTACTTTTCTTCAGAGCTTTTATCGTGAAAGGATGCTGAATTTTGGCAAGGACTTTTTCTGCACCTATTAAGATGATCATGTGATTTTTGTCTTTTATTCTGCTTATGTGCTGTATTGCATCTATTGATTTACATACGTTGAACCAACATTGCATCCCTGGAATGAACCCAACTTGATCATGGCATACGGATTTTGTGTGTGTGTGTGTGTGTGTGTGTGGTAGTACTGGGGTTTGAACTCAGGGATTCATGCTTACTAGGCAGGTACTATTCCACTTGAACCATGCCTCCAATCATTTTTGCTCTAGGTATTTTTTTTTTTTTTTTTTTGCCAGCTAAAGCCTCCTATTTTTAGGCTTCCTGCCCAAGATGACATAACAGGCAGGTACCACCACACCAAATTCTTTTCCATTGAGACAGGGGTCTTCCCAAGTTTGTTTGTTTCTCCAGGCTGGCTTAGAACAATGATCCTCCTGATCTCAACCTCCCATACAGTTTGAGGTGACAGGCATATGCAATTGCACCCAATTATTAGTTGAGATGGAGTCTTGCTAACTTTTTGAATGGTGATCTTTCCTATCTCAGCCTCCCAAGTAGTTGGGATTACAGGTATGAGCCATCAGCACGTGGCTGATATATGATCTTTTTAATGTGGTTTTAAATTCAGTTGTCAAGTTTTTAATTGAGAATTTTTGTGTTTATGTTAATCAAAGAAATGATTAACAATATTCTTTTATTTGTTTTTGTGTCCTTGCCCAGTTTTATTATCAGGATAATACTGGCTTCATAGAATGACTTTAGTAATATTCTTTCCCTTTATAGTTCATGGAATGGGTTATGAAGCATTGCTGTTCTTCTTTAGAGGTCTGGTAGAATTTGGCAATGAATTCTTTCTGGTAGTGGGCTCTTCTTTGTTGAACTCTATTACTGCTTTAATCTCATTGCTTGTTATAGATTTAAATGGTTTTTATGCTCTTGTTTCATTTTTAGTGGGCAAATGCATTTAGAAATTTATCCATTTCTTCTGATGTGTGTGTACATTCCAGTTTCTTAGAATAAAGGTTTTCAAAGTATTCCTTAATGATCCTCTGTATTTTATTGGTATTTGTTGTGATATGTCCTTTTTTCATTTCTGATTTTATTAAGTCTTTTCTCTCCTTCTTTTGGTCAGTTTGGCTAAGGGTTTATCAATCTTATTTATCTTTTCAAGTAACCAACTTTTTGTTTCATTATACTTTGTATTGATTTTTAGTTTCCATCTCATTAATTTCTGCCTGAATCTTTATTGTTTTTCCCACTGCTAACTTGGTGTTTGGCTTGTTCTGGTTTTTCCAGGAGCTACTTACTCAAATAAGTAGCCTAATGTTACACCTGGGTTTTTTGGTTTTTTGTTTTTTTTTTTATGTATAAGTGCTCATAGCTATAAACTTCCGCTTAGCACTGCTTTTGCTATATCCCAGATATTCTGATACATTTTGTTTTCATTTTCATTAGATTCCAGGAATTTTTTAAGTTCCCCCCTTATTTCTTCTATGACCCACTGGTCTTTTAACAATATATTGTTCAGTCTCCATGTGTTTGAGTACTTTCTGTAGTTTCTTTTATTGTTGATTTCTAATTTTATTTCATTGTGGTCAGGTAGAATATAGGGGGTTATTTCACTTTTTTTATTCTATTTGTTAAGACTTGCTTTATGCCCTAAAAGTTTCAGGGGTTGCTGAGAAAAATGTGTATTGTGCAGATGCTGGTCGAAATACTCTGTACATGTCTGTAAAGTCCAGTTGGTCTAAAGTGTCTACTGATTCTGAAGTTTCTTTGTTAATTTTTTTGGGGGGGTCTGGATGCCCTACCTTGATGAGAGTGGGATATTGAAGTCTGCTACTATTATTGTGTTGGGGTCTATCTTTGTTTATAAATCCAGGAGTGTTTAATTGGGTGTGCCAAGTTGTGGTGTATACATGTCACCAATTGTGATTGTCTCTTATTGTACTGTTCCCCTTATTAATGTGAAGCAAGCTTCTTTGTCTCTTCTAATTTTGGTTTGAAGTCTCAGATATTAGAATAGCTAGCTCCTGTCTGCTTTTGGAGTCTATTTGCTTGGAAAATATTTTTCCATCTTTTTACCCTAAGATAATGTTTGCTTTTGTCAGTGAGATATATTTCTTATAGGCAACAAAAATCATGTCTTGCTTTTCAATTCAACCTGCCAATCTATGTCTTTTGATTGGAGAATGGGGACCATGAGCATCCAGTGTTAATATTGAAAGATAACATATTTCCTGTAATTTGTTCTTTTGTGGTGTTTGCTACTTCTCTAATCCTCACTGGCCAATCTACTTGTCTAGTGGGATCTATTTTTTACTGTATTTTCCTAACTGTGTTTATCTTCCTCTTCTGTTTACAGGATTCCTTCAAGTATGTTCTGAAGTGCTGGTTTAGTATTCATGAATTCCTTTAGTTTTTGTTTATTGTAGAAGGTTTTGATTTTTCCTTCAATTATGAAGGATAGCTTTTTATGGATAAATTAGTCTAAGCTGAGAGTTATTTCTTTCTGGGCTTGGAATATATCTCTCTATATCTTCCTTGCTTTTTGGGTTTTTGTTAAAAAACCTGCTATTTTTCTGCCTTATAGTTCATGGAATGTGACTTGTTGCTTCTTTCTTGCAGCTGTCAATATTTTTTCCTTGTTTTATATATTTAGTGTTTTAATATATTTAGGTGTGTTTCCTTTCTGATCTTGCCTGTTTGGTGTTATAAAAAGCCTCCTGTACCTGGATGACCCAATCTCTTAAGACTGGAAAATTTTTCTGCTATTATTTTGTTAAATATGTTTTCTAGATTGTTAGCCTGTATCTCTTCTTCTTCCATATCCATGATTCACAGGCATGGTCTCTTGTCTGTATTCTAGAGGTCTTGCATGTTCTGGTCATATTTTCTTATTATTTTGTCTTTGTCTTTGTCTGATTGAGTGACTTCTTCTATCTTTGATCTGCAATACTCTATTTCCAAATTCTATTAGTAAGGCTTTCAATTGAGTTTTTATTTGGGTTGAGTTTTTCATTTCCAAAATTTCAATTTGATTTTTTTTTTTAGGATTTCTATATCTTTATTGGAATCCTCCTTAATATCCTGCATTGTCTTATTTCATTGATATTTAATTCTTTCAGGTGTTTATTTGCATCATTGGATTCATTCGGGTGCTTATATATATGTCCTCTTTAGTTTTGTTGACAGTTCTTATCACTGTACTTTGTTCATTGTTTGAAATTTCATCTACTTCACTATTGTTCAAGTCTTTAAGTATTGAATTGGTCACTTTTGGAGGAGACATGTTGCTTTATTTTTTCATATTACTTTTGTTTCTGTTTTGGGATTTACACATCTGAGGCCAAGTGGCTAATCAGAAGTTTTAATCACTTGTAGACTTTCAGTTAAAATAGTCTCAGTGGTCAGGACAGTGTAGTGGCCAAGTCGAGATACTATTTCTTACCACTAGACTGGGGGTTATAGCTCAGTAGCCAACCATTTGCTCAGAGCACCTGGCCTGATCCCTATCCCTGCTCAGATCAAGGTAAACTAGCTAGGGTCTCTTGTAGAAGGTTTAGTTGTCTGCTTATGGGCTTCTTCCCTACTTTGTGTACTGGGAGCTGCTGTTGGCTGAGAAGGTTCTCACTTATTCCACATGCCCCCACTGACTGGGAGAGAGATGAGAGACCTATGCGCTCCACATCCCTACATACCCTGTCCAGCATATCACCTCCTTTTGTGAGGAAGGCTATGTAAGTTCTGTGATTCATAGAGTCTGCTTTTGGGCCCTCAGTCCCAACTGTTGGAAAACACATGCCAGAATGCAGTTCTCACAGACAGGTCTCAGTGTTTTCAGGCCCGACAGTTCACCTCTCTGTGGGGGGAGGGAGAGTCAGTGACTGTGGGATTTACATGATTCAGAGGGTCTGGGAACATGACTCTGACTCATTCAGCAGTCAACACCCAGCCAGGAGGCAGGCCCTAGAGGCTGAATACAAACCAGCCACAGGCCTAGCACTTTGTTTTTGCCCTAGCCCTAGGCAATGGGAGTCACTCCTGGTCAGGAAAGATAGGCCTCTGCTACAATGTCCTTTACTTTTGGCACAGTTCCCTGCAGGGCCACATCAAACCCTCTTCCTCTCCTCAACCACCTTTTTGGCATTCTCCCACACAGACTGTGTGGCAGGGCGTTCCAATACTCCCTCTCTTGTTTTCACATCCCCAGAGTTTCTCAGTCTCAAAATGATAGACCCTTTCTCAAGATGTCCCTTGTTACCATCCTCCCAGATAAGGAATATAACAATATCTTCCTTCACCAAGGCTAGCCTTCCACTACACCATTCACTGTCTCACAAATCCCCACACTGGGTGGGAGGTGTTCAGGAGGTGTGGCTTATCTTGCAGCTAGAATTGGCAGTCTATCACCAGGCCATGTATTTTACCTTGTGATGGCCCTCCTGGGAAGCTAGGTACAGGCTTGGAACTGCTTTCTGCTTTTCTGGTGCCTCAGTTTCTCAGTGGTTTTCTGCTATCTTGCTACTCAATGCTCTTCCTTTCTTTCTTTCTTCATAATACAGTCTCTCCTGTGTTACCTGAATCTTCTTATTCAAGGAGTCGAAATGGTGGATGCTTCTCATCCACCATCTTGCCCCACCCCCCTTCTGTTTCTTACCTCAAGATGCAAAGATTTTATGTTTTCTCTGAAAAGAGTTTTAATTACATTCAAGTCAGTTCAAGTTAATTTTTATTTATGATATGTAAAGAAATTATCATTTTATGCATGGAAAGTCAAGTTTTCCAGTACCATTTGTTGAAAAGTCTCCTTTTGCCCATTGACTTCCCTTTGCCCCTTTTGTAAAACTCAGCTAGTCACAACTGTAACCAACTGAAAGGTTTTATTTCTGGGTTTACCATTCTATTCCATTGATCTTTAAAGCTATCCTTCCACCATCAAGTGTCTAGAATTTGCTGAACACTGAGGGCTTCATTGAACTAAGATCTCACAAAACATAAACTGATATCACAAAATAAATAGGAAAACATACAGTTCCACATATACTTACTTCAAAGAAATGGAAAATTGCCCCCCCCCCCAATAAAGTAGAAGACAATTGTATGACAACATTTCAAGCAGAATTAAATATACTCAAACAGCAACTGGGTATTTGGAAACCCACCCTGAATTAGAAAGACAAAAAGAATAGAAATGGGAGGGGGGGAAGCAAGCAAAGAAGGGAAGAAAAGCAGAAATCTGGAAGACTCATTGAACTCAAGAAAGAAATCAAAGAAAAAGACAATATTTTTAAAAGTAAATATAGGAAGCAATGTGATTATAAAAACCTAAGACCAAAAACACCTTCTCTCTTTCAAAGAAATGCTGGTGCTCTTCACCAAGGAGCTGAGAATGTCACCATCATTAGGAAATTATTCAGATGAACAAAGTTCTGTGCCTTACAGGTAAATTACTCAAAAGGAAAGGAAAAACTTTTTACAACTTCTTATTAAGAACAGGCCAATAATGTCCAGCATGATGACACATGCCTGAAGTCCCAACATTCAGGAGGCTGAGGAAAGATTATGAATTGGGAGCCAGCCTGGGCTACAAAGCAAAACAAAACAAAACAAAAAGCAGACCAATAAATCAAAGAAGTGTGTTAGTTGACAACAGAGAAAATTAAACTCTGGTTTTTCATCAGTATGCTATTGATATTAAGGCTCATTTTAAAAAAAACTTTTATAAAAGACAATATTATCTCAGAAATGAAGAATAAATTATAAACAACCAAAATCAGAATAAGCTAAATATTTAATTTTAAAAGCCATTAAAAATGGCAGAAAACAAGAGAATGAAAATGAGCTGGGCACAGGGACTCACATCTGTAATCCCAGCTACTTAGGAAGCTGAGATGGGGAGGATTGTGGTTCAAGGTCAGCCTGGGCAGAAAGTTAGTGAGACCCCCCAACTCAACAAACAACCTGGGCACAGGGGTTCACCCTTGTAATCCTAGCTATGTGAGAGGCCTAAGTAAGAGGCTCATAGTCCCAGGCTGGCCCCTGGCAAAAAAGCGAGATCCTGCTTGAAAAGTAAACTAAAAGCAAAAAGGGATGAGGGCATGGATCAAAAGGCAGAACGTCTGCCTAGGAAGTGTGAGGGCCTGATTTCAAACCCCAGTACTGCCAACAAAGAAAATGAGATAAAGAAGTTTTTTAAAAAAAAAAATCAGTTAGAAAGTAAAGGAATGAGAGATAAGGCAAAGAAGCAAAAACATTTGTATAATTGGGTTCCAGAAGGAAAAACCATTAAACAATGCAACAGAATGTTTATAACAAAAATCTAATGAAGCATTACACTATGCAGTCTTTTTCCTTTTTATAAAGGGAATTCTTGGTGCCTGAGAAAACTGTATCAGAATAATTGACTCCAAAACATCCTAGAAAAGCACTTGCATTTCCATGATGAAAAAAAAAAAAATAAGGCCTCATGGTAAAAAGATCAAATAACCTATAAAAGCCCCCAAAAAAAATAAACTATCATCAGACTTTTCTAAAATAAACTACAAGGCAAGGCAAAAGTGGAGCTGCAAATTTTAAAAGTTCAATCTCTGGGTGCCAGTGGCTCATGACTGTAATCCTAGATACTTGGAAGGCTGAGATCATGAAAATTGTGATTAGAGGCCAGCCTGGGTAAAAAGTTCATGAGACCCCATCTATGGACCAATAGCTGGGTGTGGTGGCACATGCCTATCATCCCAAGCTATGCAGGAGGCTAAGACTGGGAGAATTTCTCTCCAAGCCAGCCCTGGGAGAAAAAAAGTTTCATCCAACTATGTGATGACTGAGGAACCTTCAACAACAGAACTGATTATGAATATTTTAATACATATAATATAGACAGAAGAAGTAGTGATTAAGTAGAAACAATACAACTAAAAAATTAGGAGGAAAACATAGTCAAAGATAAATTCATGGTTGTGCAGGCAATCAGTGTTAGCGAGTAAATACGGATACAATAGATAAAAAAAAAGATGCAGAAATAGAAAATATGGAATTACAAAGAACAAATTACAAGTCCTCCTAACTACCAGTTTTTAAAGAAATTACAGCAAAGGAAACATACACACTTCACAGAGAAACATAGCAAATACAACAAAATACTAGAACATAGTTGAGACCAAGCCTATCAGTGATATTATTGTTGTATTGTGACATTTACAAAGTTCTTATAATCAGTGATATGAGTTAATGAAAATGGACTCACTTTACCTATTAAAAAAGATTTTAAATTTGCTCACAAAGCAGAATCCAGTATATACCATATATAAGAGATATATCAAAAATTATTCAGAAAGGCCAAAAATATAAATGGATGGGAAAGATATTCCAAGTAAATGAAAATAATAAGAAACCAATGCTAATAATCCTAACTAGAGAGAAAATATGATTCAAGCCCAAAAGCATGAAATGAATGCAGATTTTACAAAGATATAAATAATACTTATGGATATTTATACACCAAATAACACAGAAACCATGTCTAGTAAGGAAAATTGACAAAAGATGCAAAAATATATGAACATCAATAATGAGATTTTTAGCTCACTATTCCTATTACAAAATAGAGAAAATGGGCAAAATGTAAGGGGAAAAATACCTAAACAGCATAATTATTTAGATATTATTGATATTTATAAGATTCTATACTCTGGTAATGGAAGAAATTTTCTTCTGTTATCCCATAGGCAAAAAATAAGTGCCAAAAATATTATTAATATTCATTAAATATTATAAGTGCTCTCTAATCACAATGTAATTTCAACTAGAAATTTTAATAAGAACGAAAATGTCCTTCTTTCAAGAAATTTTAAAACTGACTTTTTTTTTAATTTTTATTTTTTTATTATTCATATGTGCATGCAATGCTTGGGTCATTTCTCCCCTCTGCCCCCACCCCCTCCCTTACCATCCACTCCACCCCCTACCTCTCCCCCCCACCCCCTCAATACCCGGCAGAAACTATTTTGCCCTTATCTCTAATTTTGTTGAAGAGAGAGTATAAGCAATAATAGGAAGGAACGAGGGTTTTTGCTGGTTGAGATAAGGATAGCTATACAGGGCATTGACTCACATTGATTTCCTGTGCATGTGTGTTACCTTCTAGGTTAATTCTTTTTGATCTAACCTTTTCTCTAGTTCCTGGTCCCCTTCTCCTATTGGCCTCAGTTGCTTTTAAGGTATCTGCTTTTAAAACTGACTTTAAAACAACTCTTGGGTGAAAGAGGACATGAAATTTCTAGAAATAATGATAATGGAAACAATATAGATTGAAACTCTAAGGAAAGTTCTAAAAGTAATAAGTGATTAGAGGAAAATTGATAGCACTATGCATTCTTATCAGAAAAATAATAAAGTAATTCCAACCAAAATGAAATCACAAGGAAAGAAATAAAGATAAAACCAGAAAACACTGAGAGGGCAGGGATGGCAAACTTTTCCTAAATTGTTATGGTATAAATATTTTAGGGGCTGGAAGCATAGCTCAAGTGCTTGCCTAGCCAGTGTGAGGCCCAGAGTTCAAGTCCCAAGATCACCTAAAAAAAAAAGAAAAGAAAAAAATTTGTAAGTATATATTGAACAAATCTAAAATTTTCACTTTATCACTTAAATTAAGCACATTAACTTTTACCATGCTTTTTTAGCACCATTTCCTTTTAGGAGACAAATTTTCACAAAATTAAGGGCAGGGAAACACTCAGCACATCACACAATGATTTCAACACAATTGATGGTAATGTGGGACTGACGGAGAGCTTCTCCACGCCCACTGAGCTGTGGCACACATGCACAGCAGTTTAGAATTTTTGTTTTCGAAATTTTTTTATTTTTAAAAATTTATTACTTGTTGACCATGCTTGGTCAAATCATGTGTGATAAATTCACAAATAAGGTGTCTTACTGTACTCAACACTATTGTCACTCAAACACAACCATAGACAATAGACAAAGGACTATGGTACAATAAAACTTCATTTATAAAAACAGACAGGCAACCAGCTTGTGGGCCTTAGTTTATTGACACCTTTGATAAAAGACAAAACTGTAGACCTTATTAAGACCTTGTTGAATAGACATTTTTGAAAAATTAACAAAATAGACCACTTTGATCAAGAGAAAAATACAATGCTATAATACAAAATAAACTGCAGAGAGAGAAATTAACCACTTAAATAAAAGAGCTTTTTTAATCACGAGACTATTTTTCAGATTTCTTTGCAAATAAAATAATGTCCTAGGCAAATACAGATTGCCACAAGTGGCTAGTACTAGACTTAGAAATCTGCAATGTGCCATTTTCCATGAAAAGAAATCAACAAAACTATTAAGGAATTTATTCTGAAAAAAGCAACTGGTCCAGATGGTTTGATAGAATTCTACCAAACCTTCAAAGATCAGATATTCCCAATGTTCTGCAAAGCACTGAAAATAAGGAAGAACTTTCCACAGTACAGAACAAACCAGTATCAGTCATGAATACCAATGCAAAAATATAAATATTAGCGAATAAGTTAGCCAAGTTTTTCCTTTGTCATCAGGAGTCATTATCATCTTGTGCATACAACTTAAGGTGTTTTTCCCCTTGTGTACTCCTTATGCTTATATTGGTAAAGCTTTTATTTTGATTGTAATTTGTTCTTCTGTCATCATAGCAAAAAATATCATATCGATCTCAAAGACCACCAGAACCGTGCCTTTTGTCACGTAAGATGCAATGAATTAAAAATAAATCTGTCCTCACACCATAAAAAAACATGATTATTCTATGGATGTTGGAAAAGGCTTTGATAACATTTTACTCCTATTCCTAATGAAACCACTCAATACCCATGTCTATTTATTTATTGCCTATGGTTTAGTAACAGAGACAGAGATCATATGACCAGCAAAGCCTGAAATATTTGCTCTGTGCTCTTGTAGAAAAGGTTTGCTGCTTTCTGAATCAGATGCATAAGAATTGGAAAGGAAATACAATTATCTCTATTTGCAATAAGACAATCTAACTGAAAAGCCTTAAAGAATCAATGATAAAGCTAAGTCAAATATTTTTTTAAAAATTTAGAGAATTTAAAATCCAAATACAGAAATAAAAAACCTTCACCTATACAAACAGTAGAAGACAAAATGTTAAAGAAAACATAATTTATGGTACCAATGAAGAAACTAAAATAGTAATAAACATAACAAATGTACAAAATCTACATGTGGGAAACTTTAGAAGCACTTTGAAAGACATAAAAATAGCCTCAAACAAATCGAAGGATGGGATAGGATCACTTAATGTTGTTAAGATGTCAGTTCTACATTAATTTATAAATTTAATGCATTCCCAATAAAACTACCAACATACTTTCTTACGGAGTTAGAGAAGTAGACAAGTTGATACTAAAGTCTTACAGAAAACAAACATACAAAAATATCCAAGAGAAACTACTAGGTGAGTCTAGTCCTACTAGAGATAAAACACACTTGAAAACCTTTCAAACTGTCACATGTGTAATCATATGTTCTATGTGACTATTAGACTCATATCTGCTTCCTCATTAATTTATAAATTCCATGAAGGCAGGAACATTATGACCATCTTAGACATTATAATTTCACCAAGCTATATCAAAGTGTCTGGTATATACTTGGCACATATTACATAGGCAATATATTTGTACCATCTGCTCTCTTGGAGTTCTCAGGTATGTTGGGAAGAGGAGTGCCAGAGATAAGAAACAAGCAAAAATATGTGAGTAAAACTCTTTCAATTAATGGTACACATTAGGAGAAAATATAAAGAATCCATCATCAGGAAATTTCACTGGGAAGATAGTATCTGTGTTAAAACCTGAATGATAAGGAGTAATCCCTGTGAAGATATGACAGAGCATTCCAGGGAAAGGAAACTACATGCAAAGACCCAAGGGTGGAAACAAGATTGAGAGGTTCAAGTACCAGAACCAATATAGTTACACTGTAAAGTAGAGGTGGGGGAGGGTAGAAGGAAAGAATTTATTTAGAACCTTAGTAGGCCAAGCAATTAAGTCCTCATTTTAGCTGCAGTGAGAAGTTATTGTAGGATATTAGAATGTATGATAAGCACAATAGGAATAAACATAACAAATGTTCCCACATGGATTCCCAAAGATGTCCATGTCCTAATCTCTAGAATTTGTGAATATGTTAAATTACATTGCAAAAGGGAATTAAGACAGTAGATAAAATTAAGGTTGCTAATCATGATGTTAAAATAGTAAGATATTAACCTTGAACATCCAGATAGGCCTAATGTAATCCTTAAATGTAGATGAGAGAGAAGAGTCAGTGTCAATAGTTACTCAATGTCATTATTGCTGGTTCTGAAAATAGAGGAAACAGGCCATGAACTGAAGAATATGGTTTTCTCTAGATGCCTGAAAATGGTGTAAACTAGGCATTAGATATATAAGAGAATCAAGAGTTTCCAAATTAAAACAGTTACAACATTTAAGGTACAGATGAGTTTTTTAAATTGCCATTATGTGGATTGACAAAGACTTCATACTTTTATAAGGTTTATACTTTATACTTTGTCATTCATACTATTCAAATGGTTGGTTTTCATCAAAGATGTTATTCTTTATATAAAATCAAATATTATTATTCAAATGGCTTATATTTCATATTTTTAACTTTACAACTAAAAAAATTACATAACTTGGGCTGGGGTGTGGCTCAAGTGGTAGAGCACCTGCCTAGCAATCACAAGGACCTGAGTTCAAACCCCAGTACCACCAAAAAAATGACAGTAATAATACACAACTCAAAAAAAACATAGTTTAGAAGGAAAAAAATCATACAGGGTTAGGATGGCAGTGTATAAATAAAATAAATGATCCTAGGACTGAATAAAAAATAAATACCTTTAGACATGGCAGTGTCTACTCTAAGCTAGTTAATATTTTAAATAATTCAATTACTATAGCTGCCCCAAGTTTTTCATTTGTGTTAGATTATCCCTTCAAGGTCTAAAATTCTTTATTGCAGAACAAATAAACCTGTGTTTGCAGCAAATTTATCATCTTATCTTGACATTTATTGTAATAAATCCATTACAATATTGGTTAGGTTCTGGGTACTTATTATATCTGAATTCATACCTAAAAAAACCCAAATGAAATACTACCCTGATAAAAGTTGTTAAATTTTGGCTTATTTTTATTGATTAATGTCTAAGCAATTTTCCTTTAAGTTGGAACTAGCAAAAACATACCCATATATTCAGAATTTGATGTGTGTCTATAAACAATATAGTTGATAAAATTTTTCAATGTTTACAAAACAAAGAGATTGTCAACAGAATGCCTGGCAATAGACTTACCAGAAAAAAATTTTTACAGCCTATAATTCATGAAGATTGGCTCAAAACAAACTGTCCCTGCCAACAGAAAATCTGACAATTATTCTGTTGTCTAATTTGGCTCAGTCTAAGTTGACCTGGTTTATTCATCTCAGTCTTTTAATTCTTGTTAACTTGGCATGAAAGAAGAACATATGGCATATGTCTATGAAGTCCATTTCTGCATCTTAAACCAAAATAAATGTAGAATATACTGAGCATATCCAGTGTGTTAAGCTCTTAAGGTAGCTATAATGCACATTAGACAGACCTGATTAGGTTCATGTTAGGCCCACTAAGTGTTTTATATTTGCTGCCTGTAAAATTAGAAATTCTATAGAGACATATTTTCCAAGCCTTCATATATGACTAAAACTGGCCAATTTTAAGCATGTTTCCAAAAAAGTTAAACAATATTAAGCTCTTTTAAAACATAAAAATGGAAGTATAGGAGAAATTTAGCAACCAAAAGATATTTACAAGTTTTCAGTGAATCTAAAGCTATGCTTAAGAAAGCTGATCAAGATAATGTAAGAAAAATAATAGAAGTTGAAGAACAAAAAAGAATATTTTCATTTTCTCTCCAGTCTAATCTGGTCTATTTTCTTCACTTCTTTTTCTGACCTACTGAAGTTTATTATGAAAGAGAAGTTACATTCTGTGGCTTTATTGTATGTAAAGATACACTGTGAAGAAATGAGCTGCTTTACAGATTCAGAGCTTTTTATGTAACTGTAGTTTTCTAGTACCAGAAGTAGACAAACAGAAAAACCTTAGAAAATTCAAAGTCTGAAGTTTATGTATTTTAAGGAGTAGCATTTTGACTTGGAATGCATCATTTTCTTTTTATTAACTAAGGCAAGTGAAAGACATGAAAGTATAATTACATGTATAAAGCTTTATATTATATACTTTGAAAACCCTTAAACCTTTATTAGTGGACTTTATGTGATATTACTATTTGCATCATATTTGTCTTCCACAGAGTTCAGAGCATTCACACTTCATAAACTGCAATCAAAAATATAAAACTTCACATACAGGGGGTCCCTGTTGCCCAGATATTCATTTTGAGACCCTGTGGTTTTGAGGTTGCATACAGCAACAAAGGTCCTTATAACATGAAATACTGAATAAGTTAACTACTTGCAAACTCAGTCCCAATTTAAATATCCCTCCCCAGTCTCTACTTATAAAGTGTTCGTTCATCAGTACTTCACTGATGAGCAACACATCAATATAAAACATTTTGAAACAACTGAAAATCATGCCAAAAAAATTCATGAAGTTGATGAAAGAAATGCTGAAGAAATGTTCAGGTATCATGTAAAAGAACTGATAAATGAGAATGTGACCTACCAATTAGTTGACAAGGAAATTCCACAAGGATAATGAAATAAAAAGAACCGAATTGAATTTATGAAAGTATCAGTAGAAGCCCTCAGGAAAAATGAGGAAGTCCTTGGACATTTTCTGAAAACATGACCGCATTTGCGTAAAAGTTACAAACAACATATATGCTGCTACACAATTTGTTCAGAAAAACTAGAACCACTGCCCACCTCCCACAAAGATTTACTTTGTTCCTTCTAAGAATTTGTACAGAGGGAATATTATACATGTTATCTATTTTTTATTATTTATTTTATCATTTTTACATTTACTCACGAGTATACATTGTTTGTGCCACCTCCCCCACTCCCTATATATTTTATCTAATCTGTTTTTGCAAGTGGTAGGGATCAAACCCAAGGCCTTGCACATGCTAGTGCTCTACCACTAAGATATATCCCCCACTCCCATATTTTATTTTAACATAAGGTAATATAAGGCTGGTCATGGTAGTTCACACCTGTAATCCTAGCTACTTGGGAGGTAAAGATCTGGAGGATTATAGTTCAAGGTCAACCTGGGTAGAAAGTTCACAAAACTCCCATCTCAACCAATAATGAACCTGGCAGTCCAGGCTGGCCCTGGCATAAAAGGGAGAGCCTGCAAGAAAAATGACAAAAGCAAAAAGGGCTGGGCATGTGACTCAAGTGGTAGAGCACCTATATGGCAAGCACAAAGCCCTGAGTTCAAACCCCAATACCACAAAAAAAAAGATAGAGAAAAACTAAGCATATCTATATGTTTTTACCTTCTATGTTTCAGACTATTCACTATGATTTTCAATTCCATTTTAGAGGAATTGACTAAGAGTTTTTCTTCCTTCCTGAAAGCTATTAGTCTTAGATATGACCTCCCATAACTTTGAAATGAAATGTTCAGTTTCATTTTATGCCATTGCAGACCAAGCAGAAATATCTATTTGCCTTGTTTTTCACTATTTCCTTGGTGTAGTTTTGATCTTTTTGCCATGTTCTTTGAATCTAGATTCACATACCTTTCTGTGTTGAGAAGAAAAGGTTAAGAAATTAAGACTTTCAGGGAGACTTATGAAAAGCAGAAAACAACATAATGCCATTTATATACATGCATGAAAATTGTGACTAAATAATATACATATTTAAAAAGAAGAAACCTATAATCTAAGCTTTCACAGTGAGAACCTAGAAAAAGAAAAGCAAAATAAACTCAAGGCAAATAGGAGTAAGGAAAAAAAGCATATATCAAGTCAAAAAAACAACAATCAATGAAATCAAAATCTTATTTAAAGAGATCAATGAAGTTGGTAAAACTCTAGTTAGACTGACAAAGGAAAAACTACAGGACAGGTTATTGATATCAGCAATAAATGGAAAAACCATAATAGATCTCAAAAATGTTAGAATACTGATGTTGTCAACTACTCTATGCATATAAGTTTAATAACATAGTCAGAATGGAATAGTTCCTTAAAAATCACAAACTTCCAAATATGAAACTGGAAATACTAGTGTGATGAAAATAATTAAATTTATAGTTTTAAAAAAAAGAACTAGGCATGGTGGTATGTGTCTGCAATCCCAGCACTTGGGTACCTGAGACAGGAGGATTGCTAGTTTGAGGCCAGCCTGAACTACATCTTGAGACCCTGTCTCAAAACAAATATACAAATAAGCTCACTTTGAAAAAGATATCTCCAGAACCAGAGGGTTTCACTGATGGATCCTAACAAATACTTAGAGGAAAAAAAACTATCAATTATGCAAATCTCTTTAAAAAGATATAAGAAAAAAGCAGGATATCCTAACTTATTTTCTGAGGCTGCCAAAACAAAGAAAAGTACAAAAACAGAAAACTATAGATTAGTACATTGAAGCAAAAATCTGCAACAAAAGATTAAGAAATCTAGGTTGAACATCACTAATCCAAAATTTTTGAGTGCCAACATAATGCTACAAGTGGAAGATTCCATACCTGACCTTATGTGACAAGTCAGTCAAAACAGACCCTCTAAAAATACTGTGCAAAATTACCTTCAGGCCATGTTTGTAAGGTATATATGGAACATGAATCTTCTGTTTAGCCATGGGTCTCTTCCCTAAGATATTTCATTCATTATGTATATGCAAATACTCCAAAATCAAAAATCCAAAACAATTCTGGTCCTGTCTTTTAGAGAAGAGATGTTTGATCTGTATATAATACACATATGCCACAATCATTGGAATTTAATCTTAGAAATCCAATAATCAATTAAAGTAATCTACTATACTTATAGTCTAAAGGAGACAAATCAATGAATCAGATCAACTAGTACATAAAAAAAAAAACTGACAAAATTTAATTACCTACACATGGTTTTAAAAAGAAACTCAGAAAACTAAGACAGGAAATTCTTCAAGCTATATAGAACATCTACAAAACAAAACCAAAAAACTCTACACCTTGACAGAGGAAAACTGAACAGTTTCCTCCTAAGATTGGAATTGTTCTAAAGATGACTATTTTCACAGCACTTACTAAACAGTGTACTGAAAGTCTTAGCCAATGCAATAAGGCAAGAAAAATCAATTTTTTAAAAAAACATACAGCTTGACAAAAAACAAACCATTCCTATTTGCAGACAAAATGATTGTTTACATAAAATATTAATGAACCAATAAAGAAGTGGGCAAGTGAATTAAACAGAACTTTCTCAAAAGAAGAAATTCAAATGGCCAAAAAACACATGAAAAAATGCTCACCATCTCTAGCAATAAAGGAAATACAAATTAAAACCACACTAAGATTCCACCTTACCCCTGTTAGAATAGCCATCATTAGCAACACCACCACCAACAGGTGTTGGCAAGGATGCAGGGAAAAAGGAACCCTTCTACACTGTTGGTGGGAATGTAAACTAGTACAACCACTCTGGAAAAAAATTTGGAGGCTACTTAAAAAGCCAAACATTGATCTACCATATGATCCAGCAATACCACTTGGGGATATACCCAAAAGACTGTGACACAGGTTACTCCAGAGGCACCTGCACACCCATGTTTATTGCGGCACTATTCACAATAGCCAAGTTATGGAAACAGCCAAGATGCCCCACTTCTGACGAATGGATCAAGGAAATGTGATATCTATACACAATGGAATTTTATGCAGCCATGAAGAAGAACGAAATGTTAACATTCACTGGTAAATGGATGGAATTGGAGAACATCATTCTGAGTGAGGTTAGCGTGGCGCAAAAGACCAACAATCGTATGTTCTCCCTCATATGCGGACATTAGATCAAGGGCAAACACAACAAGGTGATTGGACTTTGATCACAATATAAAAGCAAGAGCACACAAAGGAAATATGAGGTAAGGTAAGACACCTAAAAAACTAGATAGCATTTGTTGCCCTCAACACAGAGAAACTAAAGCAGATACCTTAAAAGCAACTGAGGCCAACAGGAGAAGGGGACCAGGAACTAGAGAAAAGGTTAGATCAAGAAGAATTAACCTAGAAGGTAACACACATGCACAGGAAATCAATGTGAGTCAACTCCCTGTATAGCTATCCTTATCTCAACTAGCAAAAACCCTTGTTCCTTCCTATTATTGCTTATACTCTCTCTTCAACAAAATTAGAGATAAGGGCAAAATAGTTTCTGCCGGGTATCAAGGAGATGGGGGGGAGAGAGAGGGGGTGGGGTAGGTGGTAAGGGAGGGGGAGGGGGGAGAAATGACCCAAACATTGTATGCACATATGAATAAAAATAAATAATAAATAAATAATAAATAAAATAAAATATCCCAAGGAACCTACAAAACATGGCTAGAATTAGTGAGTTTAACAAGATCATAGGATATGAAGTCAACATACAGTAATAAATTATATTTCTATTTACTAGTAATGTACAACTGAAAACAAAATTTTTTTAAATTACAGTTGCTCCAAAATAAATAAATGTTTGGTATTTAATAAAGCTAACCAAACATGTAGAATCAGTATACTGAAAACTATAAAACACTGTTTAAAGAAATCAAAGACCAAAATAAATGGAGAGACATACCATATGTTTATGGATTGTAAGACTCAGCATAGTAAAGATGTCAACTGTCTTATGAGCTCTAAGAAATGTTTTTTAGCTGTAGTGGGGTTTGCACTTGGGCTCTACCACTTGAGCCACACCTCAAGTGTTTTTTTGCTCTGGTATTTTGGAGATAGGGTCTTGCTTTTTGCCCAGGTCAGTCTGGACCATGATCCTCCCATTTTACTAATCCCATTATTATTGGGATGACAGGCATGTACCACCATGCCCAGCTTTTTTCTGTTGAGATGATGTCTCACAAACTTCTTTTGTTCAAGCTGGTCTGGAACTGCCCGATATCAGTCTCCTGCAGAAATTGGGATGACAGGTGCATGCTACCAGGCCCACCTATTGGTTGAGATGGGGGTCTTGCATAAGTTTTACTTGGGCTGGCCTAGAGCCACAGTGATCTAAAAATTTAATGTGATTTTAATTAAAATCCCAGATGGTTCTTTTTTTTATATAGGTTCTTTTTTTTATATATAGTCAAGCTTATTCTTAAATTTAAGTGCAAAGACAAAGAAACTAAAATAGTAAAAATATTTTGGAAAGAAAGATAAAATGTTGGAGGAATCACACATGACCTTAGGGCTGTTTAGGGAGATAATTCCTGTGAAGGGCCATAGTAAATATTGTAGTTTTTACAGATCATATGATCTCTATTATAACTAACTGACATTATAGTGAATAAAGGTGTTAAGCTTTTAGAAGAAAACAGGAAGAAACATTTATAATCTGGGATTTGACAAAAGAATTTTTTAGAACAGATAATTAAAGCATGAGCCATTTAGAATAAAAGAGATTAGCCTGAACTTCATAAACTTATTCTTCAAAAGACAAAAGCATGAAAAGACAACTTATATGCTGGAAGAAAATACTTGCAAATCACATAGCCAATGAATGACAGAATATATGAAGAATTCTCAAGAGTTCAACAATAAGAAAACAAACATCATGATTAAATTGGGCAAAAGACCTAAATATATACTTAGATAAGGAGATATACAAGTGGCAAATGGACACATGAAAAAATTCAGCATTATTAGCTGTTAGGGAAGTGTAAACTTATAACCATGAGATACCCCATGATTAGAATGTCTGCAGTAAAATAAATAAATAAATAAATACAGCTCCAAGTGCTAGTGAGGACACAAAGTAATTGGAATTCTCATTCATTACTGATGAGAGTACAAAGTGGTACAGCCATTCTGGGAACAGTTTAGCAGTTTCTTATAAAGTTTTGATGATCCAGCAATCTCATTCTTGAATATTTAACATAGAGAATTGAAAACTTATGTTCACAAGAACATATACATGAAAGTTTATAACAGTTTTATTCATAATTTTTAAAAACTGAGACAAATACCTTTAAACAGGTGAATAACTAAATTGGCACATCTATACAATAGAACACTGCTTAGCAATAAAAAGGAATAAACTGTTGATGACTAACAAGGACATCATAATGAGTGACAGAAGCTAGTCACAAAAGTTTATGCTGTTGATTCCAGTTGTATGACATTCATGAAGTCAAAACCCATAGTTATGGATTAAAGACCAGTGATTGCCAGGGGTTATGGATAATAGAAGTGTGACTATAAAGTATGAGAGAATTTTTTGGTATGATGAAACTGTTTCATATGCTAATTGTAGTGGTAATAATATGAATCAAAACTTCTGTTAAGATTCACAGAACGAGAAATAGGAGTGTAGCTCAAGTGGCAGAGTACTTGCCTAGCATGCACACCTTGGGTTCAATCCCCAGTGCCTAAAATAAGTCATGAAATAAAATACCTTTAAGCAGTTAATTTTAATATATGATAATTTTAACATTTACAGTTATAAACATTTAAAAGTGAAATGTGAGTATATAGTAAGTGAAAGGTGATGAGATAAAATTATATAAGACAGAATTATCTCATTTATTTTAAAAATCCTTAGTACTAAGTAAGAAGAAGTCTGGATATTTAGATTATGTTAACATTTTCTTTCATTTTTATTTTTCTACATTAATAATGGATTATTTTAAAATTAGGAAAGTAAAACTTATTTAATATAAAATGTTTACATGTTTTCATGATACTCAGTTCAGATGATCACATTTTCTTTCCATAAGTATTTCTCTTGAAAACTGCATATATAAAATATTTGTATGTTAAAGTTAATTTAAGTGCTCTTCCAAATGCCCTATAAGTTATTTAAAGGGAACAGGAGGCTAAGGAGGCAGGACAAAATGGCAGATTAGAAACTTCCTCCATTTGACTCCATGAATGAGAACAGTCAGAATAACAAAGCAGAGATTATATACTGGAGAGAGGAAGAACACCAGGAATCACAAAAGAGGTGACAGTACAGCTGAAAAGCATAGAGAAACAGAAAGGTGGAAGAGAAAAGTCCCAAACAGTCCATACTCCAACCCCAGCTCCTCAGAGGTAAGAGGAAGGCAAAGACAAGATAAACCAGGTGGCCCAGGCAACAGACTGGAAATTCTAGTCACATGATAACCCATACTTTCCCGCAAGCCTTAACTACAGAACAAGACTGTGGTGCAACAGTGACTTTTCCTGTGTGACACTCTAGCTTTAGGGAAGAAAGATATTTCATGCTTTTCCATAGCGTGGAGAGCAACAGCCAACTGTCATCCTGAGAAGGGGCCTATTGCTTGAGATGGAGCTACTCCAGAGACTTGAAAAGGAGGAAAAACCATAGCACAGGAAGTCTTGAGACACCTTGCTACAGCATCTAGGTGGAAGATGGCCAAGAGAGGTGGTCATAGAATATGGGAGGCCTGTCTTGGACCCAATGAGAAGTTTAAGCAGTGAGGAACTTAAAAAGTGAAGGACAAAGGATTGGTGACTTGCAAGGAACAAGTCCCATCACCTGAGAATACCAGGGGAAACAGCACCAAGCCTGTGGATGGCAGTGTTCAGCCTCTAAGAGCTTCCTCCTACTGGTAAATATTTGCGGTCAGGCAGTACTGACAACTCTGAACCCATGCCCTGAGAATCAAGCAAATTTCCCACTACCTCTTTCCCACAGGGTGGGAGTAGAATCTGAAAGCAGACCTGCCTTCAGGAGGTGCCTTCCAGTGCGTGTGATTGCCAGGAGGGACAGACTGAGAGCTCTAAGCCCAGGTCCTGCAAATCACATGATTTCTCCAGCACCCATTATTCCATAGGGTGTTTAACTACTGGGCAGGGTCTGAAAGCACTGAGACTGGCTTCCCAGAAGTGTTCCCTGTTTGCTACCAGGCAGGACTGACAGCTGTAAGACTAGGTCCTGCAAAGCACATGGTTTCCCAGCCCACACCATCCCACAGGCTGGTGAACTACTGAGCAGGATATGAACACACAGACTGGCCTTCTGGGACTGCCTCCCAACTTCATGTGTGTGCTGCCAGGTGGAACTGAGCTCTGAGCCCAGGACACACGGATCTTTTGATTTCTCCCAGACTCCTCCCTCACATAGGGTGATGAATTGCTTGGCAGAATCTGAAAGCACTGAAACCAGCAGGCAGAGAGCCTCATTTACTCAGTTTTCTTCCACCAGTGCAGAAATCAGTGCTGTGTTTGCTCTTCACATTCTCTGATGTATTTAAGGAACATCCCTAAGGTTTGGATGCTTTGCTGCCCATGAGTGCACAAACTAGGGGGAGAGGAGTAAAGCAAGAAGAAACCTGCCAGGCATACAGGCTGCAATGCTCCTTGTGGCCAGCAGTTGCTCATGGTACATAAAGAAGCTTCTAAAGTGAAAGCAAACTAGAAGTGAACTATTGACTCTTGACTGGCCGCACACTCAGGCTACACATAGCACCAATCTGTACTCTACAAACTACAACACACTGTAGCTAGTATTCCTGTCTCTGAAGGTGCATGGATCAAGCTCAGTGCCCTAAACATAAGAGCGTATGTTTTACTGTGGAGCTACGCACCTCAACCCTACCACTGCACAGTCGTGCTGGATCATTGAGAACACTTCAACTGAAAAACTACTAGTGATCAAAACTTCCAACCAATGTCTTAGCTTCACATACACAAATCCCAATGAGGAATATGAGAAAACAAGGCAATGCGACTCCTCCAAAAGTCAACGTCATACTTAAAGACTCTAATGATAGTGGAGTGGGTGAAATCTCAGGCAAAGAATTCAAAAGAATGATTATAAGAACCATCAATGAAATTAGGGAGAACATATCTGAATGCATTCTAAGAGAATAAAATTAAACAGTTGAATGAAATAAGGAAGCCAATGAAAGATTTGAAAGAGGAATTCAGTGAAGACATAAGAATCCTTAAAAAAATAATAAAATTGAAATTTTGGAAATGAAGTACTCAATAAATCAACTGAAAAACTCAATTGAGAGCCTCTCCAACAAACTTAATCAAGTTGAAGATAAAGTGTCGGGGCTTAAAGACAAGGTAGGTGAAGTAGAACATTCAGATAAAAATTTTAAAAAGTAAGAAAATACTAATGGAACATACAGGACCTCTGGGACACCATTAAAGACCAAACCTTACGAAGTATGGGCACAGAAAAAGTATAAGCTAAAGACATAAAAAACAGATCCAGTAAAACAATTGCAGAAAATTTCCCAGTTCTTGGGAGTTAGTCATCCGGGTACAGGAAGGGGGTACCAGCGAGAGGGGTGAAAGCAAAAAAGAGGGCTATGAGGGTGAATATGATCAAAGTACTTAATATACATATGAAATGTATATGCATATATTAAAACACCACAATGAGGAGGGGTAGTGGATAAAGGAGAGTAACAATTAATATAAGCTAATAAAAATTAATTAGGCCTGGCATAGGGACACATGCCTACAATCCCAAGTACTCAAGAGGAAGCAGAGGATTTTAGTTTAAGGCTTTTCTTGGCAAAAAGTTAATAGAAACCCATCTCACCAAATAAGCTGGACATGGTGGTAAATACCTATAATCCCAAGCTATGCAGGAGGCATAGGTATGAGGACTGTTGTCTGAGGCCAGCCCTGGTAAAAAGTGCAAGACCCTATCCAAAAAATAACTAAAGCTAAAAAAGGGCTTGGGGCATGGCAGAAGTTGTAAAGAGCCTACCCAGCAAGCATAAGGGCCTGAGTTCAAACCCCAGTAACTGCTTAAAAAATTAATGGTAAGATAATTGAAAGTGACTTTCCACCATAAAGAAGAATGAAATTATGTCATTTTCAGGAAAATGGATGGAATCAAAGATCATCATGTTAAACAAAATAAGCAAGACTCAGAACAACAGATACATTTTCTCTTGTATGTAGAATCTAGATTCTAAAAAGAAAAAGACATGAGAGGAAAGGGATTACTTGGAAAAACAAAGGGGACCAGCAGAAGGGGTGTCAGGGGACAAGAAAGTGGAGTTGGGGATGACTGAAGATGATCAAAATACATTATGTACATGTGAAAAAGAAAGGGCTGGAGGTATAGGTCAGTGATAGATTGCTTGCCTGGCATGCACATGGTCTTGGGCCTAATCTCCAGCACTGTAAAACTAATTAATTAGAAATAAAGTTTATAAATTAAAAAAGAAAATGGCTTTCCATTTTTAACATAATAGTATTAAAATAATGATATTGTTTAAAATTTTTCTGGAGAGTTTTTTCTTAGTTTTTTTTTTAGAAAATCAAATTTGAAAATATTTAATACTTTATTTATACTAAGCTTTGAAGTGTAGTGTTATATCTGTAATGTACATCTAACTTTAAATTTTTCTTAATTCTCTTTCTAATAAAAAATCTCCCACTCTACAGACAGGTAACTGACAGAAGGAATGAACATGAAAAAGACACCTGTGCTGGATCTTTGATGACTAATACCTGTAAGACAGAAGGTAATGGTATTCAAGGTACTCAATGTAGTCAACTAATATATCTTTACAACACAAGAAGTCATAATTTATAAGACCTTTCTGTAAGTAGTAAAAATATGAAAACCCTGATTGAGCATTTCTAGTCAGTATGTCTGCTCTTGATTGATGTAATATAAAATGCCAACAACTAAGGCTAAATGTTAATGACTATAAATAAATAGATACAGGAATTCCAAGATGGCAGCTAGAGGGAGGAAGCAGAAAGCGTGCCTCCTAAAGTAAAATCTTGGAGAGACGCTGGAGATACACCTTACAGGAAAAACCACTGAGAAGAGGCAAAACTTTGACTCCTCCACACCTCCAGCTTGCGCATAGCATCTCCACTTCATGTTAAATAGAGAAACTAGGAGGGCTCCCATGCCGCCACCAGAGGGCAGCCCCCAGACAGCTTGGGAAGACGTGGATAAGGTGAGCTAAGCAGTACACGGTACTCCCACAGAAAACCCTGGGCCAGATCAGCATAGCCCCCTGGACAGACCAACCCCCACCCAGGGAAAAGAGAGAAACTGAATAATAAGCAATAACAACAAAAAAGACACGTAGCAAAGAGGGCGGGGTGCCCTGAGCACCAAAGATGAGGGGAGGGGAATCCCTCATGGAACTGTAAATAGACAAGATGGGCCAGAGAAGGCAGGAGCAGCAACACACAACCAGCAATCAGGAGCAGGAAAGCTTGTAAAAGCGGCAGTTGGAGAAAAACTCCACAGGAGAGAGGGGAAGACCCACTTCCCACGTGAGCTGTAAATAAACAAACCGGCTAAGAAGGCAGGAGTGGCGGCACACGCCCAGCAATCAGGAGTATGAAAGTTGTAAAAGTGGCGGTAGGAAACTCCACAGGAGAACTCTGAGTAAACAAAGCCTGTGGGGCCAGGTGAGTGCTAAGCTCACCCCTGAGATCTGCATAAATAAAGCCTCCAGCAACAGCAGGCTGACAGCAGCGGGCAGGTGAACCACAGCCACAGGTAGCCATTGACAGAACTGTCTCCAGACCCTTTTTTTTTTTCTCTCTCCCTACCTTTGATGAGACAATTGAACTACAGCTGCATGCTGAAAAACTTACTGAAACTGTATTGCATTTGAACTTGGGAAACTTTGTGGGGGTTTTTTTGTTTTGTTTTGTTGGGTTTTGTGTTATTTTGGTTTTTCCAATTTTTTCCCCTTTGATGAGACAACCATGGAACTACTTCTAAGGCACCATCTCCAGGATTGGAGGCTGGGGGACGAACACCAAAATTATTAAGACTGAAACTTTATTGCATTTGAACTTAGAGATTTTTTTTTATATTTATTTATTTTTTAATTTTTTTTCATTTATTTATTTATGTATTTATTTTCTATTTTCAGTCCTCTCTCCGTCTCTCTAATGCCTGTTCAGCTTACGGTTGATTAGTACACTATCTCTCCCTGTTTATATCTTTGAAACTACTTTTGTTTCTTTCTTTCTTTGTTTTCTTTTTTTCTACTTATTTGTTTTTCCATTTTCCTTTAACTTCTTTGCTTTCCATCTACTCTCACCCTTCCATTCTAAATATCACCAGTGCTATTGTTACAAGCTAGAAAATATTTAATTGCACACAGTAAAGGGACAATAACAACACCAAGGGCAATGACAGGAAGATAGAAAAAACAGGGAAGCCAGTTTCCCTACAGCAAAAAATTAGTATAGGAACAAGAGGGAAATGAAGAAAACAGATACTCAGATCCAGACTCCAACAAAATGAAGATAAGCTAGGCCAAAGAACCCAATGAAGCCCACAAGAATAATCTAAAAGAAGAAATACTACAGGTCCTCAATGAGAATTTTATAGAGATGATACTGGATATGGTCAACCAAAATGTACAGGAGACACTCAAGAAATTCCAAGACAACAAAAATAGAGAATTGGAAAAAGCAAAAGAAGAAATAAAGAAAACCATAGAAGCACTGTATAAACAACAAAGTGAAACAGAGAACACGATGAATAAATGGATAAATGAACTCAGGACAAAAATAGACAACATTAAAGAGGAAATGACCCAGGATATGGAAAACCTCAGAAAAAAAGAACGAAACAGAATTGCAAAACAAAACGGAAGGCCAATCCAGCAGAATAGAATACACAGAAGACAGAATCTCAGAACTCAAAGATGAAATGGTAATTAAAGGAAAAACCGAAGAACTATTAGTTAAACAACTTAAGACCTGTGAAAAGAAAATGCAAGAACTCACCAACTCCATCAAAAGACCAAACCTGAGAATCATGGGCATTGAAGAAGGAGAAGAGGTGCAAGCAAAGGGAATGCACAATATATTCAACAAAATAATAACAGAAAATTTCCCAAAACAAGAGAAAGCTATTCCCATACAGATGCAAGAGGCCTCCAAACACCAAACAGACCAGACCAAAATAGAACTACCCCATGACATATCATCATTAAAGTAACAAGTTCAGAAACTAGGGAAAGAATATTGAAAGCTGTAAGAGAGAAAAAACAAATAACATACAAAGGTAAACCCATCAGAATCACAGCAGACTTCTCAACAGAAACATTAAAAGTAAGAAGAGCATGGGGTGAGATCTTCCGGGCACTGAATGAAAATAACTTCAAACCCAGGATACTCTACCCAGCAAAACTATCATTCAAAATAGATGGAGCAATAAAAGTCTTCCATGATAAGCAGAAACTAAAACAATATGTGACCACAAAGCCACCACTACAAAAGATTCTTCAAGGGATTCTGCACACAGAAAGTGAAACCCAACATAATCATGAAAAGACAGGCAGCACCAAACTACAGGAAAAGAAAAATCAAGAAAGTAAACAGTAACCTCAACTTAGGTACACACAATCAAACCTTCAAACAACTAAGACAACTAAATGACAGGAATCACCACATACCTATCAGTACTAACACTTAATGTTAACAGACTTAATTCCCCCATCAAAAGGCACCATTAGATGAAATGGATTAAAAAGGAAGAACCAACAATTTGTTGCTTACAGGAGACCCATCTCACCGACAGAAATATGCATAGGCTTAGGATGAAAGGCTGGAAGAAATTTTCCAAGCCAATGGCCCCCGAAAACAGGCAGGAGTAGCAATACTTATCCCTGACAAAGTAGACTTCAAACCTACATTGATCAAACAAGATAAAGAAGGACATTCCATACTAACAAAAGGGGAAATAGACCAAAAGGAAATAACAATTATAAACCTATATGCACCCAATGTCAACACACCCAATTTCATCAAACATACCCTGAAGGACCTAAAAGCATATGTTAACTCCAACACAGTGGTCGTGGGAGACTTTAACACCCCATTATCATCAATAGATAGGTCATCCAAACAAAAAATCAATAAAGAAATCCTAGATCTAAAATATACAATAGATCAAATGGACCGACTTGATGTCTACAGAACATTTCATCCAACTTCTACACAATATACATTCTTCTCAGCAGCCCATGGAACCTTCTCCAAAATAGATCATATCCTAGGGCACAAAGCAAGCCTCAGCAAATACAAGAAAATAGAAATTATACCATGCATTCTATCTGATTACCATGCAATAAAACTAGAACTCAACAACAAAAGTAAAGACAAAAAACATGCAAACAGCTGGAAACTGAATAATTCATTGCTTATGAACAATGGGTCATTGATGAAATAAAAGAGGAAATTAAAAAGTTCCTGGAAGTCAATGAAAATGAAAACACAACCTACCAGAAACTATGGGACACAGCTAAGGCAGTCCTGAGAGGAAAGTTTATAGCCATGAGTGCATATATTAAAAAGACTGAAAGATCCCAAATCAATGACCTAATGATACATCTCAAGCTCCTAGAAAACAAGAACAAGCAAATCCCAAAACAAACAGAAGGAGAGAAATAATAAAAATAAGAGCTGAAATCAATGAAACAGAACCAGAAAAACCATACAAAGAATTAATGAAACAAAAAGTTGGTTCTTTGAAAAAATAAACAAGATCTGGCAAACCTGACTAAAATGAGGAGAGAAAAAACCCAAATTAGTAGAATCAAGAATGCAAAAGGGGAGATAACAACAAACACCATGGAAGTGAAGGAAATCATCAGAGACTACTTTGAGAACCTATATTCAAATAAATTTGAAAATCTCAAAGAAATGGACCGATTCCTAGATACATATGATCATCCAAAACTGAACCAAGAGGAAATTAATCGCCTGAATAGATCTATAACACAAAATGAAATTAAAGCAGCAATCAAGAGTCTCCCCAAAAAGAAAAGTCCAACACCTGATGGATTCTGTGCTGAATTCTATCAGACCTTTAAAGGAGAACTGATACCAACCCTCCTTAAACTGTTCCTCAAAATAGAAAGGGAAGGAAAACTGCCTAACACATTTTATGAAGCCAGTATTACACTTATCCCAAAACCAGGCAAAGACACCTCCAAAAAGGAGAACTATAGGCCACTCTCCTTAATGAACATTGATGCAAAAATCCTCAACAAAATAATAGCAAACCGAATTCAACAACACATCAAAAAGATCATTCACCACCACCACGTAGGCTTCATCCCAGGGATGCAGGGGTGGTTCAACATATGAAAATCAATGAACTTAATAAACCACATTAACAGAAGCAAAGACAAAAACCACTTGATCATCTCAATAGATGCAGAAAAAGCCTTTGATAAGATCCAACACCATTTCATGATAAAAGCTCTAAGAAAACTAGGAATAGAAGGAAAGTTCCTCAACATTATAAAAGCTATATATGACAAACCTACAGCCAGCATTATACTTAATGGAGAAAAACTGAAACCATTCCCTCTAAAATCAGGAACTAGACAAGGATGCCCACTGTCTCCACTCCTATTCAACATAGTACTGGAATTCCTAACCAGAGCAACTAGGCAAGAAGAAGGAATACAAATAGGTAAAGAAACTGTCAAAATATCCCTATTTGCAGACGACATGATCCTATACCTTTAAGACCCAAAAAACTCTACTCCAAAGCTCCTAGACACCATCAATAGCTATAGCAAGGTAGCAGGATATAAAAATGAACATAGAAAAATCATTAGCATTTCTATACACTAATAATAAACAAACTGAGAAAGAATATATAAAAACAATTCCATTTACAATAGCCTGAAAAAAAATCAAATACCTTGGTGTAAACCTAACAAAAGATGTGAACGACCTCTACAAGGAAAACTATGAACTTCTGAAGAAAGAGATTGAGGAAGACTATAGAAAGTGGAGAGATCTCCCATGCTCATGGATTGGTAGAATCAACATAGTACAAATGTCTATACTCCCAAAAGTAATCTACATATTTAATGCAATTCCCATCAAAATTCCAATGACATTCATTAAAGAGATCGAAAAACCTACTGTTAAATTTATATGGAAACACAAGAGGCCACGAATAGCCAAGGCAATACTCAGTCAAAAGAACAATGCTGGAGGTATCACGATACCTGACTTCAAACTATATTACAAAGCAATAACAATAAAAACAGCATGGTACTGGCACAAAAACAGACACGAAGACCAGTGGAACAGAATGAGGACCCAGATATGAAGCCACACAACTATAACCAACTTGTCTTTGACAAAGGCGCTAAAAATATACGATGGAGAAAAAGCAGCCTCTTCAACAAAAACTGCTGGGAAAACTGGTTAGCAGTCTGCAAAAAACTGAAACTAGATCCATGTATATCACCCTATACCAATATTAACTCAAAATGCATCAAGGATCTTAATATCAGACCACAAACTCTAAAGTTGATACAGGAAAGAGTAGGAAATACTCTGGAGTTAGTAGGTATAGGTAAGAACTTTCTCAATGGAACCCCAGCAGCACAGCAACTAAGAGATAGCATAGATAAATGGGACTTCATAAAACTAAAAAGCTTCTGCTCAACAAAAGAAATGGTCTCTAAACCGAAGAACCACCCATAGAGTGGGAGAAAATATTTGCCAGCTACATATCAGAGAAAGGATTGATAACCAGTATATATAGGGAACTTTAAAAACTAAATTCTCCCAAAACTAATGAACCAATAAAGAAATGGGCAAGTGAACTAAACAGAACTTTCTCAAAAGAAGAAATTCAAATGGCCAAAAAACACATAAAAAAATGCTCACCATCTCTAGCAGTAAAGGAAATGCAAATTAAAACCACACTAAGATTCCACCTCACCCCTGTTAGAATAGCCATCATTAGCAACACCACTAACAACAGGTGTTGGGGAGGATTCGGGGAAAAAGGAACCCTCTTACACTGTTGGTGGGAATGTAAACTAGTACAACCACTCTGGAAAAAAATTTGGAGGCTACTTAAAAAGCTAGACATTTATCTACCATTTGATCCAGCAATACCACTCCTGGGGATCTACCCAAAACGTTGTGACACAGGTTACTCCAGAGGCACCTGCACACCCATGTTTATTGCGGCACTATTCACAATAACCAAGTTATGGAAACAGCCAAGATGCCCCAGCACTGACGAATGGATTAAGAAAATGTGGTATATATACACAATGGAATTTAATGCAGCTATGAAGAAGAACAAAATGTTATCATTCGCTGGTAAATGGATGGAATTGGAGAACATCATTCTGAGTGAGGTTAGCCCAGCCCAGAAGACCAAAAATCGTATGTTCTCCCTCATATGTGGACATTAGATCAAGGGGAAACACAACAAGGGGATTGGACTTTGATCACATGATAAAAGCGAGGGCACATAAGGGAGGTATGAGGATAGGTAAGACACCTAAAAAATTAGCTAGCATTTGTTGCCCTCAATGCAGAGAAACTAAAGCAGATACCTTAAAAGCAACTGAGGCCAATAGGAGAAGGGGACCAGGAACTATAGAAGAGGTTAGATCAAAAAGAATTAACCTAGAAGGTAACGCACATGCAGAGGAAATCAATGTGAGTCAACTCCCTTTATAATTATCCTTATCTCAAGTAGCAAAAAACCCTTGTTCCTTCCTACTATTGCTTATACTCTCTCTTCAACAAAATTAGAGATAAGGGCAAAATAGTCTGCCGGGTATTCGAGGGGGTGGGCGGGGAGAAGGAGGAGGTGGGTGGGTGGTAAAGGAGGGGGTGGGTGGTAAAGGAGGGAGTGGGGGGTGGGGGGAGAAATGACCCAAACATTGTATGCACATATGAATAAAATAAATAAATAGATGAATAGATACATTTGGAGAGCTTCAGTATGTCCTGCTGGGTGCCATGATTCCTTGTTCCTAACACACATTCAAGTGATGCATATGTTGCATGCCTGAGGTTTCACATTGAATAGGCAACCTCTGAAGATCACTGAGAAAAATGCCATGGTTCTTGCCCCGTTTAGTCAAAAAAGAACGAAAAGAACATTGTAAGTACTATAACTCAAGGCAACCATGTAATATACTTCGTAAAAGTGGTACCAAAAAAGAAAAAAAGCATAACAAGGTATCAGAATCACTGCCAGCCAAGATATCCAGCTAAACAGGTGGTCTACAAAGGTAAATAAAGTTTAAACATGCAGAATAAACTATGTAAGCAATTTTGGGGATAAAAAGCACAAATAATATATACATTACTGTGTGTGAAAGGACAAAAGTATTTAGCATTTGTGTGTTCTCAATGTGTCCTCTTCTCACTCTCCCTAAAGATGAGTCTAGCTTGATTCACTCACTCTCTTCCCTTCCTCTAAAAACCAACTCTGCTGTACTGTTATTACCCTAGCCTATTTTCTTCTGCAATAATAGAATACCTGACTCTGGGTAAATTTCAAAGGATATAAGTTGATTTATCTTACAGTTCTAGAAGACAGAAGTCCAAGACCTGGCAGCTGCACTGGGGAAGGCCTCATACTTGAAGGGGCAGCCTCACTTTGTACCACCGTGCTCTCATGATAACTAATTCAGTACCTCTTAGACATACCAACATTCTCAGCACTGTGACACTGGGTACCAAATTCCAATGAGTTTCAGAAGGATCAAACAATATTTAAATCAAAGCAACAGTCTTTGAGATTTTGAAATGCAAAACTTGGAAGAGAAATAGAGCACAGTCATGCACATCTATAATCCCAAAACTCAGGAGGATGGTTGGCTCCAGGCCAGCCTGGGCTGTCTCAAAAAACAAAACAAACAAATAAACAACAACAAAAAAAAAACTGAGAGATTGAGATTATAAGGAATTGGTTTACACAATTAAGAAGACTTACAATTTCCAAAATCTGCAGTTGGCAAACTGGATTTCCAGAAAAGCCAATAGTGTAGTTAGCTGATAGGATGGTAAATGCCAGCAGGCCTGAGCCCCAGGAAGAGCTATGCTTCACTTGAATCCAAAGGCAAGAGAAACTCCATGTCTCAGCTTGAAGGCAGGAGTTCTCTCTTACGGGGTCAAGGGTAGGGGGAAGTTACTGGAACATGGAACTATAGAAGAGGGAGGACAAGGTGAAATCTACTGATACTTTGTCTCTCTCACCTTGAAAACCTTCAGAGGGCAATGCCTGGTGTTTTACTTCCTTCTTCCAAATTTTACACAATTTCTCTTGGCCATCTCTAACACAGAAACACACAGGGAATGGTATTCTGGGAAACATAGTTGTGACTTAGCCAAGCTTATTTACACAGTGCAAAACCATCATAGAGGTTATATTTTCTAGCACATAGAGATAAGGCATGATGAAGAAGCTACAGAAACTAGACCAATACTTTTACAGAACAGCAAAAACAAAAAGAAGCCTGACTCATGACCAAGTCGGCTAGGTTGAGAATTAGACTGGAAGTTAAAGGATAAAAGAACAAGTGGATCCAGAAGCCATTGGTTCACACCTATAATCCTAGCTACTTGGAAGGCAAAGATCAGGAAGCCAGCTTAGGCAAATAGTTTATAAGACCTACCTCGAACATACCCAACACAAAACGGGACTGGCAAGAGTGGCTCAAGTGGTAGAGAACCTGCCTAGCAAGCGCAAGTCCCTGAGTTCAAAACCTGGTACCACCAAAAGGAAAAAAAAAATGGAGATTAGCCCAAAAGAGGAAAAAAAGAGTACGATGAGACAGCAAAAACACAAAGACTTTTAGTAGTTCTTCCCATCTGTCTTTACAGAAATCATACGTCAGTCAAACTATGTGTGAAGAACCAGTTTTGTTTCATTTTTTAGATTTCTAATCCAATATAGATCAATATTTGTAAAATACAATAAAAAATAAAAATAAAAATGAAATTTAAAAGAAATGTAGAATGTCCAAAATTTTTTATTAGACATACATAAAATTATCTTGTAGAACTGCTATAAAAGTTTCTAATTCTTTTTCTTTTTCTCAATGTTTTAACTCTTTTATCACAGACAACAATAAATAGTTTGCAGACCAGTATTTGGTCTTTATCCCATACTTTCAATAGCTGTGAACTAGTAGTAACTGCTTACTGAATTTAGGAAGAAAGACCAAGTAATAAGTTTAAGAATAACAGAAACAAGATATGTTTAAACCAAAGAGACGTAATGGATATGCACCATAGGGAGCTTGAGAGATTAATGATCACAAATGTTTCTGTAAAAATCAAGAGTATCCATTTATTTAGCATAGTAACATTACAGGTATGATTTACATTACATCAGTTTTTAAAAGACTTGATTTTGTTCAGCACTCTAAAACAAGCTAGAAAATATTTGAAACCTAAAAATCTCTCTACCAATATTATAGGCAAATCTCAAAAAAGATTGTCAATAATAAAGCAAAGTGATTGGCAGGCATTCTGCTAAATGTGTTAGATGCTGTGTTGAAGTTAGATATTCTTCATTTAAAGGATAACTATTAAAAATTATACCTGTTGAAACTATTTCAAGAATCAGGGGAGGGGGATAAAGGACAGCACTGGAGGGGGGAATTCAAGTATGATATATTTGACACATTGTAAGAACCTTTATAAATGCCATAGTGTACCCCCACCCAGCACAACAATAAAAGTTAAAAAAAAATTTTTTTAATTATGGGATATTATTTCCTTTATAAAGTATTATTCTAATTATAAAGAAATACAATAGGACATTTATTGTATTGTACTTTATTCATGGGTATTTTGAAATTTAATGTAAAATATAATTACGTTTTCCATGTTTCTCATTCTATAAATACTAAGTTAATTGTATGTATCAAAATAAATACTATTTTATATTTTAAAAAGAGTATCACTGTTTATTTACATAAAAATAAATTTTAAATGACAGCCAATCAATTTTTTGCATTGTTAAGTACCTGGGAAAAAATCAAAAGAACAATATTCAGTGACACATAAAAATTATATGAAATTAAGTTTCAATGCCCATAAAGTTTTATTGGCACACAGCCATGCTCATTCTTTTACATATTGCTTATAGCTTTTTTCATGCTACAATGACAGAATCGATTCACACTGCTGCTTGTCATACTGCAGACTGCACTGACCCTGTTATAAATTAACAGCATTTCAAGTGCCATTGTATTGCCACACCACAACATTTTATCTTTTTATTACTGGTGAATGTTCATCATATCAAAACAAGAAAAGAGAATTGGACTTTGAATACCACACTTTTAGTGGACGATAAAGTGGATTGTTTTATTATGGAATCAGATGGCAAAGCATTGTGTTAACTGTGCAGTGACGCCATGGCTATACTTAAAAGAATCCAGTATACATCGATATTATAAAATAATTCATCACAATATCACCAGCCCACAGAAAAGTAACAGAAAGATTAGAAAATTTAAAATGGGCAATCTTATCATAGCAAAATTTCTTAACAAAAATTAACATGATGCCACAACAAAGTAAGTATTTTGAGTGTTTCATTTGTTAACCAAATAAGGAAAGCTGTTCACTGGTGGTGAGTTGATTATATCACACACTTGATTCAGGCAGCTGAAGAAATGTGTGGAGAGAAAATTACCTAAGACTATTGGCTTCTTTGTGGATACAGTTGCTCAAAAAACTGAGGGCACTGGGAAAAACATAAATAGCTGATCAGGAAAAAAAAGCAATAAACAAAACATACACAAAAATAAAAGTAAATGATTTCAAGTGGTTTCCCTAGACAAGCAGATATTGTGGATACTGCTTAATTGTTGTTCTTCATTTGAGAAGTCAGTGGCAAGTTTCAAGTAAATAGGAAATTCATAATTAATAGTCTATAGAATAACTCCAAGCAAGGCTTTTTTAAAAAATGAGGAAACACCAATTAAATACAACATAAAGTAGAATCATCTAAGATTTTTACAAAGGATGATGATAACATGTCCAACTTTGTTGGACAAATTTACAAATTTTTTGAAATGTAAGATGCTTAAATCCTAGTTATTCACTGTATTTTTTATTCATTTCTAGGTATTTCACAGAAAATATTTTACTGTATCACGTGTTGCTGAATCCATAGTGTCAATGGTGAACTTCATTTGCTCTGATGGGTTTAGCCATTATCAGTTTAGTGAATTTTTGTCAGAAATAAAGGCTGATTATCTTGACTTTCTCTACCACACAGAAGTTCAAAAACTTAGCAGTGGCAAAATTTGATTGCGATTCTTTTTTTAGCTCACTGCTGAGACTAAAAATTTTCTGAATGAGAAGAAGCATTAACCACTATTATCAAACTAAATGACTTTAAAAATTAGCTTTTGCTGCAAATTTGATGTTTCTTAATAATTTCAACCTAAAATTACAAGAAAAAAAAAACAGTGCTTATATATGTGAATTTTACTGAAGTAAAGCCATTTCAATGTTAATTGAGGTTATCTGAATCATAAGTAATGTCAAAGGGTACTGCCAAGAGTTAAAACAAATGAGATCTACATTCTCACACAAATTTGTAGTAGATACATTTTCTAGTTCAGAATATGGTCCCAGCTATGGTTAAAAACAAAACAGAACTATCCTTGTCAGGTGTGGTGGTGCACACCTGTAGTTCCAGGTATTCAAGAGGCTGAGACAGGTTGATCACTTAATCCCATGAATTTGAGGCCAGCCTAGGCAACATCACAAAACCCCATCTCAGAAAACAAAAAAACAAACAAAAGAAGCTGTCCCCATTTTAGCACTTAAAACTGAAATTCTGGGAGGTCCCTGATATGCTTAGTCCAAGAAAACTGGAACTTAATTCTAGTGTTTTTCTGGGTGCAAAAGAATCTTCCATTTTCAAAATCCATCAACTGTGTAATCAAGGAGCTTCCACCAAACCTTCAGTTGGAAGTGATTAATCTGCAATGTAATAACTGCAAAAAGTGCAAACATCAAGAGAAGAATCTGATAGAACCCTATAACGTGAGATGCCGCTCATGGATTGGTGTATTTGGTAGTACTGACCAAATGCTTGAAAAGGCATTTTCACAGATGAAATATAGAAAAACTCCTCAGATCAGCATTAGCGGATGAACATTTGCAGTTGAGCTTGATGAGAAAGAACACTAGCTTTGAACCCCAATTAAATGCAATTCTATGGATCCCTATTCTCATTAGCTGTATTTCAAAAAATACATGATTATTATTAAATTTCAGCAAAAAATTATACTCAATTCTTAGTTTGTAGCTCATCAACAAAATTTGTGGATTTTTTTCTCTTGTTATTTAGTTACATAATATTTTCAAATTGACCTTTTAGCCCACAAAGCTTAAAATACTTACCCTCTAACTAGCCTAAACTAGTCTAAACTAAGACAAATATAGCTAAGAGATGGAAACTGTCATAGTTGACAAGAAACTAAATGAAGCATCAACACTGGCTTGTATTAGAAAAATAAACAGGTGTGGTAACAGCTCAGCAGCACATGTGTGGGAAATATAAACAAAATTGGTATATATTTAAAATTCTAAAGTAATCACTTCATTACACCAAACCTCTTCAGAAGTCCATTTAGAAACTAGATTACAGATCTTAAGTCTTCTGCTAAGAAGGTTAATTTTCCTTTATGTGAAAAATCTGGCAGGATAAACAATAACATGGTGAAACTTAGCATCTTTTTTTTTTTAAGTTTTAAACACTTCACTCAAAATCAAGATTACAGAAGTAACAGGTTTTTACAGTCTATAGAATCCTTTTTATTTATTTTTATTGTGCTGGGTGAGATACCTTGTAGCATTTACAAAAGTTCTTATAACATATCAAATATATCATATTTGAATTCACCTCCTTCACCATATAGAATCCTTTTTAAAACATGCTTAAGTTAATGCAGGGTAGCTTCAGTTTTGTTTAGCTGTAAGAAAAATTTCTTGACCACCAAAGAGGCAAATGCTGAACCAGTTTCTGAAGGAATTGCTAATTTTATAATTCCACAGGTCATCAACAATATAACTATCATATGGTAGTATTTAAATGTTTATCTACTTAAAAGCAAAAGCTAATTCATTATTTTAAAAAGTTTAGCTGCTCTATGAAAATATTATAACCTAGATTTTATGGCATGGTTCTACATCATGCTAGGAATGTTAAATTTTTAAACTATATAGCAAAACATTCCAAGCCATATAAAAACACCCCCAAATAGCAAGTGATGTAGATTTAATGACAAATGAGTAACATACGTATTTATAGAACATAATCACCATCAAGGCATTATTACTTGGTGCTTCCTACAAAGGAAGAAAATAAGATGCTGCCAGTAAGCTTTAGTAATGTGTAATCTACTTAGGAAGGCAGACTAAATATTAAAGGCAGTGGATAATATTCATTAAATATACACCAAATGAATGGTGTATCTGTGCTCTATGTAAAGGAAAGAGAAACATTACTGGAATTTATAAATATAACCAATTATACCCAATTTGATGTCTTAAGGGTGAGAATATGTAAATTATTTCCTACCTTCTATCAATAAATGAGAAAGTAGATTGCGGCAATAACGACAATTCTTTTCTCTCAGCATACAAATTTGTGATGCCTCTTTTTACAGCACATTTTGATGCAGTAGGGTCAGCAGATAACTCACTAAGTACAGCTTTCTCATTGAGCCCAAAAAAAGAGGCAACTTCTCAGCACAGCTCCCCAAGCAACCACTACTACATAACAAAGATGGCATTTAGGTGAAACGTATTTGCCATGCTAGAAAGACATTACTTTAAGAACAGAAAAAAACCATGTAGACATAGTCTACTTATTTCAGTGCACATATTAGCCATGATGTGTGTGTGAGAATAATTAGCACTTTCATACTATTTTAATATCAGTACTTTCTCTAGCTTTCAGCTTTTTAATTTATTTAAGCTATGATTATTTTAAGTATTTTTAGTGAAGAAATTTTAAAGTTCTGTTCATTTTTATTAGGATCTTTTATTAGACTGTAAGATCATTAATGCTGTTATCTTTTATTTTAGGAGAACCGAAAGAAGATTGCAGAGGACAGGTAAATTGCTTTATTTATTATTAGTTAAATGCCAAGAGAAAAACATACTATTTATGATTATTTTGAACTCAGGAAATGCTGCTTATTGACCTACATTAGCTAGATTACATTAATTATATTAATAGTTTCTAGAAAACTAGCTTTTCAGTATTACATAGCTGTAATTATTAAAAGTTATTTTAAAGATAAAATATATCTTGAATATGAGTCAAAACGGTCCTGTAAGGAGAAGTAGGGGAGATATGGATGACTTCAGAGTCACCAGGAGTGGCCAGGCATGGTGATCCATGACTGTAGTCCCAGAACTTGGGAGGGTGAGCAAAAGAATTACAAATTCGTGGCCATACAGACTGTATAGCAAATTCAAAGCCAGACTGAGCTACATAGCAAGACTCTGTTGCAAAAAGAAAAGGCACCAGAGTTGAAAATTGATGGAACTCAGTTATGAGTAACGTGGCAGTTCATATATATCATTCTTTCATGGGTGTGTATTTGCAATATTGAAGTAACAATTTTAAAGTTTAATAGTAAGTATAAAATTATCCAATACCTTTTATTACATCTATGCATAAATTATGTAAGAAATGTATATAAAAATCACTTCTGACAAGTGGTCCTCAACTTTAGCCTCTTCATTTTGTCTCTGACATTCATTCTGAGAGGTGGTATCAATGCTCTGTTTTGTCAATTTTAAAAGGTTTTGTGTAAGTCACAGACATTCTCACGATTTTATAAATAGCCAACAGACCCTTAATAACTAATTCATCATGAGACTTGATTTTGAATGATGGTTTCTACAATAACTAGCATTATAATTTTGGACAATTCCTGACATCTCTTTTAAGCCTCAACTTCTTTTTCTGTAAAACAGAGATAATTCTACATAACCCATGGAGTGAAATCCGTTTTTGAGCATGACTACAACAGAACTGTGAGAGTTACGTTTCTGACAGCAGTAATTGCCGAATCACTACTTCAGTCTCCTTTGGGGGCGCAGTACTGAGGCTGGAGCGCAGAGCCCTGTGCTTGCTGGGCAGATGCGCTACACTTGAGCCATGCGCCCAGCCCTTTGCATTCAGATTTTTCAAATACGGTCCCCGTTTTATGCCTGGGCTTGCTTGCACCCCAATTCTCCTATTTAGGCTTCCAGCATAGCTGGATGACAGGCAAGCACCACCACACCCAGCTTTTTTTTTTTTTTAATTGGTTGAAATGCGGCATCATGAATTTTTTTGCCTTGGCTGACCTCAATCTATGATACTCCTGATGTTTGCCTCCAAAGTAGCATGATTACAGGCATGAGCCACCATACCTGAATCAATCTACTTCTTTTTTAAATTTATTTTATTTTTATTAACATATAATAGTTGTATAGGGGGATACATTGTGCTATTTACATATTGTGCTTAAGATATAAGTTAGTTAAGATTTATCCCCTCCATCGTTCTCTCTCCTCTCCCTCCTTCTTAGAACAATTTCAATTTCAACAGGTTTCATTCTTCTGTTTTCATATATAAATAAAATACATCCACCATATTCACCCTTTCATTATGCCCTCCCACTGGTACCCACTCTCAGAAAAGATCTGTTTTACCCTCCTGTCCTTCATTTTTTTAAGTATAAAGTTCAAGGGATTTTCACCTTGGTATTTCAGACCTGTAAATATCATACTTTAATCAGATTAACCCCCCCACACCCACTACTTACTCTTTCTCTCTCACCATGCTCCCCTAATATTCAATACCTTACAGTGCACAGTAAGCTATTCAGTTTACTTCTTTATGGACATATCTATATTGGAATTTTTTTAAATCTTGATTTGCTTAGAGGAAAATACTCCATATTACAGTTGAATATACATGTATAATAATTTGCATTTCATTTGCTAAAGCTTAAAGAAACTTTACCATAAATTTTGTATATTTTAAGTCGCTTAGTTTTTAGAACACTTGCTAAAGAAAATACAGCATTCTGTTAAAATTTTACAGCTACATCCTCTTGGATACACAAGTATGGATGAGATTCAATTAAGAAACTGACTTCCCAACAATTTTTCTAGAAGAGATTTCGTACAGAATAAGAGAAATATCAGTTTGTGTACTGATGTACAGAATGGTTATTGTAATCTAACTGATCACAAGACTGAGTTCAGATGTAATATAGTTTATACACACACTTTATGTTCAGTCCTGTGATTTCTTGTATAGAAATTAAATACAGACAAGATACAGGTTCTGAGAACTTCTCGTTATTGCCTATAAAGATCTTCTCATTCAAAATTTTTATTCCCTACATTTTAAAATAGTTTGTACATATACATTTGTTTCATTTTCTTTTAATAACTATATTAGTCTGTTTTCTGTTGCAATGATGAAATCAAGAAGTTATATACTATAATAATGACAAAAGGGTTTTTAGCCCACTGTGTCGAAAGTACAAAGTCCAAGATCTGGTGGCCCTGTCCACTGGCAAGGGCCTCATAGCAGATGGCATCACAATGGCAGGAATGTATGTGTGAAAGAGATGGAATAGCAAGACAGGAAGCCAGAGAAGAGATTCAGAGTTGGTTTTCTTTTTCACAATTCACTCTCTCAAGAACTTACTTCACCAGACCATCATTAATACCTTCTAAGGGCAGTTCCCCCTGTGACCTAATTACCTTCCACTAAGTTCCACCGTTTAAAGGGTCTCCCATCTCTTAGTGCTGCCATATTGGGGACAGAGATTCCAACAAATGAGACCACATCCAAACTATAGTACTAACTATTTTCAATATATTTCTCTTTATCCTACCTTTTTTTAACTTCAACCAATTGGGTATAATCAACAAAAAATAAATGGCAATAATTATTTTATTATTTTTAACATTTATCAAGTGTTTATTATATGTCTGGCACCAATCTCAATATCTTAAACATTTTAACTCTCACAACTACTCCATGAGGTGGATACTGCAGTTTGCCCCACTATGAAACTGCAACACAATGATTAATTTACCCATAGGCACACAGTTTGAAAAGTATAAAGCTGGAATTCAAACCCAAACAGTCTGATTCTAGACCAGTGTTGTTCAACCTCAGCACTTTTTGACATTTTGAGCCAAATACCTCTTTGTTGTTAAGGCATCAGACAGTGTTTAGCAGTAATCCCTGCCTCTACCCATACTCACGGAAGGCCACTAGGCTTCCCACCCAAGTCAGGATGGCCAAATAGCTCTAGACATTCATTTCCAAATGTCTGCTCGGTGGAGTGGAATGAAAAAAAAATAAAACATAAAAAAAAATTCCCATTGAGAACCACTACTCTAAAGAAACCCTTATACAATGCATATATGTGTTGCATTAGAAACCTCTGTACAACATTGCTTCTCTGAAAGCCACATATATGGAAACATGGAAAACCAGAAAATAACACAAAATCTATACTCCCCCATCCAGAAAATAACCAGTAATATTGCTAGTGCTTTTGAAGTTCAGAGTGTGTCTCCACAATTACATTCTATTCTCATCATCCTAAATTTTGTGTTAATCATTGCTCTGTTTGTCTTTATGGTTTTCCCATAAGAGATTATATCCATAAATAACACGTTTTTTAGTTTTACCTCATTCTGAAGTTTATATAAATGGAAACAGTGCATTCTTGTTACTTGCTCTTTTCGCTCAAAAGAATACATCCGCATGGCACAGGTGGCTCACACCTGTAATCCTAGCTACTCAGGAAGCAGAGATCAGGAGGATTGCAGTTTGAAGCCAGCCCAGGAAAACAGTTCATGAGACTGTATCTCGCAAAACCCTATCACAAAAAATTGGGCTGGTGAAGTGGGTCAAGGTGAAGGCCCTGAGTTTGAACTCCAGTATTGCAAAAAAAAAAAGAATACATCCATCTGATGTGCATAGGTATATTCATTTCCACTGTCTGTAATATTCCACCAAATGAATATCACAACTTATTCATCCACTCTACTCAATTTATTCATTGCTCTACATTTGTGAATAGTTAACTTGATTCTAGAGTTTTCTATTACAAACAGTGGCTGCTATTGAACACACTACTACATAGCCCTAGAATGTATACTTACATATTGTGGAATTTCTGGTCACAGGCAATGCACATCTTTAATAAATTCCCAAAGTAGTTTGACCAACTTACATTCCCACCAAGTAACTATAAGAGTTTCCAGTAAGAGCTTCCACTGTTCCACATCTTCCTAATACTTGATAACACTTAGATTTACCACTCAGAGTTCTCATTCTTTTTGTCATTTCTAGTAACTATGAATTGGTTTCTCACTAAGGTTTTAATTTGCATTTGCCTATCTAATAATGAGGTCGAACCTCTTTTCTTGTTTCTAATAATTTGTATTTCCTCCTTGAGATGCATATTGCTATCTTTTACTTATTTTTCTATTGAAGTCTTTGCCCTTTTCTCACAGATTTTAGGCATTCTTTACATAGCCTGGAAACTAATTCTTTGTCAGTGTTACAAATAATTTCTCACCCTTTATTGCTTGCCATTTCCTATCTTAATGGTTGATAAAAAGAAGTTTGAGTATACTAACAATAAGAATTATGACCCTTTCCCTTTATGGTATGTTTTTTATATCTCGTTTTAGATAACCTACCTACTTCCAATGTCATACATATTTTTCCTATTATTATAGTTTTTACCTTTCATGTTTACATCTTTAATCCATCTGGGTTCATTTTGTGTGTGTGTGTGTTATGCCCAGAATTAAAGGGAAATTATTCTAAACATGTACAGAAATAATAAACTACTGTTCTAAGAGCTTAATTCTAGTCTGAACAAGTAAAGCCTATAACTAGCAAAACTGACCAAATGTAGCAGAACCAAATTTATTTAGTTGATTGTATAATTAATCAACTCCATAAAAACATTGTTTGTAATGAATTGATGGATTTACTTCACTTTTATGAAACAACACAACAAACCTAAATTCTCAACATCTAAATTAACAAATGACTCAGCTCTGGTCTACTTAATTCTAGGTCCCTAATTATTTAAGAATACCTTGGTGGTATTCTTTCTGTGAAATTTTTAACTTAAATGTCAGCTTTCCATACCATAAAACCTATGCCACTTTTGTTCTGTGTGTGTTATCTAGATATTTTGTATCTGTACCCTAAGTTGTCTCTTGTTTAAAAATGTTAGACATCTTTGAAGTAAGCAGGCAGTACTAAAAGTTGTTTAGGCATGCAGGGTACTGGTAGCTATGGCTCCCAGGCCTGCATTCACTCAGCATGAATCACAAGTCAATAAGAGACTTTTTAGCTAAGACTAAAAATGGGAAGGTGAGAGCTGGGAGCAGTAGCACATGCCAGTAGTCTAAGCTATTCAAGAGGATGAGGCAGGAAAATCACTGAGCCCAGGAGTTCAAGGTCAACCTGGGAACACAGACTTGACTCAAAAAATAAAATTAATAAAATAGAAGTTTCAGAAAAAAATGTGTGAAACAATTACAGTTCATTCATTAAGAAAACAGGTTATTCTAGATAACATCACCATAGTCTGAGTTTGGTTAATAGGTACTCAATAAACTTGTTTTTCAGCGTATTTCCTACATACTAATATTGATTAAATTTCAGCTTCTTAGGCTTTTTAGATTATATCATAAGGAACATAAATATCTGTTTGCCCCATATTTAGCAAAGTTATGATTAACCAGAGGATTCAGGAGGCATCTGATTCCTCCATTGACAACTTCCCCATCCCTGGGCTGGGGCAGTGTGGCTCAGTGATGGGTCACATGCCTAGTATACACAAGCCCTGGCTCATAAATTTAAAGGTTTTAGAATCCAGTAATGAGTACTGCCTAACATTTTTTTCATTAGGGTTGCAAAAATGGGGATTTTTATAATTCTATCATTTCTTCTATCTTTATATCTTCTAAATTTTCTCTAAAGAAAAATTCTCCCTAGGACTGGATGGCTTCACTGCTGAATTTTGCCAAATTTTTAAAGAAGAACTAAGACCCATGCTCCCAAACTATTTCATAGAATTAAAAGCCTTTATTATATTGCAGTACAGTTCTTCTATTCCTAGTTTCATCAGAGCTTTTATCAAGAAACGATATTGTATTTTGTCAAAAGCTTTTTCTGTATCTATTGAGATGATCATGTGGTTTTGTCCTTGCTTCTGTTTGTGTGCTGTATAACATTTATTGGTTTGCATATGTTGAACCATCCCTGCACTCCTGGAATGAAATCACCCTAATCGTGGTGCATGATCTTTTTTATGTATTGTTCAATTTGTTTTGCCAGTATTTTATTGAGGAAAAAATAAGCTTTTCTACATACCAGTAATTAATTTGCTGAGGAAGAAATCAGCGATCTCTTAATCATTCACAATACCATAACAAAACAGTCATGAACAAAGTTAATTAATGATATGAGAAACACCACAGTGATAATTACAAAAAAAAGAAAAAAACTGATTAAAGAAAGAGAAGAGGACACTAAAAAGTAGGAAGACCTTCCATCTTCCTGGATTGGAATTAGTATTGTTAAAATGTCCATACTATCTAAAGCAATCCACAGATTCAATGCAATCCTGATCAAAATAGTAATGACATTCTTCACAGAACTAGAAAAAGCAATCCTCAAACTCATATGGAAGCACAAAAGATGCAGAATAGCCAACACAATCCTAAGCAGAAGAGAAAAGCTGGAAGGTCACAGTGTTTTATTTGAAAACATATCACAGAACCCTAGTAACAAAAACAGCACAGTGGTGGCATAAAAACAGATTCGTGGGCCAATGGAATGGCAAACCAAGAGCCAAGTGATTCTTTACAAAGGTGCCAAAAACATATATTGGAGAAAGGATGGCTTCTTCACCAAACGGTGCTGGGAAATCTGAACATCCACATGTAGAAGACTAAAATTTGAACTCTTAGGCTGTGCAAAAGTCAACTCAAAATGGATTAAAGACCTTAATGTAATACACAAAACTCTGAAACTACTAGAGGAAAACATTAGGTAAACACTTCAAGATATTGATACAGGCAACAATTTCCTGAATAAAACTACAAAAAGCATAGGAAACAAAAGCAAGAATTGACAAATAGGATTACATCAAATTAAAAAGTTTCTGCACAGCAAATGAAACAGTCAATAGTGAAGAGACAACTTACAGAATGGGAGAAAATATTTGACAGCAGTTCTTCTGACAGAGGATTAATATCCAGAATATAGATGTTAAAAAACTTAACAAAAGCTAAGTACTTTTGCCCAGTTTTAAAAAGTACAGTCATGTAACTCTATTCACCTCCCTAATGAAAAAGTGGACCCTATATGATAATTTGCTTTCAACTTTGGACATAGAAGAGTAGAGAGGGAAAAAAATGAGAAAAACTTCCCATATAAATCCATTCTCCTAAGACAATGAAGCAAAAATGTGTTAGATAGCATCATCTGACTTCTTGGTGTTTTACATTATGTAGTTCCAATTTTTATAAAAGCATAAATAACTCCTTTAATGCCCAAGAGGAGAATTGGATGTTTGATTTATTTTTCTAGGTCATAGGTTGTGTTAAGCTGAATAGGCTGGGACTGTGTAACTTTCCCCAGTTGGAACTGAACTTTCCCATCAGAGAATGAATGGCCTCAGAAGTAATTGTTCCCAGTCCTGTGCTTGGATCACTATAGATTTAGAAGGAACTCAGGATCTGAAAAAAAAAAAAAATCTCAAACGAGAAAAACAGTTCTGATAAGAAGTGTGGATCTTGTCACTGAGTTACTGTAGACTTAGAAGAAATTCAGGGTCTGGAAAAAAAAATCTCAAGAAAAATAGTTTCAATAGGAAATAATGAATCTTCCTTTTTTCCTCCTTAGCCATTACACTATATGATTAACAGACTATAATGGAAACCTGACCTTGCTGCCAAATCAACAGAGGAAGTGTTGTTGTATGAGATGATAGGTTTTTACATAAGAAGAGTGAAATCTTTGTTTGATCCTTTGTGAGTAGAAGATAATTTTAAATTTGTTAAATGAAATTCAGAAGGTAATGATTCATTTCTGGAATGGCTACCCAGAGCCACAGGAGCTGTGGTGCTGGGAACACAGGACAGATTTACTAAAACTTCAGTGTGACAGAAATGGCCAAAAATAAGAAGGACTGGAGGTGTGGCTCAAGCTATAGAGTACCTGCTGACAAGTGCAAAGCCCTGAGTTCAAGCCCCAGTACTGCCAAAAGAAATAAAATAAAATAAGAAATAGCCAAAAATAAGAAATGTTGAGCATTCTAATGATTAGTCAAATTGATCAATCATTTTGAATTAAAATTTAAAGTTTTTTCATAAAAAAAGAAAGAATGGGCAAATGATCTGAATGGACATTTCCAAAAAGAAGAAATAGAAATAGCCAATAAATATAGTTAAGGAAATGGAAATCAAAGCTACAATGAGATTTCATCCCATCCTAGTTTAAAATGGCTATTATCAAAATGGCATCAGCAAACACTGGCAGGATGTAGAGAAAAGAGGACCCTTACTCATAGCTGGTAGCAATGTCAATCAGTACAGTTATTATGAAAATAGTATGAAGATTTCTCAAAAAAGTAAAACTATCCCCCACTCCTGTACATATATCTGATGAAAATGAGGCAGCATACAAGAGAGACACTTGAGATACCTTTATCAGGGCACTATTCACAATAGCTAAGAGATGGAATCAGCCTAGCTGACCCTCAACAGATGAATGGATAAAATATGGTATATATGCACGATAGAGTGTTAATCAGTCATAAATAAGAGTGAAATCCTGTCATTTGCAGTAAAATGGAATTGGAGAACATCATGTTAATTGAAATAAACCAGACACAGACAAATGTTGCATGTTTTGTCTCATATGCAGAAACATTTATTTATATCCTTAAAAATAAATTTCACATGTACTGAAAATAGGATTACAAGGAAGGTCAGCAGGAGGAAGGTAGAAGAAAGTGAATGAACATGGTCAACACACAGTGTGTGCACATATGGGACTACCACAGTGAATCCCATTAATTTGTACAACTAATATATGTTAATAATAATTTTAATAAGATGTTAAGGTGAAAAAAACTCTTCAAATTTTTATTTTCTATGAAAGGAAGCTTATAAAAAGCAAGGCGAATACCTTATTCTCCTATTTATCAATGTTCAAGGCAGAAATCTGCAAACATTTTCTGTGAAGGACCAGATAGAAAATATTTTAGGCTTTGCAGACTGTGTGATCCTATGTCACAACTACTCAACTCTTATATTGTAGCAAAAATGCAGCCATGGATAGTACTTAAATGAATGTTCTAATAAAACCTTATTTATGAACAGTGAAAATTTGAATTTCATATAATTGTCAATATGAAATATTCTTTGATTTTTTTCTTAACCATTAAAAATATATAAAGACATTTTTATACCCCACAATAGGAAAAGGATTGGCTATGAGCTCTGAGTCATAGTTTGTAGATCCCTGGTTCAAGCAAACACTGAACCACTGAGCTATATCCCTAGCCCTAGATTCTTGGTTCAGAGTAATGATGATACATGAGCAACCTCAAAATCCCAAACTGGGGATGAGGGAGTGTCTGTTTAAAATCTTTAAGAACTCATACATCATTAGAAACTAGATGTATTTCATTCACCTGTAGTCATTATTCGGCTGGTTTGTTGGTTCTTTGTGTTTTGCAGTGCTGGAGATCCAACCCAGAGCTCAAACGTGCCAGGCAAGCACTCTGCCACTGAGCTATACCCCTAGCTGTCATTATTGTTTTTTGATGTTCAAATAGTCTTCTTTTAAGTTGGTTCCTGTGTCCTTTTGATATGACTGCCTTAGTCCTTGGCAGTACCTTCCTTTTATGGCATGAGATGTCCCAAACTCATAAATTCCCTGCCTTAGGCCTAGAGTCTACTATTCCTTCATTTTGGGGGTTATCTTAGTTTATAGACTGTTTTAGTAGGCAGGGAAGAAAGCACATATGTCTTTCTTATTATCTCTTATGTTTTCTCTTCAACAACATCAGAGGAGAAGAGGGAAGAAAAGATTCTGCCTATAAGTAGGGTGTGTGGTGGGGGAAAGGTGGCACAATGTATATACATGTAAGTAAATGTAACAACGATAAAATAAAAGGAGAAAAAAATTTTTAATGAGTTTTAGCTAACATTAGCAATTTAAAATTAAGTTTTTAATTTTTTTTCTTGTAGCTCTTTTTTCTTATGCCAGACCATCACTTTTCTTATGTTAAATAATCATCAGTTCACTGAAACTGCTTACACGGAAGTTACCAGTGAGCTCCAAATGCCAAATGCAATGGACAATTATTATACAGTCATGTTTCATACAAAGTTTCTGTCAGCAACAGACTATATGAACAAGCCCTCTTAGTTTATTTTATGATGTTCACACAATGAAATCATTTAATGTATTTTGTAGAATGCATCCCCATCATTAAATACTACATTGTATACATAATTCATCAGAGCTATAGTATCTGATATTATTGAATATGATTTTTGTCTTGAAGTATTTAGCTTCCATTACACCACATTCTGCTAGTTCAACTACCTTGTTATTTCATTTCTACCTATCTCTATGACTCTTTTTACATGCCTCTGCCCTTTTATTCTGTGACAACTTTATTTATTATCCCTTAACATTTTTATCAGTTCTTAGGTATTAGTAGCAGAAAGACATTAATTAATATCTCTGGTCTAGACTCTATCCCAAACTTCAGATTGATATATACTGCTGCTGTAAGCCATTGCTAGACCAAAATAACTGTCCCTTTTGTGGAGTGCTAGAGTACCCTGTACTTCTCTTCTCATCGCCATTGTCACACTATCATTCCTGGCTTATCTGTCTTTGCTCATTGTCTTATTGTTAGACATGAAATTCTATGACATTTGTCAAATAACATGAGTACAAAAATGAATGACTAAATAACTCTTTGACTAGATAATATGCCAAACATAACAAATCCAAAGTCAAATTCATCTTTTTTTTTAATTCCTATTGGATATGAGTTATATAATCTCTTTATTTTTTTTTTCATTTTTCTTTTATTATTCATATGTGCATACAAGGATTGGTTCATTTCTCCCCACTGCCTCCACCCCCTCCCTTACCACCCACTCTGCCCCCTTCCCTCTCCCCCCCCAATACCCAGCAGAAACTATTTTGCCCTTATTTCTAATTTTGTTGTAGAGAGAGTATAAGCAATAATAGGAAGGAACAAGAGTTTTTGTGGTTGAGATAAGGATAGCTATACAGGGCATTGACTCACATTGATTTCCTGTGCGTGTGTGTTACCTTCTAGGTTAATTCTTTTTGATCTAACCTTTTCTCTAGTACCTGTTCCCCTTTTCCTATTGGCCTCAGTTGCTTTAAGGTATCTGCTTTAGTTTCTCTGCATTAAGGGCAACAAATGCTAGCTAGTTTTTTAGGTGTCTTACCTATTCTCAAGCTCCAAACTTACTGCTTCTTTTACTGACTTTGTCATTCTTGATTCCTTATGGCCCACTCACAACTAATCCAACCAATCATCAAATTCAGTTATTACTGCTCTTAAATATTTCTAGAATCTAGCCCCATAACTATTGTAGTTTATGTCCTAAACATCTCCACCTAGAGTATTGCTTTTGGATTATTATCCTTGTCCTGAGTCTCTCCCCACCCCTGCCAATACTGCCTCAAATGTAGTCTCCACAGTGCTGTGTAAGTGATCTACCTAAGTATCATTCCCCTGCCTGAAATAAAGCCCAAGCTCCTTATTATGATGTATAAGACTGTCCATGACTTAGCCTGTGCCTTTCTCTCCAATTTCATCTCCTGCCACTCTACCTCAAGTATCTTGAGTCATTTGCTATTACGTCTCTAATATCAATTATATCACTTGACATATTGGAGGGAAATTGTTCTATAGTGGGTATATAAATTTCAATTTGGGATTATGGAAAAGCCCTGAAGATATGGATAGTACTAATGTGAAATGCATCTAATCCCACTGTTCCATATATGTAAAACAGTTAAAATGGTAAGTTTTATGTTATGTATATTTCATCACAATGAAAAATTAAAAGAAATGAAATTGTTAGAGGTCCAACTAGCTTTAGGGGAGATTTTGAGAAGTGTTTGAACTCAAGACAAAATCTGAGGGAAAGAATTTGAGTTTTCTTTTAAACTTCAGTAGATATTTAAAGGTTAACTTAGGTCTTCATATTTCCATGAGTTTCCAGGTATGGAGCACACCTCTTGTTCCCTCCCACTGACTTTGGTCATTGTCAAGTAGGAAACAATTCATGTTGTTACACATCTACATCTTGCCTATACTACTTATTATCACACTGTCTGCAAGAAATCTTAAACTTGGAAAGGGCAGAAATTCATTTTTAAATGTGTAAATATGGCAGACATAGAAATATGCTGCTTATGTTCTATTTTTACTATCAACAGGAGAGTTAAGTCCAACAAGGAGAGTGGTGCAGAAGTGTGTGTGTATACATATTCATATATTTGTGTGTGTATTTACATATTGACAATTACATTAATAAAGAACAGCCTGAGGTATAAGTGTGTAACTTCTACAAGTTATTGACAAAGTAGTAATCTTTGTGTTCACTAATACTTCTATCACAAACTTATTAATTTGCTAGATGGATGACATTATTTTTAAATATTTACTGAAATAGAGTAAGTGATGAACTATTTTTATGCTTATGCTTTCCTCCAAGGATTTTTTACTTTTTATTTGGTTTTATTGGCATATATTAAATTGTACATAGTAAATGGTTTCATGGCATTTCCATCCATGCATATATTTTGATCATATTCACCTCCTATTATTCTTTTTCTCCTCTCCTCCCTCCCCCTTTTCCTTTTCACCTCCCTTGTAGTCCCCCTTTACTTTCATGACCTTTGTTTTGTTTTGCTTTGTTTCCCACTAGCATCCACAAATGAGAGAGAATGTGATTCTTGTCTTTGTGGGACTGGCTTATTTAACTTAACAAGATGATCCAGTTCCATCCATTTTACAGCAGATGACAATTTCATTCTTCTTAATAGCCAGGTAAAACTCCATTCTGGATATATACAACATTTCCTTTATTCACTCATCCATTGATGGGCACCTATGCTGATTCCATAATTTGGCAATTATGAATAGTGCCATGAGAAACATGAGTATACAGCTAAAATAAGCTGTCTTTGATTCCTTAGACTATGTACCCAGAAGTGGTATGGTGGCTGGACACATAGAAGTTCTATTTCAAATTTTTTGAGGAACCTCCATACTGATTTAAATAGTAGCTGGACTAATTTATACTCCCACTAGCAATGAATAGGAATTCCTTTTTGCTCACATCTTCACCAGCATTTGTTGTTTGTTTTCTTGATGATAACTATTCTAACTGGGGTAAGATAGAATCTCACTGTAGTTTTGATTTGCATTTCCCTGATGGGTAAGGATGTTGAACATTTTTTCAGGTATTTATTGGTCATTTGTTCAGTTCATTTGCTCATTTGTCAATTGGATTACTTCTGGTATTTAATTGTGGGGTTCTTCGTATATTCTGAATATTAATTCCATGTCAGAAGGCTATCTGACAAAGATTTTCTACCATTCTATAGATTGTCTCTCCATTCTGTTTTGTTACTTTTGCTGTGCAGAAGCTTTTTAATTTTATGCATCCCACTTGTCAGTTTTTCTCTTATTCCCTTGAGCTATTGGAGTCCGATTCAGAAAGTCCTTGCCTATGCTTGTATCTTCAAGTGTTTCCTCTATATTTTTTCTGTAGGAGTTTCAAATCTTATATTGAAGTCTTTGATCAATTTTGAGTTTGGTACAGGGTGAGAGATAGGGATCTAGTTTGTCTTTTAAATGTGAATATCCAGTTTCCCAGCACCACTTTTTAAAGAGGCTATCTTTTTTCTGATGTGATTTTGGAAACTTTGTCAAGAATTATATGGCATTGCCGCTTGGGCTTATTTCTGGATCTTCTGGTCTACCCCATTGATCTGTGTGTATGTTTTTCTGCCAGTACCATGCTGTTTTTGTTACTACAAAAGTCACATATTGTAATACCTCCAACACTGCTATTTTTGCTCAGGATTGCTTTGGCTAGTCAGGGTCTTTTGTGCTTCCACATGAATTTGTGATTGTTTTTCTGCACAGAATGTCAGAATGAATGCACAGAATGAATTTTAATGGGTATCACACGAATTTGTATATCACTTTTGGTAGTGTGGCAATTTTAGCTATATGTATTCTGCCAATCCATGAACATGGGGGGGGAGGATCTTTCCATCTTTTTTTGTTTGTTTGTTTGTTTGTTTGTTTTTGAAGGCTATTATGAATAGGTTTACTTTCCTGACTTCCTTTTCAGTGAGTTCATTGCTGGTGTATAGAAAAGCTACGGTTTTTTATATGCTACTTTACTGAAAGTGTCTATTATCAGATCTAAGATTCTTCTGGTGGAATCTGGGGGTCTTTATAGGATCCTATGGCTGTGAAGGGGTAGTTTGACATCTGCCTTTTCTCTTTGTATCCCTTTTCTTTCTTGCCTTTCTCTGGCTAATAATTCAAGCACTGAGTTGAGTAAGAGTGGTGATAATGGATATCCTAGTCTTGTTCCTGATTTTAGAGGAAATGCTTTCAATTTTTTTCCATTCATTCTGCTTTTGGTAATAAGTCTGTCATATGTTGCCTTTATTACGTTGAAGTATGGAACCTTCTATTTGTAGTTTCTTCAGGGATTTTATTACTAGGGGATGTTGGATTTTATCTAAGACTTTTTCTGCTTCTCTTCAGATGATAATGTGATTCCTCTCTTTGCTTTTGTTTATATGCTGTATTACATTTATTGATTTGTATATGTTGAACCATCCTTACATTCATAAAAAAAGCCAACTTGATCATGGTGTATGATTTTTTTAATGTGTTGTTGAATTTGATATGCAGTTATTTTATTGACGATTTCTGCATCTATGTTCATTAAGGAAATTGGCCTATTGTTTTTGTTATGTTGGTATCCGGTTTTGGTATTGGCATAATACTGGCTTTGTATTAGAAGCATTGCTTCCCTTTGTATTTTGTGGAATAGTATAAGGAGACTTTAAAGGTGTGGTAGAATTCAGCTGTGAATCCATCCTTCCATGAGCTTGTCTTTGTTGGGAGGCTTTTTATTACTGTTTTAATCCCATTGCTAGTTTTTGATCAGTTTAAGTTATTTGTATATTCTTGGCTCATTTTTGGCAGGTCATATGTGTTTAGAAACTTATCTATTTCTTCTAGATGTTTTAATTATTATAGTTTTCAAAATATTCTCTAACTATCCTTTCAATTTCATTGATGTCTGTTGTAATGTTACTTTTTTATCTCTAATTTTATTTATTTGGGGCATCTTCTTTGTTTCTTTTGGTTAGTTTGACTAAGGGCTTATCGGTCTCCTTTATTCTTTCAAAATCCAATTCTTTTTTCATGTACCCTTTGCATTTTATTTTTAGGTCCCTATTTTGTTAATTTCAGATCTGATCTTTATTTTTTTTCTTCTAATTTTGGTATTGGCATATTTTTGTTTTTCTAAGAGCTGAGGTGCCTGAGTAGGTTATTTGAGATTGCTCTGGCTTTTTAATGTAGGCATTTGCAGCTATAAACTTTCCTTAAAAATATAGGATAGTTCCTATGTTATATATAATATCTAAAATAGACAGTAAGAGATGTTGAATACTGATGCTGTTTTATGTAATTAAAACTGAGTTTAGCTATGAATTTAAGGAGGCAAGGCCAAAGAGGGAAATAGGTTTACTTTAGGATTCATCAGGATGTAACAAAAAAACAAATGCAGGATTTATATGCAAATGATCTCAGTTCTAGTTTTGACCCACTAATGTCTCACTGCTGCACACTTTTTTTGCCTGTTTTCTCATCTGTGAAATGAGTGTAATTTGATTTACTATATTAGTATTAAGTGACATGTCAAATTAGGTAATGTGAATTTTATAAATTTCAAAACATGGTTCATTATTATTGTTATTGATGTAATTTTTTACAGTATACAAATAATAAATATGTCTGAAGAAACATTTTTCTAGCATATTCACACTCAAGAACAAGGGCTATAGAATGCATGTATTAGAAAACCGAGAAACATTTTCAGGTAGGGTTTTGAAAAAAGACAAATCCTGTTCACATAGATGTTTCTTTGATGTTTTTTTTCTTTGAAAAACCATTCCTTTCAATGGTTTACTTAACACAGAAGAAATTAGGACATTAGATAATTAGCTTATCTACTAACCTGTCTCTCCTAAGTACCAGGAGCCTTAAACCAGCCACTGGCAAGTGCTATACTTAAAGCTGAGTCTACACTCTAGAAACAATGCCAAGCACCAAAATTCTGTAATGTTGACTAAAAAGACATCCCTAGGGCTGGAGATATATCTGTGTTAGAATGCTTTCATAGTATGTGTGAGGACCTAGGTTCAATCCTCAGTACCACAAAAAGAAAAAAAATGGAAATTTCATGCAATAGTAAACATACAAGAAGCAGAATTAGTGTTTAATTGTAAAACTTGAATTTCTGGTCAACTCACTCAGGCAAGTATCTTACTGCTTCACAGGACGGGGCTGCTGGCATGAGTGTAAGCCAGGGTCTTCAGCAGCAGAAACAGGAATCATGGCAGTTAATCAGAAATCAGCATGTGGAATGTGTCATTTGTTAGTATGTTTTTAAATAACTATAGTGGAAAAGGCACTTCACAGAGAAATTAAGAACTAAATTCTAATCCCAGCTCTGACACTAAATAAGTGACTGGGGGCAAAACAAGTTGCTCATCTATAAAATGAAAGCATTTTGGATTAGAGAATTTTAAGGTTTCTTCTACATCTAAAATATTCACCTTCAGGAATTTAATTATTATTAAGAAACTTCATGAGAGATCATTAGTAGCATGGAGGAGACCTAATATAAAATAATGACACAATCACTTATCACATGAAAGAAAAAAATCCGTATTAAGTAAGCAACAGGTCGAAATCCAGTATGTAACAGAGCAGACCTTAACTTGTCTGTTCAATTTCCTTAGGAAACTCTGTGTACTTTTAAAAGAAAGTGACCTGATATCACCCAACATTAGGTAACAGCAGTAGGGTGTGGCTCGGAAAATGCACTTAACCATGTGTAGAAATCAAATGAGAAACTGGGGAAAACCCTTTTATTGCTGTAAATTACTACAGGAATTAACTTGTAGTCAAGGGTGAGCACAATTTCAGCACATAATAAAATGAAAGATCCTTCTCCCTTGGAACCACAACTTCCTATTACCAAACAAAATCACCTCCCAAACTAGTGAAGAAACAAAGCAAAACTACCAATTCTACAGAGTTTATCAAGTGCTAAAATTTTATGAGCCTAGGTCCAATAATTCTGTTTCTATAGTTCTATAACAAGGAAGTAATCCTAAATACAGAAAAGGTTTCATGCCTTTGAATGTCTACCATAGGATTATTTATGAAAAAGAAGAAATTAGAAATCACCTAAGTTCAATCAAGAAAGGAGTGGCTAAGTAAAGGTATAGTGTCTGATAGAATAAAACTCAGATATTAAAATCAAAGCCCACTTGGGAACATAAGAAAGTGTTCAAAGAGAGCCAGGCACCAATGGCTCACACCTGTACTCCTAGGTACTTAGGAGGCAGAGGTCAGGAGGCCCAAAATCCAAGGCTAGCCAGGGCAAACAGTTCTCAAGACCCATCTCAAAAATACCCAACACAGCTGGTGGAGTGGCTCATGTGAAGAGGATCTGTCTAGCAAGCCTGAGGCCCTCGGTTCAAACCCCAGTTTAAAACAAACAAACAAAAGTCCAAAGAGAGGGCAAAAAAAAAGGAAAAGAAAGAATATACGATTATATATACAACATTTATAGCTGTGTTTAGTATAATTTATTTTTATTTATTAAAATGTGGAAAAAGATACTCAAAACAAATACATATTAACTGTAGTTTTATATGGAACTGTGTAAATTTTCATACTTTTCTGTTTTCCAAATTTTATTTAATGTCTATACGTTTAGTAACAATTAAGTAACCAAACATAAGATACCTTATTAATCTTCAAAATATCCCAAGGTTATTTAGCATGAAGCAAGCTCTCATGAAACCCTTGGAAATGCCCTAAAGTAAGTCCTTTAAACTCAGGATGGATTTTAAAGGAAATTTATCAAAGTAAAAGGGTTGTGTTTTTTTTTTTTTTTTTTAACAAATCTGGGATCACTGGAAAGATAGAGAATGGGGAAGACAGAGAGAGAGAGAGAGAGGAAGAGAAGGGGGAAAGAAAATGGCTAAGTCACATTATAATTTTGGGGGTATATAGCCTGGCCTTCCAGTGAACAAATCTATACAGATATTAAGAAAATAAAATAATTTAAGTAGGACCTCTGTCAGTTGGGGGGAGACCAAAATCTAACTCCAGGTTTCATAGTGATCATTCTAATGGTATAGAAGCTAAGACTTCAGTATGGTGGTTTATAAGCCAAGAGTTGGGGCTTATGTTTTTAAAATGACAATGCTTATGTTTTGTGTTTAAATTGAAAGCTACCTAAAACCACTAAACCTGCCAGCACACAGGCACAAGCCCCAGGCAGTATTAAATTACTCATTCTTCTTGTTTTTCCAGGTTTTTTTTTTAATTTTGTGCACTTCAGTATCCACAGGCACATGAACACATATACACACACGTTTCCCTTACCTGCCCACCCCAAACCTGTTATTGTCAAGATATAACTATTTAAAGTAGTATAAATGTAAGCTTTATGAAAAGCTTCTCTTAACAAAAATAACTTTTAAGATATAAGTAATAACTTTAATTTGTTTCTGGTGCTGGCAATTAACCCTGGGTCTGGCAGATGCTAGGCAAGTGCTCTATCACTGAGCTACACCCCCCCAGGCTTAAATAATTTTAAAATAGCCCAACACAACAAAAATTTATTTTACAATAAATTATTTTCACCTAAACTTTAAGAAAAATGTCTCCAACAACATTGTAGTATAAGTGCCGTTATGTCTATTCTCTTTACCTTTCAGCTTTATCATTTCAACTCCAAGTAGGCTACCTTCAAATTTGCCAAAAGTATCCTGTGTTAGTTTTAAAAGAGTATCAACTCATCTTTAGTCTCACTTTCAAACATCCTCTAATTTTAGAATCCCATCATAACATGAAAGAATAACAAATGGAAAGCAGATACAGTTCTCATTAATATCTCTTTACACATTCATAAAATGTTATAAAAGACTTATGAAACTATGATCTTAGGCTGGTCATAGAGGCTCTTGACTATAATCCCAGCTATGTGGAAGGCAAAAATCGGGGGAATCACAGTTCAAGGCCAGCCTAGGCAAAAAGTTAGCAAATCCCATCTCAACAAACAAGTTTGCTGTGGTGGCCCATACCTGCAATCCCAGCTACTTAGAAGGCATAGGTTCAGAATGATTTGAGTCCCATATGAAAAATAACTAAAAGCAAAAAGGGATATGAGTATGGCTCAACTGGTAGATAGAGTTATTTGTCTAGTAAGTGTAAGACCCTGAGTTCAAACCCTAGTATTGCCAAAAAAAACCCCAAAACTATGATCTGTTACCTCGAGTCACTATCAAGTAAACACTCAGTTAGAAAAAATATTTTTAAATTAAAGAATTCATGTTCTTTAAACACACAGTACTTAAAAAACACAATAGGCAGACCCACAATAACAATTTTTTTGTTGCAGGAGTCTTCGGATGTTTCCAAATTCCAACTAACATCCTATTCCTTCTTCTTTGCCTTTTTATGTTTCAGATATTCATTCTTGACTAATTTTATGACTATATTTTTATGACTATAAATTTTAATTTAAGATAAATATGCAGTTCTCTTTGCATATGTACAGTGCATTTAAAATAATTGTTTCATTGTCTTTAAATACCTAAATTAAAAACAATAAAGATATAAATACTAACTGAATTTTTACTGCTTAAGCATGATCCTATTTTAATTTTATCTATTTACTTACAGGATGTTGAAGATGGTGGTTCCCTCAGAATGGTTCACTTTGGTTTGGTATAAATAAGAACCTTTTTTAACTTCAAAAAGAAACCTACCTTTTCACATCTTTTTCATGCCCTGACTCAATTAAAACCTCCCTATGTGGATTTTTAAAAAAGAAAGCTGATACATGTAGCACAGCATAATAACAAAGTGATCCTAAATAAAAGCCTTTAACCTACTTACTTTCAATAATGTACAAATTTTGGAAATGTTTTAAATTGTACATTGTTTGGTACTTCAGAAGTACAATATTTAAACTTTGTTCACCCTAGTATTTAAAATTCTTCCTCCTCTGGTTTTAGTTTATTAATTTACATTACAAATAAAATGCTTATTAAACAAAAATTTCAGCCTTGACCTTGTATCTTTCAAATTACTGCCAGGAGGCTCTGGCCGCCCCTGGAACAGAGATATTGTCTCCCAGTGGAGCAAAAGGCCAGAAGCTCAGGTTCCTCTCTTAAACAGCCCAGAGTGTGCAGGTGTCACCTGGCCCTTTTCACACTGGCAGATGGGAATGTGGCTCAGGAATAAATGCAAGAAAAAAGAACAATGTTGAACTTTATTGTCTATTGATGTAATAAACTGTCCTTTGTCTCTGACCCCAAGAGTCTTAATGGCTTCTATCAGTATCCATGAAAGTGTAACTTCCAAGTCTGGTAAAATCTCAGACCATTCACAGTTCATTTTTTTTTTGGCGGGGGATCGGGTTATTGGGGATTGAACTGGGGCTCATAATTGCTAGGCAAATGTTCTACCCTTCACAGTTCTGACACCCATTCATTAGCAGATAATATTTTACAATGATAGATGTCTACAATAATATTTTCTTGAAATACTACATAAGTTAAATCATAAAATTAAATCTTATTAAAAGTTAGACTATGCTGGGGGTGTGGCTCAAATGTAGAGTACCTGCCTAGCAAGTGCAAGGCCCCAAGTTCAAACTCTGGTACTACAAAAAAGGCTGGTGGACCGGCTCAAGAGGTAAAGAGCGCCTGCCTAGCAAGCATGAGGACCTGAGTTCAAACTCCAGTGCTGCAAAAAAAAAAAAAGAATCAAACCCTAGTACTACAAAAAAATAATAAGATAGATTACAGGTGTTTATACTTAAGATTTTTCTTTCTACTTTCTAATCATATATACCTCTACCAGAGACAATGATGAAGAAAGAACATGAAACTCAGATTTTTTAATTTGTCACTGCTGTAAAAAATTTTAGTAATTTATAATATGTGAGATAGGATATGTGGTTACCAACAAATTTTCATTATTATTTTTTCTGTAATCAAAAGTTAATATTTTTAATAAAAAATTATATTACTTAAAAATCTTTTGTCAAGATGACATTTTTTTTTCCAGAAAAAGTCATTCACACAAAATACAAACCACATCTCTTGATCTACCATGTCCTTTTGCACATCTATTGTCTTTTTCAACAATGTGAGAGGCTGGTAGAAAAGTCCAGTGCTGTTTCTAGGTTCTGTGAGGACGTCATAGTCTATGCTAAAAAGTAAAAAGTTTAAGTGCAAAGATAAAATGTACTTATGAATACATGTATGTCGTTCTATATAATCATGATGTTAATAATGATAAGTTAGTTATGTAAGTAAAAACTGAAAACAAAAAACTTACCACTTTCTCAACTCCACGTACCTCTGGAAAAATTAACTAAAATATGTAAGAATATATTATAAATGAGACCTTTGATAAAGCCCGTAACTTATAAGTGTATTTCCTAATACTGTGACTCTGGGGATGTTTATTAAATATTCCAATGAACTGGTATTCCTGCTCTACCAGAGCTTGGGAGGATTATGAACGTGCTTCCATGGTTCTAAAAAAAGATAACACAGGAAGGAACAGCAAGGTCATATCTGACCTAGCACTGACAGGCTCACAGCCCTCTTTCAAGAATGTATCTACGGTGTTTGTTATTATTCCACTGAGAGCCCTTTTGCTCATTTCAAATAGAAATCACAAAAATACAAAGTATAGCTCCTGAGTGTCACAGCCCTGAGTGCCAGTGGCTCTCAGGGACAGTGTTAACAGCGCTCTAGCAGCTCTCAGAAGCTGCAGTTAGCAGCTGTCAGCAGCCAGAACTTCAGCTCTCAGGAGCTTGATCTTAGCTGCTCACAGCAGCTCTTCTACTGGAGGTAGCTCCCGTCAGCTCTCCACAGCTCTTCTGAAACTCTCCATGCAGCTCTCTGGAGCTCTTCTGGTTGTTCTCAGGGATAGCAGTGCATGGTGTTACCAGCTCTCAGTACAACCACTGGGCCTACTCTACCTGAGATAGAAATTGCAAATAGGCAAAATGACCACATGAAGGAGGCTTTCTGAACAAGGCTTTATACAGGTTTATATTGCAAGGCATAGTGTAGTGCATAGGACTGAATTTCCAGATGATGAGGATGACAGGAGTGCTGCTCATATTAGCACTGTCATGCCAATCTACACAGGTGTTCTGGACTCACCTGCCCTGGTTCTCATGGGTGTGGGAAATGCTCCTTTTGGACAGGAGTGGGAACAGCTGAAAGCACCACAGCGTAGACGGAGATACCTGTAGCAGCTGTGGGTAGAATCATCTGGAACAGCCAGATCCAAGGCCAAGGTCTTTCTTTAGCCAATCATCATGGTCTTGATGGTTGCCACAGCAACTGGAGAAGTAGTGGCAGCTGGATGGGGCCTCCACCACTGACGTGATGAAAGTTTGGCCAGTACACCAAGGTAACAATGGTCAAATCATCAGCTCTGTAGAAGTGGTGGCAAGAGCCACTGTTGTTATAGTGTCTGCAGACACAATGTTCCCAAAGTTGCAGTTGAGGCTCCCAGTGGGGCTGCAGAATTGGCAGCAGGGGTTATCACAGCTCAGCCTTTGGGAAATAAAAAACCAAAGTCACAATGACATGCCACCACTTACACATTAGTATGACTATTGCTAAGGAAGACAAGGAGGGAGAGAGGAAGGAAGGTAGGGAGTACAGCAATTCTTAAAAAGTAAAACTAGAACTACTATATGATCCTGCAATTCTACTTCTTATATATACCCAAAAGAACTAAAAGCAAGAATTCAAAACAGGTATCTATGTACCCATGTTAATAGCAGTATTATTCACAAAAGCCAAAAGGTAGAATCAACTCGAATGTTCATCAACAGATGAAAGGATAAACAAAATGTGGTGTATATATATATATATATATATATATATATATATATATATATACACACACATTGGGATGTTCAGCCTTAAAAAGGAAGGCAATTCTAACATACACTATAGCGCAGATAGACTTTGAAGATGTTATACAATATCATGCAAAAGTGAAATAAGCCAATCATAAAAAAACAATTATTGTATGATTCCACTGATATGAGGTATCTGGAGTGATTAAATTCATAGAAACAGAAAGTAGAATTGTGGTTGCCAGGGGCTTAGGAGAAAGGGAAACCAGGAGTTATTTTTTAATGGGTATAGCTTTGCAAGGTAAGTTCTAGGGATTGGTTTCACAAGGGTGCAAATATATTCAACCTACCAAACCATACACTTAAAATGGTTTAAGATGATAAATTTTGTGTTGTGCTCATTTTACAGTTTTAAAAAACATGTAACACAGTTTCATTTATTTATTTATTATTTATTTTGAGGTACTGGGGCCATTGAACTCAGAGCCCTGCACTTGTTAGGCAGGCATTCTACCACTTAAGCCATGCTGCCAGCCCTTTTTGCTTTAGTTATTATTGAGATAGGATCTCGCTTTGTGCCTGGGCTGGCTTGGACCTAAGTCCTTCTCTTTATGCTTTCCTGAATAGCTGAGATGACAGGCATGCACCACCACACCCAGGCATTGTTTAAGATAGGATCTCACAAACTTTTTGCCCAGACTGGCCTTCAACCATGATCCTTCTGATATCACCTTCCTGAGTAGTGGGATTATAGGCTTGAGCTACCACACCCAACTCTAGTTTTATTTTGTGATTTTGAAGCCTCTGAAAGAAATCTATTCAGATCTGCTGTCTTCTGAAATAACTCCAAAAAACAGCTTTCAGAAGTAGCAAAGTTTTTAAGACTTTTCCTATATTTTAGTAATCTTTTTTTAACTCATGGAAGAAAACCTAAAAGAATGACAAGAAAACTCCTGGAATTAATATGCAATTATAATTGTAGTCCTTAAATTAAAGCATACTACATAGGGCTGGGGATGTGGTTCAGTGATAGAGTACTTGCCTTGCTTGCACAAGGCCCTGGGTTCAATCTTCAACACTTCAGAAAAAAAAATATGATTTACATTAGCTCACTCCAATAAAGGAAATATTTAAGTACAAATCTAACAATATATGTACAAGATCTATATAATGAATACTGTAAAACCCTAATCAAAGGGTAAAATAAATGATAGATATTGCATGTTTGAGGGTAGGAAGAGTCACTATTGTCAAGATATCAAGCCTTCCTGACTTGATCTATAGATTGAATCAATCCCAGTGAATATCTTAGCAAGTTATAAATATCAATAAACTGATTCTAATATGCATGTAGAGAGGTAAAAGACCCAGAATATCAATGCAATATTGAAGGAGAAAAACAAAGAGGATTAACACTACCCAACTTCAGGACTTATTGTAAAGCTACAATAATAGAGTGTGGTACTGGTGAAGGAATAGACAAATCGATCAATAGAACAGAATAGAGAGTTCAGAAGTAGATCAGCATTATATCATCAATTTTTCCTTGACAAAGGATCAAATGCAAGACAAAACATAAATCTTTTCAATAAATGGTGTTGTAACAACTAGACATCATATGCAAAAAAAATTAATTTAGACACAGACCTTATAAGCTTCATAAAAATTAACTCAAAAATGGGTCACAAGCCTAAATATAAAACTCCTAAAAGATAACATAGGAGAAAATTTATATACCTGGGATTTGTTATAGATAGGACATCAAAGGCATGATCCATGAAAGAAAGAACTGATAAGCTGGATTTCATTAAAATAAAAATGTTACACTCCACAAAAAGACACTATCAAAAGAATGAAAATACAAGCTAAAGGCAGGAAGAAAATATTTGCAAAAGAAAGTATCTCATAAAGGACTGTTACCCAAAATATATAAAGAACTCTTAAAACTCAACAATAAGAAAACAACTCAATTTAAAAATGAGCCAAATGTTGGGTGTGGTGGTTCATACCTGTAGTTCAGTTACTTAGGAAGTAGAGATTGGGAGGATCACAGTTCAAGGCCAGACCAGGCAAAAAGTTAGTGAAAGCCACATCTCAACCAACAAGTCAGATGTGGTGGCACATCTGTGTGGTCCCAGTTACACAGAAAGCATAGGTAGGAGGATCATGGTCCAAGGGCAGCTCAGACAAAAACACAACACCTTATTCAAAAAATAACTAAAGCAAAATAGGGCTGGGGGCATGGCTCAAGTGGTAGAGAGCAAGCTTGAGGATCTGAGTTCTAACCCCAGTACTGAAAAAAAGAGGGTCAAAGACCTTAATAGGTAGCTCAGCAGTGAAAAAGATAAGATGACTAGAAAGTATGTGAATTTGTTTTTTAATTCTTCATCTAGAATTCAAAAAAAAAAAAAGCTGAAAGAGACACTAGGGAAGGGTATGGGGACTGGGGCTTGGAAGTGAGGAGGGTAAGACAGGGTAGTTGGAAGGGAGGAATATAAGATTCTTTTTTTCTCACAATTATTCTAATAAATTACACATAAATATTTTTCTTGTTATGTAAAAATCTATTACAATTTTTATTTCTAACTTTTTTGTAGGGGGCAGAGTTGAGACAAGGTCTGGCAATGTAGCACAGGCTGGCTATGAACTCTAAAGCCTCCTGTCTCAGTCTCCCAAGTGTTGGACTTACAGGCACACACCACCATGTATGGTTCTGTTTCTAACTTTCTATTAAAAAAATTTTATTTAAAGTCACTATTTCTGCTCTATCACTAAACTATTTACCTAGAATGATACACTTAAATTCTTTTATACTATCTGTTCGGAAAAAGAAAAACAAAACTAGGCATTATTTCCTTTGACTATTTCTTAAAAACACATTAATCCCCATACTATATCAGTTATCTTCATTTTTTTCATGCTCCATTTTAAAATTCATCTATATGTACATAATTTCACTGATTTCATTCAAAACCAAAAGCAAGTAGAACAAGGTTCTTATAAGATTAACTATTTTGCTTAAACAGAAAAAAACTTACCTGCACTTGTAGGATAAGAGAATTAAAGTTTAAAATAATGTAAAAGTTTTCATATAAAAATAAAATTATCCTTACCAAGTAAGTTGCTCCAATAAAATGCGAATCAGCACAAAATATCTGATTGCATTCTTTTGGCACAAAATAGTCAATTGTACTTTTTCACCACACAAACTGTCAGAGATACCTTCTCTATAGATCGCTATGAAACTCTAAGGAAAATGTGTTTATAAGGTTTATTTAAATTTAATGTTGAGAATTGTACAACATTGACTCAAGAGGCATAACGTCCTATATAAAACAATGAAATGTTTTACTTATCCATTTTTTTCCTGAATTGCAATCATATTTCTGTCAGGTCAAGTGGTAATCTATATAAAAGGGATTAATCTTACACAAAACAGAGAAGCTTAATCCTTCAGTGTATTATAATGTATATACTTAGCATGCTAAGAAGATTTCAGATTTTAAAGTTACACAGGAAGTAATGCTAGAAATGTACATAAAACAGAAGTGATTTTCCTAAAATATGTTTTAATGTCTATATTGCATGAATAGACTAATTTTAAAATGTGAAATACACTATTTAATTTTAAGGGATAGAGTTAAAGTCAAGATTTGGTAAGATTTTTATATAAAAAATAAAATCTTAAATATAGATATTCATTTAAAGGGGTTCTATCTAGAAGTCAGATTGTTCTCATTTTGTGATCATTTTATGAAGCTACCACAATTTAATTCAAAAGAAGAGTGGAAAACACTTTCAGGCTAAAATATTATTTGCCTTGCTGTATACTTAATTCACATTATATATAAAAATAAAATTATTTATAACATATGCCAGAGATACAAAAAATTTCTTCTTTGAGAACCTACTCTGCTAATAACCCTAGAAAGGACAGATCCTTTGTGCTATTTTTTCCTTTTTCCATTTTTTAATTATCATTAGTACACTAATACAGCATACACTTTATATACATATACCTTAAACTTCAATTTTTTCAGCAATTCAGATACATAATATATTATAATCTTGAAAATACAAAGAACACAACATGGAGGAAGATTGAGAAAATAGGTTCTCAATAGTCACTAGTGATTCTACAGACTTTTCTTTTAGGATTTTCTATTGGAATTTTAAAATATCCTGTCATGGCTTTGTAAGAATAGAGCTGCCTGGACAGTGAAAAAACTGGACCCAAAGTTAGAAAAGTTAAGAAGGAAATCTAGGAGAAACAATATGTTTTGAAGCACCCCTTTCAGTCATAATATACCTCTCCATATAGGTGCTAAAGGAAGAAATTATACCTTTCCATTTAATCCTCAAAATTGCCCATTAACAAGCAAAATAGATAGCACCCACTTATCTGAGGAGGGTAACTCTCTTCACATCATTGTAAAAGGAATGGTGGGGCAAAGGAAAAGGAAAGTAGTGGGACAGTCCTTTGTGCTATTTGACCCTATTCCTATACTCCCAACCCCAGTCCCAGAACAAAACTGACTGAAGTAGTTAGATGCACTCTACTGTGGATAGACATGGATACTTAATTGTAGACAGGAGATCCAGAGTCATGTAGATGCTACTTTACTCTGAAGCTATCACTTTGAGATTGTCATGATGAGGCCATGTACAAACAAATGAATGTGAGCAGGAAAGTCAGTTTACAGCTGGATGAGAAGAGTGAAGGAAACATGCAGAGAAATATCAACAAAATAGCTGGTTCCAAAAAGCTGTTTCTATAAGACTACCAGCAATTAAGTGAAATGGAATGCCTTTTAAGATACCAACTCTCTTGTCCTTTTACCTTTTTAAATGCTTCTGCTTTTACAACAAAACATTTCATATAGAGTTTCACAAAATAACTGAGCACCAGTGTGTCCTGCTTGTAATCCTAGCTACTCGGGAGGTTGAGACTGGGTATACAGAGGCTCAAGGCCAGCCCAGGCAAAGGGTTCATGAGACCCCATCTCCAAAATATCCAGAACAGAATGGACTGGTGGCATAGCTCAAGCAATAGAGCAACTGATTTGCACATGTGAAACCTTAAGTTCAAATCCCAGTTGCACAAAAAAAAAAAAAAAAAAAAAAAAACTAAAAAGGTCATGTGTAAATGCCTGCATGAATTCTAAGAGAATACAAATAAAAATCTGAGTAAGGAAGACGCTACAGAATATGAAAAAGAAATTTGGTAAAAATACAGAAATCCTGAAAAAAATGCACATTGAAATTCTGGAAATGAAAAGCTCAATAAAGTCAAATCTAATAAGCCAAAACCACTTGATAGCCTAATGAATAGATGGGATCAAGATGAAGACAGAATATGAGGACTTAAAGACAAGATGGAGGAATTAGAGCATTCAGAGAGAGATAAAGAAAAAATAAGAAATTAGGAATGGAACATGCAAAATGTCTGGGATGTCATTAGAAGACCAAACCTACAAATCATAAGCATAGAAGATGAAGAGATACAAATGAAAGCTACAGAAAACATATTCAATAAAATAATAGCAGAAATTTTTCCAAATATTGAGAAAGAAAATCATACAGGTCCAGAAGGTTTTAGGAAACCTAATAGACAATACCAAAAAAAGAACTTCTCCAAGGCATATTATAGTTAAAGCATTAAATATACAAAAAAAGGAAAGAATACTGAAAGCTCTTAGAGAGAAGCACCAAGTCACATATAAAGGAAAATCTGTCAGAATAATGGTAGATTTCTCAACAGAAACTCTAAAATCCAGGAGGGAGTAAATGATGTATTTCAAATCCCTGAAAGAAAGTAATTACCAAGGAAGATTACAGCATACAGCAAAGCTATCCTTCATAAGTGAAGGAGAAATAAAAACCTTCCATGATAAATAAAAAGGAAAGGAATTCATGACCACTAAGCCAGCACTGCAGAAGATACCTAAAGGAATCCTATATAACCATAAAAATACAGGAAAGAATCTCACTAGATGAGTAGAAAATCAAATCAGGACTAGGAAAGACTCAAACACAACAAAATGACAGGAATGACAAGATACCTTTCAATGATAACCCTCAATGTTAATGATCTCAATTCTCCAATCCAAAGACATAGATTGACAGGTTGGATTAAAAAATAAGACCCAAGGCCAGGTGCCAAAGGCTCACACCTGTAATCCTAGCTACTTGGGAGGCTGAGATCAAGAGGATCATGGTCTGAGACCAGCCTGGGCAAAAAGTTCACCAGACCTTCATCTCAACCAAAAGCTGGGTGCAGTGGCATGCACCTGTCATCCCAAACTACATGGGAGACTGAGATTGAGAGGATCACAGATGCAGGACAGCTAGGGCAAAAAAGTTTGCGAAACTCCATCTCAGTGGGAAAAAGCTGGGTGTGGTACTGTGCATCTGTCATCCGAGAGACTACAGGAAGGGTAAACTAAGAGGACTGCAATCCAGCCTGATCTGGGTGAAAAGTCAGACCCTATTTCCAAAATAATCAGAGCAAAAGGGACTGGAGGCATAGCTTAAGTGGTAGAGTACCTGCCTTGTAAGCACAAAGCCCTGAGTTCAAACCTCGGTACCATTTAAAAAAAAAAAAAAAAAGCCCAACCATTTGTTGCCTACAAGAAATGCACCTCATTGGCAAACACAAACATAGGATTAAAGCAGAGGGATAGAAATTCCAAGCAAATGGAGCGTGAAAGCAATCAGGAGTATCTGTATTCATATCTGACAAAGCAGACTTCAAACCAAGATTAGAAGAGACAAAGACGGTCACCTCATATTGATAAGGGGAATGACCATTAAGAGGAGTTAACAATTGTGAACATATACCCACCAAATATGAGTACACCCAATTTCATGAAAAAAAAAAAAACAAAAACCACTGGACATAAAACCACAGATAGACCCCAACATAAAAAAAAAAAAAAAACACTGGACATAAAACCACAGATAGACCCCAACATAATAACAGTGTATGGCTTCAATACTACATTCTCACCAATAGTTAGGTCATCCAGACCAAAAAAAAAAAAAAAAAATCAAAGAAACTTCAGAATTAAATGTTGATATTAAATCTTGATATAAATCAAGTGGGCTTAACAGATATCTACAGAATATCCCACCCAACACCTACTGAATACACATTCTTCTTAGCAGCCCATGAAACTTTCTCCAAAATAATCTTATTTTAGAACATAAAACAAGTCTTAACAAATATAAGAAAATTGAAATAAATAACCTCCTGTTTTTTAATAAGACCACAATGTAATAAAACTAGAAATAAGAGAAACAGCAGAAAATATTCAACTCATAGAGACTAAACAATACACTGGTGAATGATCAATGGATCATCAAAAAAAAAAAAAGGAAATAAAAAACACTTAATCAAATGAAAATGAAAAACACAGAACCTTTGAGACACAGCAAATGAAAAGTTCATAGCTACCAGTGGCTAAAAAATCAGAGAGATCAAGCTAGGCTCTGGTGGCTCACACCTATAACCCTAACTACTCAGGTGGTAGAGATCAGGAGGATCACAGTTTGAAGCCAGCCTGGATAAATAGTTCATGAGACCCTATCTCAAAATACCCAACACACAGGCTGGTAGAGGGCTCAAGTGCCTAGCCAGTGTAAGGCCCTGAGCTCAAACCCCAGTACTGCCACAAAAAAAAAAAAAAAAAATTCAATATTTGACCTTGGCTCATCTTGCTCAGCATCATGATCTCTAATTGTATCCATTTTCCTGTAAATGATATAAATTCATTTTTCTTTATGGCTGAGTACTATTCCATGGTATGTACAGACCATCCTTTCAGAATCATTATTTTAATAATTCAAGTAGAATATGAAAATATTACCATCATATAGGTCCTTTTTCCTTTGTCTTTACGTTGTAAATACCTCCTATGTTAATTAAACCCACTAGATAGTATATTTTATTTTAACTGTAAAGCATATACTAGAGAACTGAAAAAAGGAGATGTCCACTATATTTACGTAAGTATTTGCTATTCCAGTTGTTCATAAAAATGAACAAGACTGGTACCACTGAAAATGCATGGTTACATATCTCAGTTTAGTCCTCAGCTCTACCCAATAACCCTTCTCCACTTCCTTAGTTCTATCATAATCTTCCTTACTTCCCTCAAGTTTCATTCCTCCGCCATAATCTCACAAACTGCCTTGCCTCCTAATTCATTAGTAACAAATAACAGCCAACAACTCCTCCAATTCTTGATCTAGCACTTAAACCGACCTGTACCCATACCTATCCATTTGCCAGATCATGAATAAAGTGTTAACTAATCAAATAGTTGTCTGAGTGCCAGTCTCAAGAGACACTGTAAAATCACTAGAAATGATAAGAAGGGATCATTAGTCATATTACTTCATAAGCAGGCAAATGTACACTGGTCTCTATGCCCTAAAGTTGATAGCATTTGAGAAAAAAAAATTAAATACTCTTTGCTAGCACCAGCCTATCTCCATCAAATATTTCCGCAATCTGTATCCACTTAGATTGTGCAGTGCTACTAAAGGTTACGCTATCAATCCTGATCCAGATGGCTAACAAGCACTTGAAACTGACAGTCACAATCTGAAGAAAATTTGAAATTAAATCATGCATTGCATGGTGCTATTTATCAGGAACAAGCAATTTATTTTTTAAACTAAATTTGAAACCTTTAACATGCCTCACAGAAAACTGTGTGGTTCAGAAAACACCACAAGAAAACTGATTACAAAACAAAATATAGAAAAGTAACAGGACTGCTATCAACATAAAAATCAGAAAAATAACTTTTAAAAAGATTTTGAATAATACTTTCTGACTTCAATAATTTATTCAAGTACTTCAATAAATTATATGCTAGCTACCCTTCTGTGAAACCAAGGATACAATGATAAATAAGAGGAACAAGGTTCCTGCTCTTGGAGGATTCACATTCTAGGAGGAGCAGATACTAAACATACACATGAAGATGACAACAGTAATATTACTATTGAAAGAAACAGGTTGATACAATAGAGCAGACTCAGGCTGGAAAGGCTGCTAACACAGTTGTAAAGCAAGGGAAAACCCCACTGAGATACAAAAGACCCATGGATATAAAGGAAGCTGCCATACAAAGACAGGGCAGAGGAGGAACAGAACACTCTAAGAGCAGGAAAGAACAAAGTCCCAAAGCAGAAACATGCTTGGCCTGGAAGAATAGGGGGAAAAAAAAAAAGAACAACAACAAAAACTTCTCTGTGGATGGAATATAATGACCAAGAAAAAAAAATGTAGATGACTTCAGAAAGCAAGGGGGAAGTCAAGATCAAGTGTGGGCCAATATCTCAAATCCTTAATGAGTGTGTGAATAAATAATGCTATTTATTTAAAGGATTTATTGATAGGAAAACAATGTATTTGTAAATACATAAAATGTTAAGCTACATCTATGCATGTAGTGAATCTTTTATTATAAACATAGAAGCATGCAAATTTTTTTTACTGGAAAGTCAATCAATATCCTCTTACCCTGAATAAAATGTTGAATATTTGAAGGGGTCACTGCTTAGATTTTCTTTCTGCTTTGGTATTGTTCTTATGGAGCAGGAATCGCTCCTGGCCTGGACCACATCTCTGCCCACCATAACTTCTGATAGTTCATACTGCTACACTGTGTAAGAGTGTGGTGCCCTCTAGGTACACAGTCTCTGCACCAGGGCACAAGCTTAGCAGACAAAGCACAAAATTTTAATTCTTTCTCAGCTACTTGACTCAGCCTTCTTATGCACCACTATTTAAGATGGGCTTACCAACCACCTTATCAGAGATCTTACTCCATCAATTAACCCCTTTCTCCCGTAACTTTCACTACTCCTCATTCATAAAGGACATGTATGTCAGAAATCATCCAAAGGCGTACTCTTCCCCTTAAGAAATGCTGAGCATGACTGTGTATTGATCACTGTGTTCTGCCAGAAGCCTGACAGAAAGCTGAGGCTTTGAGCGTTCTGTCAACTTAAAATAGATCATTGAAGTTATAATAGTTCAAAAGCTTTCATCTTTATTAGAAGCTACTTATATCTATTAGTGTAGTTTTAAAGCTATATACCTAGTTATTTGTAATCCACACCCTACTTTCTATGGGTGTGAGATATCTCACAGTTTGAGAATGAATTTTTGGATCATCTCTACTCCAACTACCATACTTCTGAATCTTGGCATTACAGCTAATTATCCTGCCAAAAATAATGATGCAAAAACTGGCAGAGATGCTGATTTGTCTGTCAAGAAAATCTTTTAAAGATAATGTAATATTTTTAAATTTCCTAGTCAGCACTTAAAACTTTTAAAATATTTTTAAGCCAAATAGGTACTTTAAACTGGGTGTGATAGCAAGTTCCTATAGTCCCAGCTACTCAGACTGAGGTACAGGGAATCCTTTAAGTCCAGGGGTTCAAGGTCAACGTGGGCAACATAGCAAGACCCTATCTCTAAAATAAACAAATAATTTAAGAAAACAGCAGAATAGGTACTATAGGTACCTTAATATGAATTGTAATCTAGAAACTGCAAATGGCCTTTATGTCTTCACAACTGGTAATGATCCATAGATCATACAGGACTGTGACAATTTTCAGCAAATGAAACACCTTGACTTTGGTCATGCTTTCACAGTACTAGGAGCAACACTGTAGCACAAACAGAATTTAGGCCTCAAAAATAAGCAATTGCTTCTCAGACAAAAAATCACAGCTCATTTGCTCTGAACAGTGTTTTATTCATTTCTTCTTCAGCCATTTGTACAACAAAATTGACCCTTCTCATGCATCAATTCATTTGGTCATCTCCTATGCCACAGATAAGTAGGAAACTCTCAATTGCAAAATGCTTTCTTCTTATAATAGTTATAGTAAAAAAAAAAAATAGTCCAATTTTGGAAAAATTAAACATTACCCATAATTACCCATAATTCCACTACCTAAAAACAAATATCTTTTTATTTTAAAATATCCAATCACTTTACACAAAAGGCCATTTGTTAAATATGTTTTTTTTAATTTTTTTTTTGAGACAGGTTCTTACTATGTAGCCCAGGTTTGCCTCAAACTCAGGATTCTCCTGTCTCAGTCTCCGAGGTACTAGGATTACAGTTATGAACCACCATGCCCAGATGAAAAATGGTTGTCTTAAAGGGAAAGTTTATGAGAGAGGGATGGATGGAGGGGAAGAAAAGAGGAGGGAAAGGGGGGAGGCAGAGGGGACAGGGAAAGGGAAGGGGATAAAATAACCAAAAGTGAAAAAGTGTCAAATTCTAATTAAATGTAAAACAGAAAATTGGTTGTAGATCTTAGATAGAAAGATAAAAGTATAGTAAAATTCTAGAATATGAGTGACTTTAGCAGAAATTTAATCATTTTTTTAAAACAAATCATTGAGCTGCAACATCAAGAGTTTTAACAATATTCAAACTCTATCAAAAACCTTTCAGATAATTTACAAATATGTTGTTTTCCTATTACAGCATTTTGCTTCAAAATAATTTTGAGGAGGGGGCTGTGGACAAGGAAGAATAAAGCTAGCCATGTGTTAATGACTGCTGAACCTGTATGATGGGTAGATACAAGTTCACTGTAGTATTTCTTCACTTTGTATCTTGAAATTTCCAGAATGAAAAGAAAAAATTCACCAAGAAAATCTGAAAATATACAAACTGAAACAGAATAATCACATTTTATATCTGTTCATTCAATAATCACCATCCAAAATGGACTGATTGTATTGTTACTTGGATAAACCAGGATCCATCAACTGTCTACCAGGGTCATTATCCAATGATAACATGCTAAAGGATTTTTTTTTTCAATCTCTTAGCTACAGATGCCAGAAAACTCTGAAGAAACGAGGAAGAGCTCATACATTCATTCAAGTATTTATTAAGTACTTACTGTGTACCAAGCCCTGGGATGGCAGAGGTAAATACAACAAATAAAAATCTCTGTGGAGCCAGGGGCCGGTTGCTCACGCCTGTAATCCTAGCTACTCAGGAGGCAGAGATCCTGATGATCAAGGTTCAAAGCCAGCTAGGGCAAATAGTTCATGAGACCCTATCTCAAGAAAAACCATCACCTGGGCTGGTAGAGTGGCTCAACATGTAGGCCCTGAGTTCAAACCCCAGTACCCATCCCCCCTCCTCACCCCCCCAAAAAAAGCTCTATGGAGTTTACATTCTAATGGGGAGGCAGTGAACAGATAGTATTACAATAAATTATGTAACATGCTGAAAAGTGATTAAGCACTATAGAAAAAATATAGTAAAATACGGTAAAAGGGGTTATGGCAATTTTAAGTAAGGTTATCAAGGTGGTCTCTCTGCGAAAAAGATGGTTTAGCAAAGGAGAATATAAGGGAGACTTGTGGAAGTCTAGAGAAAGAACATTCCAGAGGAAACAACCAATGCAAGGACCTGAGGCAGAAGTGTGCCTGACAAGTTCAAGACACAGCAATCATGCCAGACTGACTGGAGCAAAATGAAGTGCAAAAAAAAACAGTAGAAGAGACTGTTAGAAAGACAACAGGAAGAGGGGTGGGAAGAGGATTAAGTAGGGCTTTGTAGGTCACTGTAAAAACTGACTTTATATTGAGTGAAATCGAATGCTAAAATGAAGGGCTTTGAGCAAAGAAGTTTTATGACCAGCTTTTTTCTGATCCATTTGACTTTGGAGTCCTATCCTAGTCTAGCACTGACCCACCGGGTTGTGGTCTTGCTATCACCTGTGGTCAACAGTCAATTCCCTGTCAAATAGTGACTAACCCATGATTATTATTCCGAGGAAAGCTCTTCACTCCTTGGTCATTGATAATCTGCTACTTGGGAATGAGATGTAAAGTTGCTTCCAAAAACTGAGCTACCAAGTTATAAAACTTTATTTCTTCTTTTGACTAATAGAAATAATTTGCATTTACACTGTTTTTTAGGTTTTGCAAAATAGCAAAATAAATGGATTCCTATCAGATTAACCATGGTTAAAATCTAAGCTCAATTACTTAATAGTTTTATCATCTTGGACAGCTTATTTAACTTCTCTTGATCTCAATTTTTATAAATTTTAAAAGAATAAAAGTATCTCAACTCATACGAGAATTAAGTAAATTAAATGTAAAGAATCTATTTCAGCTCCTACAACATAGGGACACTTAATAAATGTGAGGTTCATTACCTAGAAGCCCTCTGAGTCTTACCCATGTGGCCCTGCAGCCTTGAGAATTCAATTCTAATAGTTAAAGGGACACCCAAGAGGAAACAAAAAAAAAAGCCACACTAGCTTAAGTGAGGCTGATTTACGGTTTACAGTTTAATAGTTGTGACACTTTCTACAAGATGTCTATATTAGTATTGCATTAAAGGGACTACACAGACATAGATATTTATAATTTTATGTTTTCATTTTGAATCAGCTTTGAGAGTTAATTTTCCAAGCTAGATGGATGCCTAGACATCATCTGAACAGGACTGAAATACCCATATATCTTTCACTAAAATTCTCAAAACTAAACAAAACCAAGCAAGACCCCAAACCTCAGAGTTATCACTTTATTGAAATTTCCCTATAGAAAGAGGGGGGGAAAAAATCCTTAAAACTGTTTCTCTTTTATTCGAAAGTGAATACTTACGTATCGATATTGAAAGAAATGCTTACATTTTAGTTGAGTCCTTGGATTTTTTTTTTTTTTTTTGACACAGTGTCTTACTTTGTAGCCCAGGCTGGCTTCAGACTCTTGATCCTCTTGCCAACACCTCCCAAATGCTGAGATCATAGGCGCACACCATTATGCCCAGCAAATCCTTGGATTTTACAGAAATACAAGAATTTTTATTTATTTCTTCCTCTGTATTTCTGTACCTTAGCTAATTGGCCTGGGAGAAAATGAGGACAACATGACAACTGAATGTTTGTATACTTGCCTTTGTAAGTGATAAATGATATAAGTAATTTATTTTCTTCCCCTCTTTCCTTGGAAATTTCTTCTTCCAATTTCATATGTAACAGTTAAATATCAGTAGCTTGCCATTCATGTCATAAACTGGCAAATACAGTCAAACAGAATTCTCATGGCTGTCCTTAAGTAGAGGAATTCTGTTGCTGAGAAGGAACAAAGACTGCTTTTTCAGGCAACGTTTCAAATACATCATCAGGAGTCTTGTGCAATCGTCATCTCCATTCTGACTGACCACTTGATCCCTCTTGTTCAAGGCCGGGTAAGGAAATCACTGCCTTGGTATGGGAGAGAGGGATCTGGGCCATTTAGCCTGCTTGGATATCCTGCCAGGTCTTTAACTCCAGTAGTGCTCCTAATCCAGACAGAATCAGGATTTTGGAAGGTTCCTTTGACAATCTATTTATCATCTTGAATCCCACTGGGCTTCCTGCTGTTTTGCTGTAAGAAAACAGAGCCCCCAACTCTTTTAAACAATGAAAGAATAAGTCATTTAACACATTTATGTTTTCTTTCCATGCTTCTCCTGCTGGGATCAGCAGTCATAGCTTGTCTCTCCTAGAATGGCAAAGTAGGTGCTATGGTTTGAATGTGTTCCCCAAAGTTCATGAACACATAGGGAAACTTAATCCCCAAAGCAACAGTGTTAGGAAGGGCCTAAGTGGTGATTAAGACAGGAGGGCTCTGCTCTCACGAATGGATTAATGCTGTTATTGTGGAAGGATGCTATTGCCAGAGTGAATTTGAAGTGAATTATAAAAGCAAGTTTACCTCCCCTTCTTTTGCTTGCACTGTGTTGCTTTCCACCTTCCTCCATGAAATGACAGCACGAAGGACCGACCAAGATACGTGCCCCTCAAGAGATGCAGGACCTTTGGCTTTGGACTTCCCAGCCTCTAGAACTGTGAAAAACAAGTCCTCCCTTCCTTCCTCCCTCCCTCCGCCTCCCTCTCACTCCTCCTCTCCCCTTTCTTTTTTCTTTCTTTCAATGCCAAGACCAACAGTCTGATAAGCTCACACATGCTGCTTTACCTGCATTTGATCTTGATGAACTTCAATGATTCTTTTTTCACCATATTATTCTGTGAATTATTCACACTGATGGTTAGAGTTTCACAGAGGTAAAGGAATTTTCTCCACTTGAGCAGTTTGGCTATGTGTTTTGCATCGTTAGGAGAAATTATTTCTAGTTTGGACACTAGTGCTTTAAAAGTACAAGCATTTTTAGAGATATCTATTATATTAACTACAGCTGCTATTACTGACAAACATTCCAAATAATTCAGTGAAAGGAATGACTCTACTTTTCTCAGACAAATTCATCATGTTGAGATTTCCTACTGGTACAGGGCATGGAGTTGTCATAGTGTCTATTTCCTTTTCATTTTCTTCCAATGAATTTATATAGTAACCAACTCTTTGCTTTGGCATCAAAGTTCTACATAAAGTCAGCCAACATTTTTCCCTCAGATATTAATAGTGTGATGATGACATTTCCTGTCCAAATCTAAGGAAAGTCTTCTCGGCAGGATTCAGAAAATAGTTTTTATTTTTTTTTTCATAATGTTCAATACAGTTACAGCAGAAAGTGGGATCATCTGAAGTACCTGTTGATTATCCTTTCTCAGCTCTCTGAAATTGTTCATATGCTATTAAATATATCAACCAGATGGGCACAGTCAATCAAAAGACTGGTGTACATTCTTGCCAAAGTAGCTGGAGGCATTTCTGATGGAGAGGTAGGTTAGGTACAAGTGTGTAATCCACTTTTTGATCCAATCATGTTTTTCTCGCTACTACAGATCAAGGTCAAGGTGTTCCGGATTGGGTAGAGGTGAGAGTCTTCATTTTTCCTATCATAGTAATAGTTTTCTTTGGCTTTTAGTATGATCACCACAGATTCCCTAATGTCTAGGCAGTTTAAAATTAAGTAATTCTCCATACTGAAATAGTAATGTATATCATTTATAAGACTATAATATTTGTTAGGCAAAAAAAATCATCTGTTCTCTTCAAGGAAATTTATGCAATAAATTTCTGTACTTCACTTGAGTAAAAAGTGTTTCCACATAATTAATTTGTTAGTATTCTTTTATGTATTCTATTATCTTTGGCTTTCCCATTTGATTTTTAATTTTGTTTGAGATTTCTCCAAAGAATCAAATTTATTTCAATGTTCAGTTTGGTATCTCTTAAGAGATGTATTCACACATTGAATGCTGTCTCCTCCAATTCACATATAATCTCCTTATTAAGTTTTTCAAGAATATTAACAAAAGAAACATTTTAACCATCCACACAATATTTGAGAGCAGAGGAGACTCATGGTTGAGCTATTTCACCAATTTTGGCCACTCCATCTTCCTGCTACTTTCAAGTTACTATTAAATGCAGCCATGCAGTAACAGTTTTTCATCATTCTTTTATAACTTTTCCCAGGTTCACTAAATTTCAAAGCTCAGGATTGAGTTGTTCTATAATATTCTAGTGGAATGGAGGTGCTTCTATGTGGGAAGACATATACAACTTGAAATATTCTCTAGGTAACCAAGGACTACCTGGGTCCTACTATGAATGGGGTACACTTTATTTTCAAAGTGCAACCCACAGTATCTAATAAGCCTAAATAGGCTATATGTTAAACAACTGAATTCAGATACAGGGAGATCAAAAAACTAAACTCTCAAACAATCAATGACCCAATAAAGAAATGGGCAACTGAACTAAACAGAACTTTTTCAAAGGAAGAAGTTCAAATGGCAAAAAGAAAGAAAGAAAAGAAAAAGAAAAAATGCTCACCACCCTGACAAAGGAAATGAAAATCAAAACCATACTAAGATTCCACCTCACTCCTGTCAGAATAACTACAACTGAGAACACCACCACCAACAAATGTTGGCTAAGATTTGGAGGGAAAGGAACCCTCACACTGCTGGTGGGAATGTAAACTAGTACAACCACTATGGAAAACAATATGGAGGCCCTTAAAAAACTAAAAATAGATCTGACATATGATCCAGCAATTCCACTCCTAGGGATATACCTGAAGGAATGTGAGTCAGGTTACAACAAAGGCACCTGCACACCCATGTTTATTGCAGCAATACTCACAATAACCAATCTAAGGAAATAGCCAAGATGCCCCACTACCAATGAATGGATTAAGAAAATGTGGATGGAATTTTACTCATCCACAATGAAGAATGAAATTTTGTCATTCACAGGGAAATGGATGGAACTGGAGAACATCATCTTTTTTTTTTCTGTTTATTCATATGTGCATACAATGTTTGGGTCATTTCTGAGAACATCATCTTAAGTGAGGATAGGCTCAGAAGGCCAAAAATTGCATGTTCTCCCTCATATGCAGATTATAGAACTAAAACAAATGCAGCAATATTCTGAGACACGGGGTCACATTAAGGGGAGGCCATGCGTGGTAGGACAGGGGAAGGGAAGGAAACCAAAAACTTGAATGTCATTGATGTACTCATTGTACAGGAATGAATACAGAAATCTTAAATTGACCAGGACCACCATGGGAAGTGGACTAGGGAGGAATGAAGAGGACTTGTAGAGATGAACCAATTTGGGTTATTTTATATATATATATATATATATCAACAAAATAGGAAAACTCCCTGTATAGCTAACTTTATCTCAAACTAATGAAAACATCATGTTTCTCTTTTTATCTTTTAAGTTTTTTCTTCTACAAAATTGGAGAACAGGAAGGTGGAACAGGTTCTGTGGTGGGGGAGAGGTTTGGCACTAGTGGGGGGGAAGTGGTAGAGAAGGGGGTAGGAGGATAAATGTGGTGCAAATAATGTATATGAATGTATGTGAATGCAAAGATGAAACCTGTTGAAGCTGTTCCAGGAATCAGGGGAGGGAGGATGAAGAAGAGCAGAGGAGGGAGTGAATTCAAATATGATATATTTGATACATTGTAAGAACCTTTGTAAATGCTACAATGTACCCCCACCCAGCACAACAATAAAAATAAATAAATAAATAAATAAATAACCCTGAATTCAGCAGTTTCCAAAGGACTTTGGCATAATCTGGGGGAAATACTGCATCTTTCTCTACTAGGTTGACAATGTGCACAAACACATAGAAAGGCTGTAAAAATTTACACCATTTAGAGGGAATTTTTTCTTTACTTTGACCTTATAATATTTTCCTCCTCTTAGGTATTCATTCACATGTCAAAAACTGGAAAAAGCTGATTTCATTTGAAAATCAAAGTTATTTTTAACATTGTTTTCAACTCATTAGCATACCCTAAGAAAAGGGGAAAACATTTTAATTATGGAAGTTTAAAGTGTTTTGGAAATCTAGTGAGGGAATTTATTGTTATTGTATATTTTGGGATGGGGGCTGCTTCTGATATCTAGTAGGTGGAAAGCAAGTGGACAGAAAGTAGGACAATCACACAGTACAAAAAATTGTCCCCATTGCTTTCAATGCAGTCATGTAAGAGAAAACTTTTTATAATTATGGGAGCCTACACCCTAACTTCATATTACATATAAACACAATATACTCTTGCATGATATTGACATGTGCTGAGTTTTTAAGGAATGCAAAAGTTTGGAACTTAGTCAAGAGTTGCTCACCATTTCAAAACATCGTACTACTTCTTTCCTCAGCTGCTGTCTAAGAGTTCGGTTCTTCTGAGGAAGCTAAGGCCATGCTGGGGCGAGGTCCTCACTTCATGCAGCGACTAGCACCTCATTGGAAGTTGGCTCCATGGTCTCCGAGCTCACCTGCATCTACTCTGCCCTCATCCTGTATGAGGATGAGGTGACTTTCACAGAGAATAAAATCAATGCCCCACTAAAGCAGCTGATGTAAATGTTGGACCTTTTTGGCCTGGCCAATGTCAACATCAGAGCCTCATTTATACTGAAAAAGTGGTGCTGTGCCAGCAGGAGGTCCCACCCCTCCTCCAGTGCTGCACAGTTGAGGAGACAAACATGGAAGCAAAGAAGGAAGAACAGGAAGAGTCTGATGATGTTTCAGTCTTTTTGACTAAACTTCTTTGCAACATGTTCAACAAAAAGCTGGACTCTGATTACCATTGATCTGGCTGACAGTTTGGGGGAAAAAAACTGTATGTCCTACTGAAAGAAATATCACGTTTTTCAATCAGTTTGCAGTGATTTTGTGGAAAGCGCATCCTTCAGAGGGATTTCCAGTGGTTGTGCCTATGCATTTACATCTCAAAATATGTAATATTTATTAAATTGGTTTCCTTTATTGTTTAATATGATTTAGGTATTACAACTGTCTCTTTATATTAGATGTATAGATTGCACTGCCTATAATTTTTTTCAGAATAAAGTAAACATTGCACAGTATTTATTTGAAAAAGAGAAGTGTTCAGTTCAATGAAATTGAATACTGTCTTATAAACCTTGGTTCCCTAAAAACAAGGATTTTAATTAGTACAACTTACAACTGACAAAAAAATGGATTAAATAATTAAAAATGGCATGGTTAAGATATATATTGGAAAATATAGTATGTTTAAAATAAAATGATTTGCGTATGCCTAGCATTTGATTCCACTAAAGCACAAAGAGGTACAATTTATGTCTGTTGCTTTCACAGAACTGACAAGGTAGCAAGAAACAACACAATAACAAAAACAATAAAAGGACTGTCACTGTAGAGTATACCAATTATATCAAGCATTTAGAGTTCCATACTTTAAAGATATACACATTTCTTTATTTTCTGAAATTACTTTTTAAAAATTCCCATTGATTTTCTTTTGGGAACATCTTTCTAATATTTACATATTTGCCTTCTGGGTTTTCTATTTGAACCAAATCATTTATTTGCATTGTTTATACACACACACGTACACACACAGGTTTGGTTATTCACTCCTGTCCAGCCTATTCATTATTCAAACAGGAAATATAATTTTAGACTCATTTTACTGTAGCTTATAATGATACTCAGGTGATTCCAGTTATTAGTTGACTGTCAGGCTGCCTTTCTCAGATAACTATTGGCTTAATAATGGAAGTTATTTTTATAAGAAAATCAAGAATGGGATCATTCAGTTTCTGAATTGTTTATACTCAAAAAGTCATGAAATTTCTTCCTTCCATTTTAACAAAACTGTGAGTAATCTGTAGTCTAGTTATTATGCAGTGTGCATGGAGTAGTAATGATTCAACTGATCAAAGGAGGTCAATGAACACAAAAAAAAGCCTTTCAGTTTCTCAAAAATAAAAATAAAAAAGAACTAAATGTCAAACAATAATTTTCTAACTACTTGTGGAAAAAATCTTCATAATTAGGAAATAACCAGGATTCTTGAGTAGTCAGGAAAGAGTCAGGATAAGGTAGACTTGCATTTGTGCATTTCAGAAATTAACTGGGCAACATTAGCAAGGTGTGTTCACCATGACAATGAGTTGACCAGTCTCACTGCTAAGGGGGAAGGAGAAAGGGTGAGGTTAGATGCTGGGAGGGAGGAGCAGGAAAGATATGGTATAAAAGCCTGAATTTAAAGTAATGGACAATTTAGAATGTAACACATATGTACAGGAAAGCAATGCGAGTAAACTCCCTGTATAGCTATCCTTATCTCAACTAGCAAAAACCCTTGGTCCTTCCTATTATTGCTTATACTCTCTCTTCAACAAAATTAGAGATAAGGGCAAAATAGTTTCTGTTTGGTAATAAGGGGGTGGGAGGAAGGGGGGAGAAATGACCCAAACATTGTATGCACATATGAATAAAACAAATTAAAATAAATAAAGTAATGGACAAAGCCCTATAGACTCTTAGAGAAAGTAGTAAAGATGAACGACTTAATATATAAAACTGGTAATAATATATAGGACAGACATTTATGAAGAGAAAGACAGATATAAATGACCTCAGGCATTTGGAAAAGAGTTTGAAATACAAAGATTAGTTTCAGATTTGATGAAATTGAGATGATCAGTGGGAACAGATAGCTTTAAAAGTCAACATAAAAGTAATGGTTGAATCTCTCATCACCAGAATGAATGAGCTCATGGAAAGGATGAATGTTGGGAAGGTAAGAGGTGGAAGATGGGGCAATGGGCATTACCCACACGTTAAAAGACCAGAAGAGCCAGCAAAGCAGCCAAAGAGAATGAATGCTACTTTACATTCAGATGATAAAATTATGGAAAGCTTTTTCCTTGCCAGGAGGGTGGCAAAAGATAAAAATAAAACCTGATTATTTCTTTAAAAGTAAGAAAGGTATATGGACCACAGAGTCATAAAAGTTCACTAACATTCTATGACAGAATTTCCTGAACTTTTCAGTTGACATCAGAAATCACAGTCCTATACAAAAGTAACATATACATCCTTCCACAAAGAAAGCTAGCCTAACAGAAAGACATTCTAGTTACAGAAAACGGATGTAGTCATATATAGGTCAATTGACTCATAGATACTATTATAAATTTTCAGAAAATAACAGTGAGCAGAAATGAGCTATAAACCTATCATCAATCATCACAGAAAGTTGCATCACCATAGGAATTGTTCTGACTCAATCTAACAGAGAAATTGCCTGAAGGTCAGTCCAGCTTAGTTCACAGATTAAGTTGTAAGCAATAGGTAAAGGTAAGAGTTGCAGAGATTGCTACATTCTTCAAAAATTATCCTTTATAATCTATGTTCATGTGTAAACTGAAGTTATTTACATCAAATTTCTCAATCTTATTAACCCATCTCCAGATAGTTTTAATAGTTAACTATTTGCAGAAATTAATCAATATACCACCATGACTAAATATTCTTAATTTTAAGTGCTAACTGTAGCTGCCATCTGTGAACGTGAAGAAGTCTATGAATAAGATGACCTATGTCCTAGTTTGCTGGGGACAATCAGTTTACTGTTCTTCCATGAAGAATCATTCATAGACCCTTTTTCACTCTTAACATGTGAATAATTCATTACATGGACTCCACATTAATGAAGCCAAGCACACAGAAAACTTTCATAAACTACACTTCTTATTTTTCACTTCACAGTGATTCCTAAATTACAAAAATACCTGTCATATGCTATACACATCCATTACAATTGCTAATAACTTGTAGGATCCTGCTTATACTTTCAGGTCTAGCCTAGAGACAGTTGGGACTGCCTCCTAGTGGTGGGGTGATTCTTGGCTGCCCCTGACCCTACCTCTGTTTAAACATCTGGTGAAGTTCTCCCATACTTGCTTATCAGCTTTGTCCTCTTTCCATACCATATAATAAAGCTCTTATGTCTCCACATTCAAACCATGCTAATGAGAAATGTATCCCAAGTATGAAAATCTTCATATGTTGAAGATTTTACTTTGTAGAAAGGGGAGAAAAAAAAACAGGCTTGATTTCCCCAATGATCAGGAATAAGGCAAGCAGGTCCACTTTTGCTACTTCTATTCAATATCATACTGGAAGCTCTAACCAGAGTAATTAGGGAAGAAAAATAAAAGAATTCAGATTGGAAAAAAAAAAGTAAAATCATCTGTATTCACAGATGACATGATAGTCTAGTGGAAAACCCTAGAATTTGCATAAAATCTGTTAGAATGAATAAATAAATTCAGCAAAGTTGCAAAATACAAAATTAACAGGCAAAAAACAACTGTATTTCTATACATCAGCAATGAACAACATGAAAGAGAAATTAAGAAAATAATTTCAATTATAATAATATTGAAAAAAAATACTTTTATTAAGATGGCCATTATAAAAAAATAGAAATTAGTAAGTGTTGGTGATGAAGTGGAGAAAATGGAATCCTTGCACATTGTTGGTGGGTAGCTGTTATGATAAAGTGGTGAGTGGTTCCTCAAAAATTTAAAAATTTAATTATGATCCAGTAATTTCATTTCTGCACATATACATAAAAGAAATAAAATTAGGGTCTCAAGCAGATATTTGTTGTTGTAGACTGAATTAAGCAACCCTCTCATCCACTTCTATATGTGGAAACCCTAATCCATAGTATACCTCAGAATGCAACTATTTTAGAGAAAGTGCAATTAGTGACTCAGCAAATAAGAGAAAGGATGGACAAATGGACTACATGAAATTAAAAAGCTTCTGGAAAACACAAAAGAAATGATCCCTAAATTGAAAAGGCCACACAGAATGAGAGAAAAATCTTTGCTAGCTGTACATCAGACAAAGCACTGATAACCAGAATATACAGGTAGCTCAAAAAACTAAACTCCTCAAAAAATCAATGAACCAATAAAGAAATGGGCAGCTGAAATGAACAGAACATTTTCAAAGGAAGAAATCCAAATGGCTAAAAAACTCATGAAAAAATGCTCACCATCCCTGGTCAGAAAGGAAATGCAAATCAAAACCACACTAAGATTCTACCTTACTCCTATTAGAATTGCTACCACCAAGAACTCACCAACAATAAATGTTGGCAAGGATACAGGGAAAAAGGAACCCTTACACACTGCTGGTGGGAATGTAAGCTAGTAAAACCATTACAGAAAACAATATGGAGGCTCCTTAAAAATAGACCTAACATACAATCCAGCAATATCACTCCTAGGGATATACCCAAAGAAATGTGAGTAAGGTTACAAAAGGAACTTGCATACCCATGTTTATTGCAGCACTATTCACAATAGCCAAGTTATGGAAACAGCCAAGATGTCCCACTACTGACAAATGGATCAAGAAAATGTGGTACTAATACACAATGGAACTTTACTTAGCCACAAAGACTGAAATTTTGTCATTCACAGGTAAATGGATGGAACTGGAGAACATCATCTTAAGTGAAGTTACGCTCAGAAGGCCAAAAGCTGAATATTCTCCTTCATATGTGGATTATTGTCCTAAAACAAATGTGGCAAATTCTAAGGGGAGCCTGAGCATGGGTGGGACAGGGCAAGGGAAGGAAACCAAAAACCTGAATGTGATTGATGTACTTCCTGTACAGGAATGAATATAGTAATCTTATACCGGCCAAGGTCACCATGGGAAGGGGACTAGAGAAACTAGGGAAGAGTGAAGAGGACTGGAAGAGATGAAACAATTGGGGCTGTAATACATATGCATGGAAACAACACAAGGAATCTCCCTGTGTAGCTATCTTTATCTCAAACTAGCAAAAACACCATGTTTCTCTTATCTTTTATGTTTTTTCTTCTACAAAACTGGAGAACAGGAGGGCAGAACACATTCTGCCCAGGAAGGGTGGGGAGTTTGTACTGGTAGGAGGGGCTGGTGGCAGGGAGAAGGGCAGGAATACCCCATACACATGTATGTATGCAAATGCAAAAATGTTACCTGTTGAAACTTTCCAAGAATTGAGGGGGAGGGGAGAGGGGAAGAGAAAGGAGGTGAAAGAGAGCAGTGGAGGGGGTGAATTCAAGTATGATGTATTTGATACATTGTAAGAACCTTTGTAAATGCTACAATGTACCCACACCTAGCAAAACAATAATAAAAAAATAAAATACATACTTAAGTTTTATGGCCTTCAAAAAAAAATAAAAGGTAATTAAGGTTAAATGAGGTAATAGGGGTAGAACCTAATCCACTATGACCAGCGTCCTTGTATAAAAAGGAAAACACACCAGTGATGTACATAAACAAAAAAGACTACACAGTGGGAAAGGCGCCATCGGCAAGCCACAGAGAAAGGTGCCAGAAGAAATCAACTCTACAGACACCTTGATCTTGGATAGCTACCCTCTAGAACTGTGAGAAAATAAATTACTGCATTTAACCCACCTAGTCATGGCATTTTTGTTATAGCAGTCCTAGCAAACTAATATACTTCGGTTCAGAGCAGGATTAATTGCAGTACTCAAAACAGTCAGGCAACCCAAGTGTTGACAACCCATTGACAGATGAAAAGCTGGTACACATACAATGGAATATTATTCAGATTTTAAAAAGGAAATTCTGGCATACACTACAATGCACATGAACCTTGAGAACATTGTGCTCAGTAAAATAAGCCAGCCATAAAAACACAAATAGCTATGAGTCCAGTATGAGGTAGCCAACGTAGCCAAATACCTAGAGACAGAAAGCAGAAGGGTAGTTGCCACAGGCTGGGGAGGGTTGTATGGAGAGCTCTCTTTATAGGTAGAGTTTCATTCTTATCAAGTGAAGGGTACTAGAGACTGTACAACAATGTGAATGTATTTAACAATACTAAATGTTACACTTAAAAATGGTTAAAATGGTAAATACTATTTTTATGCTACCATAATTAAATTTTTAAAAGAATAAAATATTTAGGAATAAATATTACTAAGCATAAGACTTGTATGCTGAAAATTATAAAATACTACCGTAAGAAATTAGAGAAATAAATGGAGTGGCATCCAATGTTCATGGATTCCAAGATTTATATTGTTAAGATGATAATACTATCCACAGCAAAATTCAATGCAAAATTCCAAAAGCATTTTTGGCATAAATAGAAAAATCCAGAACCAAGTGGGATGGTGCATACCTGTAATCCCAGGACTCAGGAGGCTGAGGCAGGAAAATTTCAAAATCAGGTTCAAAGCCAACCTGGGCTACTTAGTGGACCCCTATCTCAAAAGAAAAAGAAATAGAAGAAAAAAAATCTATCCTAAATTCCTATGAAATTCCAAAGAACTCAGAAGGGCAAAAGCAATCTTGAATAAGAACAACAAAATTGAAGGACTCACACGTTCCAATTTCAAAACTTACTACCAAGCCACTAGTATACCTTAAATATAAACAATAAAATTAATTTTTTAAAAAAGCTACAAGAACTAGAAAAGTCTGAAAGCTCCAAACACAAAGAAATAATAGATGTTTAAGGACACAGAAATGCTAATTACCCTGAATTGATCATTACACATTGTATACATGTATCAGATTATCACAGAGTACCCCAGAAATATGTACAATTATGTGTTAATTTAATTTTTTAAAGAAAGCTAAGAGAATTAAAATAGAAAGTCAATTAGGAAACAACAGGAGCAACCACACTGCAGACACATTTTGGCTACTGATTTTCAGAAATAACAAACAATAAAAATTTGTGTTATTTGACATGCCGCAGAGTTGCAACCAAGCCTTTAGTATATAGGCCTCTGGGGAACATTCAAGATCCAAATTAAGCCAGGCATCCATGGCTCACGCCTGTAATTCTAGCTACTCAAGAGGAAGAGATCAGGAGGATCACAGTTTGAAGCCAGCCTGGGCAAATAGTTCATGAGACCCTATCTCGAAAAACCCTATCACAAAAAAAATTGGGCTGGTGGAGTGGCTCAAGGTGAAGGCCCTGAGTTTAAGCCCCAGTAGCCCTCTCCCCAAAAAAGATCCAAATTATATGTTTATAGGTAGAGAGATATGTGATAAAGCAAATATGATAAAATGCAAATTGTAAAAAAACTGTGTTATTTGAGAAACAAGTGAAAGAGTCCCAGAAATGCTAAAGTTAACACAACAGAAAACAGGCTTTTGAAGCATTCAAAAGAAACTCACGACACCAAAAAATAAGTGTGTGAAAGGATGGGTATCATTCCATAATGCAGTTATACCAAAATATGTTGTGCACCATAAATATATCCAAATATTTGTTAGTCAATTACAAAATAAGTTTTTTAAAAAGAAAAGCAAAAGCTACAAGTAAAAAACAGTACAGTACTGGCATAAAGACAGACACAGAGACAAATACAATACAGTGCCCAGAAATAAACCCTGAAATATTGGTCAGATGATTTTTGACAAGGGTGACAAAACCACTTAATTAAGGACAATCTTTTTAACAAAAGGTAGTGGGAAAGCTGGATATCTACATGCAAAGCAATGAAGTTGGACCCTTATAACATATGCAAGAATTAACACAAAACAGATCAAAGATCTAAATACTAATACTACAAAACTCTTTTTTAAAAAAAAAAAAAAAGACAAGAAATCTTCATGACATTGATTTTGGTAATTCTTGAATATGATACCAAAAAGAAATATATATATATATAAACTGGACTCCTCCAAAATTTAAAGTTTTTCTATATCAAAGAACATGTGATTTTGGTAATTCTTGAATATGATACCAAAAAGAAATATATATATATAAACTGGACTCCTCCAAAATTTAAAGTTTTTCTATATCAAAGAACACTATAAGCAGAATGAAAAGGCAATCCTTGGAATGGAAAAATTTTATAAATTATATACCTGACCAGGACTTAATATCCAGAATACATAGAGAATTCCTATAATTCAACAACAATAAAAAGACAAATCTGATTTAAAAATGGGCATAGGACTTTAAAAGACATTTCTCCAAAGATGATACACAAATAGCCAACAAACACATGAGAAGATACTAAACATCACTAGTCATTAGGGAGGACAAATCAAAATCATGAGATATAACTTCCCACCCATTAAGATGGTTATTTAAAAAAAAGAGAGAGAGAGAATAAGAAGTATCAACAAGCAAGAACACAAAGAAGTTATACTTGCACACTGTTGGTAGGAATGTAAATGGTACAGCTGCTATGGGAAACAGTATCATGGTTCCTCCAAAAATTTAAAAACACAACTACCATATGACTTAGCAATTCCACTTTTGTTATATATCCAAAAGAACCGAAAGCAGCAACTCCATCAGATATTCTAACCAACACCCATGGTCATAGCAACATTATTCACAATAGCCCAAGGGTGAAAAGAGCCCACCTGTTCAATGAAAGATGAATAGATAAATAAAATATTATATATATGCCATGGGATATTTAGCCTTAAAAAGGAAATTCTGATGAATGGTACATCAATGAATCTTAAAGACATTACACTAAGTGAAATAATCTAAACACAAAGGGACAACTAGTGTATGATTCCACTCACATGTGAATTTATTTTTTATTTTTTTTTTTTTCTTTTCCAACTCTGCTGTGCCAGCTCTGTCATTATTCAAGTCCCACCTCCGTGCAACGCTGGCATGGGCCATTTTGTCCCTCCTGTGCATTTATCTCATTATCTTAGTTACTGTGGATTTATAATAAATCTTGATACCTTATTCTTTTTTTTTTTTCTTTTATTATTCATATGTGCATACAAGGCTTGGTTCATTTCTCCCCCCTGCCCCCACCCCCTCCCTTACCACCCACTCCACCCCCTCCCGCTCCCCCCCCCCTCAATACCCAGCAGAAACTATTTTCCCCTTATCTCTAATTTTGTTGTAGAGACAGTATAAGCATTAATAGGAAGGAACAAGGGGTTTTGCTGGTTGAGATAAGGATAGCTATACAGGGCATTGACTCACATTGATTTCCTGTGCGTGGGTGTTACCTTCTAGGTTAATTCTTTTTGATCTAACCTTTTCTCTAGTACCTGTTCCCCTTTTCCTATTGGCCTCAGTTGCTTTTAAGGTATCTGCTTTAGTTTCTCTGCATTAAGGGCAACAAATGCTAACTAGTTTTTTAGGTGTCTTACCTATCCTCACCCCTCCCTTGTGTGCTCTCGCGTTTATCATGTGCTCATAGTCCAATCCACTTGTTGTGTTTGCCCTTGATCTAATGTCCACATATGAGGGAGAACATACGATTTTTGGTCTTTTGGGCCAGGCTAACCTCACTCAGAATGATGTTCTCCAGTTCCATCCATTTACCAGCGAATGATAACATTTCGTTCTTCTTCATGGCTGCATAGAATTCCATTGTGTATAGATACCACATTTTCTTAATCCATTCGTCTGTGCTGGGGCATCTTGGCTGTTTCCATAATTTGGCTATTGTGAATAGTGCCGCAATAAACATGGATGTGCAGGTGCCTCTGGAGTAACAGTCTTTTGGGTATATCCCCAAGAGTGGTATTACTGGATCAAATGGTAGATCGATGTCCAGCTTTTTAAGTAGCCTCCAAATTTTTTTCCAGAGTGGTTGTACTAGTTTACATTCCCACCAACAGTGTAAGAGGGTTCCTTTTTCCCCGCATCCTCGCCAACACCTGTTGTTGGCGGTGTTGCTGATGATGGCTATTCTAACAGGGGTGAGGTGGAATCTTAGCGTGGTTTTAATTTGCATTTCCTTTATTGCTAGAGATGGTGAGCATTTTTTCATGTGTTTTTTGGCCATTTGAATTTCTTCTTTTGAGAAAGTTCTGTTTAGTTCACTTGCCCATTTCTTTATTGGTTCATTAGTTTTGGGAGAATTTAGTTTTTTAAGTTCCCTGTATATTCTGGTTATCAGTCCTTTGTCTGATGTATAATTGGCAATATTTTCTCCCACTCTGTGGGTGTTCTCTTCAGTTTAGAGACCATTTCTTTTGATGTACAGAAGCTTTTTAGTTTTATGAGGTCCCATTTATCTATGCTATCTCTTAGTTGCTGTGCTGCTGGGGTTTCATTGAGAAAGTTCTTACCTATACCTACTAACTCCAGAGTATTTCCTACTCTTTCTTGTATCAACTTAAGAGTTTGGGGTCTGATATTAAGATCCTTGATCCATTTTGAGTTAATCTTGGTATAGGGTGATATACATGGATCTAGTTTCAGTTTTTTGCAGACTGCTAACCAGTTTTCCCAGCAGTTTTTGTTGAAGAGGCTGCTATTTCTCCATCGTATATTTTTAGCTCCTTTGTCAAAGATAAGTTGCTCATAGTTGTGTGGCTTCATATCTGGATCCTCTATTCTGTTCCACTGGTCTTCATGTCTGTTTTTGTGCCAGTACCATGCTGTTTTTATTGTTATTGCTTTGTAATATAGTTTGAAGTCAGGTATTGTGATACCTCCTGCATTGTTCTTTTGACTGAGTATTGCCTTGGCTATTCGTGGCCTCTTGTGTTTCCATATAAATTTAACAGTAGATTTTTCAATCTCTTTAATGAATGTCATTGGAATTTTGATGGGAATTGCATTAAACATGTAGATTACTTTGGGGAGTATCGACATTTTTACTATGTTGATTCTACCAATCCATGAGCATGGGAGATCTCTCCACTTTCTATAGTCTTCCTCAATCTCTTTCTTCAGAAGTGTATAGTTTTCCTTGTAGAGGTCTTTCACATCTTTTGTTAGGTTTACACCTAGGTATTTGATTTTGTTTGAGGCTATTGTAAATGGAATTGTTTTCATATATTCTTTTTCCGTTTGCTCATTGTTAGTGTATAGAAATGCTAATGATTTTTCTATGTTGATTTTATATCCTGCTACCTTGCTATAGCTATTGATGATGTCTAGAAGCTTCTGAGTAGAGTTTTTTGGGTCTTTAAGGTATAGGATCATCACATGTGAATTTAAAGTAAGAAAACTCATACAAAAATCATACAGACAGAATATAGGTTAGAGGTTATAAAACTATGGAGGAAGGCAGAAATGAGAATTCATTGTTTAATAAGTCAAAGATTCTGTTTGGAGTGATGAAAAATTCTGGAAATAGACAGTGGGAATGGTTACACAATATTATTAATGTAATTAATGCTACTGAGTCTTACACTTAAAAATAATTATAAAGGGAAATTTGTATTATATGTGGGTATATATAATACAGATATTGGTTATGAGTTAAAAAAAAATTAAATGTTTCTAACTGCAGGAGCAAAAAGCATAGAAGAGCTGGGCGCTGGTGTCTCACACCTGTAATTCTAGCTGCAGGAGTCAGAGATCAGGAGGATCATGGCTCAAAGCCAGTCCAGGCAAAAAGTTGGTGAGACCCTATCTCAAAACACCCTTCACAAAAAAGGGCTGGTGGAGTGGCTCAAGGTGTTCAAACCCCAGTACCATTAAAAAAAAAAAAAAAACATAGAAGAAAAAACAGAGTGCATCTAAAGTAAATTGCCAGAAATGAGCTAGAGTAGTAAGGAGAGCGAAGAGATTTTGTTTTGATTTATCTATTGTGAAATATACTACCACCAAGTATAGTAGTTTAAAACAAATAGCATTTTGTTACCTCTCATTAGTTGATGAGCTGACCAGGCTCAGTTAGGCAGTTCAGCAGATGCATGTGATGCTGCCTAGGGCTGAAGTCATGGAGGACAAAGGTTGAGGGCTGGGTATGAAACAAACTAAGATGACTTTCTCAAAGATAGGGTAGTTTGTCTGAAACATCAAGAAGGATGGATCCACTTGGGACACTGGGATGCCTGGTCTTCCTTTCTCTCCATTTAGTTTCAGGCACTTTCTTTCTTTCCAAGTGGTCCTCCAGCAGGTCAGCTATGCTTATGAGGTACATTAGGTACAAAAGTTGAAGTTATCAGGCACTTTTAAGATGGAGGCCTGGAATTAGCACAGAGTCTGTTACTAAGTTACTGAAAGTTACTTCTGTTATTTTCAGTCCTTAAAGTGAGTGACAGGGTCAGCTCAGGTTCAGTATGGGAGGGAACTACATGAAAGTATGAATTCTGATAGTTGTGATTCATTGGGGGCCATCTTTGGAAACTAGCTAGCTATCACAGGGTTAATACATAGGAACAAGACTGATGAAAGGGCTCTCAGTTAGAAGGTTATTGAAATAGGCTTGGTAAGAGATTACAGTGACATTTTGTACTTGAAATATGGACAGTTGAATAGAATTAAGAGCTACTAAGTTATAAAATGGACTGAACTTAGTGAATAACTAAATGGCAGAAGGAACATAGATGACTGTGGTTTCCTTGTTGGGCTTAGGAGTTGATACAGTTGATATTCACTAAGATAGAGACTGAAGTTCAGATGTGGTAACACAGGTACTATAGTATCTGCACAATCAGATAGAAATTGAGTCTAGAGATCAGGGCAGAAGACACAGATTTAGAGATGTAGGTAGTGAATGGAGTATTCATGGGGGGTATGCAAAGTGAGAAGACAAACATGGTCTTAAGGAACTCAAATATTTACTGAGTAAGCAGAAAAGGAGTAGTTCCAGAAGAGACTAAGAAGAAAAACCAGGAAAAATGTCACAACAAAAACTAAATAAACAATTAAATAAAAAGTAGGCTGAGCATGTGGCTTGATGCTACAGTGTTTGGCTAGTATTTGTAAAGACATGGGTTCATTCCCCAGCACCACAAAAACTGGTGGTGGCAGGGGAGGAGTATTTCATAGAAGACAAAATTACTGTTAGTATCAAATGTGATAGAGCTATAGAGAGGTTAAATATGATCAAGGCTGAAAACTATTTTCCTCTTGGAAAATAGACATAGAACTTATCAGTAACTTGGCAAAAGCAGTGTCAGGAGTAGCATTGTTGCAGTGAATTAAGAAATGAATAAAGGCAATGATATGGAAACAATGATTAGTTAATTCCTTCAAAAAGCTCAGTTATTAAAAACAGGAAGACATAGTGGTAGGGACAGAAGGACAAGGGTCAAAAGAGAATTTTTTAAGATGGCCATATGCAAATAAATATTTAAATATTGTTGTGATGCAGTCAATATGGGGAGAGAGACACTGAAAAAGCAAAAGAGGGTAAGACTCAGAAAGCAGAAACAGATTAGCCTCCTGTGGAAGATAATCAAGAGTGTCTAGCACTGGACAGAAGTAAAGGAATGGCTAAGAGTAGAACTGAGACTGTACACATGATAGGTGAAATTCAAGAGCATTCTTTTCTGATGCTTTCTATGGTGATATGCTAAGAACAAGGACAGAAGGCTTGAAAAGAGTAAAGTAGGTTTTAGTATTTTTTTTCTTGGCAGTACTGGGGTTTGAATTCAGGGCCTTGTGCTTGTCACACCCACAGTCCTTAAAGGAGGTTTTAGTCAAAAAGGTGATTAGAAAAACACAAATTGACAGAAAGCTTCAGAACCCAAAGCAAGGTTGGAAACCATGACTCTATGGTAAGTTCAGTGGGCTCAACTATGTAGTCTTCTCTTTTGTCAGTTAGTAATCAGATGCAGAAAGAAAGTTATACTGATTCAAGGGAGGAGTTGTGGCAAAGAGGCATGATGAATGGGATGATGAACACCTACGAACTATGTCAACAAGAGTCTATCGGGAACTTTAGGCAACTTTCTTTTATTCCATTAATGGACTTCCAACTCACAATGTTATTAGCTTTGTAGTTTGCCAAAGACATGTATTGCAGTAGTGTAGGTGTTGCTGAGAGGTACTGTAGGTAAGGAGGAGATCCTTTAAAAAAAAAAAAAAAGTAAAACCAGCCTCTGTAAGATACAGACCATGGAATCATACCAGCCATTTCTAGGGATCAATGCCTCTAATCAGAACTGAATTAAAATTATAACTGGGCATGGTAATACACATCTATAATCCCAGCTACTCAGGAGGCACAAGTAGAAAGAAGCATCTCAAGTTGGAGGCTAGCTCAGGGAAAGTTAGCTAAATAAACACTATCACAACAAAACAAAATTAATTTTTTTTAAAAGAAAAGTATAGGAACCACATATATAACTTAAATTTTCTAGAATCCTCACTAGAAATAAAATTGTTTTTAATATACATTTGGGTTAACTCAATATATCCATAATATTATTTTAATAAGCAATTAATATAAACTGATAACTAATATATTCACATTCTTTTTTTACTGTGAAATTAAGGATGAATGTTTTATATTTACATTTCAATAATTAATTAAATGCATCTCAATTTAGACTAACCACATTTCAAATACTCAAAAGCCACCTGTGGTCTAGGGTATAACCAAAAAATAGAGCACATTCTCAGCATGCAAAAGGGCCTGGGGTTCAAATGAGAATAAAGGAAGGGAAGGATTAGGGAGGAAGAGAGGAAAATGTTAGTTTAAAAAAAAAAAAAGCCATATGTGGCTAGTGACTACCACACTGGACAGCAGCTCTGGCCTGGGGGTGTGGCTTAGTGGTAGAATACTTGCCTAGCATGCAGGAGGCCCTGGGTTTGATCCCCAGCACCAAAACAAACAAACAAATGAACAAAACAAGGCAAACAACAAACAAACAAAAGCCAGTGCAGCTCTAGATGTTACCACTGAAGTTCTTCCTTAGATACCATCATCTTATTCCTGTCATCAAATACAGTTCATAATATGTGATTACCTAGCATATACTGTCTAAAATGCTGAGTTATGCCAAAGTTTAAAAGTGAAAAGTCTACACACATGTAATATAATAAGTTCATCCTAAAACAGAGCTCTACTGCTTACTAAGTTCATGTTGACCACTTGCCTGGGAACTATCAGTACCTACACACAGCCAATGGCTCATAGTGATCATCCTGCCTACCCATTTGTGTGGCAAGCAAAAGGCAGGTACTCAGGTTGTACAGGCTACATAGGCTGGTCTTCAGTTCTCTTTACTTAGTAGTTACCACTCATCCCCCAATATTCCAGCTTTCAAAATGATGTTGATGTCTCCTCTCTTGTTCTCTTTGTTCTTATAGTTCATGTCTTTTTTCATCCCTTAAATTTTAGCATATTTTCAAGACACAGTGAAAATAAACACACATATTCAATTAACCATGCTTATCTAGATGCTGCTTTTATTATTAGGGCTGATTTATTTCAAAATCTACAAATTTATCATCAGAAGATAACTTCTCTGCAGACAAAGGGAACAAACCTTTTCAAGCTTCTTTAAAGAATTAATTCAACCAAAATTCCAGATATAAACAATATATATTTTAACGAAAATCCATTTTGCTCTTAAATTTTATCTATTAACATTTATACTTGTAATATTCTTGTGCATATAAACAAGCAGTTATGTTAACATGAAAAAAGAGAATTATGATAATGTTATTGAACACTAATGTGCTTCCTCTAGATGAACTGTAAAAACCTGTTAGCTGCCATTCAGTTGTGTGGATGTGCTGTGTGAGTTTTAAGTAAATATTTGGACTCCAATCACCACAGAGTTTATTTTTTATGGGAATCTGCAAAATTAACACATGTAGAAACTGTTAAGTTATCACTGTTCTGTTTAAATCTAAGGGGTACCCAATTTACCAGCATTTTCCAGACAAAGTATAAGTTAGCAAGCTCTGTCAAAAAAGCTAGTCATCACAGAAATGTAAAACAGGTCATGTTAAGGGGAGGGCACCAGTGAGAGGGGAAGAGTAAATAAAGACGGTAAAGGAGGGTGAATATGGCTGATATACTTTCTATGCAAATATGAATATGGAGCATTGAAACCTGTTGAAGTCACTTTAAGAAGGGAAATGGGGTGGGAAGGAGAATAATGGAGTGGATGAACCAAACCAGAGTATAATATATGAATATATGGCAATGTCTAACTATCATATATTAATAAAATGTTTTTTAAAAGATAGTCATCAATATTGTAAAACTTGTAATAGGATAATGTATGCTCATTAATGTGTTCTCAGGAAATGACACAAATTTCTTCAGCAGTATTGAGAATTTTTTTAAATCAATTTTACTGAATTTTACATTCTAAGTCTATTTGAAACAAGTTGCCCTTTTAAAAATATTCAGTCAATTTTATTTGTTCTTTTGAGATTGCTTTTATTATTTTTATTATTTCATTAGCATCAGGCCTGAGCAGTGTGCTCTAATCTTTTCAACATGAACCCACCCACATAAAACAGCCTGATGACTAATTAAGCTGTGATTATGGTAAAGTGAAATGCAACAGTGTTGATCCATTTGAGTAATGGATATGAGTCTTTTCTGAAATAATTTAGAAGTATCTATATTGTACTCTTTCATCAACATTTTTCCCAACTTACAACTTTTTAGTTAATGCATACATTTCCATTTTCTTTTGTAAGGTCAGCGCAATTCTTAAATTTAATTCTAGTACTTTTGAGTATTATTATGTATCAGGCCCTTGTAGGTGCTAATAATAAAGGGATTAATAAAACATTTTCTTTATCTTCAAAGACCTCATGATCTGGCTTGGAGACAGATACATAAACTAATAGCTATAAGCAATATGGATAAGCCCTGCAAAAAAGGTATGGACAAAGTGCTCTGAAGCCTAGAGGCTGGAAGGATTAATTCTGTCTGGGGAGGGTGGTGGAAGGAATAGGATTTTCCCCATGGAAAGAGGTGGAAGGAAGACTATTCCAAGCAGAGGCACCAACAAGGAAAAGAAAAGCAAAAAAAAAAATCACAATGAATGTACACAGCTTCTCTGGGAAACAATAAACAGCCTGGTGAGGCTACAACATGAGTTCCTGCAGAGTAGTGGCAGAAGTCATGTGAAAGATTCAAACTTTTTGTTATAAAGAAGGCATGAAAAGCCACAAAGGCAATGAAGGAGATGTAATTGGTATCTTCAGGAGAATCAATTAGAAAGCTATCGTCCCAGGCAGGGTGGAACTCTGAGTGTTAATTGTGGGACTAGAGAAAGGGGAATGGGTGGATTTGAGATGCATTTCAGAAGTGGAGTCACATGGACAAGACAGCTTTTGGATAGAGAAGAAAAGGGAAGAAGACTCAAAGACTCTACTATATGTTTTGGCTTACATGATGTATTACTCTAAAAAGAATATAGGATTTAAAAAAAATGACTTCAGAGAAGCAAACGTTTTCAAGACATTCAAGTGAAGAGGTGAAGAAGATAACTAGATATAAAAGCTGTGGCTAACGAGTACAGATGATACAAAAAATATAGACTTTTAGATCTAGTACATAAAGATGACATTTGCAATCATCTCAGCAGATGAAGTTTCAAGAGGAAAAGGGGGAACCGCTGCCAAATATTATACACATCAAAAGTCAGGTGATAAATGTTTAAAGCAAAACTTTTAAAGAAATCTTTTATAAGAAAATATGGGGAAATAACTTCATGACCAAAAGGTTAAGAAAGCATTTTTCTGAACAAGACATACAAAAAGCACCAATCAAAAAAGGAAAAACTTAATGAATTTAGCTACTTAAAAACACCAGCAAAAAAAAAAAAAAAAGTACAATACACAAAGCAGAAAAATACCTTCAACACATATAACTGACAAAGAAATAATAAATAGAGTATATAAGGTGTTCTTACAAATCAGAGAAGAGGCAGGCAATTGAAGACAAAAAAAAAAAGCCAAATACAAGAATAAAGCACTTCAAAAAAGAAGAAATCTATATCAACAACATAAAAAAGGGGACTTAATCTCAATCAAGAAAATATAAACTAAACCCAAAATGAACTATTACTATACACCCAATAAATTCAAATTTTAAAAGCCTAGCAATATTAAGCTTTGGCAAAAATATGGAGCAACTAGAATCCTCAGTTACTATTTGGGAATGTAAGTTAATATAATCAATTTGGAAAATCACGACAATACCTATCAAAGTTGAAAATATAAATCCCTTATAGCTCAGAAATTTCACTCATAGGATATATCCTATAGATTTGCATCCTTATATATACATTATATACATAGAAAAATGTTCAGAGTGGAACTGTCATAATTGTCCCAAACTGGAAATAACCCAAATGCCTATCAACAGCAATAGATAAACTATGGCATATTTATACAGTGGAATACTATAAAGCACCCAGCAATGAAAATAAATAAGCTAGAGACACATAATAATAAATTAATATGTTAAGTGAAAAAAGTTATCAAAATAATGCAATATAATTCAATTCATTTAAAATTCTGAACAGACAAAATGAATCCATATTGTTTAGGAATTCACAAACAAGTGGTTAAGTCAGAGGAGAAATGCAAGAAAGCAATTACTATGCACAACAGGACAATGGTTACCTCTGGGGAGGCAGAAGAGATTATGATGGCCAGGGATACACAGGGAGATTCTGTACTCTTAATAACATTCTATTTCTTAGTCTAGGAAGTGGTGACTACATGATAACAAGTTGATCATCTGATTTAATGCACATATAAACTTTATGAACTTTTGAATAACTTTGTGACAACATTCTAATGACCTAAATTTTGAAATGGTCTTACATTTTACAAGAAATGTGATAGTGTAAAGTGACCCAAAAATCTTGATTTCATGGATGAATAAAAGAGACCAAGAGACTAAGACATGTGACTCAATGGTAGAGTGCTTGCCTAGCATGATCATGGCTGGGAGTTTAATCTTCAGCACTGCAAACAAAACAACCAGCCAAAAAGAAAGAAGAAAGCATGTTCTCAAGTTCATTCAAAAGTAACTTTGAATACCACAAGAAAAAAAGGCAATTTTTAAAAAAATCTGAGATGACTTACATTTAAGTTTGCCTCAAGGCTGATGATTGAACTTCACTCTTTATTTCACTCCACAAACACTGTTGAGCCCCATCTTGTGTCTGGCACTGTGCCAAGAGCTGAGACTACAGGAAAACTTAGTCCTACTACATAGGCTTCTCTTAGCACTAGGACCCCCACTGATTCCTTTCCAGGGATAAAAGGTTTAGCTGACTTATTGACTGGAACATAATCTCAGGGTAAAACAACAGCAATTCAGTTCCTAACAAAAAGTCCAAACAAAAGGTATGCGGGAATCATCAGGTACTGATTTGAGTACATGATAACGTTTATGATTCAATGAGAAAATATAGGGAGAAAAAGATGGTAGTTGTTTTCATTTCTAAACATAGTAAATAAGAAGAGACAATCTTTAATTTTTACACCAGCAAAGGGAAAGACTGAGGAAGTCAGTGGCAGGAACAGAATCATGAAATGAGAGTTTTAAAAACTGAAGAAACAGAAGTACAATTTAATCAAAGTTTCTGCTCATTGTTTTTCAATAAAGTAAACCTATAAAAATGATGTGATCTCTATTACCAGCTTCTTAAATCATTTAAAAATGTTCACACTTAGCTCTGCAAAATAAAATTTACCTAAAAAGAGAAGAATTTGCCAACAGTGAGATTAAAAATCCAGTCTACAAACTTCAAAATTCAAAAAGAAGTTCCCAAGTTGTAGTTTAAAAAAAACTCTGAATGTTTCTTTACAAATAAATTAAGCTTCAAATATAGAGTCATTAATCTAGTTCCAACTCTCTACCTCATTTACACAACTTTCCCCATATTAGCATTCCCATAATGTAGCAAAGCAGTATCTTAAAGAGCAAAAAAGGCTCAGGCAAGAACAGAAAACACAGCTCATGAACATGAACCAACCAGTAAGGAATTTTTAAATTAGAAATTAAAATTAGTAAGGAATTAAAATTAATAAGAAATTAAAGGGGGAAATAGAAAGATGAGACCTGGTATCAGACTAGTCTCCTCATTTAATGCTCTATTACTATCTCTCTGAAAACCCATTAAAATGAGATTTAAGTGATGCCCAGAAATAGAAAAAAGGAAGGACATTCCACACAGTAATTTTCAATTACCAAAAGTCAAAATTTATGTCAGACTGGGGCAGTGACTCAAAGGTAGGGAACTTGACTGGCATGCATGAGGCCCTGGGTTCCATCCCATCACTGCAAAAAAAAAAAAAAAAAAAAGAAAAAGAAAAAGAAAGAAATCAACTTCAATTTAAATAAAACATGTTTGTTGATGCTGATCTAGTGCTCTGATTCTCAAATGATTGGCTGTTTCTTTTAATTAATGTTTGCTAATATACTAAAAAAATTAAACAGTTCTTATAGCAAAAGAACATAGAATCTGAATTCTAAGTAGCAAGATCTGCTTGCTACCTCCCACTGTGCGACTGTGAATAAGTAACCTAACTAAGCAACTCTGAGCTTCATTTTACCACCAACAACCTCTCAGGACTTGAGCAGATTAAAGAAAATATATGTGAAGAATACCATGTAAACTCCAAGGAGAGGAAGTTTAATTTCCTCAACTTATTGCAATGACTACTTTGTGCAAACTATTAAATATATAAGGATGAACACTGGGCCTCTCAAATGTGAGGCAAGTGCCCAACCACTAGGCTACACTCCTAACCCTTTATTAACTTTTCATTATGGAAACAACCTTAAATATATATAAAACACAGTATAGTGAAATCTTGCATCCTCTCCCTCAGCTTTAACAACTATCACTCAAGTGCTAATTTTGCTTCATCGGTACTCAACCCACCCCTTCTCTTCCTAATTATTTTGAAGCAAATTCCAGACATCATATCATTAACTTCCTGAATCCTAAAATCCAGTGGCCTCTTTTCAGTGGATGTACAGGATATAAAATCCAAAAGAGAAGTCTGGGCTAGAAATATGGATTTCAGAGTTACCAGCCATGAAATCAACATCTGAAGCTGTATCTTTGAATAGGGTCAAATATAAATGCATGGGGAACAGGATACTTTCTCTTGAGGCTTTCATTAAAAATGTAAATAAACATAAATCGCCATCGGAAACTGTGCATTTACAAAGGCCTATAGAATGTTTACCTCTATGATTTAAGATGTTTCTCCCCCTTAAAAAGGTGTCTCTGTATAGAAACAGTTACTACTCTAAAGGATTTAACAAAATACTTAAAACATATATTTTATGTAACATGACATTTAAACATTGATATTGTAACTGACTACAAATCTACTTTTCAAAGTATTTGTTAAAAACTTGTCACTCCATGTATATTTTACTAATCTTTAATGTGTAGAAATCTGTTTTGTAATTTATTTCATATGCATGTTTCACAGTAAAATTTTTTAAAGAATATGATTCCTATTTGAAATAGCTATGACAGATGATGGTATATCTTAGCAGCATTTAGAGCTTTGAACATACATAAGAATATTTGTATACTAAAAATATTTTATAAGCTCTTTAGACACCAAGCCGTTGAATCAGAGACCGCTTATTCTTACATTTTAGTTTTTACCCTGTGTCAAAATTAGTTATGATATATTTATACTCCAATCCTGAAAAAAAAAAAAGGACTCAAATTGTTTAAATCCTAATTTTACAATCTACTTAAAGGAATTTCTAAAATTTTCTCAAATAGTTTTCATAAGCTGTTAAATAAAGATTAACCTCTTTTAAAAAGTATTTGTGACCTTTGGAATGGAATGTAATTTTGTTCCTTTGATTATATTAGCCACAAAGTAAAGGATCCAAAGGCGGTAAAAGAGGTACAATTTTTAGAAACAATAGATCTTCAATGTTTAAATTTTGATGGGTCATCATTGATTAAATGGAGTCTAAGTCCTATTTGATTAGAAAGAACTCGGAAATACTTTCAGCATATCCTTATCTTTCAAATAATAGTCCTAGAAATTTAAATGTACAATTCTATAGATTAGAATAATGCACAAATTAGCTTCAAGTATACACCATATACTTCTTTGCTTCTCCCCCAAGGGAAAAAAACTGGATATATTTAAAAGCAGTTCCAACTTTGGCTAAATTGTATAACTGACATTTCACCTAAATTACTGACAATTTTTTGGCAAATATTTTTGGTCTTTTAATGCTTTTGAAGGACTAAAGTGTTTTATGTAAAATCCAATTCAGTTTTAAAACATGCTTAAGGAAGCACTGGATCAAAATGGAACATATCCCTCCTACACAAACACACCCCAGTTCTTTTCTCAGATATCAGTAAATATCAACATGATGATTAAGAAGGCATACTTGCGTTCTCAGTAACCATCTATTAAACAGGGGGTTGGGTGGGGGGAAGAACCTTTTAGTTTTCAGAAAGTATAATTCAGACACCTTAACATTTAACCAGATACTTTCTTTAAGATAGTGGAGACATATTTTTGTTTCAAATCAGCTATGCATTACTATTATTCAGTACTAATTTTTAAGTTAATTTTTTAAATTGTTGAAATTGAATTTTCATTTTCATTTTCATTTGAGACATTTAGATGTATGGGGGAAGGGAGAGGATGTGGAAATATAGAACAACTTGTTGAGAACTTGTTCTGCTTTTAATTAGGGAATTTTATAAAGATATCTTGTTGCTGTTCTTAAATTAATCCTGCCTCAGAAGCCAAGTGATTTTCTGGTCTTGAATAGTAATGATACAGCTTCTCTTTACCAAAACATATATTAACCACGTTTTCATATCAGATACATTTTATTTCTGTACCTCTAAAGACAACCTCAGTGCATCAGGCAACCTTGTCAGGGGGCATTAATGACATCATTAACATTATAATTAATTCTGCCGGAATGACTAGTGAATTTATCTTTTATTTTCACAATTGAAAAAACCAGACAGTTTACTTGTAAAAACTGCTATTTTCCACCAAATACATGAGAAAACTAGTAAGTTTCTTCTGACAAAAGAAATCATTTGGTTTTTGGTCTCTGTAATACAGCCGGCACGAAATTGGCTGACAGTGCGTGTTTTAAGTTTTTACCTGTTTCTTCTCTCAGATTCCCTCCTCTCACGTTTAAAACCCTATAGGACTTTTTCAAAACAATATCAAAATCGCAATTTAGAAAAAACGTTGTCTTTATAGCCTCAGTAGTTGGTATAAGACGATGGCAGAAGAGCTCCCCAACAAGCGAGGTTACTCTACCGAATCCGTTTAGAGCTTCAGCAAATTAACCCAACACCCTTGAAATAGTTTGAAGATTAAAAAAAAAAAAAACTTAAAAAAAAATTACAAATCTCAACCCCAAATACCTCCTACAGGTTCACCGAAGGCTGGGCTTTGTTTTTTGCCCCACAGTCTCAGCAGAGCACACAAGCTATGAACAGAAAACGGGAAGATTTCGTTGAGTGCTCAAAGAAGTCTTAAGGTTGCTAATTTTTTCTGAGGTTGCTACATCTCCTGAGGTTGCTTCAATTCCAATGTGTTACAGTTGTGTCGCCAACACCGAAAACTCAAGAAAACAAAGTGTCTCTTTCCCCAGAAGGGCGCCTGAGCTTGGTTCTCAAAGAACCTGCCTGTTAACAGGTGGCCGCGGCGGGAGGGACCTTCGCTTCCCCGCTCCTCCCGCCGCCGCCCTGCCCGGCCGGCCACCCGCACCCGGCCGCGCCCCGTATGCTGCCAGAGGTGGCACCGCAGCCCCGCAGGCCCCGCGCCCTCCCACCCCAGTTTCCACCCAGGTCCGCGGGGCCTGGGCGCAGGCCCGGAGGCCCAGGGAGCAGCACGTGCCTCTCCTCGAAGCCTCGTGCCGCTCGCGGGCGGGAAGTGTGGCCCAGCCTCCGCGCGCCCACCGCATACCCTCCTGCCTGGGGGTGCTGGTGTCGAAGCTTCTAGATGCCATGCAGTGACCCGGCCAGGGGGCGCGTCCGACCTTCCCACCCGCAACCTCAAGTGTGACTTTCTGGAATAGGCTGTCTAGGGCCAATCAACAACCGCAAGGAAACTGAGGCCCAGGGGTTCGGGTACCTTGCTCCGGAGAAGGCCACATGGTTGTCCGAGCGAGTGCAAGGCCGGGTCTCCTGGCTTCGTCCCACCCAGCAGCCCAGAGGACAGCTGGGCCCCTCAGAAGGTGGAGGGTAGAGGCTCCCCAGCACTTGGGCCTCGAGAGGTGCGGGCGGCTGCTGCGGGGGCCCACGCGGCCGGGGACGGGAAAGGCAGGGCCGCAGAGGTGAGAGCCCAGGAGGCCACAGCAGCCGGGTGCCCAGGCCCAGGCGGTGAGCGCTGGGCTCCCGCGTCCCGGCATCCCCGGCACGTGCGGGGCCCGCACGCGAGGGGCCACCGCGCACCCGGCAGGTCGGGCCTGGACGCCAGTCCCCCGGGAGGCGGCGCCTAAAGGGCGACCTGAGCGGACCCGGCCGGCCCTGCCTGCCAGGCCCGGGTGTGGGGGGGGGGGGGGCGCCGCGGGGCCACGCTAGGTGAGGCGGGCGGGGGCTGCGCCTCCAGCAGGCTTCAGCTTAGTCGGCGAGGCTCGGTTTGTTGGGGTGGAAAGGGAGGAAAGGGTGGAAATGGTGGAAAGGATGGGCCCAAGCCAGGCCGACCGAATCCGGAGGCAGGACACGGGCCAAGAAGGCTTTCAACAGCCGGGCGCGCAGCCCTGCGACCTCGCTGGCGCGGGACCCTAGGGCAGGGTCGTTCTCCGAACCCGGCCTCGCTGCGTGTTCTTAGGTCTCACATGGAGTAGAAAGAATAGAGGGTGTTGGTCACTTCCCAGGAAACTTTTCGTTGTTTCCTTATTTCCTTCCCTCCAATGGACAAGTTGAGCAGCTTCTTGGCCTTGCAGCCAGGAGCTATCAGGCCAAACCCAATCTGTGGAGTTCGGGCTCTGGATTTTTGTGGGTGTGCACCCTTGACCCCCATCTGCCCTGAGAGGGAGGTGGATCCCCCCTTACCCACCCCTAGCTCCATGCCGGGCGTGTTCCTACCCGGCCCGGGTGAAATGCCCCCTCGTCGACTTTTCCAGGTTTTGTGTTTGTATATTTTAAAGAAACTTTACAACATGAACAAAGATAATTTGGCTACTTCTGGCGCAGGCTGAGGTTTATAGGGACATCTTACAGCACGTGGCAGGAATGACTAGGATTCCCCCAGCCGCATGAAGCTACCCGGTACAGCTCAGCAGAAAGGAAGGTTGTCTGCTGCCAATATGCAGGACACAGATCGGTTTTTTTGTCGTTTTGTTTTCTTTTCCTTTTTGGCTCAGCTCTGAGAGCATTACAGAGCTATCGTTTCCCGCCTCCCGTCCCTCTTCCCCTCCCCCTCTCTTTCTGGTGCAGGCAATTAGGGTGAAGAAATCAGTGCCAGGCTCCTGCCTCTGAAGAGAAAGGAATTGCTTCCAGAATTGAGTCCTGACACCTGTCTCTGTCCTGCATGGCGAGGGAGATTCGGGGTCAAAACCTTGGGGGGTGTAGGAGGCCAGGCTGACCGTGGGGTGTGAGAGGAGACACTCCCTAAACGAACGTTTCTGGGGGCTTCTCTTACCACGACTTCCCACCCTATTCTTTTGGTCTCCAGTTTCACGCAGGTCATTAACGCGCGGGTTATTAACGCAGTTCCCCTCGCTTTTAGCCCCCCGAGACCGGGACCTGAGGCTGGAATCAGAAGAGCAACACTGACAAACCGTTCATTAATTTGCATTTATTTTCGGGAAATAATGTAGATAAGGAGGAGGAGGGGAACTGCCTTACATTTCAACAAGTAATTTGTGATCTTCACATCGGACAAATCAAATTTACAAATTGCTTTCCCACCTACTGGACGAAGCGGCCAAAACCAAAATTGATACACAGGCGCGCGGGCTCACCGCAGATTTCGGAGAATGAAGGTGCACTAAAAACTTACTAGACAAAAACAGGGATGTTTAGAGAGGAGCAGACAGAGGAATTGGCTGGGGCTTGGGGCCTGGGTTTCTTTCTCCACAATGCTGTAATTTCACCTTTTTTTGTTTTCTTTTGGTTTTGGTCTCTAAGCCGGAACTGCGACCCATGCTTAGACCGGGCGAAGGGGTCAGTCCTGCGCCCCGGCCCAGCCTAGCTCCCACCCCTGAACCCTGACTTGACTGTTTCCACCACACTCCCGATCCTCTGCACCCAGCTTCTCGGAACCAAGCGGTTCTCTTTAATAAATACGCAGAGGGAGATGTGAGGAGAGCAGGACAGCTTTGTACCAACTGAAAAATAAAAAGCGCCATCATTTGAGGAAAAGGGACAGAGGGAAAATATTTTTTGCTTTTGCTTTATATATATGTGTGTATATATATATGTGTGCTGTATATATCTTAAAGTTCAGTTTCCTGGGCGCTAAGACGAGATATGCTCAGTTCAACCAACAGCAACTAAAAAGTGTAAGTGGTCCCTGGAACGGACCCGACTATGTACAGCATTCCCGCGGAGGCGGAAGCTTGAACCAGTCCAGCTCAGGGCGGTGGAGGGGTGGGGGCGAGGCTAGGGGCGCTGGAGGCTGGGCGTGCTCCTCCTGAGGGCCTGGCCCAGTGCACCCCACTGGGGAGGAGGAAACGCCAGGACGCGATGGCCTGCAGGCGGGGAGTGGGATCCAGGGTAGCTGAGGGGCGACAGTCTGCGGGGCAGAAACACTTGGTGACTGTTTTGATTTGGAGTAGTGTGTCTGGGTGCACGCCAATGGGCAGATGCACGCCAGTTAGTGACTCCAGGGTCCAGAAAGAATAAATAAAAGTGTTGAGCTCAGGCAGAGGGTCAGAGCGAAGAGCCTCCGAAGGCTGCAAGTGCATAATAGCTGTCCAGAAAGACTGGAAGGGGTGACTTGGGGGTTGTGTGGGGGTTGTGGGGGACAGCACACAGCTATCCCGCATAGAACGTGTGGGTCAAGCCGAAGCACTGGCTCCCTTATCCAAAAGGTAGGCAGGTTTGCAAACCTCCCAAGCATGTGGCACAAATATGGGAGCGGCAGTGCAGGCAATTGGGCATCTTTTGGGGACGTGAAATCTCAGTTTTGGAGAAGCCGAGACATGGGCGGTGCAGCAGCAGCAACAGGGTGGGGACCACGGAGGGCGCAGGTAGTTGCGTTTCTTCTCCTCTTCCTCTCACTCCCGGGCTCACAAGACCTGGAACCGCCATGAGGCTTGGTCCTTATAGTCCAGACAGTCGGTCGAGTTGAAGTTGAGTTTCCAGGCGGAGGAAGCAGCGGCTGCTCCAGGCTCCTTGTAATCCAAGCAGTCGGCGGAGTTGAAGGCAAGCCCCGAGCCACCGTAACCTTGGTGATGATGGTGGTGGTGATGGTGATGATGGCCTGAGGACTGGCTCAACGGGTGGTGCGCGTGCGGGTGGTGGTGGTGGTGGCCTGCCATGGAGGAGGGTGCCATGGGGCTGAGCTGGTGCGGGTGGTGATGCGAGTGCATGGGAGCTAGGTAAGAGCTGCAGTCCACGCCGCCAAAGTAGGACGAGGAGGGCGCGGGGTAGCCCTGGCCGTAGCTGCCTCCCTGGCCGTAGGACATGGGGTAGGAAGCTGCTGCCGTGGCCGCACCCGCGGCTACTGAGCGCTGCATACAGGAGGCGTTGCTCGGCGCGGCCAGTGGCTCGGGCACTGACACCGACGGCGCTGAGCCAGGCGAGATGGAGGCTGGGCTCCAGATGGACGAAGCAGCCGGCGTACTCAGAGACGACGCGGCTGCCACCGACGGGTTCCCTCCAAGGCCCGCAGCCGCTGCGGCCGTGGGGTTGGCGGAGGCGCTGGACGCCGAGCTAGACGAGGAGGCAGAGCTGGACACAGCGGGAGGCGTGAATTGGCCGCTGCTCTCGGAGCCGGAGCTCTCCCGCACTGGAGACGACTTCTTCTTGACTGGGCGGCTCTTGGTTCCGTTCCCGCTCTGCTGCTGCTGGCGGCACTTGGCGCGACGGTTCTTGAACCAGACCTGCAGCGGGCCGGACGAGAGAGAGCAGGTTGGGGGGGGGTGGGGGTGGGCGCAGCTTCCTGCTCCTCCGCCCCTGCGGCCACCACCCCCGCCCAGGATCTCGCGTCCCTCTCCATCCAAGCCTCCGCCCCCGCCAGACCCTGCCCCCTCCCCCGCACGTCGGTCTGCAGCCCCCGCGCCCTCCCCCATCTTTCTGCGCAAAGCCGCTCCTCAGCTGGCTCCGGAGTAGGAAAGCGCACCTCCCCACCCGCAGCGCAACTCTGCCCGAAGGCAGAACGTTTGCGTCTGTCCAGCCAGAAGTTCAGCCATCTCTAAGCTGCTGCTGTCGGCTCCTTCCCACTGCCCGTTGAATGTTTGGAGGCCCTGTTTTCCATGCACAGAGCTCAGGAAACAGAGGATTAACACTGAGCATCGGAGTGCGGGACGGGCACCAAGTGTGGGGCCTTGAGCGATTTCATTGAGCCGGCCTCCCAGGGAAGGCGAATATTTGGGTAGGAGTAGGAGCAAGGATGGAGGCTAAACAGAGGCTGTACTCGAGTGAATACTGGGGCTTCTTGGGAAGATAGTCTGAGTGAGATTTCGTTGGATTTTTTGGCTCCAGGTGAGGAGCCAAAAGGAAAGTCCAGTCGTAGAGTTCTTACTTCTTTCGGTCCTTTCTCGAGCCTTCAGGGAAAGAAGGCGAGACAAAAGATTCTTGCGGAGAGTTCGGAATTAAAATCCGAACTGCATTTTCGGAGCCCCTTCATCTTAAAACTAGAAATAGTAAAGCCAACAGGCAGGTCTTGCACTGAATCGGGCAGAGAGCGCGTCTAATCAGACCGACGCCACCCGTGGAGCATACTCCCAGGCTGAGCACTAGGCTCTGGCCAAGCTCCACTCTTGCCCTCTCAGAATCCCCAGGACACAAGGCAAGGGCGGAGACCGAAGTTGGGCCTGAGAGGGAAACTAAGTCCTGGGGCTGCACAGGAAGCAATGGCAAGTATCGGACCCTTAGGACACTTTACATTCGGGAACCTAGCACCTAGCTCTCCTCCCGAAATGCTGAAAACGACTTTCTTTACCAAAGGTTCCCTGGGGACAAGAGCAGGATTCAGGGCTTTAAGTCGTTTCCTTCAACTTTGCCCCCTTTCTTGGCTGACGCCTAGCGCTAGGGGGAGTCCGAGAGGGGCTGCCCAGTCTGTAAGCCTGCCTCCACACCAGACCACCTTCTCCGACTGGCCCCAGCGCCCCACCCTGACCCTAGAGCCCCAGGAGCGCGCACCTGGACTCTGGACTCTGGCAGGTTGATCTTGAGCGCCACCTCCTCGCGCATGAAGATGTCAGGGTAGCGAGTCTTGGCGAAAAGCGCCTCGAGCACGTCCAACTGTGAGCGCGTGAAGGTGGTGCGCTCCCGCCGCTGCTTCCGCGGGGTGGCTGCGGGGACATGGCAGGGGCGCCTCGGGTCAGCGGTGGCCACGTGGACTGGCGCTAGAGGGCCTGGGCAGGTCCCCTGGCAGGCCCCGAACCCGGCCGCGGCAAGAAAAGGCCGAGTTCCCAGCAAAAGAAACTCCCCAGGGAAGCAGAGCCTGAAGGCCACAGGTGGGAAAAAGTGCAAGTATTTGACTAGGAGCCCGGTTCTCCAAGACACTAGGGATGGCCTCCTCCCTCTCAGGTTAAAAGGAAGAGAAGTCATACAATCTCTTTTTCTCCACATCCCCCCCCACCCTTCCCCCGCCACAAACACCCACTCCCCTGGCTGGGGGACAAGCAGTGGAAAGAGGGTGCTCAGAAACACGACCCGGAAAACACTTGCCGAGGGAATAAATGGGGGTGAAAGAGTGGGAGCTAGAAAAGAAACCCAGGACTCAGCTGGAGCCGTCCACTACACAAGAACGAAAGCTGCTGCAAGGCACTGGCCTAAAGGACAATTTGATTAGAGAAGAATTCCCCTCCTCCAGTGCAAATACTTCGCATAAAGAAGTTTGGTTCTTCATATCAGGGCCTAGCAAGGGTCCAGATTCCTCATTCAATGTTGGGGGACTCGGGGGGAAAGATTCACACACACACACACACACACATACCCCCAAACAAATCCAAGAGAAGCTCGTGGGAAACGAATCCGTGGGTAAATAAATGCGCTCTACGCGGGAGGTGGGCCCACAACCAAAGAGAGGTTGCGGGTATCGCCGGCTCAAATGGCGCGATTTGCACGTTTTCGAAGCTCTGGCCACCTCACCAACCTGTGACCCGCGATCACAACCCGACTGCACGTCTGGCATTGCAAAGAGGCTAAGCAACTGGCTCCCAGGGCCTGTTTGGCGACTACGTGGGCTCAAATTCGAGAGGCCAGAGTCCCAAACATTTGTAGAGGTTGGGGGCAAGGAGGAAGGGCCAGTGCTCACCCGGATAGCCCACGGAGGGGTGCAGGAGGTCCATGGCGGGCCCGGCTAGGCCCAGCCCATTCATGCCGTATGGGGGTTGTTTGAGGTAAGACATCATGCTAACAGTCGGGTGGAGGCGCCCCGACGGATCCAGGGGGCTTGGGGCCAGGAGCGGCGCAGAGCTCCCACCGCGAAGTCCTTCAAGTTGTTGCGTCTAGGGGCCTGGCCTAGGGAGACAGGAGACACACGGAAACCGTCACTAGAGTCACTTAGACTTCCATGTCTAGTCCAAGACGAGGAGCCCGGGATGGGGAGGGGGCGCAGGCTACGAAATTGCACAGGACACCCAACCCAACTCAAGGCCTTAGCTCCGCAATCACACACTGCTTCTTTGAAAAAGTAAACTTTTTCTGGATTATCCCTGCCTCTTTTCGGGCTTGGCATGGGCCAAAGACACTCTTGGGGTGTCCACAAGGAGTGGAGAGAGGTTAAAAGCATGACCATACTGCGAGGTTGGAAACTGGAATTGTGGAGTGTGCAAAATCCCAAGTGTAGGCAAAATTTTGAGTCCGGCAGAGGCCGGCTTCATATTGCTCAAGCAAATGTTCACTTGGCGCCCTGACGGCAGGCCGCCCAAAGCATGAGGGGTTGTTTCGTTTTGTTTCAAATGTTTCTGAAAGCGGGACAAAAAAGTAGACACTACAGAGGGCCAACGTGAGGAAATGCATAGGGCTTGTCCTCTCCGGGACGCATTGCCCATTTAGGACACGTCATTCCATCAAAGGTCTCCAGGCTGCCCCTCTGCCCTAGCCCGTAATCACCATTTCAGCAGACCTCTCTGTGCCCAGCCACTGAGGGATGGCTCACCCGCAGTCTCATTGTGTCTGAACCGCAGTTCCGGGACCAGGTCCCTCACAGGACGCCGAAGGGGCCACAGTAGAAGTGGCAGTTCCAAGAGGACGCCCGAGGGGTGCCTTGGACGCGACTACCCGCCCTTTTTCGCTCGAGCAGGCCGGGCCTTCTTTCTACCAAGTCTTGCTGCGCAGAAACAAGTCCCACCAGGGAATGAAGGGTGACCAGGCCATCGCCCCAAAGGGTCTTGGAGATTTAGGAAGCCTGAGTACAGCAGGTCGCGTGCGTTCTCTGCCATCCTACTAGCTGAACCCGCAACCCCAGAACCCGATCGAGAACCGAGAACTAGGCCTCAAGCGGTAAAGCTCAGGCAGATCGGAGCTGGCCCGTCGAAGCTTCGCTTCCACAGCTACTCCGAATGCGTGGCGCAACTGTGAGGAGTAAGGAAGGGGCGCCAAGGCGTAGGATGGGAGCCCCGGAGGGCCTGATCTCTACATCCCGCTTTGCGGGAATTCTGTAAAGCAGGCTAGAAACCCAGGCGAGGGAATTCGGGGAGAGACGTCAGAGCTAAAGAAGCTCCCCATCCCAACCCCCAACCCCGCTCCGGTCCTCTGGGACCCAAGGCCTGGGATCCGGAACCCAGCTTGCAGGGAAGGGGATGATCAGGGAAACATCCAGGGCTCAAGGTCCTCAGGAAAACAGGTTTCAAGCCAAGGCAGTACTGCTAGGGTGTGGGGTGAGTTTTCAAAGACTTTCTCCAAACTTAGCATTTGAGCTCGGTTACTTCGGAGGAGGCGGGGGAGGGGGCGCCGAGCCGCAGTGGCGGTCTAGGGGTTCTCCGCGCCCCAGGAGGGGAGCTAGGCCTCTCCCCAGCCCCGCCCACCTGCGGGGGGACTGGGGAAGCAAGGATCGGTTTGAGGAGGGGGGAGGCAGGAGTAACCAACACGCTCCCCGGAGTTCCGCGCGGTCCGCGGCTCTCTCCTTACCTGCCCTCAGCTGCCGGGGCCTCTCACCATCTACCTCGCGTCCTCAGGGATCCGCCGGGCAGCCAACCTGCAAAACAGAGCGGCACAGGAATTACCCCGGCGGCTGGACTAGGACCCCTGGAGTTCTTTATTTCTCCAACTTCCTTCTTTCCATCTCTCTTTTTCCAGGAGCTTTGTGCGTGTCCCTCCGGGTTTCACTTTATTGCACAGACACTTTGTTTGCAAAGCCCCACACGCTCCCAGGACATTGCTTAGCCCCGGACCGCGCCTAGGGGCCTCCAAGGGGGAGGGGATGCGAGGTGCAGAGTTGGGAGATGGCTCGCGGTGGCGGTTGCACTCTCGGTGCAGCGCGGAGGCGGTGGGGATTGGGAAAGTCCTGCAGAGGCACTTGGCAAACTAAATAAATCAAGCGATTTACCTTGTCGGAGTGGCTTGTCTTGCTCGGTTGTTTAGGTGATTGGAAATGTAGCCTGATGAAGATTGATCACCTTTCTACTGCCCTCCCCGGGTATGTGAACGCGAGGCGAGTGCGTAACGGGGCTAGGCCGCCAATCCGGGGCCTAGCGCGGGCTGAGTGACAGGGAGCCGGGCAATGGCAACGCGAGCCGGGGGTTACCTCCGCGCGCCCCCGCCCCACCCCGCCCCCTACACTCCGCCCTCGCCGCCCGCCCCGCCCCGCCTGGGTCGCGCGCTAACTCTGGGGCTCCGCTGGCAAATTCCGCGCAGAGGGAGTCGTGGAGGGCAAGCCGAACGCCCGAGTCCCAGCCGCAGAGGGGACCCGGGTCCCGAGGTCTGCCGGGGGACCCTCCCGCCCTTTTCTCGCCCTCCTGGCGCTCCCGAGTGGCAGAGAGGGGGCGAGGCGCTGGATAACCGGTTCTTTCTCTCTCCCGCGCGCCACCGGACTTGGCGGCCAGAGTACGGGCGCGCCGATTCGGGGGCGGCGGGCTGGAGGAGCGGCGGCCCCTGGCCCCTCTCGCGGCGCCGGGGGCCCCGGCGTCCGCTTCCTCCGCTCCCCCACTTGCAGACGGACGCCGCGAGCGGCCCGTGCCGGCGCAAGCTCCTTTGCAGAGCGCGCGGGAGCAGTTCCCGGCGCGCAGGTCCCCCTCGGCGCCTCGGGACTCCTGCGCCGGGAAGATCACCCGCCGGGGCAGGAGCCGCCACTTACCAACTCCTCGGCGTCTCCAGGGGTTCCCTGATCACCACCAAGGGTGTTTGCAAGTCTCAAAGCTGCTTCTGAACCGTTGGAACTCGAGTCTCCTTGCCCTCACACATACACCCTACTTCATAATCATAAGGTTTTGATAGGAAACTTTCTTTTTCACACTGTGTCTCCTTCACGTCGCCACCTACCAGGGACAGTCTAGTGAAAAATGTGGCCACAGCCCCCAGCCCCTCCATTTCTTTCTCATATGCTGCGGAAGGAGCCTTCTTGAAGCGATTTCCCCGGATAGTTCGTACTGCAAACCCCAGTCTCAGTCAAACAAACTTGCCGAACACGTCTACCTGAGTGGACTTTTCAAAGCGCAAAAGAAAAAAAAAAAAAAAAGGTGTTTTCGGCCCAACCCTGAGCCAGGAGATTCTTTTAAATGGCACCTCCTACCGAATATTAGGGACGAATATTAGGGAGTAAACTCCCTTTCGAGGAATTCCTACCCTTTCTCCTAATCTGCTCCCACCCCCACCCCAACGCGCGGATGAAAAGTTTGATCAGGAGTGAGCGCGAGGGCGATCCGGGAGTCGCCGGGCGCACCGCACTGGGAAGCGCCCGCACCGACCGGGCCGCGGGGTCGGGCACCCGGAGCTGACCAGGCGCGGGGCGAGGAGGAGGAGGAGAAGGAAGCGGGGAGCCCGCTGAGTGAAAAGGGGCCGCGACCGCCGCTCATCAAAGTGCTTCCCCCTCCCCCAGGCGACACTTTCCTTTGGAGTCCGAATAAAATACGGTAACAGAATATGATGGAGGGCACACTGTTTCCTTAACTGCTTCTCAAAGGACCCGGGAGATCTTCTTAGGACCTTTAATAAGGCTTTGGTCGGTTCTTTTGTTGATCTCTCAAAATCAACTCCTTCTAATTGAAGTTGGAGCTGAAAGCGAGCTAATGTTCAAAGAAAGTGGCCGCCAGACCAACGAAATTACATTTTTTTTTTTTAACGATGAAGGAACATCTAATCAAAGGGGCAGGGAAGGAGGGGTGTGAGTGGGGGAGTGCGGAGGAGAAAAGGAGGTTTTACAAGATCCTTCTCTGGTTCACAAAAGTCAGCGACACGGGCGCTTCTCTCCAGAACAAAGACACCGCGGCCCATTCACAAAAGGGAGAGAAAGAGAAAGCAGAATAAAAGAACGAGAGGAAAGGGGGGAAAAGAAAAGGGGGGAGAGAGAGAACGTGTGTGAGAGAGGAAAAAAACAAAACAGCGAGGAGCACAGTGCTGGCCCAGGCGGGGACACACCTTAGGCTCTCGCAGGCCCCCACCTGGAGTAGCCCGCCAAGCCGACGGTCAGCCGCCCGCGGCTTTTGGAGCCTCGGCGATCGTGCTGAGGTTTAAACGAAATCCCCTCCGTCCCCCAGTTTCGGAGAAACACTCGGGCTGGGGCACCCTAGTTTGGCCGGGAAGAGTACGCGGGCGTGCCGGGGTGCGCGCTGGCGGCGTCCGCGCCGGTAGCTGGCGCTGCCAGAGCCCTGGCCTGCGCGCTGAGTGCCGGGGTTGGCCCTCGGAGCTGGGGCGCGCGCCCCGGCCCGATCCCGCAACCTCTCGTCCTTCTGCCTCCTCCAGGCGGTTTCGCTACAGCAGTTGTAGAACCCAGGCCGGGTTCGGTTTAGCAAGGTGGGACGGCCGTGCGCGCTGGAATGTGCCCGCGCTGTCCCCTAGGCCCGCCGGGCGGGGAGTACAGCGCTCTTGGTTCCAGATGCTGCCACAAAGTCTCGGGGAACTCGGGAGGTATCAGGTAGCACGGATTTTTTCCCCCTAATGAGAGTATTTATCTAATCCCAAATTGCGGGCGAATTTTCTTAATGCTCAGCCCATTAAACCCCGGGATTAAGAAAAAGGGAGAGGAGAGGAGAGCGGGAGCAGAGTGAAGAGTGAGATGAAAGTTTCTTGAATGCGGTGGCAGAGGATTGAGACGGCGGTCGCTAGGCAAATGTCCAGGTGGGGGACACTGGGCCTGAAGCCGTGACGGTTCCAGCAAACCGCCGCGGCGCAGGAAGAAGAAAGTGGGGACGGCGCTGGAGGAGGGGAAGCAGCCCCACTTTAAGGCCCCGGGCCGGGAGAGGGCGAGGTACTTGGGCCCCGAGACCCGGATTAGCATCCAGGTGGCCCTAAAGCCAGGGCAGACTCAGGAGGTTTGTTGGGACAGGGGGAGGGGTTTGGATCCCGGGCCGAAGGGCTCCTGGCCAGAGACAAAAGTTCTGCACTGGCCCTGGACTGTGCCCACGTCCGCGCGCCGCTAACGCTTCTGCTCCTCCGAGACCCCCAGACCAGACTCTGAACCCACAACGCGGGTTTCCAGGTTCTCTCGGCGTGCGGGGTTAGCGCCCGCTCTTGGGAGCCGGCCCCTGGGCACCATGAAGCAAAGTCGGACGCGGCACCCTCGCCGCGGTCCCGACCCCGCCAGTCCCGGGGGTCCGCGCTCCCCGGCCGCTGAGGGGCGTTCGGGCGCTGCGGAGCAGCCCGGAATGGAAACGCCGCGAGGCTGGGGATGAAGCAGGAGGGGCCAGGACAGCAAATGTGGGGCGAGGGAAGGTTTGTCACTTGGCAGACCGCAAGCGGCCAGGGGGGGCAGGGGAAAGCCGCCGGCGCTCGAGGCTCCTCGGAGGGGCTTTCGGGATCCAGCGTAAGCGGGTGGGTGCTGCTGACTGTCCAAGCCCCACGCAGTTTGGGGCGGCCGATTTCTGCCTGCCCGTTTACCTGGGGTGAGAGAAGGTTTTGAATTTCCCCCAGAGAGCAGCAACTCGCTGTTCTCCCCCTCTAAAAAAGAGGGAAAATACCAGCTTTCGTTAAGTTTCAGGAAGTTTTTAACAACTTTTTAAAAAATTCTCTTCCTGAATGAATTCGTATGTGGCAAGGTTTTTTTTTTAAATCATTTTGAAAAGACTGGCAAGTGAAAGTGGCAGCATACTTTTCGAACAAAGTGTGTATATATTAGAGAGAGGAGGGGGGGAGAGAGGGAGGGAAAGAGACAGGGAGGGAGGACGGGGGGAGAGAGAGAGAGAGAGAGAGAGAGAGAGAGAGAGAGAGAGAGAGAGAGAGAGAGAGAGAGAGAGAGAGAGAAAGAAAAAGAAGAAAGAAATTATCTAGGCTAAAGTGTAAATTGGTAGTGTTTTCTTTAAAGTTTCCGGACTTGTTGAAGGAGCTTCCTTTGTTTGGACACCCCGTAGGGGAGTGATGTAAACTAGCACAGAAAAGCCAGATTTTCCCTTGGCCTAGATAGAACTTCTTGTTAAAAGTTCTCTTTCTGTCATCTCATACACACACTCCTCCAACAATCCACCTTTCCCGGCAATAACCCTCTTCCTTTCACTTCAGCACCCACGGACTTGGGACTTGCTGGTTATGGGAACACATAGTTCTCCCTCATACAACTGCAAAACTGCAACAATTCAAAGTAATAACGTGGAAAACTCATCCTAGTATTTTTTTTTTTCATTGGTGGGGAATCACAAATTTCCTCAAATCTTTAGCAGAGATGACCCTTTTCAAAAGAGAAGATAGTTTACACTCCTTAAGAATATGACTAATTACTTTTCAATTTGCATTTGTGTGTCACAGGGCTCCTCTGGAATGTATAGACTTATCCAGCTCTAAATACAGTCTAGTATCCCGCTCTGTGTTCCAGAGGACCATTTTCTACATGAAAAGTATTATGGATACATGGATACACAGATTTCCACTCAAGTTTTCATTGTAAGAAAAATAGGAGCAGTGTGTAAGGTAAGAAAGTTTCTGCTTTTATTGAAAATTTATATGACTCAGTATTGTAATAAATAAACAACCATTTTCAAAAAAATGACAGTGCTGTGCTAGAGAAGAAAATATTAACTGAGGAGATTTACTTGTAGTGGCAAGACAGACTTATCAATACAGAATAAATATTAACAGCATTCTTGAGCCAATGTTGAGACCCAACAAAATGTAGGGACCAAGCGAGGTGTAATAAATAATTATCTAGAGAAGTATATGGTGCATTCTCTGATGACAAAACTGTCTCTGTAAACTGCTACATGTCAATTCGTCCCATCCTCTCAGCTAAATTTCAAACCACAGGGCTCGTTTCAGCTACCTTTTAAAGGGCCATCCTCAGAGGAAAGCAGAGAGGAACTCTATTATCCTTAGTGAAATGCAAAACAACAGCAGAAAATCCACTGGTAAATAGAACACAGTTTAATAAGTAGATTGAATATGATGTAACTATGAAATTTAGGTAACAGAGTAAATGTTACATATGGCAGGACTGACTGGAAAAAAATCATGACATTTTCCCCCCCTCCCCCCACTATACCAACAAAAATGTTTCAAATTTTCCTCCATCAAAAAATGAGGGAAAATAACCAGGGAAGCGGTTTTTCTTTTTAGAACAGTTTCTTGAACACTTCCAGTACCAATTACTCACAAGGTGTCTGTGCAAATCTATTTCACATGATTTCAAAGAAAATGATTAACTCACACACAAAAAAAATCCCTTAACAAAGCTATTTTGGAGTTCTGTATAGTATCTGGAAAGGAGAAAAAGGGGTGGTGGTGGTATAGAAGTAGAATCCAGTCAAACAAAATGTTAAAAGTTTTAAATCAACCAGTCTGACTGTTTCTGGTCTGGGGACCCAAGACTCTAAAATGCTGGGAGAGATTCTGGTCTGAAGGCTACTGAAGAACACATTTCTCCTCCTTCTTGGCCATCTTGCCTTTGTTTTGCTCCAGAGTTCGCTCCAAATGCTCATCTTCTTCTTCGGCCCTGGATGTCAGACAAACAGGAAACAATTATTTTTCTTCATGGAGGGCAGAGCAACACTCCCCCTCGCCCCATATTTGGATCCCCAGCAGAAATGGGGAGCACTGGGCCAGGGGCCCTCCAAGACCTCTAGATTGAACTTTGTGTAAACTTCTCGGCCCTTCGGCAGGTGGCTGCGCCGGAACCCAAACCCCACAGCCCACTCACTGTTTCTCCTGCGCATCTAGGTCCCTGACGAGTGCATCGCGCTTGTTCACCAGAGTCACCAGCTCATCCAGCAGGAGCTGCTCGCGTCGTTTCTGGGCCTCTGTCTTCTGCCAGTCTACAGGGGATGGGAGGCTAGTTACCCACCAATCGAGCCTGCGTGCACACCCGCCTTTTCCAGTTTCCTTCCATCTCTCAACAAACCATGTTAATGGAGCTACTAGATAGTGTTTTCTGGGTAGTTTAGTCGTTGTGTTGAGGGTTTTCCCCTAAAGCCCTACTTTATAAATACTTCCCACAGATGGAGATTGGTGCGGCAGAGTTGGAATCAGCTAGCGACCAGGTGTGAGCCGGTGGCCAGCAGGAGGCTGCAGGCGCTCACCTGAATCCAGGCAAAGTGGGGGAGGGGGGCCGGAGGCCAAAGAGGTGGGCCCAGAGATTGGGGTGGAGGGAGTGCGTAAGTGAGGGGGCGGGAAACACAGATAGGCGATAAAATCATTCTGAAAAGGCTAGAGAATCTGCCTGAGAACCAACTCTCCTCCCCCACCCCCACTCTCACCCCAAACAGCCCATTCTTCACTAATTTCCTCTTCTCTCTATTTTAGCAGTTGGATGTATCTCACACTGGGCGCCATATGCTTCACAATAACTTTAAAAGTAGTGAATCGGCTAATTAGCATTTTTCTTTGAAGTAAAAAATAAATTTGCTCTGCAATATTACACTGCAGCTCTCGATCGCATCACAGCCAGTTTTCATTTGGAGACGTTTGCTGGGTGGTTTCAAATCAAAGCACTTTTGCAATGGAAAAATTACATATTTCATTTTGAAACTCCATGTTAAAAATCCTATGGGCAGTGCTCTTTACATGGGTAAGGGTCGTTTTTCTGAAGGTTTCTGGCCCCAGTAATGTATTTCCTAATCTTTGCTGGTCTGATAATTTCCTTAGGATGAGCAGCAGTTTCATTTAATAAAAACAGGACCAAATCGAACATTTAAAACACTTTTGAAACCAAAGCCAACTGCTCTCTGGCCAGACTGTAAGGGCTTGTAGCTGTCAATCAACCCCCAGCCTACCCCGCCTCCCTCATTAGGAAGGTAAACAATGAAAAGAAGAAGTAGATGATGAGGCAGATAGCAGAACAAATGAGGACCTAGAGGGAAACAGGACACCAGCTTAAAAAAAAAAAAAAACCACCCTGGCCACTGACTCTTGTAGCCCCCTCCCCCCAGCAAATGCACTTTCCAAAAAACAGAGAGGAGCGCAATCCTTTTGGGTTTCTGGGTTTCTGTCTTCTCTCTCCATTGCCCAGGGCAATCATGTTAAAACTCACATGGCTGGTGCTTATTCAGATAAACCTAACAATGCACACCGCTGGTTACCATGTGAATCTTCATGAGCCTCACAAGAATGTGTGGTTCAAATCCCCGCGACCCCCTCCAAAGCAAAATTTATTCAAGACAGCAAACTGCTCAGCCTCTTTATGAAAGCAAATGGTGCTAGAGGGAATTCTATCTTGTATTTACAAATTAAAAATTAGATGCATCATCATGCAATAAAGGTTAGAATAGTTTATTAAATTTTATCACTGTTCCTTTCATTATAAGCTCAAACATAAAAATATATATGAAACATGCCATATGTTCATTATCTACATTCGATAAAAAAAATCACAAAAACAACTGATCATTGTTACATTCTTATTTAAAAAGTGAACTATTCTATAGCATAGAGAGGAATAAAGAATTTTAATGATAATAATAGTAATAATAAAAACTGAAGAGAAGCTCTGTCACAATTTTACTTTTTGGATTTAAAACAAAACCAAAGACAGGATTGCTGAAAATTCCTCTAATGTGGTTCTTGTTCTTAAATCAGTCTTATTTTACAGAGTAAGTAAATTATAGACTCTCCAAGTTGGAAAGATCTTTAAGATCATTTGTCTAATTTCAGTTCTAGAAGTACTAATTTAAAAAATCCTGCTGAATTTATAAAAATTGTAACTAAATTTTATACTTATTAAATTACCAGCTTTGGCTAATATTCAATTTCCAACCTCAAGAAATTATTTATACTTTTTTGCTTCTAAAACATTTTAACAACTTTGCAACCGGAAAATAAATTTTCTCCACCATACCCAAAAAATATAAATCGAAAATTAAAAAACTGAAACCAAGAAAAAATAAAATTAAACATGAGATACATTTTTAATTGAATTACTCCTATGAACTTGACCAATCACTTTTAAGGTTTTAATTAGTAATTCAAAATAACAGAATTTCTTCAACATTGGAAAAACTAGGATTTTTAACAATATGAATAAAAAACAAAACATTTTTAATCCCTGAAGTATTGAATAATTTTTTTTAAAGTCTCAGCCTTTTCTTACTTCAATAATGACATTATCTAAAACTGGAATAAAAATTTTTTAAAACTAAAAATATTTAGGTAATTTTCATCATTTTAGAGTCTAATTTAACAGATACCAGAATTTAAAATATTCTAGCATAAATTTATAGTATTTTTTTCCTACTAAGTCTCTCATTACTACATTAATATCTAGTATAAAATTTTAGTCAAATACAGAGCAAATAGCTATGTGAATAGTTTTTACATTAGTAAAATTATATTTTTACTCTCTGGTGGTGAAATAAATTATATGCTCACACATACATTCATCCACACACATCCATATTATGTTTGAATGCTAATTTAAGAAATTAAGTAGACTATTTTAATCACTAAAAATATGGCATTTAAAATTGATCAAGATTTATATTTTTGTGTTTAAGCCTAATTTTAAAAATCCCCCTTTAAATAGTTTCACCTACACATGTCCTGTTTTAAAAATCTGTGTGTAAGTTTATATGTGACCTGTTACGTATTTTAAGAAAGAATTGCTCACCTATAATACTAGTCACAGCTAGCTAGCTGCACTGACTGGCTTGGACAGACTACAATGTGAGTTCTGATTAATTTAAAGATTCTAGTGTACTTTTGCTACAAAAGCCATATCCTCTCACAACAAATAGGATTAAGTTTTGATGCTGCATTTGAGCTGAAGTGTTGAAATAAAGAGACTCTGTTTATGTCCGTCTGCACTGAGCTGTTTTGTTAATTCAAAAAACTCTTTTTCATATATAGGGCCAATTATTCATTCCTTGATTCAGTTTACTTGTTGAAGTTGATAATTGCCTTGAAAAAAAAAAAAGGGCAAAAGAAATACCTATAAACACTTTAATAGAAAGGACCTAAACTTCTTGTAGTAAACCTTCAACCTTGCCACCATAAGTAAGCCTGGCACTTTGATGAAAATTAACACTAGTTTTGTAAAGAGCACATTGGGGGATTGCAGTCAAGTCTTATCTTTAGTTCCAGTCAACTAGCAATCCTGAAAGAGTTTGCATCATCATCAGAACAGGCCATTTGATAGGATTCTACTGCTGTACCTAATCAATCTATGGAAGACTGTGGCTGTGCTGTGTAACAAAGCTAAAATAGATTTACAAATGGGGTTTTAGGGGATAAGCTCCTCCACAGGATTACATATTGATTTTAAATATAAAAAGCTTATCATATAAACCATAACTACAAAAATAGTGAACCTATGCATAAAGCCCTTTAGAAGAGCACCCACTTCAAACTCTAAGCCAAGAATAAATCAAGATGTACAAAATCCTAGAGAAGATCCATTTCTTGTGCTGAAAATGAACATAACACTTTCTAAAAGCCCACCCCAATGTGTGCAGAAATGAATTTATCTTTCCTGAGGGAGCATTAAATAATCTGGAACGACAACAACAACAAAAAAAACTATAGGAAAAGTATCTAAAAGATGCTTATTAGCTTAAGGGATCCTACAACTTAGCTGAATACAGTGGAACTCCTGCTATGAAAACACCTCAGAAAAAAAGGTAAAAAAGAGGCCAAAGTGATCATGAATTTCTCAGAAGAATGAATACATTAAATGTGTGTGTGTATATGTATATACAGCTCTCAAACCAAGCTGTCAATATTTCTTTCAGTGTCCTGTGGTCATTAACATTCTATGGTTTTCTCCTGGTGAATGGTTTCAGCAGCAGATTAAATTGAAAAGATTTTAGTTTATTTATTACTAAAACCATCTTATAGCTACCAAGAAAGAATTGAGACAAAAAAAGAGAAATGAACTTTAAAACAAAAGAAAGCAAAACAAAACCAACTAGTGTTGCCTATTCATGTGTTTTTCTGTGGTGTTTTAATACTTGAAAAGGCTATTGAACTGTGTGTTCAGCTCCTCTTCAGGGAGCTGAAGTTCAGTGATCTGCACCTCTCTAGGACAGCCTTGCATGTGTCCAGAACAGGGTAGTGGGACAGGCTTCTCTGTAAGAAAATGTCTTTCTTTGCAATCAACAGGCTGCTCCTTTCCTCAAGTCTCCTTTTTCCCTAAACTGAAACTGTCAGAGAGAGAGAGAGAGAGAGAGAAGAAAGAGAGAGAGAGAGAGAGAGAGAGAGAGAGAGAGACAGACTGAACGCCATAACTTAGAACACAATTGCATTGCAAATATTTTAAAATAGGACTTTCTACCATCCCTCTGGATACATATGAACATTAGACAGATGAAATGGTAGATTATTTAAGATTGTAAGTTTGAATACTCACATAGAACAGCCAATGAAACACGAATAAAGCCCTACTTTTAAAATGAGCATTTGGAGTTGGGTGTTGGTGGCTCATGCCTGTAATACTAGCTACTCAGGAGGCAGAGATCAGGAGAATCATGGCTTGAAGCCATCCGGAGCAAACAGTTCGAGAAACCCTATCTTAAAAAAAACCCATCTCAAAAAAGGACTAGTGGAGTGACTCAAGGGTGTAGGTCCGAGTTCAAACCCCAGTACTGCAAAAAAAAAAAAAAAGTGGTAATAATACTGGTTTGGGGGATAGAACCAATATCAAGTATCTACCTTAAAAGTCAACTGTACTGCATCAAGTTATATTTTAGAGATAATTTATCTTTCTACACAGGAGAGAATGGGTAAAAAATTTAAGGAATACTTCATATTGAGTGTAATGTATAATGACTATAAATAATACACTGTAGATGAGTTACATATTATTCATACTATATATATACATTATATTGCACATACATATTTCCCATATAAATAGTATCTGCTGCATTTACTTTTCAACTTTTTAGCTTCACAACCTCCTTTAAAAACTACACTATGACTACAAAAATTATACCCAGAGGAAAAGTACTATTTAGTGTACTAATGCATTTTATTTCAATAGCAAATTTTACAAAACTTCTTTAATAGTTTTGACAAATTTTAGCCATCAGTGGTATGATTTGATACATTTGGATGGCCATTTGAAGGAAACTGGTTAAGTGAAGCCTTTTAAAATAAAGCAAATTGAGTTTCTAAATGAGAATATATAAATGTTATCAGTGATATTTATTAAATAAGATTTTGGATATAAAAGTAATTAAAAATAAAACTTCTATAACATGAGATTGTAGATAAACAGGGTACATTTTATTTGATAACAATATAATATTAAAATATTTTAAGAATATAAAACTTCCTTTGGCTTTCCCTTACAAACTTAAATTTCTAGTTTCTGAACTAATTAGAATTGACTTATTATGGATCAGGTACCTTATCAGGTGAAGAATGAAATTACCACAGACAGTCAATGGGTTAGGAGGTCAATATAGAATAGGAAAATCAATTTGCATTGATTAGACAAAAGATCCATCTACAGAGCCTGAAGGATTAACTTTTAAGCAGAAATCTTTGGACTGTAAGACATTTTCAACTAAGAGATATCAGGAGCAAAGCATTATAAAATACCTAGGAGTTTTTTAAAATCATATATAGTAAAAGCTATAGTTAAGGTAGTAGATGTTTACTGATAGTACGAACCATATATAGCATTACCATATAATTCATTTAAATGAATTATGACAAGTGTGAAAGTGTTTCATTTTTTCTTATACAAATCTTTGCTCAAATATTTATTTAATAGGAGTTGGAGCCTTAAGAATTATACTAGACTGGGCAGTGACATATTCCAATGTTGTCATCAATGAAACATTATGGTAAAATTTAGAGTAAAAAAGGTGAAAAATCAAAATGACAAATCTTTTTCTAAACCTCCCCAGTGGAAATAACTTTAAATTGCTTTATAGGTAAAATCTAACCAATCAATTAACTCTTTATGTTTTAAGGAAATTTAGTTTTCCCAAATCAAAAATTAAGACAATTTTATACTTAGCAGCAGGTATAATGATTGTCTATCTGAACTGGGTCCTTTCAGTTTATATGAATCCTGCTTTCTGCTTCCAAGGAATTCCTGTAGGTACCTAGAAGACCAAACCTAGTAAAACCAGATGTGTATTACCTTCTTTAAATCTATTTGACAACTGACACCTTACATACCTGACCCCGTCACATCATTTCTTACCTTCAATGGCTAGCATTGCCCGCAATTCCCGGTTCAGCAGCTCATACCTTCGTTCTAAATCATGTTCTTTTTCCCTAGGCAAGTTACAAAAGTTCATCAATATGCTAATTACTAAATCACTAAACACTTAAAATAACCTGTAGGTTACATTGATTTTAGGACTCCAACTGACTTTTCTCTTTAACTTTAAGCCACTCCAAACAAATGATATACAAGCCTAAAACTTTCCTCAGTGGAATATTTACTAATGGTGTTATATTTTCCCTTCAATTCTGAATGGCATAAAGGGACGTTTTAATCTGAGGAGAAGTAGTCCCATTCTTCAGTGCTTCTTGTGTTAAGTGTCAGGTATAAGACTGTTTTCTAAAATATTTTTCACAGTTCATAACAAGCACTCTTATTTTGAACTCCATGTAAAAAGAATATAAGAAACATAAAAGTATTACTAGTGCAAATTTCAGAGAAATGGAAGGTTCTGGGTAAGTTTTGCACCTCACATAAATTTTTTTTAAAAATAAATTTAGGCAAGGCAGAAGTTATAAAATTAAGTTTTTCACCAAAATGAAACACGATGAGCTTTCCCACACTAGGTGGCATACTATAAGAACACTGTGGGTGAGCAGAAAGGAATAAGCATTAAGTCCTATGCTGAAGTAAATGCTTAAGACTAAGAATGTTTATATTTGGTCTAGTCTCCATTTTACTTTAATTCTTGCAATCATAAAAAGGTCACTTTAATTAATCTCTTATTCTGAAATTTAGATTAATAGCACCTTTATAAAATAAGCGTATTTTTGTCTTTATAAAAATTATTTTATTTTTTAACTTATAATGTGTTCTTAATTAATTGCAATTTTCTTTTTCTAGAGGGTCCTCCTCTGACCTCAATATAAACCAAACCTTCTTTGCACAAGTGATTTATTTCTTAAACATAAAAATTATTGTTATTCCTTGGTTTTTACATCACAAACACCTTTGTTTTCAGTGTATCACTCCATTTACAAATTCTTACTATTTGGATGAAAACTGTTTTGTTTTTAAAATATAAAACATTCTGTAAATCTCTAAGAAAAAATTAAGCTTAATAAATATGAAACCCCAAAGAAGGCAATAACAAAAAGCCTAAAATTTATCAATGTTGTAGGAAAAACAAGTGTAATCATGAATACTTACAAAAGAGAGAGCTGGTTCATTCTTCTTATTAAGGCATTTTTCTTATTAACTAACATAAACCATTCTTGCATCATAGCTTCTTCTTCTTCTGTGTTCCTTCCTATAGTTTAGGAAGAGTTAACTTCTTATTATATGACATTTTACAAGCTGAATCAAAGTTTAGCACAACTTTTTTTTAACATGAAAAGTATTCTAGCTACTTCAATACTGTATATAACATTGCTTATAATAATATGAGATTAAAGCCCAAGGACTGAAAAAAAAGAAATCAGTATTTAAAAACTCGTAAGTCAATCTTCTAAAGCTGGTATTATCTAGCATGTCTATTTTAGTCCCCCTGAACATACCTATAGATCATATTAACACTTAAGTACAGTAAACAAAATGTTCCACCTTTTAAATCCTCCCCAGAGGCTGACTTGCTATTATGTTTCAATGAGGAACTCAAGGTGCTGACAGACATATGGCCATGATTTAAAAAAAAAAAAAAACATTAAAAAAATCATTATGAGAATCATAAGATGAGGAAGATCAGAGAAGTCCAGAGATTGTGCAAAAGCTTCCACTTGTAATAACTTCCTTATTTTTCTTATTCCACCCCCACCCAAAAGTAAAATAAGATATCTGCATATATACCTTCTGGAACTCATCAACCCTAATTGAGTCAACCACTTACAAATTATTAAATGAATTGTAAATGACCAGACAACAATACATACCTATATCTCTCTGTGAAAAAACTCAGTACAATAAAATTAATGTTGCGTAAACATTTGATTAAGGAGACAATCTAACATTTTGGATTGTAAAGTTATGGGATTGCACACAGCAGATATTTAAAATTCACTATCTCTCATAGTGATCTAAATCACTCTGCCCTTCTCCCCACAAAGGCTAGTATATTTAGGATTACAATACATTACAGTATATACTTAGTATTATTCATGCAAAAATAGGCAACAATTATACTTAAGAAAAATATTTCCCCCACATTTTTTCTTTCTCTCCTTTCAAATTATACTGACTCAAATTCACAATCTATTGACGTTTTTTGGAATTTCATCCATGATTGGTTAATTGCTTTGTTAAGCCATTAATATTACCAGTCAAACTTCTGTACAGTATTCATAGGATTAACTTAAATATCTAAAAAATTTTAAATATCCCAGCTAAGGCTCTTATCCTCTATGTTTTATTTTCTTTGTGAGATAGTACCTTTTAAATTTTGAGCACTTCAAGTCCATTTTAAAAATTGAAACAATTCAGAGGTATAACTGAGTACAAAATCAAGTCCTCTTTCACCAGCCTACCCTCCTCACTTCCACAGTTCCCTTCTCCAGAACTAGGTACTATTATAGTTCAGCGTATTCTCCTTCCAAACCACATACCTATCAAACATATGTATATACCTTATCTATAGACACATACTGGTTGCATTTGTTTAACATCAGTGAGATAATATTATACATTGGTCTATGATTTCTTTTGTCATATTGTCCAAATATCTACTTCATTTTTAATGCGTGCATAAATTATGGGCATACCATAATTAAACTATTTCCTTTTTAATACAAATGTGAAGAAAATTTTCAAATAAAATAGAATGCAAAAAGTTGATCTGTGTCCAAGAGTAAACATCAATTTCAGACTATTCCTATAAAACAGTTATCTGTTGTTCACCATTAAGGAGAACAGTGAGGATATGTGCCTTCATTAAAAGCTGTTAAAACTGAGTGCTATGAAGCTGACTTAAGATAGATTCTTTTAGAGCCTGAACAAAAGTCTTTATTGTTTTACAGTATTTTTAATCTCTCCTTTAGGGTAGCTGGTTTTGTATTCACTTTGGACCATGTGATGTCTTGACACTGGTCATGTGATACAGGCTGCGATAGGCACAAATCCCTGGGTAGCAACAAAAGAAGAAAGAGTAAAAAGAAAAAGCTGAGAAAAAGCTTGCAATTTGGAGAAAGGCCAATTGTACCCTGGTGAAAGCTTTTTTGATCAGTGCAATGACACATGTGTGCAATATTAATAGGCATAGATTTTATATTTTATTTTGTGATTAAAGACCTAATTCTTGTATTCATAACCTAAGTGGCTTCTAAAAATACAGACATATTAAAACTTTGTCTTGAGTTTAACTTAACCTATAATTGAGGCTTTCAGGCAATATTAGAAGCCATCAGCCTACTCTTAAATTAGCATCATTTTCTTCAATGGAACACTGCCTTCCTTGAGTATAACAATATTGATGTGGTACAGTGTTATTTTCAATTTAACTCATGCCTATGATTTGTAGGTAAGAATCAAAGATCTTTTCTCCTAATTGTTAAGAAATGACTAAAAATAAAAGAGCCTCATGTTTCAAAAGAAATAAGCCTAACAATAAATATTTAAAGACACATTACACATTGCTACATAGATTATTTAAATTAACTGAAAAAAACCGCACAAACAAATTCTGTATCACTAAATCCTTATCTGAGATAATATACAATAATGGAAATCTATACCTAGCCTTGGATTAAAAAATTGAAGTTTCTTCTAGCACATCACTACACTATTGTTTTTAGGGATTTAACATTTTTTTTTTAAATTTAAAAAGCTTTTAGAAGCCAGTAAGTTGAACCATTACAAATTAATCCTGACTTTAATAACTGGTTAAAGACCCCTTTAGCTTTATAAGTAACAAAAAATATTAAAGCCTGTGATCACAGTGAGCTTTTCTCATTTCTCTTCTAACCATTTGTTATTTAATCCAATACTAGTAATCCAATTTGTCCATCAGACTTTTAAAGGGCAGAATGCAACTTCCTCAGCTTAGACACTTTTCAAAGTACAATATATTTTTCAAATGAATGCTGGATGTTTCATTTTTCCCAACTGTTCCTAGCTCTAATGCAGTAGGAAAAAAAAAAGAACAAGATGAACATTGTTCATACTGATTAAGTAAGAGCTCATTAAAGAGCTGTCAGTGCAGTACTTTGAATATGCATGAAGCATATAATCAGATCTAGTACCGTCACTAGAGGAGAATACGGTAAGTACAAAGGATTGATTTAATTACTTAGAGTGGGCTGTGGTGGTAAAGCAGTCTTGTTAGTGCAAAAAGAAAAAGAGGTTGTATTCTGGCACTGTTATAAAAAAGGCAGTTTTAGCTTCTGCCACAATACCTAATCTCAGAATAAAGCACTTTACACTGTAGCTTAAAATGAAGACTGTCATTATATTATAAAATGGCCATAAATCATTTAATCTTGTTTAACCATACCTGGTCAACTACCTCTTTTTCAAAATTATCTTTAATTTATAATTACAATCACATTTTTTGTCGCCTTAGTGCCAATACTGATACTTTTTTAAATCTTAAATTTTTATCAGTTTCATGGCCTGAAAAATTCAAGACATAATACTATTGAAGGTCATTTTGAAATAAAAATGACTAAATACTACCGTTCAGTATGCAGTTATAAAAATGTGAAAACATGCTTTAGATGTTACACTAGTTTTTAAAAATAGCACCTTGTTTATTATAAATACATTATCAATAAAAAAATCACAAAACTAAGAGGGATACATTGTTATATATATGTGTATGTATATGTGTATATATATGTTTATCTATTTATCTCTCTTACTTTGTTTTCTTAAAGACTTCGGGTTTTTATCTTTTGGGAATGCAGTATCTTTTCTGACATCACAATCTCTTAATGTCCATTTTTTTCCTTAAATAATTATTACAACTGGAGTAGAATTTGTAAAAATTATTAATCAAGAATGATAAGCACTACATGTAGTATAAATATTTAATAAATGCTAGCTGATTACAGCAACCACTTTTTATTCCAACTCCTCCAAAAAAAAGATGTAGAGTTAAGATATGATTTCCTTCAGGAATACATTCACTCATCCAAGAATTTGCATGTAGTTTTCATTTCTTTTCAACCATAATGACACAAATGAATAAAAGAAAAGTGATGATGAAAACCTGAAATTAGGGCTGGAGAAGTGGCTCAAGAGGTAGAGTGCCTACCTAGCAAGCACAAAGCCCTGAGTTCAAACCCTAGTACTGCCAAAAATGAATGAGCAAATAAATAAATACCTGAAATTATTAATCATGCCTTTTTTTTTTTTTGGTGGTAGGGAAAGAATCCAGGGCCTTGTTTCTGGTAAGCAAGTACTCCACAACTGAGGTACAGCCCACCACAATTCGCTCTTTTAAAATAATTACATATGGCATGGGGTTGCACCCATAACTTTCCATTGCTGAAAAACTTTACTTTTTTTTTGGCAATACTGGGCTTTGAAATCAGGACCTCATGCTTGCTAGGCAGGTGCTGTATCACTTGAGTCACTTCACCAGCCCTGTTGAGAGCCTGTAAGACATTAACAGGACCCACATTTCAGAGAATTTGTGACTGTACTGACTACTTATAAATGGGCTCTTGGCAAAAATAAATTTTCAAAACTTTAAATTCTTTAAAGTATATGTAACATATTTTGTAAAATGGGATAAAATACAGTGAGTCACTTTTATAAGCATCATTGCACAAAACAGATAGTAGTCTACTTGGAAAATCTATTAGGCATGCTCCATTGAGGAAAAAACTTGAATTGGGAGCTGCAGTTCAGGGGATAGCACTGCACCCCCTGCCAGCTCACCCTCTCCTGAAGCCCCCTTTCTTTGAACTGTACCAGGCAGGCTCTGCTGTATCCTCTCCCTGTTCTAGGGCCCTCTCACAGTCATGTCATGGAAATGACTCAAAAGTGGCTCTAATTGGAGCAGGGTGGCTTGCCCTGTAATCCCAGCCCTTGGGAGGTGAAGGCAGAGGACCTCAAATTTAAGGCCCGTGTGAACTCACTACATAGTGAATTCAAGATCAGTCAGCCTGGGCTATACAGCAAGACCCTGTCTCAAAAAAAAAAAAAAAAAAAAAGTGACTCTAGTACTGACAGAAACATTAATGTCTAAGATCAATATGAAACATTTAAAAAAGATGAATATTAAGAGTTGAATAAAATTATTTCTTGAAAAGTGGGAGTGAACAAAAATAATGGTATTTTAAAATGTGACTTTAAGAGTTGGAGGATAGAGTGGCCCAAGTGGTAGAGCCACTATATGCATGGATATATAGTAAATTAAATATTACAAGAAATATTCATAAACTTTTAGATATTCAAATAGGTCAAAATGTTTGGGGAAATATTTTTATTGGGAGACTAGGGATTCAACTTTTTAAAAGTCATTTGGGCACATATGATTGTGGCCTTGGTACCCAATCCATAAATTGAGTATTTTATGGAAAAACACTCATAAATGAACTTTAAATAAGACTCCTTGTGAGCTGCAGGTATGGCTCAAGTGGTAGAGTGCTTGCCTAGCAAGTGTGATGCCCTAAGTCCAAACCCTAATATTGTCTCCTCCAAAAAAAAGACCTCATGCAAATTACAGAGTACCTTTATGAATGTTTACTTATATTAATTCTGAAAAACTCTTGCGGATAAGATTAAGTTCTAGTAGAGTCAGGCATAATATATCATCATGTACTATCTGTAGTTTCTGTGACTGGTTAGATCAGTCATTCTAAATAACATGTGAATAAGATGAATCCACTATAGCCTTTGTTCGGTTTTAAAAAAAATTGAGCCCTTTATTTTAAACTAATTACTGAACCTTTCCAAGCTTCTGTTTCTTCTCTTTCTTCTTCTCTCATGGTACTGGAGATCAAACCCAGCTAGGCAAACACTACCAGTGAGCTAAACTTCCTTCTAAGCCCCAGTTTTTTCATCTCAGTAAGGATAATTAATATTACTTATTTTATATGGCTGTTACAGGAACTAAAATGAGAAGATCCACATAAATACTTTAGCACAGTACTCAAGACTAAAAATGCAAGATATGATGAGGATAATGAGAAGGGTGATAATTGTGTGTACCATACTGAGCCAGGAACTAGGGATAAAGAAAGATAACCAAGATTTGCTACCTGCCCTCACAAGGGCTCATAGATGGACAATATAACCAGGGATAGCTGGAACAAAGGTAACTTTCTCAATAACCCTATGCTTACAAATTATAATTTAAATCTTTGTAAGTCTATAGTAATACGTCATTGGTCATAAGCAGAACAAATAAAAAATGTGAGTGAATCAGAACAAAGCCATGTCTACAGCCAGACAAACAAAACGTGTGCTCTACTGGTCAGCAGTTATCACTGCATATGGTGTCTGCTGCACACAGAAGACAACCACAGCCATGGAAATACAACAATGTGGCTGTGCTCCAGGTCTAGTTGTTTGAGTTTTTTTAATAGAACAAAGTAGATCATGGGATAGTGATGAGTATCAAAAACTGAAATAGGTAAAATTTAACATAGAAAATTATGGGCTAATGGAACATATCTAAAAGTTTACTGGTTATCAAAATAGAGTAAAAAAAAGAAAACTACAATTTGATGTACAAATTGATATAATCTGGAGAAAAGAAAGCCTTCAACAAGAAAAATCAATCAAACATTTATAAAGCAAAAAGCTTCATTGGGAAAGTAAGTTTTCATTTTTACAGGAAGCATTTAAAAATACAGAACATTTCAAATCAGCTTATGGAGTTGTAATTGTAGATGAAATAGCTGATTTACTAAATGCCAGGTGAGAATGAGATTAGATTTTGTTAAAAGTATGAAAAATTAAATATATATATATAATTTTTAAAATACAGAAGGATGAACTTAGGTAGATATATTCTAGATGTACACTTTCTAATGAAAGCAAATCTCTCCAAAGATGTATCATACAGTCAGCTTAACTCTTCCAGTTAACTCCCTCCAGTGTTGCTTAAAAGATTTAAAGTCTTTGAAAATATAATATTAAGGGCTCTCCAGAGCTTCTGGTTTCCAGTAAGAAATAAGTTTAACTCCTCCCCCGACAATGCAAACAGTAGATCCTTGGTATCCACAGGACACACCTCCTTTCATGAGATCTTAAATATGTACTTTATCACTTAAAAAAGAAAATTTTTTTGGAGGTACTGGGGTTTAAACTCAGGGTATCATGCTTGCTAGGCAGGTGCTCTACCACCTGAGCCATGCCTCTAGCCCAAGGAATTTAAAATTTTTGTTTTTGAAATTTCTTTTGTTTTTTTCTTATTTTTTTGGATTATGCTTCGCTTGGTCAAAACCATGTGTAATAAATCCACGACTAAGGTAGGCTTACTCTACCTGTACAGTAACTTTGTTTTCCATTAAGTACCTGCTTTAATCATGCTTGGGTTCAGATAAACAGGTAAGACTGGGATACATACTTCCTTACGAACTTCATTTTATATTTATTTATTTATGGTACTGGAGTTTGAACTTAGGGCCTACACCTTGTGCTACTCCACTAGCCCTTTTTGTGATGGGTCTTTTCGAGATAGGGTCTCTCAAATTATTTGCCCAGGTTGGCTTCAAATTGCAATCCTCCTGATCTCTGCCTCCTGAGCAGCTAGGATTACAGGTGTGAGCCATTGGTGCCTGGTATCATTTATTTTTTTAACTGACAAAAATGCACAACGTGTTGTTTTAGGAATATGTATATATTGTGGTATGTCTATATTGATATAATTAATGTATGTATTCCATTGCATATTCATCTTTTTGTGGTGAGATGACAACATTTAAAATCTACCCTCAGCAATTTTCAAAAATAAATTTTAGTTGGGTATGGTGGTGCACATCCTGTAATCCCAGCAGTCCCAGCACTCTGGAGGTGGAGGCAGGAAGACTGGAAGTTCAAGACCAATCTGGGATTCACAGAAAGACCCTGTCTCAAAAAACAAACATTATAGTTGCCATATTATACAACAGATCTCTTGAACTTATTCCTCTAGCTAACTGAAATTGTTTTTAAAAATTTTATCATTTTTACATTTATTTACATGTGTATACATTATTTGGTTATTTGGACCCCTCCCCTCCCTGTTCTGCCCTCTTGTTCTCCGATTTTGCTAAAGAAAAAAACATGAGAGATAGTAAGAAAAACATAGTGGTTTTGCTAGTTTGACATAAAGATAATGCAGGGAGTTTCCTTGTGTTGTTTCCATGCATATGTGTATTACAATCTCAGCTGGCTCATCTCTACCAGACCTCTCACTACTTCCTACTCCCCTTTCCATAGTGGTCTTGGCCAGTTTAAGATTACTATATTCACTCCTATACAGTCAGCATATCAACCACATTCAAGCTTTTTGGTTTCCTTCCCTTGCCCTATCCCCCTCCATGCACAGGCTCCCCTCAGAATATTGCTGCATTTGTTTTAGGACTATAATTCACATATGAGGAAGAACATTCAGCTTTTGGCCTTCTGAGCCTAACTTCACTAAAGATGATGTTCTCCAGTTCCATCCATTTTCCTGCTAATGACAAAATTCCATTCTTCTTTCTGGCTAAGTAAAATTCCATTGTGTATAAATACCACATTTTCTTAATCCATTTGTCAGTAGTGGGGCATTTTGGGTGTTTCCATAGCTTGGTTATTGTGAATAGCGCTGCAATAAACATGGGTGTACAGGTGCCTTTGTAATAACCTGAGTCGCATTCCTTTGGGTATATCCCTAGGAGTGGGATTGCTAGATCATATGGCAGATCTATGTTTAGTTTTTTAAGAAGCCTCCGTATTGTTTTCCATAGTGGTTGACTAGCTTACATTCCCACCAGCAGTGTGTGAAGGTTCCTTTTTCCCCCACATCCTCACCAACACTTGGTGGTGGTGTTCTTGATGGTAGCAATTCTAATAGGACTGAGGTAGAATCTTAGTGTGGTTTTGATTTGAATTTCCTTTATGGCCAGGATGGTGAGCATTTTTCACGTGTTTTTTGGCCATTTGGACTTCTTCCTTTGAAAAAGTTCTGTTCAATTCAGATGCCCACTTCCTTATGGGTTCATTGATTTTTGGGGAGTTTAGTTTTTTGAGCTCCCTGTATATTCTGGTTATCAGTCCCCTGTCTGATGCATAGCTAGCCAAGATTTTCTCCCACTCTGTGGGTGGTCTCTTCAATTTAGAGACCATTTCTTTTGTCATGCAGAAGCTTTTTAATTTCATGTAGTTCATTTGTCAATCCTTTCTTAGTTGCTGGGCTGCTTGAGTTCTACTGAGGAAGTCCTTGCCTGTACATATTGCTTCCAGTGTATTCCCTGCTCTTTTCTGTACTAACTTCAAGGTTTTGGGTCTGATATTAAGGTCCTTAATCCACTTTTGAGTTGATACTAGTACAGGGTGACAGGCATGGATCTAGTTTCAGTTTTCTGAATAACCACTTTTCCCAGCAACATTTGTTGAAGAGGCTGTCTTTTTCTCCATCATGTTTTTGGCACCATTGTCAAAAATTAGGTGGGCATAGCTGTGTGGATTCATGTCTGGGTCTTCGATTCTGGTCCACTGGTCTTATCTGTTTTTGTGCCAGTACCAAGATGTTTTTATTGCTATTTCTTTGTAATATAGTTTGAAGTCGGGTATTGTGATACCTCCAGCACTGCTCTTTTTGCTCAGTATTGCCTTGGCTACTCACAGTCTTTTGTGTTTCTAAATGAACTTTAGGGCAGATTTTTCAATCTCTGTGATGAACGTCATTGGGATTTTGATGGGAACTGTATTGAACATGTGGATTGCTTTAGGTTGTATAGTCATTTTTATTATGTTGAGTCTGACAATCCATGAGCATGGGAGATCTTTTTTCCTCTGTAGTCTTTTTCAGTCTCTTTCTTCAATAGTTTGTAATTCACCTTGTAGAGGTCATTTACATCCTTTGTTAAGTTTATTCCTAGATATTTGATTTTTTTTGAGGCTATTGTAAATGGAATTGTTTTCCTATATTCTTTCTCAATCTGTTCATTGTTGGTGTATATAAAGGCTTCTGATTTTTGTAAATTGATTTTGTATCCTGCTACTTTGCTGAAGCTGTTTATGGTGTCTAGGAGTTTTTGGGTGGAGTTTTTTGGGTCTTTAAGGTATAAGATCATGTCATCTGTGAACAGGGATAGTTTAACTCTTTCATTACCTCTTTGTATTCCTTTTATTTCTTCTTGTTGCATTATTGCTCTGCTAGGAATTCCAAGACTATATTGAATAGGAGTGGAGAGAGTGGGCACTCTTGTCTCATCCCTGACTTTAGGGGTAACTGAAATTTTTTTATTATCTGATCAATAATTATTCAAACCCTCCCCCTCCCAGCTCTGGGTAACTATGACTGTATTCTCTATTTTGATGGTTCTGCTTTTCAAAATTTCACATATAAGTTGAGATAATTCAGTATTTGTTTCTCTATGCCTGGCTTATTTCACTTAACATAATATCCTCATATGTGCCTTCTTAAATATCTTTATCCCATGAGGGACAGCTAAAGGGAATTAGACCTATCCTCTAGCCTTCAGTCACATTCATTCTTAAACCATAGAAGCCTGTGCAAAGCAGGACAGTGCAGGACCTTCTCTGGCAGCTAACTTGTGCAGGGTTTCAACAATTGTACACCTTGAAATGCAATGAATGCTGTTTTTCCAGACCAGACCAGGTGACTCGTGAGTTTCAGCACTACAATCCCAAATCAGATGCCCGTCAGCCTTTTCAGTGGAGACATTCTTTTCACTAATGTGCACTAACACCATAAGGGGCTTGTGTCATTTCTTTCTTTCTTTTTTTTTTTTTTTTTTGTGGTACTGGGGTTTGAACCCAGGGCCTACACCTTGAGTCACTCCACCAGCCCTTTTTTTTTTTGAGATAGAGTCTCGTGAACTATTTGCTGGGTCTGGCTTTGAACCGTGATCCTCCTGATCTCTGCTTCTTCAGGAGCTAGGATTACAGGCGTGAGCCACCAGAGCCCAACAAGAAAAACTTTCTGATAGGGTGAAACAATAATGGTAACGATGATGATGACAACAACACAACAATAGCATCAATACTTAATGAGGTTATATCATGTATTTAAAGTCATACAGGTGGTAGAACCAGTCCTAAAATCCAGGTAGTCTTGTGAAATGACCACTCTTAGCCACTCAGTTGATACTTAAGAACTTACGTAATCAGTCTTATTTGGAATTGAGGCCAACCATAACACCTTCAGAATGGTTTTCATAAACAACAACAAAACCCTCAATGTTATCTCTAGGACTGAGGATATAGCTCACCGGGAGGGCACTTGACTAGCATGAACAAGGCCCTGGGATTGACTCCCAGCACCTATTCATTTCATTCACCCATCACAGAGGGGCTGCAGTTATTCTTCCCACATAGGCAACTGGGACTTAGTGGTCTCACAGCAGCATACCCTACTTCACAAAGGGAGTCAGCCTTTCTTCTTCTACCAAGGTATCCACAGGAATCTTGAATTTTAGGTTGGTATCTTCCAGAAACAGGGGATTCCAGAGACAGACCTATCCTCTTCTTGGAAGCTTTGATTTTAATGAGGCAATGGAAATGTCCATTTAATGAGAAAGGTCAAGCAAGAACACTCTGCCTGGGTAATACATCCCTATAATCCCAGCAGTCAGGAGGTTGAGACAGAAAGATCACAAGTTCAAGGTCAGCATGGGTTACATAGTGAGACTCTGTCTGAAAAAAAAAAAAAATTCTGCCCTGCATTGAATTATTAGGGTACATTTGAGTTCCAGTTCTGTTTTTTTAAGAGCTATATGACCTTGATAAATTATTTAACTCCCCAGGCTTTGGTACTATTTTATAGAGTTTTGTGAAGATTAAATGAACATATGTAAAGCACTTATAATAATGCCTGATGTACGCGCTATAAATGCTATATAAGTAATATAATGGTAAATAACATAATGATTCTTTCTTTCCCCATGTATATGTGTGAATATAAATAAACTATTTAGAGACCCACATTCTTTACTTAAGCTTCAGGATCCTCCCTTGGTTCTTTGAATTATTGATGGGACAGATATGGTAATTTCTTCTGACAGAGTCTCAGAGTTTTGCTGACTGCTAATGCAAACACCTGAAAGGCCTATCCACAGAATTAAGTATATTGGGCAACATGGTACAAATCTTAAAATGCTAGTTTCACCGAGCTCCTTCTCCCTTCCACCCTTCCCTCCCTCTTCTTCTCCACCTCCTACTACTTCTGCTTTTTGTTATTGTTGTTTGTTTTGGGTTTTTTTTTTTTTTGGTGCTCCTAGGTATCAAACTTAGGGGCTTAATTAAGCAAGCACCCTACCACTCTGCTACATCCCCAGCCCTGAACATGACCTACCTTCCTTCCTTCCTTCCTTCCTTTCCTTCTCTTCCCTTTCTCCCTTCTTTGTCAATAGCTATTACCTTTATGAGATGGGTTCTTTTTTTTTTTGATGGTACTTGGGTTTGAACTCGGGGCCTTGTGCTTGCTAGACAAGCACTTGAACCATGTCTTCAACCCCTGAAAGTATTTTCTAATGTCTTCACATATCTATTTCCCTGAACCAATCAATCAAAATGCATCCTACCATCACTTCAATCTCCCCATGCGTGGAAACCCCATCAACTACTCAATTCTTTCCTCACCTCTCCTTAGTATCTTTATCTGTAAAGTGCAGTTACAGAGTTTTGTGAAAACTAATTGAATTAATAAATGTAAAGCATTTATAATAATGCCTAACATACAGTACTATAAATGCTATATAAATAACATAATGGTGTTATCATTCTCTCCTTTTTTTTTTTTAATTGCAGTACTGGGGTTTGAACTCAGGACTTTGTGCTTGTGAGTCAAGTGCTCTACGATTTGAGCCATGCCCCCAGCAATTCTCTCCTTTCTTCTCCTTCCCTTTCCTTCCCTCCCTTTCCTGACAGTCTCTCGATGTGTAGCCAAGGCTGGTCTCAAACTCAGTCCTCCTGTCTTAGCCTCTGAGTGCTGGGATTATAGACATGTGCTACTACACCCAGTTTCATTTTTCTTTTCTTAAAGGAGTTACTCAGATACAAATCCTCTGTGAGCTATTTTTCTTCCCAAGGTTGTACATATTGTATTAAGTCTATTTCAAAGGTCCTCTTGCTAGCAGCAGCTTCTTGAGTCAGAAATTCAGAGAAATATAAATAATATATGTGACTCCTAGAATCTCTGGAATTTCCAGAGAATTACTTTCAGATTTCTTGTCAACTTAAACCTCAGGATATATTAAATTATACCTTTTAACATGATATGAAAATTTAAATACCCCTTTGTTAGAATGAAAACCAGATGATACCCCAATAGTCCATCTTGGATTCTGGCATAAACCTACCAAGTCAACTGGCTTTAGCAATATGCATTTTGCTGTAAGCATTTAGTTACATGGCCTTATGCTGCATGGTATGTCCTTTCCTTTTCTCCAAAGCTGCAGCCCACATAAAAAGGCAATCATATGTAAAACAGCCTATATTCCCACCCAAAGGTATGTTCTTCATAATGTATCAGTTAGTACTTCATTTCTACACTCAATACCATCAAGTCAAGTAACATGTTTCAGAATTTACCAAAGTAGCTACCTAGTCTACAGTGATAATTCTTAAACATTTGGGTAATTTTAAAGCATTTGGGGGGCTGTGGATGTAGTTCAGTGTGTAAGGACGCAGGTTTGATCTCTAGTATTACACAAACATACAAATGTAACCTCTATAAATGAAAAAAATATTTTATGAAATTCTATTATCCAAAATCAAACTTTGGTAGCTTTGTGGGTATTTGGCACTTTTTTGAGAATTACTCTACTTTTGAATTACAATGTTCAATATAATTTTGACTCTTTATTTATTTATTTATTTTTTCATTTTTCTTTTATTATTCATATGTGCATACAAGGCTTGGTTCATTTCTCCCCCCTGCCCCCACCCCCTCCCTTACCACCCACTCCGCCCCCTCCCTCTCCCCCCCCCCAATACCCAGCAGAAACTATTTTGCCCTTATTTCTAATTTTGTTGTAGAGAGAGTATAAGCAATAATAGGAAGGAACAAGGGGTTTTGCTGGTTGAGATAAGGATAGCTATACAGGGCATTGACTCACATTGATTTCCTGTGCGTGGGTGTTACCTTCTAGGTTAATTCTTTTTGATCTAACCTTTTCTCTAGTACCTGTTCCCCTTTTCCTATTGGCCTCAGTTGCTTTAAGGTATCTGCTTTAGTTTCTCTGCGTTAAGGGCAACAAATGCTAGCTAGTTTTTTAGGTGTCTTACCTATCCTCACCCCTCCCTTGTGTGCTCTCGCTTTTATCATGTGTTCATAGTCCAATCCCCTTGTTGTGTTTGCCCTTGATCTAATGTCCACATATGAGGGAGAACATAGGATTTTTGGTCTTTTGGGCCAGGCTAACCTCACTCAGAATGATGTTCTCCAATTCCATCCATTTACCAGTGAATGATAACATTTTGTTCTTCTTCATGGCTGCATAAAATTCCATTGTGTATAGATACCACATTTTCTTAATCCATTCTTGACTCTTTATTTAAAAATAAGCATTTGAAGCCAGGTGCCAGTGGTTCACAAATGTAATCCTAGCTACTTGGGAGGCAGAGATCAGGACAATCTCTGTTTGAAGCCAGCCCCAGGCAAACAGTTCTCAAGACCCTATCTTGAAAAAAACCCAACACAAAACAGGACTAATGGAGTGGCTCAAGCAGTAGAGTGCCTGTCTAGCAAGCATGAGGCCCTGGGTTCAAATTCCAGCACTGCCAAAAAAATTTAAAAAAAAAAGCACTTGAATTAGCCAGGTATAAGTGTGACACATGCCTTTTGTCCCAGTTATTCCAGAGGCTGAGGAGGGAGTTTGAATCCAGAAGTTTGAGGACAGCCTGGGCAAATATTGATACCTCATTAAAAAAAAACAACCAGGAACCAGTGGCTCACACCTGAAATCCTAGCTACTTGGGAGGTTGAGATTAGGAGGACTGCAGTTTGAGGCCAGCTCAGACAAATAGATCTCAATAACCCATCTCCAAAACAATCAGAGCAAAATGGACTAGAGGTGTGGCCCAAGCAGTAGAGTGCCTACAAGTGCAAAGCACAGAGTTCAAACCCCATTTCCACAAAGTAATGCAATAATAAAGTAAAATAAAATAAGAATTTGAGTCAAAACAAGTTGACACTAAAAGTGGTAAGTTTTGGCTTCCTTTAATTTTATTCTCATAAGAAATTAAAATATTTATAAGTACTCTTATTGCGCTTTACACAATTTTTAGCTTAGGCCAAATGGTGCTATTAATTCTGAGTGACCTGGCATTGGTGGTATGGGACTAGATGGCTTTGGGGTGGATAAAGAATGGAGAAGCAGGGTACAACCCGTCAGCAAATGCACTGGACACTCACAAGTGAGATGTCTGTAATTCTGTGTACTATGACTTCACACACCATCTCCCACTCAATCTCACAAAAGAGGAAACTTCACTTATATATTCTTATTTTGCTGAAGAAGTCCACTGTTTTGTTTTAGGAAAATCATGAAGGGTTTTTTTTGAGATGGGAGGGGTTATCTCTCTCTGTTACTCAGGATGGCCTCAAACTACTAGGTACAAGTGATCCTCCTGCCTCAGCCTCTTGAGTAACTGGAACTACATGCATGTGGTACTGTGCCTGGCTTTGAAATTAACTGTTTATCTATGTGTACTAAACTTTATTCTTTAAAGATTAATTTTTCTTTACCTATAAATTTCTTCCAAATACCACTAAATCAAACAAATATCTTTACAGAACAAATCTGTTCAGCATACATTAAAAACTATTTATCAATATTAAACATTTAAAAATATCAAATTATCTGGGCATATTGGTACATGCCTGTAATCCCAGCTACTTGGGATTACGAGGGCAAAGACTCTGTCAAATGAAAGGTTTGGGGGTATGGCTCAAGTGGTAGAACACTTGCCTAGCATGCTGGAGAGAAAAAAAAATCTAGAAGACAGATATATCAATTCAGTAACTTTTCCTTAACTTGTATTATAAACTTGCCCTAAGGAAATAGCTCCTTCTTGTGCATGAATGCCTTTTGTATTCCAGTTCAGATAAAATGATGTATGTTTAAAGAAAGATATGATAATTTACTGCCCACTAGAAAAAGAATAAATAATAGAATGAACAATGATTTAAGTTTTTTTCCTTTTTGGTGTCACCAGGTTTGAACTCAGAGCCTCATGCTTGATAAGCAGATAAACCACTTGAGACATTCCACCAGCCCTTGAATAATGATTTGAAAGCAGAATATTTGTTAAGCTTATATAACAAAAGGAAGGCTTACAGCTATACAATTCCAAGGCAAAGGACATAACAAGAGTTAGTATGCATCTAGTTGTCTCCACATTAAAGTCTGTATTTTTAAAAGAAAAATATTCCCATTTGGGGAAACTAGGAGAAAAGTGTTAGAACAGTGTTTATATCTTTCCATAAACTACCTTGATTTTGACTTTGGACTGAGGAAGTAACTCACACACACTTATCTAGCTCTGATGTCATTCTTTGTAAAATCAAATTGTGAAATCTTGTTTAAACTTCTTAGCACAGTGTCAGAATGAAACAGAGGAGGATAACATGCATTTGTAAAATTTGATTTCTACATTATGTCCTAAAATAAATTTCCCCAAAAATCCCCGCCTGAGTTCAGTTTGTTTCTGTATGTGCCTCATAAAACTCATACAATTAGTATACCAATTCAGTGAAATTTATCCAGATCAAGAGACTAGCAAAATTCTTAAGGCTTCCTTCTAGTTATTTATTTTGCAGTGGAAAAGCATGGTATTCATGGAAATGTTTATCAAAGTTACTTTTTATATATGAGCTAAGAGTTGAAAACCACCACCAACAAAAACAACTCTCCTGTCTTATGCTAAATTCCAAACCTGTTCTAGCATTTCTTGGGAGACTGGGGAGGAGAAAAGGAAGTAAGAAAAGAGGGGTGGGGAAAGAGGGTTAGGATAAAGAGAAGGGTTATAGAATGAGAAATGTGCATATTAGGAACTAAGGGAAAAAACTTAAAGTGAAGGTAGAAATAATGATAAATAATGAAACTGCAATTACAATGGACTGCAGCAGTTACTTTTGTGTTGAGTGCTCCCTTCTCTCATGCTCTGTTCTAGGTACTCATAACCTTTTGAAGTAACTACTATTAGCCTTCTCTCCATTTTAAAATAGCTGAGGAAATAGACCTCAGAGAGGTTAAGTAACTTGTCCATGACCACCAGTACCGCAGTTGGGATCTTACTGACTTTAAAGTTTATGCTTTTAAATCTATATAGCATGCTTAGCATCTCTCAGCTGCACACTTCTCAAATGTGGTCTGTGAATAACCTGTAAGAGAATGGCCTAGAAGTTGGGCTCCATCCCAGATCCACTGAATCAGAATCTTTTAAGCAGGATCTGGGATGCTATATATTTAACAGCTCCTCAGTTTTTGTCTTTTTTGTTTGTTTATTTGAGACAAGTTCTCACTATGTAGCCAGACTGAATTGGAACTCTTAATCCTTCCGCCTTAGCCTTCCAAGTGCTGGATTATAGGCATGTACTACCATTCTCAGGTTTTTTATGGATGTAAAAGTTTGAGAACTACTCTCTTAGCCCTTTCACAAACAAGTCACTGAGATTAATTTTTCTTTAAAAAAGAAAGGGTGATATTCTATGTATAACATGTTATTTTAGCATTGGCATGACATTACACAAATTTAATTTCACATTCAGAAGAAAAAGATGTTGCTGCCAAATCAGTTCAAATGCCTAAATTTTATTTCATAGATAGTTGCTGAGGGAAAAAGAAACACACCATATTTTCCTGGAATTTTACTTTTTTAAATGTTAAAAAATTTTATTACTGTCTGGAATAAGGATGTACCTCACTTTAGGCAATAGGCATGTTCCAAATAGAAAATTATGGTGTTGGGAGAATTTCTTAGGTTCAACAATTATATTTTATATTCCCAATTCAAAATTTCTAGTAGTGGAAAATACTATCTAAAGATTATCAGTAGAAATTATGTACATTTGTTTTCCTGGTTAAATGAATAAACATGAGTCAGCAGATGAGAAAATTCAACTTAAAGACTGTCTATAATAAAAAGCTGGGGTAGACAGTAAGCGCCAAGGAGAGGAGAAACAAATGTCAGAAATGAGAACCGGAGAAGGCTCTCTGCATTTCTGAATCAGAGAAGGTATTTTTGAGAAATCCTATGATCCTATACATACTGCATTATCTACAATAAATTAACCACAACTGAGTGTTATTACTTTTAGATATAATATATACATATTCTTCCTTAAATTGTTCAAATAATGATAATGTTTGAAATACCTGAATAAATTGTGAAGAGTAAAGAAAATCTGAAAGTATGAAGTTTGTTTTCCTTGTAACTACAGAAAAAAAAAAAAAACTGGGGGTGGGGGAGGAGGGATGAGGGAGAATGATGATCAAGTGAATCTAATTAAAATACATTGTAAGCACATATGTAAATGTAACAATGAACCCTCTTGTAGAACTAGTATATGCTAATTTAAATAAAGATTAAAACTGACAGAAAGAAAAGCATGTAGGATTTTTTTTTTTTTTTTGGTGGTGCCAGGGATCAAACCCTGGGCCTTGTGCATGTTCGGTAAGTGCTCTACCACCGAACTACATCTCTATCCTAATAATAGCAATATTTAAAATTGAAATTGCAAAAAGTAAAGAAGAAAAGCACTATATGTGCCTTAAAATGTGACCTTTCCTTTTAAAACAAACTACTGTTATTTTCTTTACAGTATATGTATATTCATTATTTTTAATACTACTACAGTAGTATTAAAATGCAGAATAATAAAATGCAGAAATGTGACAAAGAACAATATTCATTTATTATTATAATAGTTTTAAGTACTGAAGGGATCACGTAAATACTATTAGCAAACATTTATTGAGTTTTTCCTACGCTATACACCAGCAATGTGCAATGCTTGGTATAAAGTGCCTAATTTAATTCTTACAATTCTCTTAGCTAACATACCATATCAACTTTGACTTAGTGTGCCCAAACTTAAACTAATTATTCACTAAACAGGGTGTATGCACACTTTGTATAGTGCTTTAGGCATCAAAATATATTTGTCAATTAGAAGACATAAAAGAATATAAATGAATTTCATCCTTTATGGGAGTTAAATCTTCCCTCTATGTTTATTTTAGTTTAATTAAAAAAAATTTTTTTTGTTGCTGGGATCAATCTCATGCATGCTACTATGCAAACACTCTACAACTGTGCTCTACTCTTGGGCCTCAATTTTTTGTGTGTAGTAGGGCCATAGTGAACTCACTGTGTAACAGTGGAAACTGAGGCTCCCATCTGTGAAACAGGTATGAATATAGCAAACACTATAGTGGGACCATGGTTATCACCCTCTCATCTAGGCTGAGTCTCAGTTTTTAGACAAAGATGTATTTAGGTTTCAACACTGAAAAAAAGCTTTTCCTGTAACTATTGTTAACTCAATGGAAGACAAATGGACCGTGATACCTACTGGACAGTTGTACTAAAGAGAAAGTTCACTAGAAACCTTAGAGAGCTGGACCTTGGCTTACTCTTCTCCTACCTGGCTATGATTCTGCTAATCAAGGATGAGACAGGATCAGCTGCTTAATACATTCTTTTATGGTTATTTATTTCTGTACATTGAACTAGAACATAATCACATAAAGCCATATCACTTCTTACAATAAGAAAAATGTTACATTATTTTGCATTCTTGGAGTTAGGTAACATAAAGTTAACTAAAATCTTTACACAGGTTTAAAACAGACAGATACACAAAGCAGACCTACAATACTGCATTTACCAAAGTATGTTAGCATTTTACTTCCAAAAAAGGAACGGATGCTATCAACCCTTAGAGTCTATCAAAGGATGTGGCTCACTGCCTCTGGAATTTGTGTTAAAATTCATTCTGCAGAAAATTTTCAGACATAAAATGCTCTCTCTTTTATTTAAACTGGTAGCTTTGTTATGCCCTATGAATTAGCAGTAGTAATCGTTCCACTAGAGATTAGGTTAACTCTTTAATATTTCAGGATCTTAAAGATCATTTTACTTACAACACCAAATTCAGTTTAATGTATACTTTTTTTTCCGTGTTTTATTTTATTATTTTTTAAAATTTTTATTGTGTCCATATGTGCATACATTGTTTGGATAATGTATACTTTTAAATGTCATAGCCTCTTTTCTCATTATAATTTCTATGAAAATAGACATTCATGTCTATTATAAAGTAAAACCTCTACAAAATGGAAGCATTTTACTGTACGAATCCTAATACTCACCCACACTTAGAAGAGACATAGAAATATCACACTAAGTGATGGAGAATACTGAATTAGCAGATTAAAACAGCTGTGATATTTAAAGTATAGTTTCTACCTTTTCCTTACTTTATTAAATGTGGTTGACCAAGTTATTACTATTACTGTAGGATTTCTTGTCATTTCATTTTGTTAGAAGTGGGAATAAATTATGGCATCTTAAGAGGCAATATTTAAAACCTGTGTGAATAGAGTATAACACAAAAAATGTAATTAAAAAAGCTGAAGGCAAAAAAGAAATTAATAAAAAAGTTCAGGGTAAGAGAAAATTCAAAGAATACTATACGGAAACATTAAAAATATGTGTTAAATGTGAGAAACATTGGCAAAACATTTTTTCCACACAAAATCTGAAATGTGTTACTATTTATTTTTTATTTTATCAAATGCCCTGTACTTCCTTTCTTGGTTATTTATTAGTTGTACAAGGATCAGTGTAACTCTTAAATTCAGATATCTAAATATATAAAAACGTTTTCATTTTCCTTTTCTAGATGTGGGTATGCTGAAAGATGGGAGTTGGCCACTCTCATTCCCCTAGTATGTATACAGTGATTGGTAGAGAAGAGGGAGATAATGAAAATTATGTTCCTTACAAATATAAAATTAAAATCTCATAAAGTAACTTTATGTTGTGTTCTATAATCTACATCATAAAACTACATAATGGGCCCATTTTCTAAATCATAGAATTCAAAGCTCTATATAGATCCTGTTTCATGTGAATGAATTTATAGGCACAAATAGCTAACATCAAGGCCACAGTGAAAAGCAGAATACTTTAAGCATTTAATACAGCTGAAGGGGCAGATTAGAGATCAACAACAAAATCACCTGGTAAAAAAGGAAAAGGTGTTGTATTAAAAGGCTTTTTGCTTTACATGTGAAACAATACTGAGAAACCTGAATTTTAGCACTTGTACTCAACAGGCACTCCAAACTATGCAACGATGAGAACAGAAACCCATCCTTTCTAATAATCTTGTGACAAAAGCTAAAAGACATCATCCTATTAACTAGTGATCTCAACTGCTAATGCGAGTACTTCCTGGTGCCTTTTATGTAGAATGGTGCTATTAAAAAACCACTAAACATTCACTGTGAACAACACAATCATTCATCTTTTATCAGCATCTCTTGTTAGAAGAGTATGAGTGGGGATGAAGGTGTCATTGATATTATGGAGTGGAAATTAATCAGAAATTTTTCTCATATTTTCCTCATCTCACTAATTTACTTTTGTTCAAATTTCCTCCTGTTAAAAAGTTCATACCCAACCCCCTGTTGTACTCTTTTAAGTTGAGAATATTCAACGAGTGCGTCCACTGAAAAGCACCAGGTCCTAACACAAAAAGCATTCGAAATTCTCATTTAGTTGTCTTTATTTTGCTAGCGCCATGTGGTCCTTGAAGATGTAGAAAACACGGGAAGCCGAGTAAAGATCAGAGCAAGCTCATTAGCATTCTGACAAAATTGGAGTGGTGGAGATGTATAGTTTGCCTAGTTTGTCGTTTTGAAAGCTACCGGTGGTAAGCTTTCTATTTCATTGTGCCTTTGTCTTTGGGTGGGTGGGGGGGGTGGTTTCAAAGCAGCAGGGTATTTGTTAGCCCTAGGTTTGCACAATGCATTGTGGGAACCTTTCCTGCACATTCAGCCCTAGATAGTATCATTCCAGTTTGAGTCAAAAAAGTTTTTTTTAAAAATCATTTATAAGAAAGGACAGTATGTGACTCTTAGTGTATACCCTTAATGTTGTTTATCATGACTTTGTCTTCCCTTTTGCCAGAATTATGAAGTCAAGATAGTCCAAACCTAAATTAATTACTTTCAATCATTTGCAAATGTTACCATTTGTTTCAGAATAAAACATTAAACTTCTGCTCTTTGTCATAAACAACTAACAAGTAACACAGGATTGATTCAGTTAGTTAAAATTCAAAAGCTTAGTGCTCAATATGTAAGATTCCAATTCTATTTTTGAAAGAAGTATAGAGGAAAAATGACTGGTGCTTTAAAATTATGTAAATAAAGAATACCTCTTAGAAGACATAAAGAAGACCTCCTTTGATTTTCTTCATTGTCATCTTCTTTTTCTTTTCTTTCTTTTTTTATTTTTAATGTAAGACTCACTTTGAAGAGCTAAATGGGCAACATTAATGTGACTTTTCAACATGAATGTTTCCAAGTTGCAATGAAATGGATAAAGGTCTTTGGGGATGAATTTATCTGCTAAATCCTTGTGGTTGCCCTCCTATCTTGGATGATGACCCAAAAGAATGTCAACAGCTCATTTTCCCAGAGAGCTGGAAGGAGTCCCTATGCAAGCCATAATCTGCACATTCTCAAAGAACCATTTCAAACATTATATTTCACAAGCTGTTTTAAGTGACTTTCCTCTCATCTCTAGAATCCTAACAGTACTTTGGATATCAGTGCCTCTGAAATGAGGGCTAAACAAAGTTTTACAAGTGAATTCTACATATGGCATATAAATTTTTAGATTTACTTTCAGTGTGCATTTTAGAAACATGGTCATTTTGTTAAATAATATGTTTATGGCATAAGTGAAATAATGTCTAAAAATTAATATTTTTATCATTATGAAAAAGTTCTTATTGTTGGTTATTTTGCTTAGAATCAAATCTAATTTATGAGAAATATTTACAGTCTTAAAATCTGTGATTATTAAAAGCATAAGGGAAACTAAAGAGCAGTGGTATAGTATATAATTAATCTAAGAAAAATGCTTTAATAGGACTGGGGATGTAGTTCAGTGGTAACACACTTGCCTAGCACGTGAGGGGCCCAGGGTTCAATCTTCAGCACCACAAACAAAACAAAAAACTCATATACAAACCAAAAAAAGTAGTTCGTAGCTTGATAGTTAAGAGATGGACCACTATGTACATGAAGATTTTGACATAGTACCATTTGGTTATATCATGTTTTACTTACTTTGTACAGTAAGAAACCATCAGACTAAGTAGTATGACATTCATGGGGACAGCTTTTATGTATTTAACCACTCATATTATATTGGAGCATGTAATTAAAATGATACATAACTTTTTAAGTATTTCTAATTTAAGCTCTAAATTTCACTCCTTATAGCCTCATTTAGACTTTCTTCTACAATTTAAAAGTTCATTTTTAAAACAACAAAAGAAACAGACCTGCTATGTATCATTCTGTAGCTCTGATATGCTACATTTTATTAGAACTTGAAATCTGACTAATTTAAGGCTTAATATTTAAATGTATCCCAACTCTGACCTGTTCTATTGCTAAAGCTATTAAAAATGGATGTTATTACAGTCATAATGACTAAAATAGTTCTATCTTTTCCAGTATGAATACAGCTGCAAAATTATTTACTCCTTCAATAATATATTTTCCTATTGAAGTTTCGTGAATAAAATCATCTGGACTAGCTATACCAAAATAGACAGCAGTCAGGAGTACCTAAGTCCAGCTTTAAAACAAATATTTTAAGAATTAGCTGTTTGAAAAGTAGGGTGTATTTCTCCTGAAATCATTTTAATAAAACATTATCTATCTTAAGTTCAGACTTCATTAGCATTTTTACTTGTAATAATTAAGAGTACTGAAATACTGCTGTTAAACAACCATACAAAGATATATTAAAAAAAGCAATTCTTAAAGCAGTAAATTTAAATTTTTCTAATTTTAAAGCATATTACAATTGAATTTATAACATTTTCAAAGTTCAATATGAAGTGGGTCAAAGCATTTCAAGTAAACAAATGCAGTGTATAGTTAGATGAGCCACACATACATTAACACAGCCTTTTTATACCACATCAAACTTGAAGCTTCTTCACAAGTGTTCACATTATACTGGTGTTTAGGTTCTTATGACTGAAAGGCCAGATGTTTTTCACAAATGACCAACAATTGTAGTTAGAATATATTAATGATTGATTTTTTAAAGCTTTGATGGAATTAAGCGTACTTCTTTTTTCAATGTGCCCATGTGAATGTTTGCCTGTTAAACTTCTTCTTCTTTCTTTCTTTTCTTTTTTTTCTTTTTTTTTGACAAGTGAGGCCACCCGGCAGAAAACAACTGATGCAAAACCCAGGAGTAATCCCTCTGTTTAGTTCAACACTATGGTTAGCCTTAACACTGCCTTTATTATCCAGTGGATTTAGAGGAACTTTCATTTATTTGTTGGTCTCAGTTTTCAATTCTGTTGCCCTCTTTAAGGAAACCTAGACTTATTCCTATGTAAATACATTTGCATACTACTACAATGAAATGTTCTAAATTTGATTATCCTAGTACGCTAAACAGGGATTGCCTATATATGTAGCTTGAAAAATAACTGGGAAGAATCAAGATATAGGTTAATAATTCTACTAATGATTTTAAAGCATATTGGAATGAACTTATAATATTCATGGCACAAAATAATAATTCTTTCCAGTAATATTTTAACAACATATGGATATATACTTAACAAGAAAAAACCCCTGAACTCACTTGAACCACACAAGATAATATTTTGTATTTAACATTTAGTCTAAACTATAAAAGGCTAAGTTGATATAAGAAAAAATAGAATATAAATTCTTAGTTTGGGATATCCAAATTAGGGATTCATTTCACTGTGAATAATATGCTATTGCAAATAATCCAAT